>NC_058382.1:41359876-42013447 GCF_018350175.1 Felis catus
TGGAATCCAGTGAGGAATGACAAAATTTTTACTGTAGTAAGTGTACAAGCTTTCAGGCTGACTGGCCCATTAAAATCCTTTTTTATTTGACTGGCTGTGATCTACATAAGATGATGGAAATGCTTGCTTCTGTACATAGAAAGCAAGAAAAGGAAGATACCCAAGTTCATCTTCTTAAAATGTCTCATCTGTAAAAACAAACGAACTAATTATCCCTTTACCTGGAATGTTCTCCCACAGATGGAGACATATGGTCCCTAAACAAAATTGCTGTCTAAAGTGAACTGCGTAAACATGTTGTTTTCTACTTTAGCAAAATAATGTTAAAAGAGGCAGAATGATTTGCTTGAGGTCAAAGCTTGATGTAGAGCAGAACAAAGAAGCCCTCTGCTCTCCCTTGACCCTGTATATAGCCCTTCATTTGGTCTTGTCTAATGTGCCACCACTGAAGCACTCAGATGCCCTCTTTGTCTCTTTCCTCCCTTTCTTGGTCTGCATCTTGGCCAGTGACCTTCACTAAGGACATTGTAACAGCCCCCAAATTGCTCTTCCTGCCTCTAGTCTCTCCCTTCCTATCCTATCTCCAGTAGATGACAGAATGATTTTTCAAATCAAAATAACAATTGAATCACATCACTACCCTGATTTTAAGGTCTTGTGTGGTTCCTTAGAATGAAATCAAAACACCTCATGACTGGGAAAACCCTTCCAAATGAGGCATCTCTCTCTGTATTTTTTGTCTTACTTCCTAGCAGATGCTTACAAACACTTTTCCCTTTAATTTTATGGAAACATGAGAGGTTTTGTTGGCCTGAATTCTCACCCTTTCTTTCCTCCAAAATTCCTACTTACCCTTTAAAATCAAAAGTAGGCATTTCTTTCTCCAAGAAGCCTCCCTAGACATCTCACTTCACCCCAGCATCTTGGGGATGTATTTGATACTCTGTTTCAATTCCATTTCATCTTGATGACTTTGACCACCAATAAATTGTGAAGTCCTTGACATGAGGGAATCAGTCTTATTTACTTTGCATCATGAGACATACCTTGGCCATGTAAGCACAGAAAGAAAGGAAGTGAGGGAGAGAAAAAAAAAGTGAAGGGGGAAAAAAAAGAAGAAAAAAAGAATATGTCAATTCTCATGTTCCCTCTCTCTTGGTCCATAGCCTTTTCACCCATTTCGTTGCTATTTTGACTATAGCTATAAATGAAACATTACCATATAGATATTTTGATAGTTAATGAAAATTTTATTACTATATAATTTTATTCAAATTCAAGAAGTTAATAGAAAAGTGACAGGATTTCTATAGTGAGGTGTTATAGCAGAGGTACTTTGCAAGCTCAAAAGCTGTTGGTTGTTGGATGTTGAAATAAGCATAAAAAGAAGACAATAAAATAGTTTATAGAGTTATATAATCCTTAAATAGCATTCATGGGTAATCTCTTATGTGGTATTCAAAAATGTTATGTTAGGCAGATAGTACCATTTCCATTCTGCAGAAGAGGAAATGGAGGTTCAGAGAGGAAGTCATTCCTCAAGGCCACCTTCCAAGTCATTGGCAGAACAGGAGAACATATGCAAACCTCTGAACCTCACATCATTCAACTTCACTTTCCATACATCCTGCTGAGCCACTTTGCCTTAAATAAAAAGGGAAGGAAATTTCCTTGCCTAAAATGCTGCCCTGGGTTTGACTGCCCTTTGTTTAGGATTTTATATTCAGCTTTCTATGCAAGTTGTTACAACTCAGCACTTACCCAGTAATCTTCTCCAAGGGAAAGAATAGTTTTCTTGGGTTTGGGCTGTTTTTTCCTAAGATCTCAAAATTACTGTTCCCCAAATATCTTCCCTGAAGTTTAAAGTGTATAAAACAAGAGTATATAAAAGAGATGAAAGAAAGGCCATTGGTCCCGTGAAGCCAAGGACTCTTTTTATGACCAAGACCAACTTAAAATGAAGATTTGATCCTTAACTTAAATTCATGGAAGAATCTTTGCATTAGTATAGGGAATTTATGCTTAACCACCAAGTATCCCTGGGCCTGGGGACTACAAAATTATTCTTTCATTGGTCCCTTTAATTAATTGATCATTTGGTAAACATTAAGCTCCTATACTCTACCAGGCATTGTTTATACATAGGACTTGTTTGTTTATAAGCTTAAAACCCCAATCTTGAAAGCACCTTAAATCTAGTGGAATCCTCTTCTCTCTGAATTTCATTCTTGAATTCTGTATTTCCATGCCAACAGGCTTTCTGCCTGCCCAGGTTTGAATTGCTCTGCTGATGTGAGTCTCATTACCTCTAGAGGTTCCTACAGTTGAATAGGTTGCTTTGGTCAGTTTTGGGACAGATAATTCTCTCACCCTCGGGGAATGACAGAAACACAGGGAGGCCAACTCATTAGGAGACTTTGTAAAGCTTCCCCTTGGTACTGCATTAGACTAGCAGACTGTAGTCTGCTTTAAGACAAAAGAGACCCAACCATAATTAAATAGTCACAGAAATTCTTCGTGGGTTTCTTTCTTTACACATTTAGAAGGGCACTAATTAGGTAGGGGATCCTTGTATGCCAAGCTCTCCTGAGGCATGGAGGGGGTCTATCTTGGGGGAATCCTCTTTGACCAGCAGCAGTGTTTGGCCTCCTCATTGATTCTCTAAATTTTGTTTGCCCCGCTAATAAAGCCCTAACAGTGGGAGCCAGAAGGCTGCCTGCCTTTCTCCATCCAGGGGACTCAGCTTTCCTCCAGTGTGGGCTGCTAGCCATGAATGACCCCTTTGTCTTTATCGCAAATGTTTTGGCAGTGCTTCTGAAAACAGTGGTGAATGAAAAACCACATGGTTCTAATTGTTTTCTCTGGGATCAGACTGATTTCCTTAGGGTGTCTACCACACACACACACACACACACACACACACACACACACACACATTCACACACAAACTCACACATGGTGCTTTGGGATCAACACTATCCTTACACTTCCCAACTAACACCCCAAACTGTAATGTATTTTAAAGTACCAACATATACACAATTATTTTCAGAGAGAACATCATCTCTTCCTGTTTGGTTATCAACCAGGTGAAAACAACGGGGTGTGATTTTTTTCTTTCCAATTAGAAGGTACACTAAGCCAAGAAGAGCCACCTGTTTATATTAGAGAAGGTATTAAAACCTTGAGGAGAGGGTTGCAATTTCTTGAATGAGGAAACAAATGAATAAACACTGAATGAAGAAAGGAAGGGGTTGGAATAAACTTTTTTCATTCCAAAACTGCATACATATTGTTGGGATACTTATCTTGCCCCAGTCACGGGGTCAGGGTATCTCAACTATTGAATTTTAGGCTGAATAATTTTTTCTTTTAGGGGCTGTTCTGTGCATTGTAAGGCGCTGAGTAGCATCACTGCCTCTACCTACTAGACAGCAGTAGCAACGCCCTTCCCCTAGTTGTGGCAATCAAAAATGTCTCTGATCTTTCCAAATTTCCACTGTTGGGAAGGGGGGAGCAGCGTGAAAAATCATCACTGGTGGAGAACCACTGAGTTAGATGAATCAAAAGAACAAGAGTTGTGGAAAAGTTCATGAGAGTGAGTGCTAGAACTGGCAGCTGGGTAAGAACCCTAGCTCTGTCTATCCCTGACCTATTCCCCATCCTCCCTGAACCCACCTTATGAAGTCGTGGCAACTTAATGAGAAATCACATATAAAGTGCTTAGCACAATGCCACGCACATAGCAAAAGGGGAATATATATTAGCTGGTGTCAATATCATCCCTCGTGGTTACCTCTGCCATTTAACATGGATGACAGACCTCTTGTCTGAGAACATGATGCTCTCTCTGTTCATGCATCTGCTGTGCTCATTTCATGCTGTTTGTGCTCATCAGTTCTAGAGTTTCCCACCTCCATATTTCAGACTCAGGAACAACAAGGACTCTGGCATCACCATGACCCTTGGGCTCCCTCCTGGGGTACGCACATGCCAGGGGCTGGGAAAGAAAGATGTTTCCCACGGACGAAATGGCTGCTGACATTTTAACAAACACATTCTGCAGGCCTCTGACCAGCCAGGGCCATAGGTCAGATTCCTGGCTCTCCCATTTTCCTTCCTCCAAAAGAAAAGGTCCATGGTGCTAATAGATACCTTCAGCCTCTGGTTACAGCCTGGGAAGGAGAAGGAATCCCTGCAATGTGGCTGTTACAGAGGTTTCCACACCTCACATAAATGCTGATACCAACAGTCCCCTACCCAGCATGGCCCAAATCCTGCTCTGTGGACCTGCCTCCTGTCTCATCCTCAGGACTCCCCTTGATTTCCATCTCCTTGTCATTCCCTGAATTGGAGATTTACAGCAGCCTCTTCACCACCCCCTATCTCCAGTGTATCCTCCAAGCCACCAACCAGTATTATTTTTCTAAACTGCAACTATATTTATCGCTCTCTGCTTCAAAAATCTTCCATGGCTGTCCTTTTTTTTTGGACCAAAGGTCTCAGTTTGACATACAATCCCCTGACTGTCCTGATCCTTGCCTACCTCCCTTCATCTTTCAAGAAATCACTCTTTTCCTTGCCCTCACTAGCTGTCTGTTCCTTGGGCAAAGAACTCCATGCAACTCCCTGAAAATGTCCTATTTCTCTCTAGAGCAGATGCGTCCTCTAGGATGCTCAGGACCAATGATATTGTCAAGAGCCAGCAAAAGTGTGTGAGTTCTGGAAAACAGATGTATCAGATTATATTTTTGAAAAGAAAAGTGAGAATGCAAAATGAATAAACACTTAAAATCCACAAACTCAATCCATAAAACACAATCTATAACTCAATTCATACAATCTTATATAAATATGGATTAAATTGCACAAATAAGTTATTGTGCCAAAACTGAAAAGTTAGATGTATAATGTGAACTGTGCATATGTATTTATGTCGGATACAAAAAAGGTTGGGGCTCCTGCCATCAGGAGAGGCTTGAATGTGAAAAGGTTTGAAAATGTTTCTTTCAATAAGGGATATTTGCATGTATCCCCCCCACCGTTTTATTGATATAATTTACATTCAGTACCATGTAAGTTTAAGGTGTATAGCCTAATGACTTGACATACATACGTATTGTGAAGTGATTACCAGAATAAGTTAACATTTATTACCTCATATACTTACAAAATGATTTTTTTCATTGTGATGAGAACTTTAAGGATTATTCTTAGTAACTTTCAAATAGACCATACAGCTTTGTGAACTATAGTTATTATATGGTACATCACCAACACTTACTCATCTTGTAAGTAGAAATTTGTATGTTTTGAACATATGTACCCAATTCCTCCATCCTGACCCCCTGCCTCTAACCACAAATGTGATCTTTTTTTCTATGATTTTTTTTTTTAACATTCCACTTATAATGAGGCCAATACAGTATTTGTTTTTCTCTGTGTGACTTATTTAACTTAACACAATGCCCTCAAAATCTATCCAGATTGGACTGGATTGAATTGGATTCGATTCAATTTGATTCGATCAGCAGGATTTCCTTTTTTTTTTTTTTTTTTTTTTTTTTTTTTAACGTTTATTTATTTTTGAGACAGAGAGACAGAGCATGAACGGGGGAGGAGCAGAGAGAGAGGGAGACACAGAATCAGAAGCAGGCTCCAGGCTCTGAGCCATCGCCCAGAGCCCGACGCGGGGCTCGAACTCACGGACCGCGAGATCGTGACCTGAGCTGAAGTCGGACGTTCAACCGACTGAGCCACCCAGGCGCCCCCAGGATTTCCTTTTTTATGGCTGAATGGTATTCCATTGCATATATATGCCATATATATTTTATCCATTCACCTGTCAGTGGACACTTAGGTTATTTCCATGTCTTGACTATTGTAAATAATGTTGGAATAGATACAGCAGTGCAAATATCTCTTCAACATAGTGATTGTGTTCCCTTTGGCTATATACCCAGGAGTGGAATTGCTGACACTATTTTTATATTTTTAACTATTGGAGGAGCCTCCATACTATTTTCCATAGAGGCTATATCAATTTACATTCTCACCAACAGTGCACAATCGTTTCCTTTTCTCCAGAGCCTCACCAGTATTTGTTACCTGTTGTCTTTTTAATGATAGCCATTCCAACAGGCATGAGGTGATATCTCATTGAGGTTTTGTTTTGCCTTTCCCTAATGATGACTGATAACTTTTCAGGTACCTTTTGGCTATTCAAATGTCTTCATTGGAAAAAGATCTGTTCAGATCCCTTGCCCGGTTTTAAATTGGATTTTGTTGTTGTTGTTGCTGCTGCTGTTTTTACTACTGAGCTGTAGTTCTTTATATATTTTGGATACTAACCTCTTACTGTGACAGATGATTGCAAATATTTTCTCACATTTCCTTTTCATTTTGTTGACTCTTTCTTTTGCTGGGGAGAAGCTTTCAAGTTTGATGCAGTCCAACTTATTTTCTGTTGTTTCTTGTGCTTTTAGTAATCTATCCAAAAATCGTTGCCAAGATCCATGTCAAGAATTTTCCCCTACATTTTCTTTTAAGAGTTTTATGGTTTCACTTCTTACATTTAAGTCTTCACTCTATTTTGAGCTACTGTTTGTGAGTGGTGGAAGATGAGGATATAGTTTCATTATTCTACATGTGAATATCCAACTTTCCCAGCACCATTTAATGCAGAGATGGTCTTTTCTATTTAGAATACTTGTGACTCCCTTGTCAAATAGTAACTAACTGTATATGCAAAGGTTTATATCTAGGCTCTTGATTCTGCTCCATTGGTCTATGTGTTGATTTTTATGCCAGCACCATGCTGTTTTGATTGCTTAGCTTTATAATATAGCTTTAAATCAAAAGTGCAATGCCTCCAGCATCCACAATTTTGACTTCTTTCTCAAGATGGATGTGGCTATTAAAGGTCCTTTGTGTGGTGGTTCAAATTTTTATTTTTTCCACTTCTGTGGGAAAAATAACAAACAGTGGAATCTTGTTAAGGATTACACTGAATCTATAGATGGATTTGGGTAGTATGGACATTTTAACAATATAATTTTTCCAATCCATGAACACCATATCTTTGCATGTATTCATGTCATTTTCAATTTCATTAATCATTGGTTCATAGTTTTCAGTGTAGAGATCTTTCGCTTCAAGATAATTTCTAAGTATTTTACTGTTTTAGATACTATTGTAAAAGAGATGTATTTCTCCTTCAGGTAGTTCACTATAAATGTGTAAAAACACTGATTTCTGTATGTTAACTTTGTATCTTGAAAATTTACTGAATTTGTTCGTTACATTTAACAGTGGTCAGTATTTTCTATATATAAAACTATATAATGGAGACAATTTTACTTCTTTTTAATTCTGATGTCATTATTTCCTGAGTACTGTGTTGAATAGAAGTGGGCACCCTTGTTGTGTTTCTTTGGTTGTCATTGTTTTGTTTTAGTGTAGTCTTGTTCTTGATAATAGAGGAAAAACTCTAAAACTTTCACCACTGAAGTGTGCCCAAGTGGCTCATCAGTTGGTTGAGTGTCCGACTTGGGCTCAGATCATGATCTTGCTGTCCATGAGTTTGAGCCCCACATTGGGCTCTGTGTTGGCATCTTGTAGCCTGGAGCCTGCTTTGAATTCTGTGTCTCTTTCTCTCTCTGCCCCTCCCCTACTCATGCACACGCTCTCTCTATCTCTCCTCTTTATCTCTCTCAAAAATAAATACAGATTAAAACAAATGAAATAAAAAATTTTCAACACTGAGTAAATAAAGGAAAGGCTTTAAAACTTTGACCACTGAGTAGATTTTAGTTGTGGGCTTGTCATGTATGGCCTTTATTATGTAGAAGTATGTTATTTCTATGCCTAATTTGTTTAGAGTTTATCATGAAAGAATGTTGTATTTTGTGAAATGCTTTTTCTTCACCTATTGACTTGATCCTATAATTTTTTGTCTTCAATTCTATTAATGTTAGTTATTCCATTTATTCCCATATGTTGAAACATCCTTTATTCCCAGGGATGAATCCTACTTGATCATGGGGTATAATCCTTTCACTTATTTTTAAGTTTTATTTTACTTCCAGTATAGTTAGTATACAATGTTTTATTGGTTTTGGGTGGACAATATAATGATTCAACATTTCTATATATTACCCAGCGCTCATCATATTAATTGTATGCTTAATCCCCTTCACTTACTTTACCCATGCCCCCACCCACCTCCCTGCTGGTAACCATCAGTCTTTTTTTTGGTTTGTCTATTTTTTTATTCATTTGTTTTGTTCCTTACATTGCACCCATAAGTGAAATCATATGGTATTTGTCTTTCTCTAATTGACTTATTTCAGTTAGCATATTCTCTAAGTCCATCTATGTTGTTGTAAATGGCAAGATGTCATCTCTTATGGCTGAATAATCCATTGTGTGTGTGTGTGTGTGTGTGTGTGTGTGTGTGTGTGTGTGTGTACATATCTTCTTTATCCATTCATCTATTGATGGACAGTTGGGCTGCTTTCATAATTTGGCTATTGTAAATAATGCTGCAATCAACATAGGGATGTATATATCTTTTTGAACTGGTGTTTGTGTATTCTTTGGATAAATGCCCAGTAGTGAAATTACTGGATATGGTAATTCTATTTTTAACTTGTTGAGGAACTTCCATACTGTTTACCACAGTGACTGCACCAGTTTGCTTTCTCACCAACAGTGCATAAGGTTTCCTTTTTCTCCACATCCTCACCAACACTTATCATTTTTAATTTTAGCCATTCTGACAGATGTAAAGTGATACCTCCATTGTAGTTTTTATTTGCATTTCCCTGATGATGAATGATATTGATATCTTTTCAGGTATCTGTTGGCCATCTGAATGTCTTTTTTTTTTTTTTTTTTTTTTTTTTTTGGAGAAATGTCTGTTCATATCTTCTGCCCATTTTTAATTGGATTATTTGGGGGGTTTTTGTGTTGAGTTTTATAAGTTCCTTATGTATTTTGGATACTAACCATTTACCAGATATGTCATTTACAAATATCTTCTCCTATTCAATAGGTTGTCTTTTGGATCTGTTGATTTTTCCTTTGCTGTACAGAATTCTATTTTGATTTAGTGCCAATAGTTTCTTTTTGCTTTTGTTTCACTTGCTTCTGGAGACACATCTAGAAAAACATTCCTATGGCTGATGTCAGAGAAATTACTGCCTGTGCTTTTTTTCAGGATTTATATAGTTTAAGGTCTCACATTTAGGTCCTTCATACATTTTGAATTTATTATTGTGTATGGTATGAGAAAGTGGTCCAATTTCATTCTTTTGCATGTTGCTGTCTACCCAACACCATTTGTTGAACCAACTGTCTTTTTCCTATTGCATATTCTTGCTGCTTTTGTTGAAGATTAATTGACCATATAATGGTGGGTTTATTTGTGGGCTCTCTATTATGTTCCATTGCTCTATGTGTCTATTTTTATACTAGGATCATACTGTTTTGATTAATACAGCTCTGTAGTATATCTTGTAATATAAGATTATGATTACCTCCAGTTTTATTCTTTATCAATATTGCTTTGGCATTTGGGGGTCTTTTGTGGTTCCAAACAAAATTCACCTATGAAGCCATCTAGTCCTAAAATTTTAAGCTTTTTTTTTTAATGTTTATTTTGAGAAGAAGAAGAAGAGCATGAACAGGGGAGGGGCAGAAATGGAGAGAAAGAATCCCAAGCAGGCTCCACATGTCAGCACAGAGCCTGATACAGAGCTTGATCTCATGAACTGTGAGATGGTGACATGAGCCAAACTCAAGAGTTGGATGCTTAACTGACTGAGCAACCCAGGCACCCAAAGTATTAATATATATATATATATATATATATATATATATATATATATATATATATATATATATATATATAAAATCTCACTGATTCAATCTCCTTGCTACTAACGGGTCTGTTAAGCTTTGTTATTTCTTTCTGATTCAGTCTTCATTATTTTGTAATCTCTAGGAATTGATGCATTTTTTCCTAGGATGTATAGTTTGTTGTATAGATGTTCATAGTAGCCTCTTAGGATTTTTTTGTGTTTGTGAGGTATCATTTGTAATGTCTCCTCTTATCATTTACAATTTTTTTGCTGTTAATTTTGTCCTCATTCTTTTTTCCTTGGTAAGTCTAGTTAAATATTTTTCAATTTTATTTATCTTCTCAAAGAACCAACTCTTAATTTTGTTAGTCTTATCTATTATTTTCCTGTTCTCTCCATTTATTTCTGCTTTAATCTTTATATATATTTTTCCTTCTGCTTGGATTTACTTTGTTCTTTTCTAGTTCCTGGATATGTAAAGTTAGGTTATTTGAAATCTATTCATTTGACCATAGTATTTAGAGCTAAAAATATCTTTCTTAGAATGTTTTGCTGCATCCCATAAGTTTTGGTATGTTGTGTTCCTATTTTCATTTGTCTTAAAATACTTTTTAATTTCTCTTTTAATTCTTTGATGTATTGGTTCAGAAACAATATAGTTTAACTGCCATGTATTTATAAACTTTCCAGTTTCCCTCCTGTTACTGATTTCTAGTTTCTTGCCATTGTGTTCAGAGAAGATGGCATGGTTGGTATGGTTTCTATTGTCTTTCATTTGCTATGACTTGTTTGTAGTCTAACATATGATCTACCCTAGAAAATGTTCTGTGTATGCTTAAGAATGTATATTCTGCACTTGTTAGATAAAAGGGACCTAACAATTACACAGAGAAAATTCTGTCCATAGTGTTGTCCAAATTTACTGTTTCTTTACTGATTTTTTTTCTAGATGATTTATCCATTTTTGAGAGTAGGATATTAACATATCCAACTATTACTGTATTGGTGTTTATTTCATCTAGTTTTATTAGTACTTCATATATTTTGGTGCTTGAATGTTGGATTCATGAAGATGAAACAATAGTACTTTTTTTAATGTTTATTATTTAGATAGAGCACAAGAGTGCATAAGCAGGCGAGTGACAGAGACAGAGGGAGACAGAGGATCCAAACAGACTCTGTGCTGACAGCACAGAGCCCAATGCAGGGCTTGAACACACAAATTGGGAGATCATGACCTTAGCCAAAGTCTGACCCTTCACCAACTGCGCCACACAGGTGCCCCAACAATAAATATTTTTGAAGGATTGACCATTTTATCATTAAATAGTGACCCACTTTGTCTCTTTTTTACCACTTTAGCTTAAAGTCTATTATGTCTGATACAAGGATAGCCATCGCTGCTTGTTTTTTGGTTACCCTTTGCTTGAAATGTCTTTTTTGATTCCTTCACTGTTTATATGTGTCTTTAAAGTAAGTCTCTTGTTGGCAGCATATAATCACATCTTGTTTTTTAATCTGTTAACCCATTCTGTGTCTTTTGATGGAGAATTTAATCCATTTGTGTTTAAAGTAATTATTGATAGGCAAGGACTCACTATTAGCATTTTGTTAAGTGTTTTCTGTTGTACATCCTTTTCTTCCTTGCTTCTTATCCTGTTTTGTTTTGTGATTTGATCATTTTTGTAATTGGTGTGCTTTGCCTTCTTGATCACGATCTTTTATGTGACTACTACAGGTTTCTGCTTTGAGGTTATCACGAGGATATATACAATATCTTAAATTGTAACACCCCATTTTAAACTGATAACAACTTTAACAGTGTTGTGAAATTTATATTTCACTCCCTCCCACATATTTAAATTTACTGATACTGCAATTAACATATTTTTATATTGTGTGTCCAATAACAGATTGTAGTTATGGTTATTTTTAGTGTACTTTTTTAACTTTTAAAGTGAATTATGCACCAATATTACCATAACAAAGATTCTCAGTTTGACTATATATTTACCATTACCAGTGACTTTTACACTACCTTCATGTTTTTACTATGTTACTTAGCATCCTTTTGACTCAAAGTACTCCCTTCAGCATTTCTTCTAAGGCTGGTCTAGTGTGATGAATTCCCTCTGCTTTTGTTTGTCCAGGATTTTCTGTCCTCCATTTCTGAAGGACAGCTTTGCCAGATATATAATTTCGGTTGACAACTTGTTTTCTTTCAATATATTCAATATGTCATCCCACTGGCTTCTGGCATGAAAAATTCTATTGAGAAATATGATGATCTTCTGAGGTTACCTTCTAACTTGTCTTTTTTTCTTGTGGCTTTCAAAATTCTTTCTTTGTCTTTGACTTTTGGCACTTTAATTATAGTGTGTCTCAGTGTTGCCCTATTCAGATTAAACCTATTTGGGATCTCTTGGGCCTCATGGATCTTCAGGTCTATTTCTCTCTCTGTGCTCTGAAAATTTTTAGTCATTATTGCTTTAAATATACATTCTGTTCATTTTTTCTTTAACTTCTGGAAGTTCCATTGTTTTGTTTTGTTTTTGTTTTTTTGTAAGTCTGTAGTTTTTCTTCTCTTGCATGTGCTTTTTTTTTATACTATTGTCTTTTTGTGCCTCTGAAAAATTTCAAATGCCCTGTCTTCTAGATCTTTGATTTTCTTCTTCTATATAGTTAAGTCTGATGTTGAAGCTCTCCGATGAATTCTTCAGTTCAACCATTGCATTCTGCAGCTCTAGGGATTTGGTTCTTTCTAATGGTTTCTATCTCTTTGTTGAGCTTCTTGTTCATTCATTGTTTTGCTCAATTCTTTTAGGAATTGTTTCTTAGACCTAAACTTCTTAAGGTCTGTGTTTTCTTAGACCTTAAACTTCTTAAAGAGGTTTTCAAAGAGATTTTCAAAATTCTTTGACAATTCACAGAGCTTCATTTTTTTTTTTAGGGTCACTTATTGCAGTTTTATTAATTTCCTTTGGTGGTATCATGCTAACCTGGTTTTTCACAATGCTTGATTCCCTACATTGGTATCTGCTCATTTGAGTAAGTTTTCTTCCCCTCCAAACTTCACAGGTTTGCTTTGACAGAGATAGCCCTTTGCTATTCAGCTCAGCTTGGGCTTCTGGACATGTAATCTGGTAGCATCCTTAAGCAGCGGAGTTGCTATCGGGTCTTTTTGGGCAAGGCACTGCTGAAGATCTAGGTTGAGATGGGGGTGCCACTGGCAAAGAACATTTGGATAGGGCTATTGGCATAGTTCCACGTCCTAGTGCAGCTGGAGCATCGGTTCCACAGTTGCCCAGATTCTGCTGTCAGGCTTTCTAGATGGTCAGGATTGGGCATTATACCTGGCAGGAAGCAGAGCTATGAATTAGCTTTGATGCTTGGGTAGGGCAGCAGAAGGGGAACTAAGGTTAGAATAGCTTGCGTCAGGCAGGACTATGCACCTAATTCCCTGGTCCTAATGGGCCACTGGCTTTGATCTGCAGACAGGGGCAACTACTGGCTGTGTTCTTTGTTCAAGTGCTATTGGGTAGAGGGCTGAGGATTGGCTATGCCACTTCCCACAGGTTCTGGTTAGGTTTACTGATTGGGAAGGCTGAATGTTTTACTCAGCAATGTTGGGGCTTCAGATTAGTCTGCCTGGATCATTCAAACACCAAAGCTCTTATCTGGGGACAAAACTGGACAGAAATATGCACCACATTACCTGGGCAGACAGCTGGAATCTCTATTCAGGTGCCACTATAATCAGCATTGCAGGACAGACTACATGGATTCCCTGGAACTCTGAATAGACTTCCTGGTCAGGCAGGGTGGAGGCAGTACTCAAGAGTGGGAAAGGCTATAAATTAGATTTCCTACCCAAGTGGGGCCTCAGAATAGGCCCCTGCACTGGCAAGGCTCTTTGGAGACAAAATCAGGCCGAACTGTGTACCAAGCTCCCTGGGCAGATAGGGGCACTGGCAGAGCTCTACCTATGGGCAGATGTTTCCTGGTAAGGCAGGGAAGGGATCTAAACTCAGAAGTAGCTGCAGCTATGAATCAGCCTCCCTGCCCAGGCAGAATCAACTGGCTTCAAGGCCAGCATTGCTTGTTACCTGGGGTCCTCATTCTGGCAGACCTGTGCCCTGCTGAGTTCTCTCATCTGACTGGGCCACTGTTGGCCCTGTAGATGAGCAATGCCTCAGGCTGGGATTTACAGTCGGGTGCCACTGCAGTTGGGGCTCAGTCGGCCAGGATCTGAGCATGGTTGCTGTAAGCCTTACCATCCTTTTCCAGTGCACTCTGATACCCAGTGCTCAAGTCCTACAGATTACCCCACAGTTCATATAAAGTGAGACCACAGTGGGCTTCCTGAAAAGCAACCCACAATGCTCGGAGAGCTGGATGTCCAGCTTAGGCTGTCTTGTCACTGGAGGAGCTGTTGGCTCAGAGGGGCCCTCTCAGTGGGGAAGGGCAGTGCTGTCAGTGTAGCCTCTTCTCTTATTCTTTTAATGTTGTCTGTCTCAGTCTCTGTGTTCCTGGTGAGTGCTTCAGTCTTACCCTGTGTTCTAAGATCTTTGCAGTAGGGTCTTAGCCATGGATAGTTGTCTCATGAGGGGGCCTAAAGTCAGGAACAACCTATGTCACCATCTTGATATTACTCTCTACAGGTATTCTCTTTCTGCAGAACATGTCCTCTAGTCTAGTAAACGAGTCTAGTCTAGTAAAGCATTATTTCTCATTAAGACTTAGTTATCTCCTTCTTGCTGCGTGCCCTGTATTCTGAGCACTTCTCACAGTAAGGGTCTATCTCTTCCCAATTTTGTTTTGGGAGGGGGGCGTATATGAGACACAGGGCTACATTTTGTTGATGTTTAAGCTGTTCTCTAGTGCCCGGAAATTGCTGTGTAATGGGTAAGTGTTAACAATGATAGGATCTATGGTGATAGTTATCTAGATGCACTTAACTGGTAGACCCAGAAACTTAACTCTCAGACTATATGCAAAGTGGTCTTTCTGCTGTTGCTGTCGGCTGCATCGGAACACCCTGTGCTCTGAGCATGGGTTAGGTCATGTTACAACAAGTAGCTATTAGCTGGGCAGGTAAATCACTATTCATCAGCATGACCTGCTTTCTCTCTCCAGCCCACAACATGGTTATAAATGAGACTGGCACATCTCAAATCTGCTGCTCTCCATCATTAGTACCTCCAGGGCCTGGCATGGCCCTTCTCCCTGAGAAGTAAGATACCGAGAGAATTTCTCAGGCTTAGAACAAGGGACCAGCTATATTGGGCCCATGGTGGCAATGAATGGCTTTTGTGGCTGAGGAAATGAAATTCTGAGTACTTGAGGCATTGTGCATCTAGCCATGAAGCATTCCTGGCTGCTGTCCCTAAGGGGACTGTGGAAATTTCACAAGTCCCTATTTCTCCCCTTTTAAGGGTTGGGGGTAAGGGTAAGGAGGGAGGTCCATAGAGGCATGTTCTTGGTTCATGAACCAGATGCTTTGTTTCTTTATAGCTGCTCAGAAAAACTAGAAAAGCAAGCAGAAGTAGCCTTGGGCAGTATTAAAAAATGGCTTTTGGTGTAAGTCATGCTTGAGTTTGAATCCTAGCTCTGCTACTTACAAGCTGTGTGATTGGGGAAAAGATCACATAACTCCACCAACCTTCAACATCCTCCTTTGTAACCAGGCATAACATACCTTCAGTTCATATATTAAATACCAAGCATGAGAGTATCCATGGTTCATGAGTAGTGACTGGTGCTATTGTAGATCACATGCTGGGTGAGACTGATCCTGGCTCCAACACCACTATACCCTGCATTCCTTCTCCTAAAATGAATTTTCCATCCTTAGAAACAAAATCCTAAAAGCTAAAAATGCTTTCCTGAAGAATCCTGCTCTTAAGGACTCTAAGCCATGGCAGTGGACCACACTGCAAACTGTGGGTATAAATTTCATTTTGAATCTTCCTCCCATTAACTGGGGACAATTATTCATGTGAGAGAGCCTTCCGGAGAGAGAGTGGGACATCAGAGAAAACTCTGGAGTAGGAATTTGAACACTTGAGTTACGATCTCAAATTTGCCACCTATCCATTGTATGGCCCTGGAGAAAAAATAGTAAAAATGAGTCTGTACAGTTTTAGGGAATAGCACTGTTTGTAAAGTGCTTTAACAGCACAGAAAGTTACTTTAACAGATGTGGCACTTGTATTATGCTCTGGGAGGTGTACTAAGCATATTGGCCTATGTTATTTCACCCTACCTTTTTAGTGACTCTGAGTGTCTTCATCTGTAATTATCCTGGTTAACATAAGGACTTTTTACCTCAGAGTGAAAGGTTATACAACCAATATGTGACCGAATGAGGATTTGAACCCCCAGATCTGATTTTAAAACTGATATTCCACCCCTAAGGAGCTCCCTGAACCTTAAGAGTAGGGCTATCAGACATAGCAAATGAAAATATGATACCCAGTTATATTTGCATTACAGATAAACAACAAATTTTGAAAGTATATCCAAAATACGTTACTTATACTTAACATGCAAGATGCCCAGTTACATATGCATTTAATACATATGTATTTATCTAGCAACTCTACTGGGGTGCCTCATGTCACATAAGCAGGTGAGAAGTGGTATCGTAGAGCCTTTCCAAAGGTACCTAAAGGCAGTTCTCATGAAAACGTACCCCTTCAAAAAACTAAACACACTCTTCCATGATAGAAATTGTAAGAATTTTAGAAAAACAGAGATAAAGGAAATCTCCAAAGGTAATGTAGGATGTGTCTTCTAGATGAACTTAACATGGGTCTAGATACTTAAAAGCTGTGCAGAGCAAGAATTGCAAATCATGATTGATAGTGGCATGCATTATGGGCAGACCTTCTTGGCTGGGTAAACTCAGGTCTCACTTGTAACCCAAGGCACAGACCTTTTCTGGCAGCCAACACTTACTGAAACCCTCCTATAGACAGTCACTCTGTTGTCATGTTATTTATGGCATCTCATTTAGAATCAAGGCAACATTGTGAGGTAGGATAACTGCATTTACTGACTGACTGCCTGTCAGAGAAGTGGAATCCACAGCTCATGAGCAGCAGAGCTGAACCTGAGGCAGATCCATCTGAACTCTACACCAGCATCATGCTGTGTAGTTGATGGGAAGTCAGGTTGGCCACAACCCAATGATTGAGAGGTTACTCAACAAATATCTGTAATAGAGTTTAAATTATTCTTTTTATAGACCTGTTACCTGAATGTTTTCCTGTCTTTTCCCCTGTACCTATCTTAAACCCTACATCTAAAAACTGTGCTTGATGCTTTCGTTGGGATGCAGCCCCTTCTGTATGCCCCAAAGCATTCCCTGGCTTGGCTTCCAGTGGCTTCCAGATTTGGACTCTCACTGTGGAACTGGGCACTTCCTCTCCCACCGTGGTCTTCTGTAACTACTAGAAGGTCCATACAGCATAGTATTTATGATTATGGGCTGTGGAGTCCTACCACTGGATCCACCACTTAATGGCTGTGAGACCATCTGCGTACCTCCATTACTTCACCCTCACGCAAGAGATGATAATACCTACACCTCAAGGGGTGATAGTGAGGACTGAATGAATTAATGTGCATAAGTCACTTAGGACAATTCCTGGAACATAAGTATTCAATACATAACACGATATAGGGATTACTGTTACACCTATTGTGATTTGACTTCTGGTAGGCACCAAGCACAGAGCTGAGCAGCTCACACACATAATGTCATTCTATTCTCACAGTCCTCTTACAAGTAGATGAAATTATCATTCAAACAGAAATCAAGGAGGAAAGAGGCAAACCCTGACTGACCATAGAGCCTATAATTTCAATCTCAACCCTTCTATTCTCATATTTCCCTCTTTATTTCTTATAGCTTCCTGAAGTTACTCCAAAATGGTGATTGACATGAAATGTTATTTTCTCTATTACATAACACATGAAGAAATAGCATTGAATGCTACTGAGTCAAAACCTTCTTTGTAATATGTGCAACTAGAAGAACTTCTAACAGAAAGGGTTTAATGAGGCCATTTAAGTATAGATTTAACAGTTAGCCTGACCTAGTTTTCAATATGTGAGCTGCTTTTCATGGACCATGGCGTGACCACTCCAGACCTCATATTCTCCCTTCGGCCATGAGGGTAATACAAGTTAGTTGTGAAAGTATCTTAAATATTCAGATGCCTCATCTTTCCTTCATTCCTTAAAATGATACTTTTTTTTTTTTAACTTAGTATACCATTTTACTAACCCCACGCTGGGGTGGACTCGGGGGCAAAATCAAAGAAAATCTTCATCACCTAAATCATTCAGTGTATTATCCATTAATGTCCACATTTCTGCCATAACAACATACTACACCAAGCAAATCATTTGTCTTGAGCAAACAACTCTTCTGTTGATTGTATAACCTCTAGAGAGATCTGCTCCCATCCCTAGCAAACAAAAGACTCTAGACAGATAACTTTGCTAATGAATAAGAAGGATTCTTTTCTAAAAGATCTGAGCAGGATTTTCACAGCCACAGTGACCAAATGAAACATTCCAGTCTAAAAGCCACAGTGGCAACTTCAGAAAGACACTGAATCTTCACAGATGAGTGAAGTTTGTGAAAATTTTCACATGGCATTGCAGACATGAGGCTTACAATCCATCTTGGGATCGATCCAGGGATACCCTGTCTCAACTGTGGGACCATGGGCAAATGTGTCAGCTCTTCTGAACCTCAGCATTCACATCTATGAATTTGTGGAAACCATCCTTCTCAGAATTGTGATAGGTACACAATGAAGTCACAGATGTCACAGCACTTGGTATGGTAGCTTCCTACCAATTACATTATTTTGTTAAAGAACTTGATTTCCCAAGTATCAATCTTAACTTTATTCATAGTATACATATTTCTGGTTTCAGGAAACTATTTTATCAAACTCATAATGGGCATGGCCACTGAAATTCAAAGGCTCTCTTCTTTTGCTATTTAACGGCATTGATTTGCTGGGTTTTCCCTTCTCACCCACTCATAGTTCAGTTATCTGAGTGAAAAGACCACGCTAGAGCTATAAAAATATGATTACATTGCTGTTCCAAGTTTCCAAACTCAGATGGTTATAACCTGATGCAGGGCATTCCAATTTTAACTATCTACTGCTGTTTTTATTTCATAAAGCCACTAAAAACATCCTGCACTGCTTTTATATACATCACTACTTTTATGGCTTTTGTGTCATAATAAAAGGCAGTTCATTGGAAGCTGATGGGGTTTTTTTCCAGCAGAAAAATAGCGAACTTAGAATGAGACATCTCTGTCTAGTTTCTTTCTTCTAACTCTGTCCCATGCAATCAGTCCATGTTCCTCCAGGCTTTCAGGCTATTTTTTCCAAAAAGCTATTTGTAAAGCATTGCTCTGTTCAACCTTCAACCCCCCCTCCGCCCCAGTATGTTGATTGGGAGGCCCTACATCCTGAACCTGGCACTTTAAAGATGTCTAGTATCTGTGAGGCTCCTGGGTGGCTTGGTCGGTTAAGTGTACGACTTCAGCTGGGGTCATGATCTCGTGGTCTGTGCTGACAGCTCAGAGCCTGTTTGGGATTCTGGGTCTCCCTCTCTCTCTGCCCCTCCCCCACTTGTGCTCTGTCTCTGTCTCTCTCTTGAAGATGAAAAAAATCATTTTTAAAGGGTTTGAAAATGTCTAGTATCTTTATAACTTGTTTATATAAAATAAAACACCTATTTGCTCTTCACCTTCGTGCATACTCATGGCTTTATACACAGTATGCTGCCTCCACCATTTTGGGGACACCCTCTGCCTTGATCCTTTCTGTCAATTTAACTCATCAATAGGAAGCCTGTTTTTTTACACAACTTTTCCAGGAACTCCTCCCTGTGACTCCTCCCTCTCATAACCCTTAGCAGAACTTACTGCCCCCTTTTCTTTCAACACAATCATATTCTGCCTAGTCATGTGGCTTTGGTTGTTGCCTTATCACTTGTGTGACTCTCCAAATCCAGATCTAATGTTCCCTTGAATTAGAAAATAGGTTTTATATGTTCACTTCTCCTGTGCTGTGCCTATGATGCAAATGTTACATTTGGAATGGAAAGGACTCCAGGTGGAAACTCATCAGACCTTTGTTTTACAGAGGTTAAATGACTCTGTAAATGGAATGGAATTTATGGATCACCTGAAGCCCACTATAATGCACTTTCAAGGAACGAGGGAGAAAGGGATACATGGACAAGCAGGTAGGTGGATATATACGTGTGTTAGTGTAAGTAGATACCTATTCAACTCTCGATTCAACGAAGGAAAAAAGCCTGATGAGAGAAATGACAACTATCATGTCTAGTTGGTAGAGATGGGAGTCCTTCAGTCCTACCAGACTCAGTGAAAGATAACCCACCAAGACCTTGGCTGAGTAGCCAAACAGGTCCTGCGGGGGGCTGGGGCGGGGGGAAGATATCAAGTCTCTGGGCAATATTAGAACCAACTTGTTATAAAGGTACATTTTTTCATCAGGGATCTAGACTTCCCTACTATGTCCTCCCCAGCCAATGTTTTCCTTCATTCTTCAGGGTCCTTGCTACTCAGATACTAAACTTACTTCAATAATATAATCAGCTTCAAGGATGATATACAATGAATGATTTATACTCTGATGTATCCGTTAGTTACTAACAATATCACTGTGGAAACTCAGAAAAGTACCTATCTAGGCATCTTTCATGTGGACAGATCACCTGACAGGTGGCTATCCAGACTCTGATAATAAATATCTAGTGACATAAGGACTTCTTCAGTTGGTTATCAGCTCTAATTTTCAGACAATTCTGATTCCTATTAAGTCTCTTGCCTAATAGTCACTTTGTATAGTTCCTGTCAACAAACAGTTGTTGACATTGGATGAAGTAGTTGCCATAATGCTACACGTTGCAATTATGACAAAGACATGGCTCTTTGTCCTCAAATCACTTTCAATCTAGGTAAAATCTCCATTTAATCTGCTTCTCCCATTAATCTTGTGTCAAGCTGAACATTTTAATTAGTGAATAATTAGCTCTGTAGGAATATTAAAAATAATTGTTTGAATCTGAAAAATAATTATTTTCTTCCCCATCAGTCTCTCTCCTTCTAGCTAATCATCACAGTGCCTTCTAATTCTTGCCAATATGTCATTATCTGAGTTTGTCCACATTCCTGGTCACCCCACCTGTGACCGCCTCTCCCTCTTGGTAATGAGTTATAAATGAAAAAAGCCATATGAACTCAGCTCTTAATATTGACAGAAACTCTTCAGTCCAATACTTCCTTATTATAGATCATATGGTAGGTTCGATGAATAGAACCAGAGCCAGATCAATAATCCCCAGCACTGGACTACCAATAAAGTCATCATTAACCTCTGAAATCCCACTTCCATAGTGGGTGGCTAACCATATTCAAGATAGCCTGTTGCTGAGAGCAACCTTCAGTCATTCTTGACCTGAAACCTAAGTCTCCCATATGCATCCTCAACATGAGTTTCACACATGCTCATCTGGCTTGGGCTGTTTAAAAAATGTTCACAGTGCCCCACAAGGCCTCTGATAAATCAGAACCTTCTGGAGGGGATCTCGTTTTGGTCCAAATACAGGCTCTTCCTCAGCCACATACCTTAAGTTACAGTCTTCTTGTAATAGGTTACTGTAACCTTTAATGAGAAAATGTAATACTTAACCTCTCATCCATCCTCTTGAATTCTGCACATACAATACATCAATGATGCTTAGAGGAGATAAGCACATACAGACTGTTCTTCGGCCTTTATCTTATCTAATAGCAGTATTAGGAGTCAGAATAATTCAGCATCCCACCAGTTCTATTCTTTCTGGTTGTGAGTTTGATTATGTATTACCACAAAGGATAAGGTACATTCTATCAGATGGGATCTAGTAAGAGTGTAATGGCAGTTATCTGTCCCCTGTTTAAGAAAAGCCATAGCATTTCAATGTTAACATCAGAGAAGAAATATCTAGGAGAGGCTGGTATGGTGGAGGCTCACATCACCTTGAGCTATCTCATGCCAGTGTTTTTGTCACCATCACATTAATCCCCTAGGAGTCCTATGATATGCCCATTGTGGACACTGGCTCCTTTTATGTATGCAGTGCCAGTAAAACAAGGTGAATCATTATGGTGAAATTTTATTAAAGATTCATAATTCACATGGAAGAAATCATCGCTTAGAACTTGAGCTGTATAGTCAGGCAGATCTTGGCCAACTTCTGTGATTGTGCACAAGTCAGTCAACCTTTATCAAAACTTCATATTGAAACTAAGAATTTTAGTATTAACCCCATTGGCCTGTGGTAAGGACTTAGTGAGAATAGAACATACTAGATGCCAAAAGAATTGGCTATAATTAAACATAGAACAGTAATCTGGCTTACCTTTAAGGCACATTCTCTAGATTTCCCCATAATTTTTAGTCCATTTTTATATTACAAGCTTCATTCCAAGCACAGAACTTTGAAGAACACACCTCAAAATCCATACCCAAAAAAGAGTGATACCCTTGCTCTTCTCCTCTCTTAAAATGAGAACTTTATTTGCTTCACATTTTTTCTCCAAAATATTAAAACATATGGTATTTCTTCTGTGTCCGTAAAATTTTAAAACAGATACAGATGTTCTTCTCGACTAAGAGTCAAATTCGGAGTCAGAAGACCGGGTTGTGAATTCTGCCTCCTCTGCATATTAACAGTGGGATCTGAATCAACTGACTTCACCTCTGATTCTTGGTATCTCTAAATGCTAAGGAACAGCAGTGATGTCCTGATGGTGATGGTGACAGTAAGGGCATCTACCTCACAAACTTGTTGAGAAGACTGGATGAGCTATTATGTGGTAACAGTTACAATGTTGAAATTAAAAAGCCCCCCCCCTTATGATTGGGGGGAACCAAAGCTCATGTTGTGGGAAAAAACGCTCAAGGTCATGCACCATGTGAGGCACTTCCACCTATGCAAGTAGCCCTGTGACATGTTAAGTAGAGAGTTATTCCACCTTTACTTCCTACTTTGGGGGAATACCCATGGAGAAGAATAGGTCCAGAATCTTCACATCTGTATGGTTTTAATGTGATGGACAGAACTCCCTCTACAAAAGAACAGTATTTAAGCTTTCCATTAATGTAATCTCTTAATTAGGGCTCCTTTGGCTAGTTGAAATAAATTGGGGATTTATCAAAAGGAAATAAATTGGGGATTTATCAAAAAGCTCCTGGGGTATCTCATAAAATTGATGCAACAGCTAAAGAACCATAAGTTGACAAAGGAGATACCCAAAGAGGCTCTGGAGGTTTCCTTGGAAGCCAAAGGCCATAAAATTGAACTCTAGCCCTATGCTGTCCAATACAATATATATATTATATTTTTTATTTTTTTTAATTTTTGTAAATGTGTGTTTATATTTTGAGAGAGAGGGAGACACAGAATCTGAAGCAGGCTCCAGGCTCTGAGCTATCAGCACAGAGCCCCATACACTATATTTAATTTTAAATGTAATTTTAAATTTAAATGTAATTGCTAATTTAAATTAAAATTAAGTAAAATTAAAAATTCAGTTTCTCAGTCATTGTAGCTGCCTTTCATATACTCATTATCCACATGGCACTACTCTATTGGATAATACAAGGTATGGAACATTTCTATTACCTGAGAAGTTTCGATAGCAGAGCGCTGCTCTTCACTGATGTCATTTAAGTACCTTTAAAACTCCCAGACTTTGTGTCCCCTTATTCCAATTTTCTAATTTTTTGGAGAGGGAATTAGCCAGGTTTATATGGTATCTACATTGTGAAACAACTATGACCAAGTTGGACAGTATCCTTTAATATAGTCCTCGCTTTGCTGGCCTCCTTGACTAGGGTGGGGGATCAGTCCCAGAAAAAGGGTATGGTTTTGCCTCCCAGAGCTTTTTTCCTGCTGAACCCTTATAACCCTCACTGCAGCCTAGAAAGCAGAGAAAAAGCTCCACCCAAGACCTCAGAACAAGTGATTCAGGGTTACAGCCCACTTCCTGTGTCTTGTTTGGAAGACTTCTTTAAAATCTTATTAGGAGAGGTATTTATATTTATTTTCTCATTGTTCATTTTGGATAGCATTCTTGCAACATCCTAATAAATATCAACCTCTTAAAGAAGTCCCACTGGGCATGTTAATAGGAAAAAAAGACAAAACAAAACAGCACTTTTATGTCTCTTCATTCTCAAGGTATAACCCAACATATCTGGAGCTGTGTATGCTGAAAGGATGATTTATTTTAAATCTAGACAACCTTCTGAATGCATGATGCACTTTTTTAGAACATAAGTTCAGAGGAGGGACAGAGAAGCCAAAAGAGGTTTAATTTACGATCTTTTGTCCCTTCTATGAAAAGCGCCTGAGCTAATAACAAAGAAACTAAACATACAAAACTAATTATCGGAGTCATTTTTAATTAACCTGGCCGGCTAACGTAATCCCTGAAACATCTTCAGGACAAAACATCACTGGTTTTTGTATTCCTGGATCTGCATCGAGTGAGCATCATCAAATCCTGATACCAAGTGGATGGGTTTGTGCATCTAGGGTGGGTAAGTAAGCGGAGGGTTTTGACTTCCCCCACAGCTTCTAGCTTCTTGAGTTTGCTTTCCTGTAGCCTTCATTTTCTGGGTGTTCTCAAAAAACACTCAGGTCTTGTGTCTCACGGTACCTAAACCATAGGAATACCCTGGCCCAAACACGCCTTCAGACCAGGAATCAGAATGCCTCTCACCTGCCGCAGGCAGTGACACTCTGAAGAGGCACGTGCCTTTCCTTGAAGGCAGCAGTTCTCAGCCTCGCCTGCACATGAGCATCGCCAGAGGAGCTTTTCAAAGGACTCAGTCCAGCTGTACTCCGGACCAATTAAATTAGAATGTGGAAGGGCAGCACCAGCATCAGTACATTTTATAGCTCCCCAGATGACAGCAAAGATTCTTGGCAAGCGAGTGGATAGCAGCACGAGCGCCACCTGGAGTTCGTGAGAAATGGAGGCTCCCTGACCCCCAGCCACCCCTCCTGAACAAGAATCTGCATTCTGAGAAGATAGCCCAGGTGACTTAATTGTGTATTGAGGATTGAGATACAGAGCCCAACCAGTTTGAACAGGTATCAGAAGCACCTGGTGAGTCGTAAAATGCAGACTGCCGGGCCTCACCCCCAGTGTTCCTGGTTCATAAGGTCTAGGGTAAGGCTTTGCCTTTCTAAGAATGATGAAATGCTCGTGATCCCCATTGATGCTGACACCATGCAGGAACCACAGTTTCAGACACACTCCTCCCTAATTCATTTATTAACTCTCTCCCCCAGTTCATTTATTCTGCCAATAATCTTGAGGCACAGGGGATTTTGCAGTGAACAAAGAGATAATCCGTGCCTCATGGAACTTTAATTCTCGAGGAGGTTCAGACAATAAATAAGCAAACGAAATACAGAAACAAGTGTTACAGATTATGTTAAGTTTTTTATGAAAAAAAATATACTAAGATCCGGGGTGACTAGAAGATGCCAGTTTAGATTCAATGGTCAGGGAAGGACTTGCATTTGAGCAAAGACCTGATGGATGAAGGTTTTAAAAGCATGTTATCGAACAGGAGAAACTGACTTTTAGGCAGAAGGAAAAGGAACCCTAAGTGCCCTATGCCAAGGTGGGTTTAGTAAACTCCAAGACCAAAAAAGTGAGATTTTCCTCTTTATTTCTCAGATCTACAACCTTCCTGCTGAATGATGTGGGGAATGCTACCCTCCTTTCATGGCCTGTTTTACTCATCAAGCTTCCCTGGTAACATTCTTTGGAAGATTAAAACTTCAGTGTGAACAGAGCATTAACTAAGTTCTTAATGAAGTTACACTTGCTTACTGGCACCTGGTCTCTGAGGGAGAAAGAAAACAACTTTCTAACAACAGTGAGTGAGCCATCTATCTTTCCGGAACCTTGTAATAGGAGACATGAAGAATGAGAAGACCGGACTGCCATCAGGAAACTCCCAGCCACACAGGATGGTAAATGGCAGGAAGAAACAGTGAATATGTAAAAAGAGCAGAAATGGCTGCATAGGTATGAATTATGGGGTAGGAGTGATGTCACCAGGAAGGTGACATAGGTAGCTCCTGACTGTACAAGAACTGAAAACCATTCATGATGAGACATCAATGGAAACATTCTAGAATGTGAAGCACCTCTGCACCAAAGACCTGGAGACAGGCCTCACTGGAAGGATAAGAGGAGCAGTTACACATCGGTGTTATGCCAGCCGAGGGAGGGACACACTGGGAGGTCTCCCCAAAGCCTACAGCCGTCCAGTAAGAAAAGAGAGCCCATCATGGACAGTGGGTCCCTTTTGGGGAGTTTATACTTTGGTCTCACCTCAAGGAGATCATGGGAGAATCTGCAGGGCTTGCAACAACCAGCATTCAGATCTTGGCCAAATGGCTCCTACCAGCAATGCCCAGGTGGAAGTCCCAAGGAGCAGCCTCACTCATCTGCACGGCCAAGACAGTGGCGCAGTTTGACCAGGGAATGAGGCAGGATGCAGGTCTGCCTGATCTGGGAACTCAGATGAAGATCCTTGCTGTACTCTGAGTCTGGTCTCCTCACCCTGGCAAGGCAGCTAATTCTTAGCCCAGACCAATACTGAATGCAGTTCCTGGCCCTGCCCAACCAGCAAGCCTGTTCTGATAACTGGGAAATGTCTCGGCACGGCAGCACTCAAACAGCCCAGCCAGTGGCTCTGCCCATCTGTGGAGACAGACTAGTGAGCTTATCTGGCCAGAGAGTTTGATGCACAGGTATGTCTGGTAAGACTCTCACTTGGGGAGCTAAGCAGACTTGGGACCTTTTCTTTGGCTGCCTACACCTCCTTGTGCAGGAAAGCTCAGCTGCAGCTCTGCCCACTGCTGAATAGAGCCTCCAGTCCTGGTGGCTGAAACCCCTAATCTTGGTAGTGTGCCCGCCAGCCCTGATTATAATAGTACTTGAACAGAGAACATCACCAGCAGCTTTGTATCCGTGGAGCCATTTGTCCAGACAGCTGAGTTTGCGGGTCTGACTTGATTCCTCCCACCCTCAAAAGACTAGTCTGCAGCCTGACCAGGCAAAGGAATATAGAGCAGCCTCCAGACTGACACAACCCTAACCAGAGCTCTTTCCAACTTGTGACCTGTGAAGGGCCTCATCTAAGCAGAAACACTAATTCGAAGCCTCACCTAAACAGACCCTGATAGCAAGTGCCACCTGCTCAAAGATGTTACAAACTGATAAATGCAGAAAATCAAGTCAAGTGGTATGGCCCAGTCTAGAAGAGGAGACCACTTACTCAAATGTGCAGATTCTGACATAAATCACTAAAAAATGTAAACACGATACCACTAGGGGCAACTAATGAAGCGCTAATAAATGACACTAAAAAATGGAGATCTTGTAGTTCACTAAACTTAAGAGGATTATTCTGAAGTGTCTGACAGTTAACAGAACACAGAAGAAGACAACAAAATTAGGAAAACAATGCGTGAACAAGTTCAACAAATAAAAATCATAAAAAATTAAATCCTAGAAGTGAAAAATACACTGAATGAACTGAACAATTAAATAGCTTCACCAGCAGACTTGACCATGCAAAAAAAAAAAAAAGTATACAGGGCCAATAGGGCACAATCAAAACAAAAATACTCACATAGGAATCCCAGGAGCAAGAAAGGGATAAAGTATATTTAAGGCACTAATGGCTGAAAATTCCCAAATTTTGGGAGAGAAATGGACATCCAAATCCATGAGGCTGAAAGGATCCAAAATAGACTGAAGCCAACTAGGGCGCCAATAAGTCACATTCTAATTAAGTTGGCAAAAGTCAAAGACCAAGAAAGAATTTTGGAAGCAGCAAGAGAAAAGAGAATTTACCTAAAGGGAACCCCCATAAGACTACTCAACAGAAAGTTTCAGGCTAAGAGAGAATGGAATAATATATTCAAAATCTCGAAAGAAATTATAAACCAGGAATTCTATACCAGGCCAAGAAATTACTCAAAAATGAAGGAGAGAGAGCTTTTTTAAACAAAAGCTGAGAGAGTTCTAAGACTAGACAGGTCTTAAAGGGAATTTTTTCACTGAAGAAAAAGGATGGTTTATATCATAAAAGCATAAGGTAGTATAAAACTTCCCTGGTAATGGTAAATATATGATCAAGTATATATTCTGTAATATGGTAACTGTACATAATTCACTTACAACACTAGTTTAAAACTTGAAAACAAAGGCAATGAAAATAAGTATAATATTTTGAATTATTTTGGATAGGAGATTAAAAATATATAAATTATAACATCAATAACCTACATGTGGTGAAAAGTATAAGTTGAAAACATAGGGAGTGCTCTCAAAATTAAAATGAGAATAAATTGAAAACAACTTAAGATATTTCATATAAGCCTCTTAGTAACCCCAAGAAAAAGCCTGTAGTGATTACAAAAAAGATAATCAAGTCAAAGCAAACTGATACCAAAAGGCATCAAACACACAAAATTGGGTAGGATAAGAAGCAAGGAACAATGGATCTACAAAAAAGAAAAACTATTAACAAAACAGCAATACGAAGTCCTTACCTATTAATAATTACTTTAAATGTAAATGGATTAAGTTCTCCAAAAGACATACAATGTCTGCCTACAAAGACTCACTGTAACCTTAAAGACATGCAGACTGAGTGAAAGGATGGAAAAAGATATTTCAAGCAAAAGATAATTTTTTTAAAAAGCAGGGGTAGCTATAAATCTATGAGACAAGAAAGACTTTCTCTTTTGCCATTTTTAAAGAATGTCATTATATAAAGTCGTCAGTCCTACAGGAGGATGTTACAATTGCAATATGTATTTACCCTATATTAGAGCATCTCAATATATAAGGCAAAAGCAGAACTGAAAGAATCATATAATATAAAAATTAATATCTTATTCTTAATAATTAGATAATCCAGAGAATCAATAAGGAAAGAGTCAATGTGGGCAACACTATAGACCAAATGGACCTAACAGACATATGCAGAACATTTTCTCTGACAATAGTAGAATACACATTCTTCTCAAGTATACATAGAACATCTTCTGAGACAGATTATATGTTAGGCAATAGAAACAAAGTCTTAGCAACTTCAGGAAGATAGAAATCACACTGAGTATCTCTCTGATCAAAATGGTATGCTTGTTAAAAAAAATAAAAAATAAATTTGAAAAATGGTATACATGCTAGAAATTAACAATAGGAGAACAAGTGGAGTATTTCCATGTATTTGTAAGTTAAACAGCACTCTCCTGAACCACCAATGGATCAAAGAAGAAACTAAAAGGGAAATAGAAAAGTATACTGAGAAACACAAAACAGGAAGCACAACATAGCAAAACTTAGGGGATGCAGCCAAACTAAGAACTAAGAAGTTCATAACAATAAATGCCCACATTAATAAACAAAGACATCAACTACACAAGCTAACTCTATACCTCAATGAATTAGAAAATGTAAAATAAACTAAGCCCAAAGTTAGCAGAAGGAAAAAATGAAATAAATGAAATAGAAAACAGGAAAACAATAGAAAAGATTACCTTTTCAAAGAACCAACTCTTAGTTTTATTAAACAAAAAGGTAAACATTTAGCTAGACTAAGGAAGGGAACAAAAGGAGTCAAGTCAAAATTGTGAATGGAAAAGGAGACAAACTATCTGCCAACAAACTGGACAAACTAAAATAAATTATTAGAATCATAACCTACCGAGACTGAATCAGGAAGAGATAGAAAATAAGAACAGACCCATTATTACTAAGGACATTGAGTTAGTAATAAAAAATCTCCCAACAAAGAAAAGCTGGTAAATTTTGCCTCGCATTAAAGAAGGATTGTAAGAGTTACAATCAAGATAGCAGAGGAAGAATTATCCTGATCTCCCTTTACCCATTGGACACACCAAAACTATACATAGAGCACAACTCTCTTTGAGAATTAACTGAAAGCTAGCAGAACAGCTCTTCCACAACTAAAGATGTAAAGAAAAGCCACATCAAGGCGGGGCGGCGGGGGGGGGGGGGGGGGGGGTAGAGATGTGATCTAGGCAGGACCTTACACCCCTAGTGCAGCAGCCCATGAGTAGGACAGATATAAAAAATGCAGCGATCCTGCCTGAGGAGCAGATCATTCAAGATTCACATGAGGAACCCCTTCCCTGGGAAGACAAACTCCCGTAATGTCTGGCTTTGAAAATCTGTTAGACTTAAACTCTAGGAGAGTCACAGGGCTATAGGATATCAAGATTTTGCTTTTGCTTTTTTTTTTTTTTACATATTTATATTTGAGAGAGAGACATAGTGCCAGTAAGAGAGGGGCAGAGAGAGAGAGAGGGAGACACAGAATCCAAAGCAGGGGTCAGGCTCTGAGCTGTCAGCACAGAGCCAACGTGAGGCTCAAACTCAGACTGTGAGATGGTGACCTGAGTCGAAGATGGAGGCTTAACCAACTGAGCCACCCAGGTGCCCACAAGATTTTTCTCTTAAAGAGCCCAAAGTCACTCTGAGACCCAGCACAGAGGCAGCAGTTTGGAAATCACCTGAGTAGTATGTGAAGGAAATGTCTCCAGGAAGGGAAGGCCTGCTGGGTGCCTTTTTTCCTACTTCCCTTCTTTTCTAGCCCAGCACTAGGGGGTGCTATTTCTCACATTCCATCTACTTTGCTAGCACCACTTGACCTACCCTCCCTGGCAGTTGCCTCTCCAAAGCAGGTCCTGCTGACCACTCCTACTGAGTGACCTCAGCCAGGACTGGTGCCCCCATAGCCATAGCAGAGGCCAGCTCTGTCCACCAGTGTGCCTGCAGCAGTCGTGGCTGAGCCACACAGGGACCAGCCCTGGAGTGCCTAGTTCTGATGGCTGGGTGAGGAAGGGATCGTGCTTCTTTGCCCCACAGGACACTCTCTATATAAGGCCACTCTTCCAAGACTAAGAGATGTAGCTGATCTACCTAATACATAGAAACACACACAGAGAGTCAGGCAAACTGAGGAGAGAGAGGAAAGTGTCCCAAACAAAAGAACGAAGAAAAAGGACTAAATCAAAGAGACATGTGCAATCTACCTGAGAAAAATTTCAAAGTAATGATCGTAAAGATGCTCACCAAACCCAAAAGAAGAGTGGGTGAACACAGTGACAACTTTGAAAAAGAGATAGAAAATACAAAGAACCAATCAGAACTAAAGATTAAATAAAACGAAAAATACACTAAAGGGAATCAGATTAGAGGATGCAGAACAACAGATCAGCTATCTGGAAGATGGTAGTGGAGATCACTCAAGCTGATCAACAAAAATAAAAAAGAATTTAATATAGTAAGGATAGTTTAAGGGACTTCTGGGATAACATCTAGCATACTACCATTCATATTACAGGAGTACTAGAAGCAGAAGAGACTGAAAAGGAGGCAGAAAATTTATTTGAAGAAATAGCTGAAAATTTCCCTAACCTGGGGTAGGATACATTCAGGTCCAGAAAGCACGGAGAACCACAAAGAGGTCTGCACCAAGATATATAATTAAAACGTGAAAACTAAGAGATAAAGAGAGAATCTTAAAATCAGCAAGAAGAAAGCAACTAGTCACATTTCTCCTAGAACCAACCCACACCCCCCCCCCCGCCCCATCCCATGCACTATCAGCTAAGTTTTCAGCAGAAACCTATAGGCCAGAGGTAATGACACAATAGATTCAAAGTGCTGACAGGAGGGGTACCTGGGTGACTCTGTTGGTTAGGCGTCCGACTTTCTCTAAAGTCCTGATCTCGTGGTCTGTGGGTTTGAGCCCTGCATTGGACTCTGTGTTGACAGCATGGAGCCTGGAGCTCGCTTCTGTGTGTGTGTGTCTCTCTCTCTGCCCCTCCCCTGCTCACACTCTGTCTTTCTCTCTCAGAATATTAAAAAAAAAAATCAAAATGCTGATAAGAAATATCCTACAATTAAAAACATTCTACCCAGCAAGGTTATCCTTCAAAATTGAAGGAAAGATAAGTTGTTTTCCATATTAACAGGAGTTAAAGGAGCTCATCACCACTAACCCGGCCTTAAAAGAGGTCCCTTTAGCATTTCTTTTAAGTGGAAAATAAAAGACCACAAGTAGAAGAAAATTATGAAAGAAAAAAAAATCACTGGTAAAAGCAAACCTATAATAAAGGCAGTGAATCAGCCACTTGCCAAGCTAGTATGAAGGTTAAAAGACAAAACCGGTAAAATCAACTATATTTGCAGTAATTAAGGGATACACAAAATAAAAATATAGAAAATCGGACATCAAAAACAAAACATGGAGCTAAGGAATAAAAATATAATGCTTTTACAATGTATTTTAAGTCACCATTAACTTAAAATAGACTTCTATACATAGGATGATCTATATGAACCTGATAGTAACCACAAACCAAAAACCTATAATAGATTCACTTAAATCCAAACAAAACACTAAAAGTCTAACCCTAATCTAATCACAAGAGAAGAGAGGAACAGAGAATTACCAAAGCAACGAGAAAACAATTCACAAAATGGCAATAATTTTATACCTGTCAATAATTACTTAAAACGTAATGGGCTAAATGTTCCAATGAAAAGACAAAGGGTGGCTAGATCAATTAAGAAAGGAAAGAGACCCATTTAGAGGCTGCTACAAGAGACTGACTTCAGACATAAAGACACATACAGACTGAAAGTGAAGGGATAGAAGAAGGTACTCCATGCAAATGGAAACAAAAAGAAAGCTGAGGTAGCAATACTTAAGTAAGACAAAACAGATGTATTATAAAAATTTGAACAGGAGACAAAGGCATTACATAATTAAGAAATCAAGAAAATCTAACTGCAAATATCTATGTGCCAAACATAAAAGCACCTAAGCATATAAAGTAAACATTAACTGACATAAAAGGAGGAATTGACAGTAACACACTAATAGTAGGCAACTTTAACACCCTACTTACATCAATGAGTAGGTCATCCAGATAGAAAATCATGAAGAAAACAGTGGCACTAAATGACACATTAGACCCACTGAAGTTAATAGATATTTATAAAACATCCCATCCCCAAACAGTAGAAAAAACATCCCATCCCCAAACAGTAGAATAAACATTCCTGACAAGGGCACATTGAACATTCTCCAAGATAGGTCGCATGTTAGGCCACAAAACAAATATCAATAATTTAAGAAGACTGACATTAAGCATTTTTTTTGCCCACAATGGTATGAAACTAGAAATCAATAAGAAAAAATAAACTGGAGAAAAACTTGAACACATGGGAGCTAAGCAACATGCTAACTAAACAAGTTGCTGAATAAATCACAAAGCAAGTAAAAAAATACCTGGGGACAAATGAAAGTGAAAGCACAACAATCCAAACATATGTGGGAAGCAGCCAAGGCAGCTCTAAAAGAGAAGTCTATAGCAATACAGTTTTATCTCAAGAAACAAAAAAATAGGGGTGCCTGGGTGGCTCGGTCGGTTAAGCGTCCGACTTCAGCCAGGTCACGATCTCGAGGTCCATGAATTCAAGCCCCGCATCAGGCTCTGTGCTGACAGCTCAGAGCCTGGAGCCTCTTTCAGATTCTCTGTCTCCCTCTGTCTCTGACCCTCCCCCATTCATGCTCTGTCTCTGTCTCAAAAATAAATAAACATTAAAAAAAAAAAGAAACAAAAAATCAAACTATTTAACCTTGCACCTAAGTGGACTAGAAAAAGAAAAGGTCCAAAATCAGTAGAAGTAAAGAAATAATAAAGATGAGAGTGGAAATAAATGAAAGAGCCTTAAAAAAATAAGCAATAGAGAAGATCAATGAAACATAGAACTGTTTCTTTGAAAGATAAACAAAATTGATAAACTTGATCCTGACTCACCAAGAAAAAAAAAAAAAAACAGGGCCCAAATAAAATCACAAAGGGAAGTTACAACCAATCACACAAATACAAAGGCTTATGCGCATTATGAACAATTATGCACTAACAAATTGGCTAGAAGAAATAAATTCCTAGAAACCCATAATCTTCCAAGACTGAATCAGAAAGAAATACAAAATCCAAATAGACTGATCGCTAGTAACTAAACTGAATCATTAATAAAAACTACCAATAAACAAAGGTCCAGGACTAGACGCTTCCTAGGTGAATCCCACCAAATATTTTAAGGGTTAATACCTATTCTCCTCAAGCCATTCCAAAAAACTGAAGAGGAATGAATACTTCCAAATCCATTCTCTGAGGTCAGCATTACCCTGATACCAAAATCACAGACCCTACCAACATCCCTCCCGACAGGCGGCCTCCCTCCTGGTACTGCAGGGCCCCTCCCGCAAGGGACCACCAACACAAAGCTAGCTAAGCCTGCCCCTCCCGCCCCTGTGCACCTTGTGGATCCACCCCGTTTAATACGCCCTTGGCCAGATCCCATTGAAGCAGCACCACAAGCCTGGCCTAGTGCAAGTAGCCCAGACAGGGGCCACACCACTCCACAGTGAGTCCTGCTTCTGGGAGAGGGGAAGATAAGGTACACACCAGTCTGACTGTGGCCCCAGTAGTGAACTGGGGGCAGACATCTGGTCTGATTGCGGCCCCACCCACCAACACAAGTTTCTCCGGACAGCACAGGGGAAGTGCCCTGCAGTTTGGAGCTACCGCAGGGACAGGCCAAAAAGACGAAATGGAACAATTCTCCTGGAAAGAAACACAGATGCAAAAATCCTCAACAAAATATTAGCAAACCAAATTCAACCATACATTCACAATATCCGAGACCATGATAAAGTTGGATTTGTTCCAAGGATGCAAGGATGGTTCAATATCCAGAAGGATAAGAATCCTATGATCATTTCAAACAGATGCAAAAAATCATTGGATAAAATTAAACATTCATTTATATTTAAAAAACTCTCAAGTGGGTAGAGACAGCATACCTCAACATAATAAAGGCCATTTTTGACGAACTCACAGCTAACATACTTAATGATGAAAAACTTAAAGCTTTTCCTCTAAGGAACAAGACAAGGATGCATACTCTCCCCACTTTTATTCAGCATAGTACTGGAAGTTCTAACCACAGAATCAGACAAGATAAAAGGCATAGAAATTGGTAAAAAAGTAAAACTGCCACTATTTGCGGATGACATGACACCATACAGAGAAAATCCTAAAGACTCCACCAGAAGACTATTAGAATAAATTAATTCCATTCAGCTGTAGGATATAAAATCAATATATAGAAATTGGTTGTGTAAACTATACAAACTAGACAAATTTCTCAGAAAAATTAAGAAAGCAATCCCATTTACATTCTCATTAAAGACCTGTAGTATGAAACCTATAAGACATTGGTGAAAGAAATTGAAGATAACACAAATAAATGGAAAGATATACAGTGCTCAGGATTGGAAGAATTAATACTATTAATATGACCATATTAATGGACAAGATTGTCCAAAGAAATCTTGAGAAAGAAAAACAAATCTGGAGGTGTTATAATCCCTGATTTCAAACTGTAATACAAATATACAGTAATCAAAACAGTATAATACTTGCATAGAAACAGACACAGATGAATGGTAAAAATGTATAGCACAAAATAAACCCATATTTATAATAAACCCATATTTATATGTTCAGCTAATCTATGACAAAGGAGGCAAGAGAACACAATGATTTAAAGACATTTTTCAATAAATGGTGCTGGGAAACTGGACCATTTTGTTATACCATACACAAATAAAAACCCAAAATGGATTAAAGACCTAAATGTAACACCTGAAACCATACAACTCCTAAAAGAAGACATTGACTGTAAACTCTTGGACATCAGCCTTAGCATTATTTTTTTTATCCTTCTTCTCAGTCAAGGACAACTAAAGCAAAATAAACAAATGGAATACACCAAACAGCTTTTGCACAGCTAAGGAGATCATTAATAAAGCAAAAAAGGCAACCTGCTGAATGGGAGAAAATATTTGCAAACGATAGATCCAATAAGTAGTTATTATCATATATATATATATATATATATATATATGTATGTATATATATAACCTATACAACTCAATTCAATTAAAAATTAAATTAAAAAGCAATTCAATTAAAAAGTGCACAGAGGACCTGATAAGACATTTTTTTCCAAAGAACACATATGGATGACCACTTGAAAGATGCTCAACATTACTACTCATTAGGGAATTGCAAATCAAAATCACAATCAGATGTCACCTTACACCAGTCAGAATGGCTAGTATCAAAAAGACAAGAAAAAACAGGTTTTGGCGAGGATGTGGAGAAAAGGGAACCCTTGTGCTATTGGTGGGAATGTAAATTGGTGCAGCCACTGTGGACAACAATATGGAGGTTCTTCAAAATATTAAAAATAAAAATATCACATGATCCAGCAAATCCGCTTCTAGGTTTTTATCCGAAGGAAATTAAAACATCAATTTGAAAAAATATATGCACCTCTCTGTTCACTGCAACTTTACAATAGCCAAGATAGGTAAGCAACCTATCTATTGACAGATAAATTGATAAAGAAGATGTGGTGTGTGTGCGTGTGTGTGTGTGTGTGTGTGTATGTATGTATATATATGCAATGAAATATTACTCAGCCATAAATAAGAAAGAAATCTTGCCATTTGTAACAACATGGATGGACCTAAAGGGTATTATGGTAAGAAAATAAGTCAGAGGGGCGCCTGGGTAGCTCAGTAGGTTAAGCAGCCGACTTCGGCTCAGGTCATGATTTCGCGGTCCGTGGGTTCGAGCCCCACTTCGGGCTCTGTGCTGACAGCTCAGAGCCTAGAGCCTGTTTTGGATTCTGTGTCTCCCTCTCTCTGACCCTCCCCCACTCATGCTCTGTCCCTCTCTGTCTCAAAAATAAATAAACGTTAAAAAAAAAAGAAAAGAAGTCAGAGAAAAACAAATACCATGTAATTTCATTTGTATGTGGAATCTACAGGGAAAAAAAAAACAAAACAGAAACAAACTCATAAATACAAATAATAAGCTGATGGTTGCCAGTGGGGAGGACAGAAGGGAGGGACAAAATAGGTAAAAGGAATCAAGAGGTACAAACTTCCAGTTATAAAGTAAATAAGTCATGGGAATATAAAGTACAACCTAGGGAATATAGTCAATAATATTCTATTTACTTTGCTGACAGATGATAGCTATACTTACTGAGGTAATCTTTTCAAAATGTATCTAAACGTAGAATCACTATCTTATACACCCAAAACTAATACAATGTTATAGGCCAACTTAAATTTTAAAAAATTAATGCTACATGTTCTACTTTTCAAACAAATTGAATAGGGGGGGACCCTCCCAAACTCATTTTACAAGTCCAGCTGTATTCTGCTATGAAAGCCAGTAAAGGTACCACAAGAAAACTGCAGGCCAATATCCCTTATGAATATAGGTGGAAAATTCTCAATAAAATACTAGAGTGAATTCAGCAGCACATAATAGGATCCTTTACCATGATCAAGTGGGACTTATCCCTGGGAGGCAAGGATGGTTCAACACATGCACATGAGTAATTGTGATATGTCACATTAATATAATGAAAGATAAAAATCGTATTATCACCTTAATAGATACAGAAAAAGCATTTGACAGAATACAATATTCTTTAATAAAAACTCAACAAGTTAAGTATAGAAGGAATGTAATGCAACATAATAAAGGCCATACATGACAAGCCCACAGTTAACATCACACTCAGTGGTGAAGGATTTAAAACGTTTCCTCTGAGATCAGGAAAAAGACAGTGTGTCTGGTCTTACCACCCCTATTCAACATTGCTCTAGGTAGGACTTCCACCACTGTCAGGCAAGTGAAAGAAATTAAAAGCATCAAAATTGGAAACAGAGAGAAAACTGTCCCCAAATACAATCAGATCTAATCAAGGAATTCAGTTAAGTTTGCAGGATTTACAAAATTAACATAGAAACCTCAGTAGTGTTTCTATGCACTGACAACAAAGTATCTAAAAAATAAACATTCTCATTTCTAATATCATCAAAAACAATAAGATACTAAGGAAGTGAAAGATCTCTACACTAAAACCTATAAGACATTAACGTAAGAAATTGAAGAGAACACAAATAGAAAGGTACTGTGCATTCATGGATTGGAAAAAATTAGTATTGTTAAAATGTCCTTACTACCCAAACCTATCTATACAGCTAAAGCAACCCCTAACAGTATTCCAAGTGACATTTCATACAGAAGTAGAAAAAACAGCCCCAAGATAAATGAAACCACAAAGGACAATGAATAGTCAAAGCAATCCTGAAAAAGAACAAAGTGGGAGGTATCATTTTCTGGTTTTAAGCTGTATTATCAATCTGTATAATCAGAACAGTATGGTGCATGAATAAAAAGAGACACACAGAACAATGGAATAAATATGAGAGCCCAGAAATAAACTCATGTCTATATGGTCAACTAATATTGACCAGTGAGCCAGGGATACCCAACGGAGAAAAGACAGTTTCTTCAATAAAAGGTTCTAGGGAAATTGACCACTCACAAAAATCAACTTAAAATGGATTAAGATCTTAAATGTAAGACCTGAAATCATAAAACTCCTAGAAGAAAAAAGAAAAAGCTCCTGGATATGAGTCTTAAAATTGATTTTCTTGGGTATTCAAAAATAAACAAATTGGACTATATCAAACTTAAAACTTCTGCACAGGAAAACAACCAACAATATGAAAGGATAGCTTACAGAATGGGAAAGAGTATTTGCAAATTATGCATCTGATAATGAGTTAATACCCAAAATATGTAAAGAACTACTACAAATCAATAGCAAAAAACCCAACCCAAATAAAAAATGGGTGAAGGACCAAAATAGTCATTTTTCCAAAGAAAATAATCGGATGGCCGAGAGGTACATGAAAAGGTGCTCACCCTCTCAAGAATCATTAGGGACGTGTACATCAAAGCACAATGAGATATCACCTCACCCCTGTTAGAATGGCTATCATAAAAAGACAAGAGCTAACAATGCTGGCAAGGCTATGGAAAAAGGGGAACTATTTTGTACTGTTGGTGGAAATGTAAATTGGTACAGTCACAATGGACCAGAGTATGGATGTCCTTCAAAAAGTAAAAAATAGAACTACCACATGACCCTGAAATCCCACTTCTGGATATATATCCAAAGGAAATAAAAACATTATATCAAAGATACATCTGCAACCCCATGCTTTTTGCAGCTATACAATAGCCAGCACATGGGAAAAATGTAAGTTCCCATTGATGGATGAATGGATAAAGTGTGTGTGTGTGTGTGTGTGTGTGTGTGTGTGTGTGTGTGTGTTCACGATTTAAAAATAAGGAAATCCTGCTATTTGCAATAACGATGGATGGAATCCGAGGGTATTAAACCAAGTGAAGTAAGTTAGAGAAAGAAAATTCCATATGATCTCACATACGGAATCTTAAAATTCATAGAAACAGAGATCAGAATTCTGGTTACCAGAACAGGGAGTGGGATTGGAATTGGATACAAGTAGTCAAAAGATACAAACTCCATTTATAAGATAAATAAGTGCTGGGGATGTCATGTGTAACATGATTACTGTAGTTAACACTACTGTATGTTATATTTTGAAGTTGCTAAGAGTATATCCTAAAAGTTCTCATCACAAGGAAAAACAAATTTTTATGTATCCATATGAGGTGACAGATGTTGACTAAACTTTTGTGGTAATCATTTCACAATGTATGTAAGTCAAGTCCTTATGCTATACACCTTAAACATACACAGTGCTGTATGTCAATTATATCTTGATAAAACTGGAAAAAAGTTGTGAGGTGCATGACTAGGGGATAGTCCAAAGTCTTAAGCAATCAAAGAAAGCTACCTGGAAGAGGAAGAGTTTCAGGTAGCCCTTAAAGGAGGATTAGGGCTGGGGTAATTTTATATATATATATATATATATATATGTATATATATATATATATACACACACACACACATATATATATATGTATATATATATATACACACACACACATATACACACACTATATATTAAATTATACATTATATATAATATATATTATATATAGAATTATATATATTTAGAATTCTATATTATATATAGAATTATATATATTATATATAGAACTATATATATTATATATAGAATTCTATATATAATATATATTATATATAATTTTGTCAGTTTGTTTTTTTAGAAGAGCTAGATTCACAAAGTATGATGATGATAATACTGGACCAGCTTTAAACACCTTGTCTTGGAGTTTATATACTTCCTTAATTCTTTAAAATATTTTCACTTCTCATTTCCCTCCTTGACTTCCCTTCTAGAAAACACAGGGCCAGAATTAATAGCCACTTAGAGAAAACATATTTGAATAAGTTTCAGATGTAATGATTTGCCTCCTTTATCCATAGCTTAATATTATAATGACAACATTTTAAAAATTATCCCCAATGGGAAATTCTTGATCTTGGGTTCAACCAGGCCTAGATTTGGAAGTTCCAGCACTTTGAAGCTTTGAAAGAATAAGTAAGTCTTAAGGTTACTGAGCACCCATTTCTTCATATAAAATAGAATGTTTGAAAAAATGACTTTTAGGAATTTGTTTCATCACACTAGGAAAAACAATATGTGGAAGTAAAGGGGGTTAGTTCCTGGCATATGTTCTGTAAATGCTGGTTCCCTTCCTCCTACAATATGTGAGCTGCCATCACTCTTTTCCACCCTGTCTGAACAACACAGATCCTGTCCAATGTATGATTGGGAAATATTCCCAAATGCTTAGGCCTGACTGATGTTCTACCTTCGGCTCTCTTCCATCCCCAATCCTAGTTAAATGCTCCATAAACGATCCCCAGCCCACACACATTTCCCCTCTAACTTCCCCCTAGGTAAATAACAGATGCTATTGTCTTCCATTAGGTTCATTACAGATGTTTAATCATCCGAGCCCCTATGGTTGCTTGCCCATAAACAAGATAGCCTTACCAAAGTGTGGGGAATGCCAGAGCTCTCACATTATGAGTCCTAAAATTGATAAGGGAGTTGGCAGTGCCTGAGCCCCACAGCCCCATGTCAGGGGAACCCCCCTTCCTGATTTGGATGTTCCTTGTTACTTATATTTGGAATGTCAAAGAATATTTCATAACCCTACTTCCTTTCCTTTTACTGTCTGTGATCCCAAAAGGGATATCTTTGGTCAACAGCTGTTCATAAATGAATAATGAAAAAAGATGCCTTTAGAGTGTTCCTTTAACAGCCTAAAAGATAGCAAGGCAGCCCCGAAGCCGGGATTATGCTTGAAACCCTGGCCAGTTAGCTCAATGTATAGGAATGAGGGTTATTTCAATACAATTCCATGAGGAGTCCTGAGTTTGCAAAATCCACCACTCCCACGCTCTAGCTCCACGTTGACCTTGTAGGTAAAAGCCCGTGCACATGCAGATGACTCAGTGACAAGGGTACAGACACCAAACCAACACCCGGTGCTGCTCTGAACACCTTCACTGGTCATCTTTACCCAGCTTTCATGGTGTCTACTTCTAAGCATCTGTTCATGGGTTTAATTTCTGGAGCTAGATCTTTTTCAAGGGATAGGTCCATGGATTCTTGATGCATCCAAAAGTTAACATTCATGTCTAGCCACTGTGGATGCCATCTCCTCACACTCCTGTGTCCTAATGCAGTAAATGCTTTTGGTGCCTGACCTACCTCTGATTTGAGCCACAGCTGTGGTGCAAAGTTCCATTCCCACAGAGCAGAGGGTCTTTGCTGATGGGTAAGAATAGCTCAGCATAGCTCTAGCATTGCACAGCAGCATAGTTCTTACTCTATCTGTGTATCTCCCTCTCCTTTCTTTCCTTCCTGTCCCTCCTCCCATGTAGACAGAGAAATATACACATGGCCATACAGAGAGCTGAACGTGGGTAAGCAGCGTCGTAAGTTTAACCTGAGAGATAGAAAGGTAGGATCTCAGAACTCATCCTAGACCTACTGGCTCATATTCTGCATTTTAAAGAAGATCTTCAGATTATTCAAATGAACACTACAATTTGAGAAGCACTGGTCTAGATTATTTTACGCATAGGAAAAATGACCCAAAGAAGCCCACCGACCCTCTGATCACCCTTCATTTCAGATATTGATGGCCGCTCTAATGTGTAATGGAGTAGACCAGAGTCGTCTTTCAATAAAAGGGAAAACTGCCTCATGCTGTCCGTTATATTTCATTGTCAAATATCAAGAATCATTCAATTAATTAACTTGGAAAACAAAGCTACTTTAAATTACCGAATGCAGGTTCATTCTGGTGCTTAAACACCAGCAGTGCCAGAAAGAATAATTTCCTGAAAGCTTCCTATTGTCACACAAAGGAAGTCATTCTTGAGGGAAAAAAAATAAAAAAATAACAGTCCTAATATAATCGCTTTTCATTTGTGCTCATGCAGGAAGTTGCCAAATGTTTGCACTCACCCATTCTATCAAAAAGTTGCTTTCTTGCCATAATTGAAATATATGAACTCTGCTCCAGCAACCATGTCATGACACTGGCACAGGCACAGAGAATCTCCCAGCTCACCCCCCGCCCCCCACAGTGTCATGAGTAGATCTGAGGTTGTTGAAGCTGCGCTACGCCTTACACGTGAATCTGGAGCAACTCCTTTATTTTACAGAAGACGCACACGCATCTGCACTAGCAGGCCTGAGCACACACACACAGAGGCTTCAAGGAATTGTCCAAGCTGGAATTCTATTACAAACTCCTCAGCCCTGGCCACAAGGATCTTCTGATGTCTTTTCAAAAAATATTTGAGCATTCATTTGATCCAAAGGAAGACTGGAAGTTGAGAAAAACAGTTGCATTCTAGTCCTATTCACCTCTCCCCGCCTCTACCATATCTGCCTACCTACCTATCTAATCAGCAACCGTTTAAAACCAAAAAATATTCATTTGAGCAAACTCAGATATACTCAGCAAGGGACAGGTCTATTACTATGACTCTACATGTAAATCCTGTAACAGCTAGTGGACATTTGGTTCCGCACATCACAGCCCTGGGGATTATTCATTCCCTTGAGTTTTAACCAGCGTTGCTTCTTTGAGTCACCTGGAATCATATATGAAGACCACTGGGCAACATTTGGTAGCTTTTCTCTGAATCCTGAGTGACTTCTGTTTCTGACCCAGAGTTCCTTTGGGCTCAGCGAGGGGAGAACCTCTAGTTCAGTCTGCAGAGGCCCCGGGAATTATCCTATAGACTTCTGGAGTTGGTTTGCCCCGACTCTTCTAAGTCACCCTTTGTTCCTGAAACAGAAACGTCTCTCTTGCTGTTTGCCAGGTTACAAGGGAAGAAGGAAATGCCTAGGATCACACAGAGAAAAAGTCTACAAATCAAAGGAGAAGTGAAGTCACACATCCTAATAAAAGTGACACCTCCTTGTAACAACCCAAATGTTCAGTTTTTACAGTACATGCATTGCCCAATTTGACCACCACAACTCCAGGAGGTGGCCAGGTCCAACACCTTTTATTTCATTTTACATGGGTGCAGAGAGACAGAGACTTTTTGCCCATATGGCACACTCTCAGTGCCTATGAGAAGCTCCAGTTTGAATGTTCTATGGTTGGAAAAATGTCTGACCCTAAGAAGTATATCAAGCCCCTATGAACCTGTGTTCCAGCTCATTCCAGACTGGCCTTACTGGAGAAATGAGATGCTGTGTGTATACATATGGGCCAAGAGGCAGATGTCAGTAAATGGTGTTTCTTGTGCTATCAACACCATACATGGAACATGACTGTTTATACTACTCAACTTTATTTTCTTGCCTGTGGGTTTCTCTCTTGCCTTTTAAGCTCGCTTGCTCTCTCTCTCTCTCTCACACACACACAGCCTTCTTGACCACTAACACACTGTGATAGTTTCAAAGCAAGCCCCCACAATTGGAAACTGCTCTCTAATTATTCATAAAGATGATCATCAATCCCCAGGTCTGAGTCACCCTGGGACCCCAGCAGTGGCTCAGGCATTTACTTCCAAACCATAGCCACTTGGACAAGAATAGCAGCAAATGCCCAGGCTTCCTTAGCCCCCGACCCAGGGCAAAACTCACCCCTCAGGGGTGTGTCCCTCTGTCTGTTGCATGTTGCAAAGACCAGGGTTTTCTTTCAATTAGTGCTATGAGGCAAAGGGAACACCCCCGACACAGACACACTCATCCTGATAGCGCAAATCCATCTGTTTAAGAAGCAGACTAGGGGCGCCTGGTGGCTCCGTCAGTTAAGTGTCTGACTTCAGCTCAGGTCATGATCTCACAGTTTGTGGGTTTGAGCCCCGTGTCAGGCTCTGTGCTGACAGCTCAGAGCCTGCAGCCTGCTTCGGATTCTGTGTCTCCCTCTCTCTCTGCCCCTCTCCCAGTCATACACACACACACTCTCTCTCTCTCTTTAATCTTTACATAAAGATTAAAAAAAAGAAAGAAGCAGACTAAGAATGAAGATCCTTAAGCTACTATTCATACCAATACTATATAACTAAAAAGATAGGGGTCTGGGTGGCTCGGTTGGTTAAGCATCCAACTTCAGCTCAGATCATGATCTCACAGTTCATGAGTTTAAGCCCCACATCAGGCTCTGTGCTGACAGCTCAGAGCTTGGAGCCTACTTCGGCTTCTGTGTCTCCCTCTCTCTCTGCCCCTCCCCTGCTTGTACTCTCTCTCAAAAATAAACATTTAAAAAAATTAAAAATATAAACCTGTTTGCCCCACTATTTTCAGCCAATTACTGTAATTTTCATAGTGATGGTTAGAGACCTTATGCCTCCTTACTGTCCCCTTCTTTATTCATGTCCTTTACTTTGAGCACTTAGTTTCCACTAAGCCCTGTACTGGCCACTGGGGTTATAGAGATGAGCATGACCAGCCCCTTCTCTGAAATACAGACAAACAAATTTCTTGTAGAAGATGCAAAAAATAATATCTGGGGGTGGGTGGTCTAGCTTATTGGGGGTTGGGTACCATGTCAAGCCCATCTATCATTCACGTGCCTCACCTAGTCAAGGCCACACCCCCACCAAAAAATAGGCTGATGTCATCTTTGCCTCACAGATGAAGAAACGGGCTCTTAAAGGTGTTTATGGACTTTGCTCAAGCATAGCTAGAATGGCTGCTATGGACTCTCTACGTCCTCATAAAATTATTATGTTGAAATCCCAATGCCAATATGATGGTATGGGAAGGTGGGGCTTTTGGGAAATGCTTAAGTCATGAGGATAGAGTCTGCATGAATGGGATTATAAAGGAGGCTCCAGAGAGATCCCTAGTCCCTTTCATCACATGAGCAAGAAGGCACCGGTTATGGGCCAGGAAGAGGACAGCCACCACAAGGTGACCACGCTAGAACCTTAGACTTCTCAGCCTCCAGAACTATGAGCATTCAATTTCAGTTGTTTATAAGCTACCCCGTCAGTGGAGATTTTTAAAGTTGTCTGAAAGGACAAAAACAGTGGCCCATGTTCTGTGAAGCCCATCCCAAATCTTACTATACGTAGACATCACCCCAGAGTTTATAGGACACGAGGAGGTCCCCAAACCGAGATGGGTAGAGGTGAAGTAGACCCTAAGTAGGCTCTTCCCCAAAGGTGACGCCTGAGGTCAGCAGTGAAAAGCGAGCAGGAATTACTCAAGGAAAGGACGGTGCAAACAGCATCACAGTACAGAAAGGAGCAGAGGCCGGGCTACGGCATGGCAAGGGAGCGATGGGATACATCTTCAGAGTTTTACTGTGGCTGGAGAGACAGTGGATGTGGAGGGGAGGGAAGGGAAGGAGGGGAGCAAGAGAAGACACAGCAGTCTCAGGGATTTTCTCAGCTATAGAAGGCAGGGATATGGGACAAGATCCCTCAGGAGAGACATGTGGGGCCACTTCCAGCATTCTGATGTAACATGACCCCACTACCCTGCCACACAGACAGCACATACCCTGAGCAGGCAGTCATGGAGGGCTGGAGACCCAAGCAGAGCCACATGGTCGCAGGACTGACCATGAGAGGGATGGTGCACAGGGCATAGTTTCAAGGGGAACTTCACAGGGTGGGAGAATTTTTCATTTTAAAGGAGCTAAAAAGCTCAGAAAGAACAGTTTAGGGAGGCATGAGGACCAAGAGGAAGAAACTCCTCTGAGGTATCAGGCTGAATCCGAGCTCTCAATGTCCTGTGGGTGTGGGGGCACGGGGGGATGATGAGGAGGTGTTAAACAGGTGGATCCTGCCACCTGGTCCTGAGAGGGGACTTGGCTCCAGCAGTCATGAGTGGGGCACACACCTCATGGGGTTCAGCACGCAGCATTCTGTGGAGCTAGGGGACATCTGAAGCCTGCCTTCTCCTGGTCAATAAAAGACAGGAGTGCACTTTTGTCTCACAGACCAAACACTGCGCACTGAGCCTTCCGTAAATGGAAGCTCTTTGCACAATATGTCTGTAACATGCTCTGAGTGAGCGTGAAAGAGCAAGCTGACAGTTTTGGGTCACAGGTGCCATCCCCGAGGGTAGACGCAGGCAGTGTTACACAGGAAGACTGAGAAGGAAGTAGGGTCCTGAGGAGGACTGGGGAAGGGGGGTGGTTCATCCCACCGGGACGAAGACCAGACCTTTCCCTTCAGGATGCAGGGAAGATGGTGACAAGAGAGAGAGGCAATAATGGGAGAGCAGGGAACTCAGCCTCCTCCTCTCTGCCGGGAAGGCTTTGGGTAAGTAAGCCAGCACCCACCATACCTGGAGTGAACCCCCTCCTTCTCTTGCTGGGGGCCCCCCACATCTGTGCATTTCCACTTAGGGGACCTGAAGCCCAGAAGTGGGCTCTGACAACACTGAACCCTGTCAACCCCACCTCTCCCAGGATAGCAAGACTGTACTCTGCGTCCCAGTATCCTGAGTCTCGTGCTGGTCCAGGGTGAGAGGGATAAGGAAACATGACAGGGCAATATCAATGTGCACCTGAAGCCATTTTGTGCTGACTCAACTCCCCTGATGCTGAGCCCACCCTGTATGTGAATGCTGGTCTAGATGAAGCCAATCTCTCCCACGGTCAGCAGGATGTATACCGTGGTGGCCGCCCCCATATCCTACCTGGGACCCGAAATTAGCACCCAGTCATACCATTGAGGGGGGAGAGAGCTTCCCCAGATCCTAGTCCTGACCAAACCTCCTCCCCTCCTTCCCCCACCAGCCTCTGTGGAGGCCCCCAGAGGCCCTTACAGTGATGTACAAGGTGTGAATAGTCCAAATCTGTCCACCACCCCACTTGGGCTCTCCCACTTCTGTCAATGGTACGTCACTCATAGACGAGAGCTTGCACCTTCTGTGTTCTCATCCTCACCACCCTTAGAACTATTAATCTGTCCATGCTAACAGAGGTCAGGTTCACTTTCCATGTGGCCATTTTAGAGATGGCGTCCATCTCACACACTGTGGTTCTCTGCATAGAAGGTACTTCATGAGACCTGGAGACCAACACTATGCAGCTGTTTCACAAAGCTTGATGTGAAGAGAAGGAGCTAACAGAGGGGAGGAGAAAAGAGAATGGAAAGTATCCCACCCCTCTTCAGAGCAAGACACTGGTTTGAATTCTGCCTCTAACAGGTACTGTTGTAAGAGTGAACGGTTTTCCTAGGGATGATAACCTCAAGAGAGTTACTTAAACAAGTCCTTGTGATACGCAGTGACCTACTGTGCATATAGCCTGATGTGAACACTGTATAGACTTGACTCCCCCTCTATCCTTGTGTCATCCCTGGGGACTAGGGATTATTTCCATTTCAAAGATGAGGGGAGTCAGATTCTGAGGAAGAAGACCTGAGCAAGATTACATGGTAACTCAACACCAGAGCCAGTATTTGGACCTTGGGCTGGACATCCATCTTCAAAGCCCACATTCTTTCACTACCCTACACAGTGCCCTCCCCCTTTGCCTCTCTCGTCCATATTGGGAGGAAATGTCAAGTATAATTCCTGAATCTTGAGCTTGGAAAGTCAGGCCAAGAAGTGCAGCAAATATAGTACACATGACATATCTGGTGGGAAGCTAAAAAATGTCAAGTTTTGAAACCATGAATTATTTTCCTTCTGTTTCCTCAAATCAGCACAAGCCCATCTGCATGTGGTTTTCCTAAGGCAATATGTTGAGAACAAGTTCCATCCAGGTCTGTTCCACACCCTTAAACCTCCCATGACACTATCTGAAGAAGCATAGAGAACACAAGGGTTGGAAAAATGGTGACTGCCTTGTGGTGGATTTCATAAGCCCTGGCAAGACCTTGAGCTTCACCACTAAATACCCAGCCTGATTGCAGATATCTCTGCTTCATTTAATAAGAAAACATGCTTTCATTCTTTAATGAGAAAAATGGAACTTGTTCAAACAAATTCCCCAGGACGACACTCTAAATTTCCTACAAAGGTACATATGGCTGACATTAGGAAGAAGAGGATGATGCATGTTTAGCATTTTATATACATTTCCCCATTAATCTTCATACTAACCATTAAGGAGACAGGATGTTCTTGCTCCCATTTTACAGATGAGGCTCAACCAAACACAGACACATTAGTGGGAGAGCTAGAGTTTGAACTAAGGCACTTGAACTCCAGAGTCTGTGAATGTTGGAGCAATGAAATAGAAAATGTATCCAATTTTTCCACTTCACAGATACAGAAACTGAGTCACAGACAAATGTATGTGCCCTATAATAGTTTACATAGTATGTTAAGAGTCTTTGTACTTAGACAGTTAGGCTCTTATTTACTCATACTTCCAATTACACATCTCTTCTCAAGCACTCTGAAAACCACCTATCTATAGCAGACTCCTTCAGTATTCTGCCTCATCCTTCTTTCCAAGAGGGTGTACCCATTCCCTACCTGCAATGTATGTTGGTTGCTAATAGCCCACAGATGCAACTTTCTCTGGAGAATTGCCCTTGAATGACCAGAGAAGGCTAAGAGGTTATTTCCATGCTGGGACTCCCCACAGGAACAGCACACAGTCAATGAATGACTGATTTATTGGACCCCCAAAATCACGACAGGACAACTTTCCAGAGCTCCCCATGAGATCAAGCTAAAACGAGTCTCCAGGTGAGAAAACATCCTTCCTTAGCTTATTTTCTTTTGCCTTATTCTACTTCCCTCAGTCTCCTTTTCATATAAACACTCCTTCAATAAGTCACTTGCATAAGAATCATCCCTGTCTCAGGCTCCACTTCTAGAGAACACATCCCAAGATACCATCTAAGGAAGGAGGGGGTACAGCACACAGGCTAAAGCCATTAAGAGTAGACACCGAGGGGCGCCTGGGTGGCTCAGTCGGTTAAGCGGCCGACTTCAGCTCAGGTCGTGATCTCACGGTCCGTGAGTCCGAGCCCCGCGTCGGGCTCTGTGCTGACAGCTCAGAGCCTGGAGCCCGTTTCAGATTCTGTGTCTCCCTCTCTCTCTGACCGTCCCCTGCTCATGCTCTGTCTCTCTCTGTCTTAAAAATAAATAAACGTTAAAAAAAATTAAAAAAAAAAGAGTAGACACCGAAGTCTTTGCCTTGTACTCATTCTCTGGATACTACTGGAACTTTTTATAGGTTCCCAAAATAAGAGCTAAATATTTTTTAAACTCAAATGGGCTTTAGTGACATCTGGTCAACCCCTCCTTTTTAGTGGTGGGATGGCCAACGCCCACTGAGGGGAAGCAACTGACCCAGCTCACACAGAATTAGAACCCAGATCTATTCCTACAAATTATACATTGAGACCAAAGATAAAGCACATTCCCATTCCTACTGTGGAATGTTGATGATCTGCTCCAGTATAGGTGGGAGGACTTCTCTGTGGTGGAACAAGACAGTTTGTACTCAGACCTTGACTCAAAACTTGACAAGTTTTGATCTGACCACTCTCCTACTTATAAACCACTGCTCACAGAATTAGTACCATGCTCCCCAGCCCAACACTTAGGTACTTTCACATGGCAATGCCCTAGAGCCTTAGCACTTGACATCCATGCTCCCCAAGACACCCCAAATTCCATGTACCTCTCATCTTTCCCTAAGACTAAGCATGCTGTGCTCTTACTGGTCCATGCTAGATATCTGTAGAATTACTAGATCAAATACATTTCAATTAAATATGAAATTCAAGTAAACAACAAATACATTTAAGCATAGTAAGCATGTCCCACATACTACACGGAACATATTTATGCCTAAAAAGTATTTCTCGTTTACCTAATCTGGCATATTATTCATTCTCTCTGCCTGTAATTCTCACCCTAACAGTCTTAGCAAACTCCTCCTCATCCTCCAAAACAGGTCAACTTGAATTATTGATAAATAGCTTTCTCTAAATTCTGAAATAATCCCTCTTATCTCAGGGGCAGAGTGCCCTGGGCTTTGCTCAACTAGGGTAGCACTGTTACAACGTTATAATATGTTATCAGGAATGGCTTTAGCACTGGGTTCCTGGGAACCACATGGGACAGCAGGAGGGCTCTGTGCCCCATTCACACAGTTATTCATGCACACATACATATATTTATTCATTCAATACGTACTTAGCATCTTCACTGTGTCTATCCTATGTGGGGCATAGGGTCTACATATCATTAAATAAAACAGGCATGTTGCCTGCCACAATAGGGCTTACCACTTAGGTGTTGGAATAAATAAATGATTTTAAATTATGTTCAGTTCTATAGAAGAAAGAAACAAGGTACTTTAATGAAACTAATATTATGTGTCAATTATATTTTTTAAAAAAATATAGATGAGTAATAGCTAGAGTGGTCGTGGAAGATCTTTTGTAGAGGTAGCCTTTTTAACTAGAAACTGAAGGATAAAAGTAACCAGTTGTATAAGAAAGAACAGCCTGTGAGGAGGGCCTGAGACCAGAAAAACTTGTCATGTTTGAACCCATTAGAAGAAAGGAGTAGACAAGAGGAACAGGAAGCATGAAGAAGTATGATGCCATATGTAGGCGACAGATCATACAGGACCTTACCAACCATGTGAAGGAGCTTATTTGAAGTAAAGTGGGAAATTGTTGAAGTGTCACCCATCTGATTAATGTGTTAGAAAGATCACACTTCCTGCTGTGAGCCTCTTACATCTCTGAACCCCCAATGTTCACACTGAGTGCACTCAATAAATATGTTTTGAATCAATTAGTCTGTTCCCTTATTTGACCCTTGCTTTTCTCATCTGTAACAGGACCAGTGGAACATCCATCCTGACAGTTTTTCATCCAGGCAAGATGGCATCCCATTATTTACATGTCCCAACTGTTAGGAAAGTTATCAGAAAGGTATTTCAAATACTCAGACACCCATCTTTTTTGGAAGGAGCTTTGGTCTACAAGAGCTGAGATATAAGTTAGCAAACTTTACCAAGTAGCATCTTAGCTTTTAAATTAAATGTCAGCACTGGTTTTCCACTGGGAAACTGGCCCAAGCTTCTGAAAGGCAAAATATGATCAACAACACAGGCCCAACCTCAGGATGGGACACAAAGAGAAACTGAGATGTGGGGGGATGACAGAGTACCCCTCCCAGTATGCTGATCCTGGGGCATAGTGACCCATTCCAGGAAAGTGTGCATGTCTACGTGTGTGTGTGTGTGTGTGTGTGTGTGTGTGTGTGTGTGTGTGTGTCTGTGTCTGTGTGTGTCCAACAGGAAACAGAGGGAGATGTTTCTACTGTCTAGAAGAAAGGGAGGGAGGGGAGAATGATGCCTTCCTCAGTCCACTCTCTTCATCCAGTGAAGACCCACCATTGAAGATCTTACAGGCATCTTCTGTTGAAGATCTAACCCACAGTTACCAAGAAAATGGCTAACCCATAGTTACCCATAATTCTCAAGACTAGAGGGAAAAAAAACAGAAGGGATTCGGGGAGTCTCCTCCTTTGTCTTTCTTGGCTGGGATTTTTCCGGACCTCAGTCAAGTTTTTATCCCTTATCTCGGGACTCCAGGGTCTCCAAAATTACCCTCAATATCCTTGGAGTTTTATAGCCTACTGTTTCCCTTCTCTTCCCCAATCCACTTCACCTCCAAAATACCCTACACTGTAGTCAGACTTGAATACATTTTGCTCAAAAAGTTCCTTCCTTTTTTTTTTTTTGTTTTCAGCTTCCAAAAGTCAAAAGTCTTAGTACCCCCTCAAAACCCCAAGGTCTTCTGGTCCTGCCTCACCCTTCTATGCATGAGTGGGAAGGTTGGACAGCGCCCTCCCCCCACACCAAGCACCCAACTGCCCTGTACCTAAACCTTCTTCACACTTTGGTTGTTACCCACCTAATGATACAGTCAATTACATACCACCAAGGAGATCAGCTCTTTTAAGAGGAAGGAATATCAACTCTCCCTCTCTGAATGCCCCAAGGGTCAAGCCCCATTATTGAAGAATGGAGGGAAAAGAGTCATAGAGTAAGACCCAGGAACATCTCAGTTTACTTTCACACTGACTCTATATGATTCTATCAGATGAGAAAAAAGGCTTGTAGAAGTTAAGCAAAACCCCCAATCACCTAGGTATTAAGTAACAAAGTCTGAATTTAAGTCCAAGCCCATCTATCTCTAATACTGATTCCACTCAGCCCCCACTCAAGGCTACCCCAAACAAAACTATGTAACTTTTTAAGAATATTTGCCTCCTTTTCCCTTCTGCAACCAACTCTTCTCCTGCATTTACTGCAAAGATCATTTGTACCCACACCTCTCTCCTCCAGCCCTTCACTGAAATCTGGCATTTAATGGGAGTGAGCTCGCTAAGCCTCCTGCAAACACGATGGGAACGCAGGGACTGTTTGGATTCCAAGCGACCAGATTGGACCAGAGGCACCAGAACAGACTACATCTGCCACGCGTGTGAGGAGACATTTTAGTCTTCACTTGCTCGAAGATCTCATCTGGAACAGTTATAGTCTCAGAGAAACATCACAGCCAGCAGTGAGGATTTTTATTTTTTTATACTTTTCCACAGGTCAAAAGTGGTTAACTATAGCAAGAAGTCTCCTGGTTGCCCACTGCCAAAAAGTAAAGTCTCCTTTGCAAGGTTAAGGGACTTAATTCCCACTGGGGATACAGCAGTGGACCAAAGGAACTAAATGCCTTCCTTCACGGGACTTATGTTTTGGTACATGGACTGCCCAGTCATGTGAGGCTAGGTGAAAATGCTTGCCCCTCCAGCATTGTTTGTGCCTCCAGCAAAGAACACTTAACTCTCATCTTTGTTTCTCCAGGACAAATTGAGTAGAATTGATGGCAGACACTCCATCATTTTTTTATATTAATTGGGGAAGACATATGTCAAGACTGAGTGACACTCACCAGGAGTCCAGGATACCTGGCTCTGCACAAACAACCTGTATGATCTAAGACCAAAGCCAGTTCCCATTCTCAGACGTAGCTTCCATATGCTTCAAATGAACTATGTAATTCACAGTATATTTTTCACAGGAGGAAAAAAAAATTAAAAGCTCTGGGTAGATCCTAACTGGATTTGGACTCAGTTACCAGGAAGTCCCTATGTCTCAGCCAGTTCCTTCTGATCCTAAGCCCAGGGCCCGCCGGCAACCTGATAGCCCATCTTCAGATCAATCCCATTGATCTTGCTCTGTAACAAAGCCACTTCCCGACAGACTACAGCTTGGCAGAGGGGCTTGCTGGGATTTCCCGCCATCCTGTGTGGCCATGACTTTATTTCTATGCAGAGACCGAGGATGTATGAGGCATGCCTGAGTCACAAAGGTTTGACCCTTTTTGTGTTCATGTTGAGATAGTGGCCTTTCTTCCTGCCACAAAGTAATTCTATCCAGGGTGTGAAGGAAAACCTGAAATCTCACCAATACATCCTCCAGATGCATGACCATCTCTCTCATGAATTAGGGGAGACAAGGGCATCTTGGAGGATATTATGAACAGGATGGGAGAACCCTTGAGGATTCTTTTTTCATCACCTAGATATGTTGATGGATTATGACCTAAAGATGGTTAATGACCAGAGGAATAGAATCATTTCATCAAACACCACCATCCCTTAGGTATTTGAATAGAAAACTTCTTTAAACATTGAAAAGAGGAAGAGGCCTGCATGGGGAGAGAGTCTGGACCTCCCAGCCCAAATTTAAGCCCCTGATACCCACCTTCCTCAAGAGACTTCTAACCAACTCCCCCTACCCACTCTTCAGTGGCCTCGGGAGGTGCTGTTTCCCCTGTCAACTTGCTGTTTCTCTTAATCCTTTGGGGCACAACTGAAATAGAGCTGGGAACTCCAACTGAGACAGATTAAAAACCTAGGAATAACAAGAGGGAAATAATCGCAGAGTATCATGTTAAAGCTGAAAATCAGATCACCCGACTTAGAAAATTTGACTTGATCTCTGGACTTTTTACTACATCTCCATTCTAGCTCTGGGTTTGCCTCCATGAAATCACACCCCCAGGAGCCCACAGTTTGATGCTTGCCCACTCAGGAGTCCAGATGCTGGGAGTGAGTCTCTGAAAAAGACAAGAGTTTCCCTTCCCTGTGCTATTAAAGGCTCACTTTGTAAGATCCAGTTTCTTTTTTTTTTTTTTTTTTTTTTCCCGAGGGACACAATTTCTCGCTGGGGATCAGTCTCCTCTAGAAGGGACCTCGATCGTACTTTATGGACTCAAAAGGTTGATTAGATGAAAATTTAGTCCAATAAAGCCAATACCCCCCTTTGTGACAAGTGATAGATTAGTGTAGTATCAGAAGACTTGTGTTTTGCAGTTTTGCACATGTGACTGCTTAATGGACGGATGTTTCTTCCAGATCCCCAAACTCAACTCATGATCACCCTCCTCCCAGACGCCACACCTGGAATCCTCTCTAGCGTGCCTCGTTTCTTTTTTGTAACGTTTATTTCTGAGAGAGAGAGAACATGCAAGTGGGGAGGGACAAGAGAGAAGGAGTCACACAATCTGAAGCAGGCTCCAGGTTCTGAGCTGTCAGCACAGAGCCTGACTTGAGGCTCAAACCCACGAACCATGAGATCATGACCTGAGCCAAAGTTGGGTGCAAAACTGACTGAGCCACCCAGATGCCCCTAGCATGCCTCATTTCAAAGCAGCACCAGGTACCCCATAGCCAAACATACAAGCTCTTTGCATCCTTTTCCTCAATCTTTCTTTGCTCCCTCTTTTGCCAAGCCCTGGTAATATTATCCTTGTAAGTTACAGCCATCTTTGCTCTCTACCTCCCCAGCTTTGTCCTTTCAGACACTCCCACCTGTTCCCTGAACTTCTGGAACATCTTCCTAGCTGTTTCTCTTTGCCACAGATCACTCCTTTCCCAACCATCAGGCTCTTGCTACACAGTTCCCTGAAAAATCACCTCAGGTCTTATTGCCTTAAAACTGCTAGAAGCTTCTCATTGACATAAAAAAAAATCAAATATTTTATTCTCAAGGGTTTTACTAAGTGTCCCATGGGCTACATGTAATACAAAAAGAGATTTTCTGAAAAACACACCTGGGAAACAAGATTAATACTTTGAAAAAAATTGTAACTTCAGGACTTCTCAGTGCCTTTGATAAGATATAGATAAGCAAGTGTATTGAAGTCCCATGGTGTAATATATTAGGCAGAATTCCAAAAATTATTTTTTTCCAAAAATTATTTTATCAAAAAACTATTTTAACGGTATGATATGGTACTCATGTCACATGGAAAGTGCCTTTAAAATTTTGGTTTTGTAATATAAAACCCAAAGTCTATATTCTCCTATTTAATGTACTCCATAATTTAACTCCACTTTTGTTTCCTCCTCCAATTTTATCCATGAACAATGCTCAGTTTATTGGGTTCCAATTATAAAATGCATAATTTTTACGAAGTTAACTAAGAGTCTTTATAAAGAATTTAACATTTATTTTCCTTTAAGCCACTGCCCAAAGATGACAAATTCTACCATTTTTATCATTCTATTTCTCTCTTGCTATGCTTATAGTTACACAAAATGCAAATACAGGCTTCCTTATTCTTTCTCATCTTCCTCTTCTCTCTCTCTCTCTCTCTCTCTCTCTCTCTCTCACACACACACACACACACACACACACACACACACACACACACACAATCAGAACACTACATACTTGAGTCTGCAGCTTTTTATTTCACTGACAGTGTTTTGGACTTCTCTCCAGATTAATGCACACTGATCTTTCTCGTTCACTGAAGTAGCTTCCTGATGTGTTACAGGGCAGATGCACCAAAATACCACAATTTATTCAATCATGTCTCCTATTGATGGATTGATGGCATTCTAGTTGTTTTCAGAATGTGTGTGTGTGTGTGGGTGTGTGTGTGTGTTTAATACATGCAATGCTATAATAACCATTTATAGCGAAATCCATTCGTTTTTAATTTCTGAAGTCTAGTCTCAAAAGTTGACCAAGCCCATTTTTACCAGAAACTCAGATTATTTACTTTTACTAGCTCTTGGGTGAGACAAACACCTACTGAATGGTCAAGTGTAGATGCCAACCCCCGGCAGGAATTCTAAACAAATAGGTTAAAATGACCTTCTGCCCTCTGGAAGTCAACCCTTAGGATGCCTCTCTTGTCTCTAGCCATCCCCTTCCTGCCTTTACTCCTGCTGCATGCTGATGATCCCTCCTGAGGTGGGTCTCAATGACATCTTCATTTAAAGAAAAGCAAAAAGTAGCAGCCATGTGACAGAAGCAGGAAATAATGCAAAGAACATGTGACTCAGAGACTACTATGACCACAGAGGCTCACGATAAAGACACAGGAGCAGGGCTGACATAGGGACAGGAGATACCCCACTCTCTCTCATCCTGTAGAGTGACTACTCAGTGCACAAGCGGACTCTGCCCACAAACTGGCTCCCAGTAGGCTCTACTCATGGACACAGTCCGTTCTGGGAGATATCAAACTTTCCTTCCCTGCTCCTTTACTGCCTCTCCCCTTTGAAACCCATTCTGTTGAACAAGCTGCAAGTGATCCTACAGATTTAACTTTCATCAGAATCAAAATAACAGAGAGGATGTAAGCCCAGACTCTGGAACTAAACCGCCAGGCTCAAAGCAAGTTACTTAAACATTTTGTTCTTTTGGCCTCAGTTTCATTATCCATAAAATGGGAATAATAGTAACAACACATAGGGATTTGAAGATTTAATAAGTATAAAATTATTTCCATTCAAATCATTGCCCAGATATATAGGTACATTATATATATGTACATATAATATATATATTATATATATGTATAGGTATATATGTATACATATATATATATATACATAATGTGTAATCTATATTATATATACGTATATAATATATGTAATATATATGCAATACATTATATATATTTATGTTTATATTACATATGTATATATATTACATTACATGTACATATTTATAGTTATACTTATATGGATATTTATATTTATATATACATATAAATTGCTTAGAACAGTGGCCCACAGTAATCTCCCAGGAACATTACTTAGCTTTTACTCTTGGACGCATACCCAGTGTGAGGCCAGGTCGTCCTGTATCACACCAACTCTGTTCCCTGCACAGGGTATGAGGCCAAACCCCTACACCTTTGCCCATGCCCCTCCCTCCCTCAGATGGACTTCTCCCTAATCCAGGGTCTGCTTTCCCAAGTCCTTATCTTCAAAAGCTCAGTTCAATGGTACCCCCTTATAAAGCCTTCCAAGATTCCCACCTATCCTCCACCACCTCCAAAGCTCTCTCTCTCACCTTGTTTTATAGCACCCCTGCTCTCCTTAGTTCAGTCCTTCCTTCCTTGCATTACAGTCAGGTATGCCCTTGACTTTCTCTCATTCAGACCACAAGCTCCTTGACAACATGGATAAATTCCTTCTGTCCCCTTCACTATCTACAGTGACTGACACATAGTGATACTAAATACTTACTGCCCAAGAGTGTCATCTTAAGAATGCTCTGCAGTGACAATGTCTCTGCCCATCTTTGAATTCCATTCCATCCCTGCATAAAAATCAAGGCTTCCTCTCAATGGGCAGGTGGATGGACAGACTCACTGCAGTCTGGGGTCCACCACAGCACCCCGGTGAAGACAGAATGGCCACGGTATCATGCAAAGTGTGGGGGTCAGGCTGGGTTGTGGTGCGAGCACAGGGATTGACCATGCTGGCTCAGGGCATCTGAAGCTCCAGCTTCAGTCATGTGCCCACACACCTTATCAGCTCATCACCTGTCTCAGAGCCCAAGTTTTAATTTAAAGTGCAGTGTCTGACCCAACTGAAATGGAATCTAGGGAAGGTCGAATCCTATTAAGTCACCAGACCATAAAGCAGAAAGGTATAAAGTTGACAAATTGCTTCTCCCCGAGGCAGCAGCTGTGAGGCACTCAGCAAGGCTGGGCTCTGACCCAGGAAAGGGCCAACAGATATCCCCTCCTTTTTCCCAGGGAGTGATCTAAACATCCTTTCCCAGTCAAGGGGGCCTAAGTGTTTTACAAGTAAGTGTTTAACATGGTTCCTTGTATTTTATTTTCCAATTTAAACAGAACCTGGGTGTACCAGGGTCATGCTAACCTGCAGAATAATAAGTCCACAGTAACCCTTTAAAAAGGGATTTCTGCTGGGTGTGCAGCAAGTTAAAATTGCCCAAGTCCCGGAACCCTGCCCTTTACCTCCCAGATGGCCCTGGGAGGAGCTGAGGGTGTCACTCATGCATTCCTGAAAAGAGTTCTCTTGGCTCCACTGGAGTATGCACTATGCTCCTTGTTAATGCTCTGTCAGCCAAGATGACTGCATCCAGAAGAGGGGAAGATGAGGAGGGAGGCAAATATTGTGTCCATTTTATCTGCATTATCCCACAGAAGTCTACCTACAACCATGTAACATCAGCATTATGATCCCCATTGTACAAATGGACAAAGAGAGGGCCTGCAAGGACAGTTACTTATCCAAGGTCAAATAGCTAATACAAGGTCAAGTTGGGACATAAGGTTTAGTCTTCCTGATTAAAATAATTTTTAATCCATCACACAACACCCATATTCTCGCTGCCTCCAAAGCCCTCTTCTGGTCCACGAGTGCCTCCCTGAAACGTAAAAAGCAGCATCCTTCATCTAACGTGTGCATTCTTTATTCTCACAATGAAATTATGCATTCCATGCTAGGACCTTTCAACAGACTTTACGGCTTCCCAGAAACACCTGCTAAGGTTTTTGTAAACACGGCTATGATGTTGGTCTCTGGTTTCAGTATTTCTCCAGAGCACTTCCCATTAGACCCGGACAGTTCGTGGTCTTTGCCTTACGCTATACTGGTCGCCCTTCCCCTACCCACCTTAGCTCCTAAACCTGGCCCCCAGAGCCCTTGTTCTGATGAGCTATTGGGGAAAAAAAGCTTCATCTTCTGAGCTTCAAATATTATTGCTCAAGTAAAACTTTTAAATGGGATCCATACACACCCTAGCTAAGGGACACTTCTACTTAAGCACAGTAGTGAACCTCCGTTTCCTCGCATGTCAAAGGAATAATATTTATGCCTCTCTCCTTGGGAGATAAAATGTTGGTCCTGTCCTGTGTATATCAGGTGCTTAAAGTGGTAGCCAGCACAGAATGAAAGCCCAATACATGTTATCCCCATCCTCTTCATCAGCCACTCTACCTAGTCCCAAGTCACCAATGTTGACAGGACCAGCATGCCCCAACCCTTGTTACTGCGGACACTAAAGGGTTGGTTGGGGGGGGGGGGGGCTTACATTGAACAGAGTAGCCCAGGGTTTTCCACGTCTCTCTCAGAAGTTGTGATTTCCTTCTCGCCTGGACCAAAGAAAGGACTCAACATCAGCTGGCTAACTCACTGCTGCTCTCAGAAGTGCCCTATCAACTGACTTCAATCCATTTACCCTGAAGATTAATGTACCCAAAGCTCTTCCTTTGGGGTTTAAATCTTTCTGGGGAATGCCCACTTCTCATGTAGACGCTCTCAGGATGATCCATCCCTCTGGCCCTGCAGATGTTTGGATTCACTGGGAAAACCTTTTTTCTCAAAGAAAGTAGAGACAGAATTAGGGCCACTGCTCTACTGACCAGGTCTTCCTCCCTTCCTACTTCCTCGACCATGGCCAGCTGCATCCATTCTTTCATCCATACTTATCAACAGATTATTTAGCTCTGTCCGGAAGATCCAAATTCTGAGGTATGTTAGGACTCTTACTTTTTAAAGCAAAAACTTCAGAATAAAGAGTAATGTTACCAGTCTGATAGATATTTTGATAAAAGCTGATTTTTCTATCTTGTCCGCATTCTTTTTATTTCTTTAGGCCATAAAAATCTACCAAGGTCCTACTATATGCCAGGCACTCTTCTAGGTGCCAGGGATACAAACATTGGTACAAATAAATCCAGTGCAGATCCCAGAATTGTAATGGAAATATTTTCAGGGTGCAGTGGAAGCACCGGGGAGGGTGAGCTCAGTTCACCCTGAAAGAAGAGTAACCTGATGCCATTCTACTCTCGGAAAATGCCTTCTTCCTTCAAGTTATTGTTCAAACTTTACCTCCTTAGGAAAGCCTTTCCAATGAGCAACTTAAAGTTTCAGCAAAGTTCAGTGAATTTCAAAGACCGAAAACAGGGCTAAGAGGTTCCATTCGGACTTCCCCTTGATAGGTCTGGGAACACAGTTTGACCTGGGAAGTAACTGGATTTGGAATCTGGTGAGCCATGCAAATACAGGTGTTTCCCCGAAGTTCTTCAGAGGATGAAGAAAAGGAGGAATCTAGGAAACTCTTCCAAAGGAATGTAAATGAGAAACTTCTCCACCCTGTGGGGATTTTAGCCCAATAATTTTGGGAATTTCCAAGCATATAACACTGTGACACACCCCCACTTCTACATTGGGTGTCTTCAGGTTGTATGTGGGTGGTGGGGTGGGCAGTGGGGTTCTTCAGCTCAAAAAAGGCTTGTCATTTGTAAGGTATGAAGTCAATTATCACATTCAACTCATGAGTGGATATAAGAATAATTAGCAACCATTTGGCCCAAGGGGCTACTTTTCTTCTGTGAGCAACAAGTGCTTCTTAACTTTCCTATATATTTTGCTATTCGTGTTTCATTTAATGCCAGAAGGCATCAAGAACAATCCCATTCCTGGGGCCCCTGGGTGGCTCAGTCGGTTGGGCGTCTGACTTCGGCTCAGGTCATGATCTCGCGGTCCATGAGTTCAAGCCCCGCGTCGGGCTCTGTGCTGACAGCTCAGAGCCTGGAGCCTGTTTCAGATTCTGTGTCTCCCTCTCTCTCTGACCCTCCCCCATTTGTGCTCTGTCTCTCTCTGTCTCAAAAATAAATAAAAACATTAAGAAAAAAAATTAAAAAAAAAAAGAACAATCCCATTCCTATTCTCACCTACACCATTCCCATGACTGCACAGGCACAAGAATTCAGACCGGGATGAAGCAAGACACTGATCTTTGCTTAGTCAAGCTTCGGACAGTCCTAATTGGATTTAGGAAGACATGATTATTTTCATTCAGTGTTCTCTCTACTGAATGTAAAAGGAGAGAATTAGGACTCGTGCCAGAGTTCGAGCTTCTCATATGATAGATCTAAAGAATGTTTCCTCTTATGGGCATGTCCAGTTCTATAATGCAAGCTCTATTATGAACTCATGATGACTCCTTCCAACAGCAAGACAGTGGGCTCCAAGATTTGCCTGTCCAACCAAAATCTGTACCCCGAGATCTGATTGTCACTGAACATGCACCAAAGCCCAAGTGTATTGTCTCTCCTCTCCCTGTATCTCCCTCTCTGGGTTTTCCTATATTGGTGAAGGATGCCACCCATTCACTTGAGAAACCTGTGTGCCATCTTGCTGTTCTCCTCCCTTGTACCACCAAGTCTTATAGAGTTTATCTTCCATATTACCTACTATTCTTTCCCCACCCCACTATACAACGTGGTCCAGCTTCACATCACCTCATGCATGAAGACAAGTATCTCCTCAGTGCCGCCCACATACACTTGAGCTGTCTCCCAAGCTTTCCCAGCTGCCATAGTAATCTTTCTCCAGGGTAAATGTCACTAAGTCACTAAATTCTTTACATTACTGCTCATTTCCCTTCAGGATAAATTCCAAGCTTCTTACACTCCCTGAAGAGCCCTCCATAATCTGCGTGTGGTCCTACTCTCAGCCCCTTCTCTACATGCACTCTATTCTCCATCTGTGGGAACATTTATATCCCTTCATCATCAACTTCTTTTATAATGATTTAGTGTTCCTGTGGCAAATGGCATAGAGGATGATTGGGTTTTATCTCTCAATCTGGAATCACTGTCTTTTAACAAGTGACACTAATTCATTCATAGTGTTGTGATTACTAATGATTACTAATATACTTGGACTTATGTCCAAGTATATTAGTAATCACAATACTATGAATGAATTAATTTGTTCCCTATTTGCTGCTCTTTCTGGTTTTTGTTATTTTCCTTACCTTTTGTTACTTCTCTGATGTCTGTTGGGTTGAGTTTCCTCTGCTCTGTTTCCCCTGACCTGAATATTTAGTGCTTTGAAGGATTGTACTCCAGGTCTATTTTTTGAATTGTTACCTCATGCTTTAGATAAACATACTTGAACATGGGTTACTCTGAACAATTTTAGAGATAATCAGCATCTATATTCCCCACATAACAAGAATCCCAGCATGCTCTAAATTCCATCTGCCTCCTCTCTCTACAGCCCAAGTACATTGCATTTGAAATTAGGCGAAATATTTTAGTTGGAAAATTAATTTTTAAACATCAAAATTAGTTTTTTTCTGGTTTATTTGCTCACAACTGTTTCTTCAATCCTACTTCATCTTGGATTTATTTTCCCCTGGCTTATAATTCTTTTCAAGGGATCTGCATATGGCAAATTTTCCCAGTTCTTTGCATATCAGAAAATCTATGGATTTTATCCTCAAACTTGAATTAAACTTTATTGGATATAGCTATCCAGATTCAAAGTTAATTGTCTCCCTGACATTTGAAAATATCGCTCTATTATCTATTGCACCCATTGCTGCTAAGAATTCTGGTGTCAACCCTGATTCACACCCCTTTATGAGTAATCAGTTCACCCAAGCCCAGTGTACCTCACTCCAGATGCTTTTGGAATTTCTTTTAATGATCTAACATTTCACCACAGAGTGTCTTGTATGGATTTAATTTTTCATTTATTTATTCTGTTTGACATCTAAGAATGCCTTTCAATCTAAGAACTTATTGGATTCTTTAATCCTATGAAATCACCTTTTATTGTGTTTAAATTATTGCTGGGTTCATTCTGCCATTCAACTCTTTCTTCTTTCAACAATCTTTAATATCTGATTCTTCTCTAATATCTACTTCTTCTATCTGGAATTATTAAGACCTTACTAAACTGAGCTCAAAAAGTATTCTCATTAAGTAGGATAATTATGCTAAACTGAGCTGTTATCTGGAGTGAGTCAGTTTGAAACAAAAATGCCCAATTAAAAAATATATAGTTTTCATTACAGAAGTTTGTGAAAGGCCTGGACAATTCAGGATTTTACGTCCTCAGAGCAGGAAAAGGTGAGGAAATCATAGCTCCGGATGAATGTCTGACCATGTCCTCATTGCTGATCTTTCAAAGACTCTGCCCTAATCACATCTTTGAAGTCAAGGCACCCATGCCCCACCAGCTCTGCACCGGTACACAAACCTCTGAGACAAGTGAATGACTTCAACACACCCTAACAAGCCAAAAAAGACAATGTCCCCATAGCAACCTTAATGCATCCACACTACATACATCTACCTGGAAACAGCACTTCCTAGGGCCATGTGATGCATATGAACCAGGGAGAACACAAATAAATACATCTTCGCTTTTGCTGTTCTGTGACCTTGGAGTATTTACATTCTCAACTAAACTGCTATATTGCCCTAGGGTTTGCATTTAATACCTAGTCTCATACTGAAGACATGTCGCTGGTGAATGGCTTTGAACTGGTTGAAAAAGGAATGAGCTCCAAATAACAAAAGCAATGTGTTGGAGATGTTATTATTAACTCCCCAGCCATCCTTCAGAGTGTCAAAAATCACCCTCTCAAGGAGCAGGAAGTCTAATATTGGTACAAATTCCCTGAGTCTTGACATTCAGAGTTTTATTTTTTTTTCAACGTTTATTTTATTTTTGGGATAGAGAGATACAGAGCATGAACGGGGGAGGGGCAGAGAGAGAGGGAGACACAGAATCGGAAACAGGTTCCAGGCTCTGAGCCATCAGCCCAGAGCCTGACGCGGGGCTTGAACTCACGGACCGCGAGATCGTGACCTGGCTGAAGTCGGACGCTTAACCGACTGCGCCACCCAGGCGCCCCCAGTTTCAGAGTTTTAATCGACTACAGACTCACACACCATGTGTCCCATGAAAGACAATACTCTTCAAGATCTCATCCCCACCCTCCCCACAAACTGTCTGAAACTCCAGATTCTTAAGGAAAGGTGGGGATATTGTCACATCATTAGCACCCTATTTTCAGAGGCCCTCTCTGCACCTGGTAGTGGCAGTATTTTCCTGAGTCTGTGATCAAGTTCCTCAGCTATCAAAAACATGCATCATGGAAAGTTTAGTCTTCAAAAAAATTTCCATGCGTTATAGTTCTGGCCTTCATAATCCTTTCCAGTCAAGGCATTACTCTCCCATTGACAAAACAGAGAAATGTAACAACAACAACAACAACAAAAGCACCAACAGACATAGTTTCCTAACACAGAAGAAAGGGAAAGGAACTGGTATTATTTTAGAAAATGAAATGTTTACCAGGGGGTTCACCCACACAATATAGTAATAGACAGATATACAAAGACGTAGACAAAGGCATAGATATGGATATACATTTCCCCCTCAACATAATCCTTTGAGGTAGACTGAGTTACATCATTACTAGCTAGATGTGCAAACTGAGGTACAGAGTGATTAAACCCTAAAACCCCCTGGATTCATCCTTAGCCCTTGGCTAGGTAGTAATGTATTCTCAATTGTTATTTTTCCCATTTGATGGTCAGGACCTCTGTTACATTCATCCCAGGATCCCTCTGCAAGAGTCTGGAACATGGTAGGCAGTCAGTGAACCCTGACCCCCTGTCTACAAAGTCTGTCATTCTTCATTACAACTTGTATTATTGTCATATCAGCACCAACTCTTTTTTTTTTAAGTTTATTTATTTATTGAGAGAGAGAGCACGTGCACACATACAGGGGAGGGGCAGAGACAGAGGGAGAGAGAATCCCAAGTAGGCTCCACGCTGTCAGTGCAGAGCACAGCATCGGGTTCGATCCCACAAACCATGAAATCGTGATCTGAGTCGAAATCAAGAGTCAGAAGCTCAGCCAAATGAGCCACCCAGGTGCCCCAGCACAAATTGTTCATTTATTTGTTGAAAATTCATTGACCACCTACTATGTGCCACACCCTTTGTTAGGCAGAGTAATAAAGGAATGAATGGAACAGAAATAGTTCCTGACCATCTACTGGGATGAATAACAACTAAGAATACATTATTACTTAGTGGAAGGCTAAGGAAGAATGGAAAAGATGATTGTGAAGGAGATGAATTCAGGAATGGGAAAAGAGGTGGGTACCCTCGCATCAGATATCAGGGTAGTGAAATCCTCTCTCTCAGAAGGTCATCATGACCTCTGTTACCCCCACATACCTCAAATGCTATGATCAAGATCCTGTTGCTTCGGAACACACACATTCTTCAAATATTGAATTTCCTAGGGCCTAGGGTTGTCATATTTAGTAAATTAAAACACAGGATTCCCAGTTGAATTTGAATTTCAGATGATCCATTTTGCTAACATAAGTATGGCTCAACTGTTAACTGGAACATACTAATACTAAAATACTAAAATAGTTCTCTTTGTTTATGTGAAATTCAAAATTAAGTAGGTGTCCTGTATTTTCTCTCTCCAACTTACTAAAAAAAATATTCAACAACTTTAAAGTTAAATTGAAAAAAAATGTAGATTTTATTGAAATAGAGGTAGGAGACCTAAATTCCACTGATAATTAAATACACACACACACACACATGCACACACACACGAGTTAACTTTCAAAGAGACCTAAATTCCACTGATTATTAAACACACACACACACGCACACACACACACTCGAGTTAACTTTCAAAGAGTTAACTTTCTGTGCAACCCGTTTTTCTGTCATGGTAAATGTAGCTCATGAAGACCACAGAACAGCAAGAGTCTGGTACACAACAAAGACTCAGTGCCAACTATGGTTGTTAGATTATTTTCATTGTTGCTGGTGGTGTGCTTATTATTACATCGTGATCATGTCTATTGAACCTTGTTATTTTCCAGACACCTTACTGGGGTTTTTCACTAACACAATCTCATTCAACATTTCCAGCACACATATGAGAAAAAATATAATTAACTCGAGATTACAGATGGGGAAACTGAGGCTGAGTGATACAATATCTTGCCCAAGGTGAGAGAATCTGGGTTTCAACCTAATTCATCTTGATTCCAAGCCTTCAGCTTCTCCATCACAGAAAGTGAAAACATAGAGTGTTTGGGTCTTAATTTTAAACTTCACCATAAAGAAAGGAAAATGAATCCAAAATAGCTAATTCTAATTAAGCAGTGCTAAATATATCTAGTATGTTTTTGCAGCAAGGCTCTCTCTGCTCTGTGCGGTTACTTGTGACAGGTCACCCACCTGTTTCTTTGCAGACATAAATAACTCCAAGGAAGGAGCGTGTGGAAGGAGATGTGGAAAGACAAAGAACAAAAGAACTTTGGTGTAAAAATGTCACATTTGGTAGAATAAATATGGTTGACAATGAGTTGCAGGCCTTAGACTCTGCGCTAGTGACCCAAAACAAAGAGAGGCTCAGACAAGGGGAATGAAGGACAGTTTTTGTCCAATACCATAGTCCTTAGGTATAATGAGTAGGCACCACTCTGAGGTGGAAATGGACTCAAGTCCTCTAGGACACTCTAAAGCTCTTGCCCTCCAGGATACTGTTGGTCCATCAGATAAACATTAAGGTACTGTAATGGGGGACAAAGTCTGTGAAGTCCTGAGCTGTTCATTCAGTATCTGAAAGTCCCCAGACAGGGAGAAAGGGTTGCACAGAGTAGGGGACAGAGCTGCAGCAGCCTGCAAAGCTGTTCTCATGGCTCAATGTTAATAAAAATAACAACACAACATACATCCCTAGTGTATAATTTCCAAAGCTCCCTGTAGTGTAAGTATGATATTCATAATTATGCTCATTTTACAGCAGAGGTCCCAGAAGACCCGAGGGGTTGGTGATGCTACTCTCCCAGAGTTTCACAGCACATTCACAGGAGAGCTGGAAACAGAAGGCAGGTCCAGAGTGAGTGCTGGAGGTGCTGGATCTCACACTATTAAAGGACATTCTCATGCATCAAATTGTCCATATTTTTTAACCAGCCTTTCATTACTGTAATGAACCCACCCATTGGTACATGTGATGCCCCAAAGCCCATACTCCTTTGCCTACCCAAATACATCATTCTATATATTAACTCCTCTACCATCATCAGTTGTGACTTTGATCCTCGATCATCCTCATCAGCCTAAGAATATATGCTGCATTGTGTACAATCGCTCACGTGTGTACACACATACAATTTCTGACCCCATCTCACTCCAATTCTGCATCATTTCTCTATCCCTTTGACATAAAAAAAGGCGGATTGCTAAATGGATGTAGGGTTAGAGAGATGGATAGACATGAGAAGGCAAATCTATAACAGGTTGATTATGAATCTGGGGGGGGTTATATGGGCACCCACTGTACACTTCTTTCAACTCTTCTGCATATTTGAGAATTTTCAAAGTACAATATTGGGGGGGAAGTTGTCTCTATTTCCCTTCACCTCCTCTTCTGCTCCTCCTAACGTCACTCCAATAAGGCTTTCACCACCACTGTCCACCAGTTCTTGTCAAAGTCACCAATGACATTTACATGCCTAAATGTGGTGGTTCCTCCCAATCCACTTACTTGATCTATGTATAGCACTTGACTCCTTCCTTCTTCCGATTCTCTTCCCCCAACTCGGCTTCTGGGAGATCAGTCTTCCCTAGTTTTCCTCATAGATCATTGGCTTCCTCTTGTCAGTTTCTTCACATTTTCTTCTCACCTCCCCAACATCTGAGCAACAGTGAGCCGAAGAATTTATTCCTTAGATATCTTTTCTGTTCACACTCGCATGCTGAGTTCGTATCTAGTCTCATGGCTGTAAGTAATATCTTTACAGATGACTTCCAAATACATATCTTTAGCCTAGACCATGCCCCTGAACTCTGGACTCCAACTGTATATCTGTACTTGAAGGTCTAATAGACATTCCAATCATACAACATCCAAAGTCACACTCCTGGCTGTATACCAACACCCCCAGTCTCACCAAAACTTGCTTACACCTTGTGAACAAGCCCAGGTTGGTCAGCTAGGGGATGAGAGGCTGTGGAGAAGAGAACCAAGGCCCTGCAGGTGACATCCCATCAACTGCAAGACATCTGAGTAAGGCCATCCTAGGTCATCAGCAAGTCACCAGGCAACAAACCAGCTAATGACAGATACACGTGTGGGCTGAGCAGATCAGGTGAGTTGGCCCAGTCAACCCACAGAATTATGAGACCAGTAAAAGGTCATTTTCTTAAGCCATTAAGATTTAAGATGTTTTCTCTTTTCTTGATGAAAAACTTCAGAATACCTTGTTCTAGAAAGTATGTGTGATTTTAAGCAGAAAGAGTCACTCTTGAAGAAAAATAATTACCTAATTCTTTAAATACATGAATTGGGAGCTGGTCCGGTCATTTGCCCTTATTTCCTTGAATATCGTTTCCTAAACTTCGTCAATTTCCTCACTGAGGAAAGTTTTCACTTTAGGACAGCTTCTTCCAACTATCTCTGAGATTTTTACACACTGTCTCCAGTTTGAGACCCCTGAGTCAATACACACTCCCTTCTCTCTGAACTGCAGACAAGGGAGAGACAGGTCTACACAATGTGTCCTCTGTTTCTTTTTATTTAATGCCAAATGATATCCCCTGGATTTTAAATCTAATTAGTGTGGTTTACATTGTGAACACACCTCCATTTTGTATTGATTAACTTGTGAAATTGAATCAACCTATCTTGAATTATTAAAACCTTAATTTTTGACTCGCAGTCGAATGCAAATATGGTTTCAAAATTTGTTATATTTCTCAAATTCCTCCATAAACTGTCTTAGGAAGCTAGTGGGGTCTACCAGTTTTGGATTTGGTCTGTGAGAAAGATGCTCCAACAACTTAGCAACTGCATAGGTCCCAAATCCTGACCCCGAGCAGTTACATTTGACTTCACAAAATATTACTAATGAATCAGCAGTCTGATCAGATTGCTGTAGTAAAATAACAGATTCCACAGGACCCAGTAACCCCTAAAGTTAACTACTTCTACTCCTTTTCTGTCTTCTCATTTGCTTGGCTCTATTCTAGTACACTCTGATCACACATTGGGAGCCAGGCCCATAAGATCCCCTGCCTGAGCTCCTCCCACCCAGCCTCATTTATACTGTTCTCAACTAGGGCCTCACACTTTATTACATCTGGTTAGCTCTTAATGCATGGCATCACCATTATGAGTTGGTTAGCCATCTGCCCTACTAGACTAGATAGTCCTTGAGCTCAAACAATGTCTTATTTATATCTGGATGCCTTGTGCCCAGCATGGGATTTGGGACTATGTTGGTGCCCCAATAGGTTTATTGATTTAATGAAGTAAATAGCCTCACATCTTGTTGTCAAGTACAGATCTCCCCCAAGAAGGCTGGGAGCTGATGAAAACTATCCCAGTGTTCATTACCATCATCATCATCATCATCATCATCATCATCACTCATTTCATTTCAGTAGCTGTGTTCCCTAGACTTCATTTGTTTCCCCAAACTTTATTATCTAGTAAGCAGTGGGAGGCTGGGCAAAACTCCAGGCCTCCTGGCTCTGAGTCAGCCCATCTTTCCTCACAACATGATTATCTGGGTCTGATGGAGACCCAGAGAGGTCAACATAGCAAGAGTGGCAGAGAGAAGTCTGGAACAGCACATTGGAGCCACTGGCCCAACAAACGAGAAGGAAGAAAGTTACCATTCAGAAAATAATAACTGTGCCCTGTCACTGTGCTTGTCATTGTATGTTTCACCTCTTATTTAAAAAAAAAAAAAAACACACATAAAAACCCCACAAAAAACACATCTGCTCAGTACCAGTATATACAATGGAATACTACTTGGCAATGAGAAAGAATGGAATCTGGCCATTTGTAGCAACGTGGATGGAACTGGAGAGTATTATGTTAAGTGAAATAAGTCAGGCAGACAAAGACAGATACCATATGTTTTCACACTTACGGGGACCCTGAGAAACTTAACAGAAGACCAGGGGGGAGGGGAAAGGGGAAAAAAAGTTACAGAGAGGGAGGGAGGCAAACCATAAGAGACTCTTAAATACTGAGAACAAACTGAGGGTTGATGGGGGGTGGGGGAGAGGGGAAAGTGGGTGATAAGCACTGAGGAGGGCACCTGTTGGGATGTATATATATATATACATATGTATATATATATATATATATATATATATATATGTAATGAACATTACAAAAAATAAAAATAAATACAAAAACAGACTTGGGTTTTTTGAGAAGTTTTAAGTTCATGGCAAAATTAAGAGGAAGGTACAGAGATTTCCCATATATCCCGTGGCCCCATATATGACTAACCTCCCCCACTATTAACATCCCCCACCACAGTGGTCCACTTGTTATAACTGACATCTACAATGACACATCATCATCACCCAAAGTCCATAGTTTACATTAGGGTTTACTCTTGGCATTTTATATCCTGGGGGTTGATCAAATGTGTGATGACATGTATCTACCATTATAGCATCATACAGAGTTGTGTCATTGCCCTAAAAATCCACTATGCTCTGCGTACTCATCCCCTCCCTCCCTCCCCATTGGAACCACTCATCTTTTCACTGTTCCTAGTTTTGCCTCTCCCAGAATGTCCTTTGTTGGAATCCTACAGCATGTAGCCTTTTCAGATCCCCTTCCTTTACTTCAGAACATGCATTTAAGGATCCTCCATGCCTTTTCATGGACTCATAGCTCATTTCTTTTTAGCACTGAATAGTAGCCCACTGTCTAGATATATGACAGTTTACTTATCCATTCATGTATTGAAGAACATCTTGGTTGCTTCCGAGTTTTAGCAATTATGAATAAAGTAACTGTAAACATCTGTGCTCAGGTTTTGGATGGATCTAAGTTCTTTACTCCTTTGGGTAAATACCAAGAGTGCAATTGTTGATCATATGGTAAGAGTATTCTTAGTTTTGTAAGAAACTGTCTCACTGTCTTCCGAAGTGGCTGCACTGATCTGCACGTTTCCCCTCTTCTTAATTCTCATGACAAGGCTGTGAGGTCAGTAATAATATTACAGATGAGGAAGCTGAGTGACAGTTAATTTTCTAGGCAAGGCAGTGATTAAGTAACTGACCACTCACCACCCTTCAAGCCAACTTGCCATCCCAGATGTTCTACAAATGTTTCTACGTAGCTCCAAAAAGTTGCTCACAGCCCTATCCAAAGGTAAAATAAAAATCTATGACATCTATTAACATGGCCAACTTTACTGGAGGCTGGAAAAAGAGGAAAATGCTATTAGAAAAAACAACCCCCCCCCCCCACACTATGGTTCTTGAAGACCAAACAGCTCTTCAAGATAGAAGGGGAACTGAATCAAGCCTGTTTCATGAACAGGACTCTGTCATTTTCCAAAATGTCTGAGCCCCAGGAAGTTTGCATCTGTTGTCTGTGACTCTGCTCCGAGATCATACATCTCATTAGCAAACATCCTGAGACCGTGGATGATTTTGGAGGAAGATACCTCACGAATGTCTCATGGGCATCTAAATATTGCATGGAACATACTTTCACTAAAAAAAACCTGTCATTTATCTGAAATTCAGATGTAACTAGGTGTGCCGTATTTTTATTTGCCAAATCTGGCAACCCGACATGGGTCTCTTTTTGATAGTGAGGACACTACCAGAAGACTGGTCCTGCCTGTTTCATTGGCCAGAATTATGACCCATGTCCATGTTTACAAGGACTCTTAGCAAGGGGGTAGAGCCTCCATACAGGATTTCAATCATTATGGATAATTCCAACGGGCCTCCAGCAACACACCGCCGTGGGTACTGAGTGGGGCCTCTGAGCCATAGGGAAGGGAGATGGGAGGCGGAGGAGCAACCCGCACTGTCAGCTCCATTACTATCATTATGGCACAGTCGCACGGCTGTCACCCCCTTTTCTAGTCCCAGTCAAGCACACACGTTCTTAGGACCCAGTCTGCCACAGCTATGGAGGATGGAGGGAGCTGGATGCATCAAGGGAGGCAACCTGCAGCCTGCTTTACTCTTTGTTTTTGCCATGTCCTTCAGTAGCTACTACTTCATGTTCATCACTTCCTTCAAGACCACGCCTCAGAGGTCATGCTGTGCAAAGAAAACTACCCTGCATGAGTAAGGAGACGTGCTGCAGTGCTGAGGCATAGACCCAGCTCTGTATCATGAGTGCTGCCCTCGGACAGGCAATGTCCTCCGCTGTAAAAGGGGCGGGGTATATACTGTTAAGAAGGAAAAGTCCTTTCTCATTGTATTGTTTTATTGTTTTTTTTTATTTTATTTTATCTTCTTTTATCTTCTTTTATCTTCTTTTATTTTTTAGCAGAAATCTCCCCTGGCTTCTCTCACCCTAAACCAGCTTTGGCATCTCTTAGAGATCACTCTTTTTTTTTTTTTTTTCATTTGTTTCCCCATCAGAGTTCAAACGAGTGTCAAATATTTCCCAGACAATATCAGGCAGATACTGACAAAAGATGAATAAAATGTGCCCCCAACCCCAAGCTACCTTTGAGCTCACAGTCCTGGAAACAGACAAGCTAACAGCTAACTGCCATTCAGTGTGGGAAGTGCCACTGTCGAGTGATAAAGAAAGTACCAGAGGATGTCTGAGGACGAGGGGGCAAGCAGCCCTATGTGAGGGAATCTGGGAAAAGTTAGAGATGAAGGGACTTCCGAACCAGGTCTTGAAAGATGGGTAGGGTTTCACCATTCAGGTGAAGAGCCTAGTGTGTTTAGGGAGCAGTGAGAGGCTCCATTTGGACAAGAGAAAGTTCCAGGATGGTAAATGATAATGACAAGAGGTAGAAGGACCGCTTCCACAGCAATGGGGATAAAAGAACAGGAGGAATCCATCACGTTTGTGAGCACCGAGAAGACAATTATTTCTAATGCATCAATTCTCAAAATGCCTTTCCTGGCAACATTAATTCACTTAGGTGATATTGAAGCCTCTTTAAAAATAGGGTTGCTAGCAATGCATTTCAAGGCGATGTGATGCAGGATCCTAGAGCACTGCTTAAATGAGCATGTGTCACCCCACGAGGTATTTGCCTCATTCGCAACACGGATCCCATGAGAATGGACACATCCCACAAGCAGCATTTATACTGCCTTTCCATCTCATGGTATTTTATAACATCCTCAACCTAAATGAGGCTCCTAGAGAAGGACGAGTGGTGGTTTTCGGGTTGAAAATCAGTGTCTGTTCCTTTCAGCAGGAAGCTGACATCTCATTTTTTAAGGGTGACATGCCATTACAAAGATGCATTGAAAGGTTAAAATTCTAACACACTCTTGAACATTCTAAGTGGCACGCCGGCTAGAAAGGAGCTCTCATTAGGTGTAATGGCTCTTCTACCTTGAAATGCAGGAGAAGGACGTACGCTACAAGAAAATATAACAACACAGGTTGGGTAAATAAACACTCTCTCGAAGAAATCAGAACAGAACAGGTTTTCTCCAGTTTCACAATGGCACAGCCCATTATGCTAAAGGGGGCCTAGCCCAAATACGTATTGTTAGAAGCCTCCTTTTACAAGAGCCCGTTGCGCTCTGCAAAGGACTGGGAGGGCGCCCTGATATTCAGCAAGCACTAGTCATCCCTATCATCATCGTGGGCATTTTCTGGAATGACATTCACCTGCCTTGAGTGAACTAAGAGCTGTCTTCCAAAAGTCTCCCCAGAGTGAGGGAGGCTCTCGCAATCTCCACTTTGAGATAAAGAGAGAGATAAAGAGAGAGAGAAAGAGATGGCTAAACACCATCCCAGAGGCTCCACAGCTAAAGAGCGATAGCACCTTGATAAATTCAGGCTTCCCTGAAACCCAATGGAACGTTGTTCTGCTAAAGCCCAGAGACAGGACACGATTTGCTCAAGTTCACTGAAAGGTCCTGAAGGAGGGTTGGAGTTTGAACCAAAAACCTTATTTTTCTGAGTTCAGATTATGCCCTTTCAGAGAAAGTCTTCCTCTCCCAAACCTCCTGACCAACTTAAAACTTTCAGTCAAGTTCCCTTCAACAACTGTAGTCTCCGGTATTTCTGCCCTCTATTTGAAAGGGAATAACTTGATAACCTTTAAAAATCCTTCTTCGGAGGAAAAAAAAAATACCCATTTATATTCCTGCTGCAATCCTCATGGCTCTACCTGCCTCTGAGCTGGCTTTCTTGGCCTCTTCTGCACCTTAGGCTTTGTTAACAAACCCTCTTTGAGGTTAGGGTGAGAAACGGTAATTCAACTACTCACAGGGGCTACTGGGAGGCAAGCCTGAAAGGTTTCCAGATAGCCAGCAGGCACAGGTCACGTTTTCAATGGACAAGGGCAAAAGAGCAGGAGTCATTTTCCCTATGTGGCACATATGTGAGGATGTGCCTGAGAGAGGGCAGGGGGGAAGGAGGAAGAGAGTTACAGAGAAGGAGTGGGAGGGAGATAAGGGGAGAACAGAGAATGAGAGATTATACCAGTGGCAAGGAAAATCAGTCTAGATTCTTTCCAAATAAATTTAACTTTTGGGCAGAATCTTGGTTTCCAAACAGGCTTACAGAATCTCCATTTTTCTCATTTCAAAGCCCCCTATTGCATCCAGAATTTCTACAAATATTCCTTTGTAGAAAAGTAGCACTGTAAGAACAAAGAGGCATCATAAAATAGAAATTGGGACACAACACATTCTCTTCCAAACAGCAATCTATCAAAGGCACGGTTCTGATCTAGGTGGAAAAGGGATCCCAAGGTAAGGTTTGCTTTGCGTTTCCCTTCCCACCTACATGCCCTGAGTGGAGCAGTGTCCAGCACTCTGCACGTCAAAGGAAGACCAAGCTATAACTACCAGAGTCGTCCTGTGGGTGGGTGGGATGTTGGGGGCCTTGGCCCCATGCTCTGACTCCATTTTTCCGTTTTTGCCTTGGGGTAACTGAAATTGTTTCCCATCACAGCAGACCCTGGGCAGGTATCCTGCTTTGAACCCAAGACCTTAGTGAGTCCAGCACCCATCCCTTCCTTTGTTCCCTTTAGCATAATTAAAACAGAAGACTTTCCTGAACCAAAAGGGAAAAAGAATTGAAAATCAACTCAGGCAACATAAAGGCTATAAAGATGGGTGTGGTTTTTTTGAGGGGGAAATCTACTCAAACCCACATGGTCCCTCCTGTAAAACTCCTTGAAGAGGTGGCACTCCCATTTAGAACACAAAAGAAGCCTCAAACCAATCCCTGCTTCAAGCTCATCAGTAAACTCCTGGGTGCCGGGTATACGTGTATCATGGACTATTAATCAGCCTAAAGAGGAAAGAGATTCCAACACATGCTACAGCACAGATAAACCTTGAGGGCATTATGCTAAGTGAAAACGCCAATCGTAAAAAGACAAATACTGCCTGATTCCACTTCTCGGGAGTTACCTAGAGTGGTCAGATTCATAGGCACAGAAGGTAGACTGGCGGATGCCAGGGGCTGGGGGAAGGAAGCGCGGGAAGTTGGTGGATACAGAATTCCAGCTTTGCAAGATGAAAGATTTCTGGAGATGGATGGTAGTGTTCGTTACACAACTTGGACGCACTTAATCCAATGAAGTTTACATTTAAAAATGGTTAAGATAGTAAATTTTATATGTACTTTACCACAATGAAACATTTTTTGAACATGTTAAAACCTGGGGGCACTTCCACAATGATTGTGCCTTTTCGGCCTGGTTCTGCGACCTTCACAAACCTTGGAATCATTAGACTCCGCCAATTGTGCTAATAAGCTGCAAGAAATGTTCTTGACTTTGTTGGAAACAAATGGGATTCTATAGTAAACAGATTTTTTTTCCCAACTAACTGTAAAGTTCCAACATAACACACTTACAGATCCCATGACCTCAATTCCTCTCTGCTAATTACCTCATCCATTTCTTCACCTCATCATTTAATATATAATATTTTGCTCATCAACCTTTTTCAAAATCTTAGGACAGTTAGAGCTGTGCTCTCATCCCTTCCTCTAGGAGGAGGGGGAAAAGGGCCATATTCATAACTAACTAATCAACACCAGATTCAGCTGACATTTATGAAGCTCCCACAATAGGCTAGGAAGTAGGCAAATAAAATTGTATGGCCACGAGGTTCTAATTTAATCCTGCTTCCTGTCTAAACCGAATCACAAGGCTATTGTTTTGCCTACACTCTGAGCAACTCATTGAATTCCTGTGTCAATCTATCTTCCTGAAGCATCGCAATGGATGGTCCCTAATCCTGGCTCACCAAGACCTTACTCCTGCTTCTTTGCAGCCGCACATCATTGTGAAGTTCCACGTGGAGCTCCAGAGTAAGGTTCTGGGGTCATCAGCAGGTAAGTAGATGGTGGGTGAAGCCACGAGACTTCACGAGATGACTCAAGCAGAACTTAGACGGTGAGACAAGAGGAGTGAGGAAGAAATCTTGGAGACCATCAACATCCAAGTGATGAGCAGAGAAGTAAAATGACTGGAACAGAGAGGTGTCACCAAATAGGTGTCTTGTCAAATAGGATGGGAAGTGAGGGGTCATTAGGATGTGACACTTAGGAGGTTCCTGGTATTTTTAGAAAATCCTTTCCACAGACTTGGGGTGGCCAGGAAGTTAAGGAAGCATCAGAGAGGAGTCTCAAAGGGAGGCAGGTGGACCCAAGGCTGGGAGGTGGTGGTATCTGTTGTTGAGCGCTTTTGCAGGTTGTACTGGAAATGATTTTGAGAGAGAGAGAGAGAGAGAGACAGAGACAGAGACAGAGACAGAGAGACAGAGAGAGAGAGAGAGATTGATTCAAGACTCAAGAAGTAGAAGGGTGGGCAGGTCAGTGGAGGAAAATCCTAGAGTGGTGATAGATAGGAGCCTGAATCAGGCAACAGGGCATGCCCTAGAGGGAAGGGAAAACACTTTTACAAAAGAAAAGCCAATGAGGTTCAATGGTACCTCTTCCACAGAGCCTCTCATCCAGACCCCCGACTCACCTAATGCCAACCTCCCTTGCTGACCACGGCAGGGCCATGTGTGGGTTGGGCACAGAGCAATTATTTGTAGTGAATGAGGACAGAGACGTGGCTCAGAAATAGATTCAATGTGGAACCCTGGGTGTTGAGCAGCCCCTATGGCGTGGGCAGCAGGTGCTCTGGCTCCATCAATATCCGCCACTCACTTCCCTTCTTCTTCCCTGCGTCTCTCCTTCTCGTTTAACCCTCAATGTTTTTATTTCGGGTGCATTTCTCTTCCTAATGACAGAGACACTGGGTCATGCTGTAATGTGCTGGGAAAATCCAGAGCCTTTTATGAAAAGGCAGGCAGAGGCTTTCTTGTTCACAGCAGGAAATCTGAGCAGTGCTCAGCCCTGCATCCACAGGGAAGGGGAAGGGCTAGCTCATCCTGCCCCTTCCCTCCTCCCGTGGGGCGCTTACCTAGAAGCACTAATGGTGCTAAGTTCATGCAGTGCCTAACAGTGAAGTGAGGGCTGCGTCTACAAAGAAGTCGGCAGCCACCTGCTCTGCAGGAGAGGGGAAGACATCGAACTCTCCATAGAGAGATGGTGGGCGGCACTGCCCGCCACCCCTCCCCACTGCTGGGCTGAAGGACCCAACAGAGAGGCTCGGCCCAGCCCACAGAAGAAGAGCTGGCTGCTCACAGAGGGTCGACTTTCCTACTTATCCACACTTGGCTTCACTTCCTGCGGGTGGGCCCTGACCCCAGGCCTCCTCCTAAGAACACAGCGCCTTCCTCCTTCCCAAGGCAGCCCCACCCTGTGTCCCAGACTGAGGCCTTGGATAACTGGTACCCGGAGCTGCAGCTGGCACTTCCTCCCCATCACTGTGCCCTTTGTAGGAAGTACATTCCGCTCCCACACACCAGCCAAGTCCCGGGTCCCATCCAACTCGCGACCACATCCAACTTGCAGAGGGCGGTTGCCGCCTGCATTTGCCTCGCCCTGCAACCTGCCAGGACACCGTGGGGGAGCCCTCCCAGCACGGACTGCTCGCCTGAACCCCACCACCCATTACTCACTGACCAGTCTGTCTCATTCCATGCTGGCCTCAGTCTCCTGCTTTGTAAAACGGATGGGATGATAGCACCCCCGGCCCAGGGTCGGGGGGAGGCTTCAGTGAGACAGGGAGGGACAGCACGCCTCAGACCCCCCGTGCGTGATCACTGGCGGGAACTACTGCTGAGCTCTATCCCTAGCCCGCAGTGACCGCTTCAATCCCAGCACACACAACGTGCCCACTAAGAAGTTACCCAGCTGGAACCAGGCAGACCGAGGTTTGAATCTAGACTCCTGTACTTACTACCTGTGCAGCTCAGAGCAAAATCATCAACACCCACCCCCCCCTCCCCAAGCAGCTTGTTCATCTCTAAACCCTCCCTCGCAGCTTTTGGGAAAGACGAAGCGTGGTGGCCCGGAACACACCTGGTTATCCAGGGACCTGAAATAGATACCAGACTCCTGCCTGGCATCCCGTCTTTGGAAAATGCAGGGAGGGCCTCCCAGACTTTGATCCCGAACACCTTGGGATTTCCCTCGGAAGAGTCCTGGATCCTTTCCCTGAAGGACCAGTGTCACTTCCCCTGCAAGCATGAGATGTGTTTGATGTACCAACGACCGCCCCTGCCTGTCTGCTGCGTCCCGGGGAGGCCTGTATCCCAGGTGCCCACATAGATTCCACCAAAGTAAATGCAAGCCTGGGGACAGAGTGACCTTTGTCAGGATGAGGGGTCAAGAAGGATTCCCGTTCTCCTACAATGGTTATCACACACACCTGTGTGTGTCTCCCAGCACGACCTTTCAGCTGATAACAGCATCCTGTAACAGGACTGGGAGGTGCAGGAACAGACCTCGATCACCCCTGCCACTGAGCCAGCTGAGGAGGTCCTGGGCCGTGCAGGGAGGTGTCCAGAAGCAAGCACATTGGGGTCAAATTGCCAGGGTTGAAACCCAGCTTACTAGCTTAGGAATGTGGGCAAGTAACATCACTTCTTTGAGCCTCTGTCTCTTCACCTGTGAAATGGGCATTATAACACAGCCAGAGGATGCAGTGTGGCAAACTCAAGGGCACAGTGCTGATGTTCTCTAAGTGTTGGTACTATAATTAGCTGGAGCTGGATGAGCAGCGTCTGAGTTCTAGGTGTTCTGTAATGGAAAGGAAGGGAAAGCAATGGCGGTGCAAAGTACCTACTCTGTGCTCCTAGAACATAGGTGTTTAATCCTCAAAACAAGCCTAGGAAGGGGGTACACTATTCCCATTCTAAGGCAGAAGCTGGAAAGCCTGGAGAGGTTAAGTGACAGACTGACGTCTGCATCACTAGCTCGGGGATGCTCAGCCACATGTGCCTGCTTCTTAAGCACCCCACAGTGCCGGGATGCCTGGGGGGTCCAGGAGGGTTAGCAATTCACAGGTGCTCTGGGCTGCTGTCTGGACCACACTGGAGGAGGAGACAGGGAACGGGCAAGTGGGCCTGACTGAGTAGGATGGCCATCCCTCCAGGATACCCAGAAGCTGCATGAGCAGGCAGGCAGAGTGCTGACTGTGGTCAGCACCCCATCCCCCAGAGCAGATGGGCTTCCACTGGCTCTTTGGCACCAGACTAAGGCAACAGAAGGCTTCTGGAGGAAGAGCAGGTGCACCCAGGTCTGCTGTAACCATCCAGCTCAAAGGACCCTGCACCCTCCAGCTGTGGCCTCCTCCAGATTTACACCCAGGGTTCCATCCTTCCTGCATATGGTCCGAAGCATGCAACACGCCTCTGCGAGGACTGTGTCTCACTACCCTGCTGCACACAGTTCCAAACCCCACCACACACAGGAGGGCACATGCATGTCATCACCAATGATGGCCTTACTGAAAGGACGTAGGTGGAATTCTGACTTCACCCCACAGGGATGCACCTGGGGGCAAGGGGCGCCAGTCGCTGTGGGCCGGCTACAGTCTGGACCGTGCAGAAGGCTCAGGGCTATTCATGGCAATGCTTCCAAGCCGATTCATTCATGCGCTTATTCATTCAGCATGTGTTTTGGGTGGCAGATAATACCACAAATGGAAGATCCCAAAGCTGATAAGACAGAAGGCGATGACAGCATCCGGCAGGTGAACAAGGGGCAGGTGCCGTGCTGGGGGATCAAAGACAAGGGGCAGAAAATTCTACCTGAGACCAGCAGGAAAAGCTTGTTTGGCAAACAAGAAGGCAAGACCTGCTGAGCAGCCAGGAGTCCTGATGGACGTGGGACAGTTGTTGTTAGTGGAGTTAAAAGCAGTTCAGTTCAGAACCATGGAGCATTGGGACGTTTTACAAAATCCCCAAGAATACAGGCATGCTGACCACGGAGAGAGAGAGCGGAACAAGGATTCAAGGCTTCAGCTGGATGAACCAGCTGGCCCTATTTCCTTCTTGACTCGGTGTCTAGGCTGCACTGCACAGTAGCCTCTGCCTAATATTTGAGTCCTGAGCCCTGGGGACAGTCGATATTGTTATTAACAATAACAGTCAATATTAACAATAATAGTTGCTGAGACATTGCGGGCTGCAGCCCTCAACTTCCAGACGTGGCTGAAATATGACAAATAGAGACTTTAGCCGGGAGGGGGTGACTTTACAGGACCCCTTCCAGGCTGCAACTGTCCTCATCGAACCACCCACCTCCCCACTCGCCCAAATGCTCTTCCTTCTAACTCAGGTGTGATTAGAAAAATGACCAGGCTTGAGCTAAAAATACAAATGCTTTATGTTCCTCCACAGGGGGAAAAAATAAGACAAGAGAATCTATGAAAGTAACAAGGAATTTCATCCTTCAGTGGGCTTTAGAATGGATATTTTAGACTCAGCCATCCATAAACACTGGGTAATATCATAGTCTTGTAGTGCAGAATGAATTTCAGGGAACGAGCCACAAATCTGCATTAGGCCCAGCAAGGGGAGGGGGGTGGTCCACCAGCATTTAAAAATCCTGTGGCTGGCAATGGCTGGCATCCTGTGTGTCCAGGTAAATAGATGCCCAGTCAAGGGTCAACCAACCAAACAGCAATGTGCTGCTGAGATGTGAAAAGAGGACACCTCGGGCCCCGGGCTTAGGCAGCAGGTCAGCTGAGACAGGGGCCTTCAGGCCTGAATCCCAATCACATCGGCCCCTGTGACTAGCCTGGCATCCCAGCGACTTCAGGGCTTACAAGGCACCGAGTGGTGTGGCCCCAACTTCTGGCCACACATTATCTCCCATCGTTCCCCACTTCCAGCATAATCCTCGACATGCAGCTGAAAGAGTCAAGGCTGGCTGTCTGTCTGTCCTCCTCCCTGCCTCCTGCAATCCCCGGGGTTCTGTCCCCGCTCTTCTTTCCACGTGGGGCAGCCATTCCCCAAGACTTCAGCTCCCAGCTTAAACATCACACACTCTGGAAGCCCTCCAGACCCCAGAGTGGATTAGCCAGCTGCCTCTTCTGCAGTGACTTGTTGATTTGAGGCAGTAAATACCAAGCCTGGCACATGCTTAATGCCACCTCGCCCAAGCCCCAGCCCCACCCAGGCTTCCTCCTCATCTTGCTGCATTAGCCAAGCCGTACACATGCGTGCACACACAGTACTTTGAGTCCCTGCCTTCCCTGAGCCTGCGAAGATCCTGCTCACATCTGAGCCACCGTCCATGCAGTTTCCCCAGGGATTTTCCCATGGTTGTCAAACTGAATTAAAACCTCAGAACCTCCTCCTCATCCTTCAAGGATCAACTCAAATGTTACCTCCTCTCTGAAGCCCCTTACTCCAACCAGAACCTATAGACCCGCCCTCAGAGGGGTGCCCCTCAGCCCCAGGTACCATCCACATCCTCCCCTGCTCCCAGCAGTTTGCCCACACGTGTGGAAAAGGAGCATTCGTCTCAGCTGAGTCCAGAGCTTAATGCGCGGGTCTAAGCCACCTTCCATATCCCTGGGATCCACACAGCTCCTGACTCACAAGAACCTACCTCACCATGAAACCTGGAATAGGAAAAATAAAATACAGGGGTTTGCTTCCCTCATTGTATGAGCTAGTAACCTGAGTTGTAAGACGAAGGGGCTATCTGGGAGGAAAGGTGCATAGTCTCCACTCTCACCCCCAGCTCTGCTCAGAAGCACATGTCTGTGAGTATCCCACAGCAAAGCAAATGCTGTCCCAGGACCATGGTACAACCAGTTCTGTCCATTCTGGACTTGGAAAAAGAAAGTACAGTATTTGTAATAAAAGCCGGCATTATGGAGGATTCATAGTGCATTTGCCTGGCCCCATGCTAAGTGTTTTCTATTCCTGATCTCCTCCTACCCTCTCAACCACCTGATGAGTTAAGTCCAACCACCCCCATTGCACAGAACTGGAAACCGAGACACGTAAGTATTTAAGTCTCCACCTGGCTGGGTCACGCAGAAATCCATGGTCAAACTGGCATTCAGGGTTTCGGCTCCAGTGGCTTGGCTCCAGAGCCAGAGCCGCCATGCTGTGTCCCTGTCTTTGCATGTGGATTTCTTCAGCACATACTTGGATTCTGCCTGGTGCTGGGAGAGGCTGTACAGCTTGCGCACATTTAGATCAACTTGTCAACGGCAGGCTTGCTCACAACAGATCTTTTTCATCCCTCCTCCCCTGGCTCATGAGGCTGACAGAGTGGTGTATTGGATTTCCAAAGGAGTCTTTCATTAGAAAAATACATTCTTTTGATCACCCTCTGTCTCCCCAAAGTTGCAAAGGCTGAAGATCAAGTTGCCGACTGGAATCCCATTCATCATGGAGATAAACATCAGCCGCCTACCCCTCCACACACAGGCTGCCACCTTCAAAGAGCACATGTCAGCTGGCTGACAGCTGGTGGTAGGACCAGAAGACCTGGTCCTGGGAAGATCCTAGTTGGAACCCAAGCTCTGTTACTATGCATGCACCAGTGTGACCTTGGGCAACTCACTTCTTTCTGCATCTGTCCAGCAAGTCTGGACCCCTGTAGACTAGTAAATGACTGAATAAATGAACTGACGAATTAATGAATTAGGTAAGATACCCACCATCTTCCTGCTCAAAGATACTAGCCTCTAAAGCATTTTTCTAAAGAACAGCCCAGCTTGGTTATTGGCCAAACCAGAATCCAGGCAATCAGAGACAGAACCACCTCACATGTCCAAGTGAGCCTTATACTCATAGTCCCTAAAGCAACAGGGCTTTAAGCTGGCCCCAAAGCATGATGCGGGGCTTCTGAATGCAGGGCCTCTCCTTTCTGCCCACGGTTAAGCCCAGCCATCCATCCACAGGCAGCCAGCACAGGGCGAGGGACTGTACAGATTTGGGGGCAGCTGAGCTGAGCATGAGCTGACCTCTCAAGGTCGCTCCTAGCTCCAGATTCTCTGATTCAGTAATAGTCCCTGTGAATAATAGATCTGGTCTCTGACACTGTGCATGATAAAGTGACCCGGTGCAAAGTCCTATTAAGATAAATCACATTTAAGTTTAGGAAATTATATGTTTGAATCCTGTAATTTAATGTCACCGTGACGCCCGAGAGGAAGGAGAGGAAACTCAATTAGAGGCTAATTAGACCAGACTACTCACCGGGCCTGGGTTGCCTTTCTGCCTCTGCTCAAGGCAGTGAAGCAGAGCAACCCGCAACCCCAGCCCCTGTGCCTTAGTTTCCCCACCTGTAAAATGGGGACAGTCCTTGTGAAAAAGAGGGGGCAGAGGGCATTGGGTAAGCAGAGAAAGAGGTGAGGGCTCCCTAGCACCTGCCCTGACCCCTTTGGCTTCTGGGGTGGGGGAGGGGGGTCCTGGATAGGCTTCAGAGGATCTGTGAACTCTGTTCCATGAGCTGTATGTAGCACCTGCACGTGGGTCAAGTTTGCAGAAGAGTGGGTCTCTTGTGGCTTCCATCGAATCTTCCAAAGGTGTGTGGAGGCCAAACCACCACCAATTACTCCTCTCACCATCCTTGCATCCACTGCTCCAACACTTTCCCATCTCACCAGCACCTTCACGCTTTACTGTGCCCTGCTATGACCCATCTTGCTGCAACAGTGGGCCATGGCTACCATGCTACTTCCCCACTCCACAATGTCCTGCTGTCACCCCCGTTCCCCGAAACCGCTCTTCCAGGGTCTCCATGGTCTCCTAAAGAGCCACCCCATTAGTCCCTGTCTCTCCTGCCATCTCTCAAGCATCGTTCACTCTTTGCCCCTTCACTGAGTCTCTGTCCCCTTCTGGCATCTGTGACCCCAGATGCTGTGCTTCTAGAATCTTTGCCAGGCAAGCACATCAGTTATTTCTCCTGGGCTCCAACCTCATTCCTTCTCCAACCGTGCTGCACAGCCTGCCAGATAGTACCCCCCACCCCATCAGCACTTCTACACTGGGATGCCCAGATCTAATGCCACCTGAACTTCTTCTTGAAGATTCATACCCCTATATCCTCTCCTGGATTCCAGAGACTCCGGACATTCCACATTCAAGAACAAACTCATTCATTTCCCACCCATTTCACAGAGATGAGATCATGACAAACTCAGTTGCTATAAGCAGAAAAATTTCTCCTCAACTTCCTGCATCTTCCAAACCTGATGTTCTGTGGACACCAAATTCTGGGACATGTAAGATGTCCTGCTGAGTGGAGGTCTTTGGTGGAGGCGGGGGACATTCCATCAGGGGGATTGTGAGGGTCAAGGTTCCCAAGGAGAGGCTAATGCTTTGAGGGGGGGCTCTACCTTGGAGTGGAAGTTCCAGAACGCCACCTCAGAATAAGCAGGTGTGAGAAGATGGGCAGGGCTGAGCTCAGGGTGTAGAGGCCATAAGAAAGAAGGTGACAACATTCAGTCCAAGATGATGTGCCCTTTAAGTGGTAAGTAGGGTCAAGGGCAGAGTGGGATTCAGGGGAAGGGTATGGATGGAGGGAAGGAACATTTAGGTTCAAAATGGACTATGGGCACAAGTTTTCTGTAGCTCTGCTCTCACCCCATTTCCTGCCAGAGTCTGGGGTCCGGCATGTTTCACCTGCTCTTGGTAGGGGAGCTAGTTTGAGGTGAGGAGAAGAAACTTGGTAAGGGATACAAGCCCATAGGAGCAAGCTCCGTGGAGGGCAGGTGGAACATGGGCAGGGAGGCCTCTGGCCCCGGACCAGCACCAAAGGAGTGACAGAAACCAGGCTTGATTTCCTGGCCTCCCATAATGAATATCAGAGAACTTCCTCTATGACTACTTTGACCAAACGATGATGGGGAGAATGAGGACTATGTAGGAATAATGAAAGGAGAGCCTCTCTCTGTGCAGCACTTAAGTACCATTTAAGCTTTAATAACTTCAGATATAAATATATAAATACACACTCACTTGCAAATTTGTCTAAATTTCTTTTGCATTCATTCACTTCTGTACATTTAAAAAAAAAATCTCTAAGTTTTTTTTTTTTCTTTCCAGCCCCTCTGGCTGAACATGGCAAATAGTGACTGAAACAAAAAATTAAAATTAAACACATATAAATTCATAAAATTAGTATCTCAAAAAAATGGAAATACATCAACTTTTGAATGATGTGTTTCCTAAGCTTATAGCATCTATGCCTCTGAAGTTATTAAAGCTTAAAATTACGCTAAAGCTTTTGGACACTTTTTATTTAAGAGTCACCATCTTATAAAACAAAAAAATCACCATCTCAGCCAGTCCTCATAATAATTCCCTGGAGGTAGGTACTGTTATCACCCCCATCTTTACAGACAAAAAGCAGAGGGTCGGGGAGGTTGAGAGACTCACCTGAGGTTACTCGGGGAGGGATTCTGGAGCTCAGGTTCCTGCCTCTTGTGACCAAAAGGAAATTTAACCTAAGGAGAGGTCTGAGGAGCGAACCCCCAGCTCAGGCAGAGGCATCTCTCGGCGGACCTGCCAGGCAAGTAGCCTTATAAAGTAGCAAGGAGCGGCTCCAAAAGACCGCCGCGTGGACAGAATGCAAAGCAAGGAGAAGGAGAGAGTGAGCCTGAGGCCAGCTTATCTCAGGAGGAACACTCCAGAGTGCAGTCAGAATCGGTGAGGGTCACGCCTGCAGGGGATAAGCTGGACACCGTTTCATCTCCATTCATCCTGGCCTTGAGGTTTATACAGACTGTGGGGAGCAATCTGGGCCTCTTTTAACTGGGGGTATGGGGACCAGATGGGGAAGGACGAAGGGCAGGTAAAAAGAAATCCAGAGGGAGACTGGAGAGCAGCAGGGGGCAGAAATGGAAGAGACACGTGGGATTTGGTGAATACAGGCTATGTATGTGCATGGATGCTCAAATATGAATCAACTATATTTTAATGGCGTAAAACACCAGTGAGCTTTGGAAGGATCATAAAGAACGTCAATATCCCGAATAACGGTATTGTCATTCTGAGTCCTTATAGCCTCACCTTTGGCAGGAAGCTCAGCAAAACCCTAAGCAAACAGTCCAGGTGTCGGACACCGGCTTTGCCACACGCGTCAGCCACGGGTCACCGGCTCCCACACGTTGGTATCATGACCGAAGCTCTACATTAGCTGCCCCTTCACCATCGAGCCACGTCTGCAAATCCCAAGGCTACACAGTTTTTCCTACCAAGAAAGTCTCATCCAGGAGCCACTGTGTGACCCCACGCACAGGATGGACCTTCTGGAATTTGACTGTGACGGCACCAGGGGGACTTGAGGGTGGCGGTGAAGGTCAACAGGCACACCGTGTGACGGGACCAGCACAGGCCCAGGTGTGTGATATGTGGGGACAAGCCAGCCCCAGACCCTCGTCTGGGGGCTCCTCGTCTTGGCTGCTTGGGGTCAAGGATACCAGAAGAGCAGCGAGGTATCCACCCTCACGCAGCGCGGCGAGCTGGGCCCTCAGCGCGGGGCTCCGAACTCCCGTTGCCTGCTGTCCTGGGCCGCACGCGGACCTCTCCAGCAGGGCCAAGCCGCTGGTCGACCGGGAAATGCACTTACTCCTTGCACCTCCTTGCACCGTCTGGGGAGACCATCCCCTACCTTGTAAAGTTGCAAAGGCACGGAAGGCCGATTTTCTTAGACCCCTGGTGTAACCCGCTCTGAGCACTGACGTGAACAGCAAGAGGACTCAGCGGCGGTCTCTAAAAGCCGTGGCAGTCTGCTCGTTCCGGAGGGAGACACGAGATGGCAAGCACAGCCACCGGCACGGGAAGCAAGGGAGAAACCACCCACATCCACCCAACACCTGCTCTCCTGAGGCCTTTCGCCTACAATGGCTCCGCCCTTCAGAGACAAAGCGGGCTGAGAAAGCCGAAGCCCGTCGTCGGGGTCACTCGGCTCCTGAGTGACACTAGTGAGCCAGAGTCCCACGCACCGGGCTCCAAAGACCCCTTAGCTGTTCTATGGAGCCACCTGTCCAAGGCAGCCGGCAGCTCAGGGAGATCAAAAGACCCCAACCTGGGACACCAGACAGCTCTTCACCGTCTACCCTTCCTGCTGGCACAAAGTGAGCGAGTGGGGAGCGCACCTGGGAGGAAAAGGCGGGCACCTGGGGAGGCTCGGGAGGACAACCTATCGGGAACAGGACGAAGGGAAGGGCAGGCTGAGGAGTCGGGCCCACCTGGCTGGGAATCCCGACTGCTCCTTCTGCCTCAGTTTCTCAAGCCCAAGATGGGAGCCACAGTCCTGCCCATCCGCGTCACAGGACTCGGCGGATCAAAATGCCAAAACGCTTGTGATGCAGCAAATGGTGTACAAATGTTGTTCTCCTCTTTCCCTCCCTTACACAAGTTCAGGATCACTCTCCACAACAGACCTTGGGGTTTCCCTCTTCTCAAAAGCTTCTGGCCTCAGGGTCTTGGCGTGCATGTGATTTTTTTTTTAACGTTTTATTTATTTCTGAGAGAGAGAGAGAGAGAGAGAGAGAGAGAGAGAGAGAGAGAGAGAGAGATCATGGGCAGGGGAGGGGCAGAGAGAGAACGAGAATCCCAGGCAGGCTCAGCACTGTCAGCCCAGAGCCCGCTGTAGGTCCTCGAGCTCACAAAACAGTGAGATCATGACCTGAACTGAAACCAAGAGTGGGACGCTCAACCAACTAAGCCACCCAGGCGTCCCTGTGTGATTTTTTATAATTGAAGTATAGTAGACGCACAATGTTGCATTAGTTGCAGGTGTAGAACAGAGTAATTCCAACTTCTCTATCATTTTGCTGTGTTCACAAGTGCAGCTGCCATCTGTTACCATATATCGCTATTATAATAACATTGACTATATTCCATATGCTGTACCGTTTATCCCCCTGACTTATTCATTCCATGACTGGAAACCTAGATCTCCCAGTCCTCTTCACCCATGTTGCCCAATGCCCCCTCACCTCTGGCAACCATCATCTGTTTCTATGTTTATGGGTTGTTCCTGCTTTTTTTGTGTTTTTAGATTCCACATATATGTGGAATCTACGGCACTTGTCTTCCTCTCTTTTCACTTAGTATGATACCCTCTAGGTCCATCCATGTTGTTGCAAATGGCAAGGTCTCATCCTTTTCTATGACCGAGTAATATTCCATTTACATATATACCACATCTTTACCATTCACCTGTTGATGGACACTTGTCTTGCTTCAGTATCTTACCTATTGTAAATAATGCTGCAATAAACTTAGGGTACATCTATCTCTTTGAATTCGTGTTTTGTTTTCTTTGGGTAAATACCTAATAGTGGGATTACTGGATCATGGGGTATTTTTAATTTTTTGAAGGACCTCCATACTGTTTTTCACAGTGGCTGCACCAATTTACATTCCCACCGACAGTGCATGGGGGTTCCTTTTTGTCCACATCCTGATCAACATCTGTTATTTGTCTTTTGAATTCTATCCATTCTGACAGGTGTAAGGAGGTATCTCGTTGTGGTTTGGGTTTGCGTTTCCCTGATTAGTGATTTTCATGTGTCTGTCTGCTTCTGGTCTCAGTTTCCGCCTCACAAAACCTGAGACAGCAGATCTGCCTTCCAGGCAGGGCTGCTGTGGACAAATGCTCAGGCAGTGCACTGTACAATTCCAGGACACGCTTCCTGCAGAGCTGTAATCTTCACATAGAGAGGTTTGTGAGAATTTCATGAAATTTTGTGAGATCAGTTTGGAAAATGCCAAAGACTGTGTGAAGATTAGCCATCATGAAAACTGTTGCCACAATTAGGTTTACAGTTACCCTCTCTTCACTGATTCTCTGCAGACTCTAAACTTTTGTGGTACAGTAAAACCTTGAATTGCAAGAAACTTGTTCTGTGGGTCCTCTGCAAGACGAGCAGACATTTCTAATAGATTTTAACTTGATAGATGAGCAATGTCTTGCAACATGAGTAGTAGGTCACGTGATCACAACTGAGCCAATGGTTCCTGACATTTGCTTGGAGAAGCAAGTGCTTTGGATTACAAGCATGTTTCCGGAACGAATTATGCCCGCAAAACAAGGTTTTACTGAACTTTTTTCCCCTCAACTTTACTATCAGCGTGACAGCAGCAGCAATATGCCCACTATTTAAACACAAGTGTCCATCACTACCCCCAAGATCACACTCTCTCCTAACACAGTACTTTGCCAACTTGAAATGTGTAGATCATTTGGAAAATTCTGTTAAAAGACAGATTCTGATGGGGGAGGTAGGAGGTTTAGGGGGAAGAAGGGGAGGAGGTACTCAGCTCCGAGGTCCGAGGGGACCTCGTTGTGGTGAGGCTGATTCGCTGACCACCCTTCGAGGAGCACCCGGCCTTAGTGTAAATAGGGTAAGGGATGGACTTTTCTTGAAGACTAGCTAAAAAATGAAGGGGCATCAAACCAACACCTATAGGTCAAATCCAGCCCGGGTGCCTCTTTTGTAAATAAAATAGTAACCACATCCACTTATTTACCTATTGCCTACACTATGGATAACACAGCTACACCTATTTATTCGCAGATTGTAGAAGGCTGTTTTTGCAGGAAAGCAACAGAGTAGTTGTGGCAAAGACCACACAGCCCGCCGTACTGGAAAAGAGATCCACTCAACTTAAAATCAAACACATTTCTTTACGCGGGATTTTCTGCCCTGGGGCCAGGCCCGCTGAATTACTTGAGGAAAGTTTTTGCCAATCCCTCTCCACAGGAGGACTGTAGATCAGGTCTCCCTGGGTTTCCCTGCTGGGGGAAGAGACCCCCCGGCCCCCATCCCTGAGGCGTCATGCAGCTGGCAGAAGCTGACAAGTGTGCAGCGTCCAAGGTATTCTAGAGGAGCTCAGCTGGCCCGGGCTGTGTCCCGAGACGTGGCCAACCATCCCTCAGGGGGCCAGTTCATCTGAAGCTGGGCCACCAAGCAGAGGATCCACTGTTACAAGGCTGACCATAAGTAACTGAGTCAGCCCCTGTTCCTGAAACATTTTTTGGTCCCATAGACTCTTAGAGCCAAGCTGTGTCTCAAGGTCCTCTGCTCTGATCCCACACAGGAGTTCAAGGTTCTGACCAGGGGACTCCAGCCTCTGCTTGAACACTTCTGATGGTGGGGAGCTCACTACCGCACATTTTCAGGAGAGTTATGTTAGCCAAGTCCACACCTGTTTCCATGTGAAACCCACCCACTGACTATTGTTAAGTCTTCTCCTCGATGATCTCCAAGAAGTCCCTTTGCCACAGCGAGCCTCAGTCCCTTGCGTTTCAAAAGGGGAGGACCTAACCGAACAGGCAGAATGTGTGTGAGGGTCGGTGGGCCAGTGCTTGTGAGGCCTTCATCCGCATTATGTCTTGATGTTCACACCAGCCGTGTGACAGGGAGATTCCTCATGCTCATTTTGAAAATAAGAAAGCAGGGGAGCCTGGGTGGCTCAGTCCCTCAAGTGTCTGACTGTGGCTTAGGTCATGATCTCATGGTTTGGGAGTTCAAGCCCCATGTTGGGCTCTGTGCTAACAGTGCAGAGACTGCTTCAGATTCTCTCTCTCCCTCGCTCTCTGCCCCTCCCCCACTCATGCTGTCTCTCAAAAATAAATAAATATTTAAGAAATAAATAATAAAAAATAAGGAAGTTGAAGCTCAGAGGGTGCAGTGAGGGGTGTGGAGGCGGGGGAGGGCTTCAAATCCAAGCACACCTGCCATAAACTCGGGCTTCTGTGGGGCTCCTCACTTGCCTCTCAGGAATGTAAGAAACACACTGGGGACAAGGACACCCTCGGGCCTCCCAGTTCTGGACTCAAGGATCCCTAAATGGGACCCCAAAGGCTTGAGGTCTATCAGGTCCATCTCAAACTCCCTTCGTTAAGAGAAATGAAATGTTTTATCAACTTCTTCGACAGACAATCTGATTTCTGTCCCTGTCGCCACTTATCATTTCCTCCCAGCTACTATTGAGGTCACAGCTTCAGAGACCGTTAGATGTCTGTCACGTGGAGTATTATTGCCCCCATTTTTCACCCAAGAGAAGCGGACTGACGCTTGCTGGAATCGCGGGGATGGAGTCACAGCTGTCTGTGCAACCGCGTGTGAGGGGGCAGCATGCACACCGCCCACACTGTGGGGTGACGGAGCATGGGGCCGACTGACCCACTGGGCACCGCAGCGAGGCTGGGAAGCCAGGGAGAGCGACAGGAGGGAGGGGCGAGTCCTCAGGTGCGTCCATGCCCCCTGGTGCGCACAGCTGGCCGGCTGCCCTGCCCCCCCCACCACCTCTTTGAGGCAACAGCACCTACCTCTCACCGGAGTTCTGCGGTCCTTCCTTCCTGCCGGTGTCCGTGGCTCCAACCAGGTCCTCTGCAAGCCTTTTCCCACAGTGAGATTTTTCTCAGCTGCCCATCTGATGTCACACCCCTGCTCCAAATCCTTCAGTGCCTTCCCACTGGTCCAGGATAAAGTCCAGACTCCTCGACGTGTGGCAATAAGGTCTATTCCACCGGACTTCTGCCTGTGGGGGATCCCCGCCCATGACGGTGGCCCTGGTGTGCTCAGGTCCGGCAGTCAGGGGTCCTGTTCACTTCCCCCAGGTGGTCAGGCTCCCTCTGCTGGAATCCTCCTTCCAGCTCACCAAGATGACAGATTAAAGACGGCCACATATTCTTGGATGCTTCTTCATCAGCAAGTGGAGGGGGAGATCTTTGTCCTCTTCCCCTGAAGCTGGGGAGCCTTTGTGACCACCTTGACCAGTGGGGCTCAGGGGAAGCGACACCCTGCCAGCTCGTGGCCCCCGGCCTTCAGAGACTGGCACTTGCCAAGTCCTCTCTCGTGGAGCCCTGAGGTGCCTTGTAAGAAGACTAACTACTTTTCTAGAGAGACAAGAGAGGACACATGGACAGTCCTTGAGACCATATAGAGAGGCCGGCTCCCTGCTGTCCCCACCAAGGCACTAAGCACATAAGGGAAGCCCTCTCAGACTCACCAAACCTGACTAATTTCCAGCTGAGTGTTATCAAACGGCCTCAGGACCCCATGGAGAACAACCACCCAAACAAGCCTTCTCCAAACTCTTGACTCACAGAACGGGGAAACAGAGGAAAATGGTGGTTGTGTGAAGCCATTGAGGTGTTGGGGCAGTTCATCATGCAGTAACAGATAGCCCAGACATATTCTCTCCCTTCCTTTTGTGGACTAATCTACATGTATCCTCTAGCTCAGATGTCCCTTCCTCTGGAAAGCTTTCTCTGATGATGAATCTGTTTTAGGTGCCTCTACTTTAGGTGGGTGTTCCCATAGAAACCCACCCCCATCACAACACGTAGAGTTGCTGGCTTCCCACTCCCCCTACCTTACGAGGCCCCAGGAGGCGAGGATCCCCTGCTTGCCTGCCTCAGCACTCTATCTCCAGCAGGAAGCCCAGTAGCTGCTCAATAAAGATTTCACGAGTGAGTTAATGAACAAATAAATGGAGTCACCTGAGATAGCTACGAAGTTCCTAATTAGTGGTGAGAGGTGAGCTACAGACAGAACCAATTTTTTTTAATTTTTTTGAAATGTTTCTTCATGTTTTTTTTTCCTTTTTTTTGGGGGGGGGAGGGGAGAGAGAGAGAGAGAAAGAGCATGAACAGATGAGGGAGGGGCAGAGAGAGAGGAGGAGAGAATCCCAAGCAGGCTCCTTGCTGTCAGCACAAGCCCGACATAGGGCTCGAACTTACAAACCGTGAGATCATGACCTGAGCTGAAAGCAAGAGTTGGATGCTTAACCAACTGAGCCACCCAGGCACCCCAAACCAAACTTGTCAAGTAGTCCCAGCAAGCAGGGTTAAATGACTCTATCAAGACTGTGAAGGAAGTAATGTATAAATTATGTCCAGCCCCAGGCAGTTGGGTAGATAGATATTCCAACAAAAATATAATGAGCTACTATGTGGCCATTAAATGTCTCCATATGTGAAAAGCAATTGCTAACAATATTATGTGATAAGACAGTTGACAAGTCCCCACCCCAGACCCTTGCACTCAGCTGAATCCCAGACCTAGTTTATGCGTTCATTCATTCCCACGCATTCATTTGTTCAAGAACCATTTATCAAGAGTCTCCTGTATAGGGGACGCTCTGCCAGTCACTGGAGCTGTAAAACAGCAAAAAGCACAGGTTGTGGGACCATGAGAGCCCCGCACAGACTCGGCGCTGATCGGGGAAGGCTGTCTGTCCCCTTGCAAGCACCTGGTGGGAGGAAAGCGCGCCAGGGAGAAAAACCCCTTCTGCCCTTGCTCTGGAGTCGCCAAGGATTATATATTGCTCGTGGCTGTAATTATGAAATTAAAAGCAGCTGGGGAGTGGGGATAAAAAGGGAGGTATCCTCTGTGGTGGGGCAGGAGCAGATGCTTCTTAGGAGGGAGAGAAAGCCCCTGGGCAAAACCCAAGGCTTGCAGTGAGGGCGGAAAGCTGGGACCTGTTAACGAGGAAAAAATGAAAAGCTTGAGGCAAAACCCAGAGTTAAGGCTTAATTAAGAAAGCAGGCATTTTAGGTTCACACAAATAAGCAAACAGAATCCCCTCAGCCCTTCCTGATCATCACCAAGTAATTGCTTTAAAGCTGTGGTTTGCTCTGCTTGGGCGATCCTTAAATACATGTGGATAAAAGTAAGGAAGGTAGAGTGAGTGGAGAGCAGGCTGCCTGTCCCCTGACGGCCGGGTCCTGGCGTGGCCCTCGCTGTGCAGGACCTGGACGCTGCCAGCCCGCGCGGGGCCTCTGTCTGCCTCCCCGCCCCGCACCGCCAGGGCACGGAGGGAATGAATAAAGGGATCCCGAGTCCTCTCTCGTTCTGGAAGTAGGCAGTGCGGTTTGATATAGGGGCACAAACTCTCGCTTTGAGAACCCTTTGGGGTTCCCGTGGAATCTCCATCATGTACCACCCGCGTGATGTTAGGCACAGCAGGTTAGGACTTGGAATGGTGTGTCTTTTCACCCTAAAATTGGGGTTTTTACTGCCTGCCTCCGACTTCTGGGAGAATTATGGGAACAAGGTCCACAGCATCAGTGCCCAGGGACACCTTGTTACTGCACGGGACGGCTGATGTCTACCACGGGGTACTGCCCAAACCAACCACTACCAACGATGCTCGCTCAGAGGCAGAGCATCTGCCTCTGCAGAAAGGGTGGGCATGGGACCGCCAGGTGTGGGTACTTGTGGTCCTGTGCGGAACTCTCTTCCTCCGAGCACTAAGCTTGTCTTAGGAGCAACCCCTTCTTCCTCTTCCGGCCCCACTGTGGTGGAGCCTTCCTCTTGGATGCTGCCCCAGAGCCCCAACTTCAAGGTTGATTGTCCTGCTACCATCAGAGCCTTCAGGGTGCATCACAAGCACCTACCTCTTTGTCCCCCCACTGGCCCTCTCCTCCCAGGACAGGAAGCTCTGTGAAGAGAAGGTCCAAATATGTTTCAACGGACACCGTCTGGCACTTTGTCACAACTCCACGACTGTTACTTAAATCAATTTTTGAGTCAATCCAACCCACCTCCAGGACCGCCACTGGCTAACTGTGTGATTTTACGCCAAGCAAACCACATTACCTTTCTAGGCTCACCTGTGAAATGGCCCCACCTGTACCCAGTGCCCACGTATTGAATCACCATCAGGCACCATCAATTGTAGGATGCGTGTTGTCTTCTACGTCACTGAGAAAGAAAGGATACTTCCAAATCACTTGGACCTGATGTTTTAAGTCTCTTAAAAGTTATTTTTTGTTGTTAGTTTAAATGCTCTTTTCTATTTAATTGGCAGGTATTTTATCACTCTTGGGCTTATGTATAAAGGGAAAATTATGAGTGGATTAAATGGGTGAAAGTATCCCTAAACCTTGTTCAGATTCAGAGTCACTTTGTGATTCAGAATCATCAGGTAGGTAATTTTCCAAAGAGCACTGCCCTCCATGTCATCAAGATTATAGATGATGCAGCAGTTCTTAAAAGAATCCTTAAAAAGAACCGAGACATGTTTGCTGAATGTTCCTTCTGCCTTTGCAGTGATGCAGCGCTGGCCTCCTGTTGATGCCTGCTTTCAGAGTGTTGCTAAATACCTCTGATTTGGCAATTCTGTCACCCTTTCTGCACAACCATTTGATTCCTGGGGACTCAAAAAAATGATCTCCGTTTCTAGGATTTTCTTCCCAGCCACTGACACCCATCCTGGGAGTTGTGATGCTGGTACGTGCAAAGGCAACATGTGTATGTCACGATGCTACATGGCCAACAGCAGTGATAAGGTGACATCGGTTATAAGGCACAGCCCAATTTTGAGTTATTAATGAATGAAAAATGCATGCATCTTGAAACTGATGAATTATAGTAGTTCGTGGGATTGATCTCACAATGAAAGCATGACCTTTCTGAAAAGCCTCTAGCATAGAGCCTTGCACATGGTGGGACTGAACACCATGTTCCTTTCTTCACTTTTTCCAGCCCAGGGATGTTCCCTGTGACTATAGGTCTCCTGACTACGATGAGGGGTTGATGGATAGGGAACTAGTTTTAATACATAGAATGAGCATCTAGTGGGGGGTGGGGAAAATATGAGAGGCAATATGGGGCACAGTGTCTCTAAGCCTACATCTGTAGCGACCATATAATTTATCATCTAAACGAAGACACTTCTGAGAGTGGAAGAGGTCATTCGTGATAATTTCACAGAGACCATAAGCATAAACTGGGGCTGACCCAGAAGTGCTGGGATGTATAACAACCTACTATATCCCATCTTCCATCCAGAAAGGAAGGCGAAAATCAGATGCAAATTTCTCCGTGCTTGGGCTTTGGATGCCTTTGTCCAAAACCAGGAAGGCCGTGAGGTAATTGATGGGCATGCAAGTACTTTTGGCTCCCATCCCAAGAAGGCTTAACAATAAATTCCAAAACTGGTTAAAATCCGATGCTGCTGCGTTGTGGGAGAGGCTCCCCTTCCCCAACTGTTATTTATGGTGCAGAGAAAAGGCACCGCATTGATGATGGATCTGCTTTTATCGGATAAAAATGAGAGGAACAGTGAAAGATCATGGTGAGATATTGTGCAGAATTTCAGCAGGACACTTTAAAAACGTATATTAGAGAAAATGAATTTTTCACTGGCGAAAACGTATCCATTTACAGTCGGAGCATCCATATATTTATGAGTGTTTTTTAGCCCTTAAAATAGTAACCCAGGACAGAATAACAAAGAGTCTCTTAATAGCCCTAATTTATCAGGCTCAGCGGTTTAAGAAAAATAAATAAAAAGAAATAGAAATGAGAGAGAGAGAGAGAGAGAATCTGAAATACTGGAAATGGTATCACTCAAAAGTTGACACCATGTCTATCTTCTTAAGAGAATGAGTCTGAACCTGAGCAAGCCAAGAGTGGCTTTAAAAGTACCCAAGGTCGGGTCCCCAGGGGGTGAGGGAAGGTGGGGACGAGGACAGTGGTTTGGCCATGTAACCCCATCCCTTTTTGAATGGGCACCTTTGCCCTTGCTTCTTTGAATGCATTTATTTGAGGACTCCAATCGCAATTTCTTACTAGTTTTCTCCATTCTCCTGCCTCTTTCCTTGTCTGATGTTTTCTCTGGACTGTGACCCATTTATATCTGCAACATTGCTTTGGATGCCACGATGCCACACAGTAGACAGAACACAGAAGTTGGGTTCAAATCTCATTTCTGAGACTTTCTGCTGCATGACCTGTGGCAAGTTACTGGACCTCTCTGAGTCTTGATTTACCCCTTCATGAAGTGGGGTTGTCACAAAGCCACCAATCCCTTCTTTGCATAACTTTCATCATCACTAGAAACTGTTTCTTAACCCTGGACTGAAGTCTGTCCCCTGCCCCCAAAAAAGGTTCCCTCATCAATTAAAAACACGACTCACAGGGGCGCCTGGGTGACTCAGTCGGCTAAACATTGGACTCTTGATTTCGGCTCAGGTCATGATCTCACAGGAGATCAAGCCCCACATCATGCAGTCAGCACAGAACCTGCTGGAGATTCTCTCCCTCTCTCTCTCTGTCTCTCTCTCTCTCTCTCTCTCTCTCTGCGTCTCCACCACTCACACATGCATGCACTCTCACTCTCTCTCTCAAAATAAATAAACTTTAAAAACATGGCTCACTGTGTTCAACTCTCTGTGACTTCAACCTAGGGAAAAACATTTGCAACATAAATGTTAGTTCCCTTAATATATAAACATTTCTAAGAAATTAACAAGAAAAGCATAACCCAGGTAAAACAAAAGTAGAAATAACAGGAAAAGGACATGCGCAGGAAATTTGCCAAAAAAAATTAAATAAAAATCATCCAAACTGGCAGTTAAGGAAAGAAATCAAAACAATACCTGTGAATTTTTAAAAGGTCAAAAAGAATTATAATACTAAGTGTTGAAAAACAGTTGCTCAGGGAGCTGTGGAACTAGTGAAACTTTTCTAGGTGGAAGTTAGAAATATCTAGCAAAGGTATCAAATATCTGGAACCCTTCTGACTCTAAAATTTCAGGAAATTCATCTCAAGGACAAAAGTTTTTGGGCTTTGAAGTTTATTTATTTTGAGAGTGAGAGAGCACAAGCAGGGAAGGGGCAGAGAGAGAGGGAGAGACAGAATCCCAAGCAGGCTCCTCACTGCCAGCACAGCCCCAGGCAGGGCTCAAGCTCACAAACCATGAGATCCTGACCTGAGCCGAAACCAAGAGTCAGATGCCCCACCGACTGAGCCACCCAGGGGCCCCTCAAGGACAATAGTTTTTCAAGTGCACAGAGATTTATGTGTAGTGATATTTAGCACATTATTTAAATTATAGAAAATGTGAAAACATTCTACATTTCCAACAACAAAAGATGGGCTATGTAAAACTAAGATAAAATGTAATTCTTTGCAGACATTTAAAATTATGCTTTGGAGAAAATTAAATAAGAGAAAATGTGCAGAAAACAATTACCAGAAGCAAATACACGGTGGTTATCTCTGGATGGTAGGATAAAGGATGATGGTTCTCTTTAAGTATTTCTGTATTTTGAAATTTTCATTTTGAAGGAAGGAGGAAAGAACAGAGTGGGAAGGAGGAAAGGAAGAGCAAGAGAAAGCTTTGTTTCTACCATGTTCTCTATTGGATGTCAATCCGAATGTTAGAAATAGTCGGGAGACAGGAGGTAGCATTGGATCACCGGCTTGCCGCTGACATGCTGTGTGAGTTTTTACTCTGTCCTTAACCTCTCTCTGCACTGCCACTTTCTTCCGTGTCAGATGAGGAAAAATGGCCAGGCTCGCTTATGCATCCGGTAGCTGCGATGATCAGAAAGGACGCCAAGCGTGAAGGGGCTCGTAAAACGGCCAAGTGCTGTACAAGTCCTGGATAGGGTAATTATTGCCTTCGTTAGTGCGATCATTCTCTCCTGCTCCATTATCCTTTGCTGGAGAGCTGCTTGTCGGGCTGTGAAGTGCACTCAGCATTTCCGCATTACACAAAGTGAAGTGCATGCGGCTGCCTGGACCTATTTCGACAGATCTGGCATCCAGAGATAACCAAGCAGACCCCAAAGGCCTCCGTGGCTGCCCGGTGGGAGTATGTGTGGTTCTAAGAGGACCAACTTGGCACCGGCAGACCTAGACTGGAGTCCAACTTGTCCATTGTAAGCCACGCGAACTGAGACAACTCGCTCCACCTGCATGAGTCCCAGTCACTCACCTGTGAAATGGAGACAGTAATACCAGTCCTAATTCTATCACGTGATCATCAGGATGCTGCCTCCCAAGCATGTGTGTGATTCTCCATGACCACCAACGCATGCAAGTGGATGTAACACCGAGAGTGCTCTGTAATCTGGGCCATCGTGTGTCAAGTTCACACCCTACAGGACATAGTTCCTCTTGAAGTTAACAAGCAATATGTGAAACACAGGCTCTGTGAGCAAAGTTTGCAGAATCACTGGATTTTAAACAGTAATGACACTTATAATAGAACAGGTTTCTGTAAGACTTCTCAAAGGCTTTAATATGCTCTTGTCTATGTGAATCTCCAAGAGCAGGTTAAATTTCCTAAAGACCTTTGACCATGGAATTCTGATTTTATGCAGCATCTAGCTTATGCTCCCTGACACAAACCTGGCAGAGGTTGACCTGAGACAAAATGAACTACAAAGGCCCCAGCTGGGTTCTAACCTTGTATCTTGGCTGCTTTTTTACTCCTGAGTCCTTTCATCCCGCCCTAAGATGTAGCAGCATCTCAACTCTGGAAAGGAAATCTCTCTCTTACCCATTTATACACGTTAATGCCAACACAGCCTACCCTCTCACCCATCACCTTCTTATTAATTATTTGTTCTGGATTAACCAACCCATTGATTCCTCCATTCTTTCAACCACCCATCAATCCATGTCTGTCTGTATATTCATTCCCATTTAACAGACTGAAAATCAGAAACTCAGAAAGATGACGTAATTTGTCTCAGATATGTAGCGTTTAGATTCGAATCTAAATATATGTGTTTCTGAGGTCGACTAGAAAGTATGGCAGCCCCCAGCTCCCCACTACTCCCAGAGGCCCCACAGCCCAGATAGTCAGGAAGCCCCATCAAGACTGACATCCAAGAGCACCAATGAGTCGTGGAGTAGTAGAGAGGAATCTGGTGAGGGGAAGGGAGTTGGAATGGGTGAGAAATGCTCTTCGTCATTCTGGTGTACTGGGGTAATAATCAGATTGTGGACTTGGGGGCCAATGACATTTTAGTTAGAATCCATGATCCAAGTTTACTAGCAATACACCCTCACTGAGCCTCGGCTTTCTTCTCAATAGAGTATGATGCTACCTGTCTTGTGGGAAGGCTACAAGAAGCCAATGAGCTAATGTGTATAAAGGCACTGATGTTCTTGGCCAAGTACATGGTGATTAGCACCTGGCCTCATTTTATCCCCCGTTGATATGGCCTGGGTACCACTCATGGAGTCACCATTTACTGGATGCCCACCATATGTCAAGTGCAAAGGACAAGGGCAAGGACAAAACCCAGATTCATCCCTTGGAGGAGACCAGAGCCCGTCTGACCTCCTTCACATCTCTGCTTTTCTGGGCAGGGAGGGTTTGGTACATCAAGAGACTTCTTTACAAGCTCTGCAAAATCAGCTAAAATTTCCAAGTGTTTGTGTTTGATGAAAAGGTTGTCAGAGAGAAGTTCATAAACCCCGAGGAAAGAACAACCAAGTTCTAAGAAAGTGTGACTATTATTAATAATAATAACAAGGGCAGCAACAACAACCTGACCAAAGCCATGTTATGTGCTTTTTAATGGTATCTTCCCCCAAATTCAGTTTTTATTCGGTAATCAATACCAAATAGGCAGCCTTTCTGAGGCATCCCTAAAAGACCCTGCATACGTTGTCCTTTTCTCTCTTTGTTCATTAAAAGAAAAGGAAGAAGAACGTGTTCCTTGTCGAGGACTGTCCTGTGCTGCAAAGGGCACTGGATACAAGGATTGTTCTAGTTGAGGACATGAGGAGCAGAAAAGCTTGACTAATTATGTTGCTAATTACTTGAAGCATCTTCCATTTGACAATATAATTATGCCAGTGTAAGGTGAGATGTCTCAATTACTGAATAAAAAGAAAGGAATGCCCCCTCCCCACTACTCTTCCCTTTTCTGTTATTCAGGCTGGATTTTAAAAACTCTCTCTCAACTCAGAGGTGATTTACCAAAAAATGAGGCCCCATCCCTTTCTCTTAAGCCATCACAGCACATGTAAGGTCTGATGAGTCCCCCCCACGCACAGCAGGACTTCTATAAATAAATGAGGTTCTCTCAAAGGAAGTAGACCTTTCAGTGACTAACCATCCACTCCATTGCTCTAGGTTAAGGTCCAATTCTCAGCAGGGTGTGGCTTCCTGCAGGATCTTTAAGAATGTTCCAGAAGGATCAGAAATGTGAAGACAAACAGTGCTTTCTTGTGGTCAGGGTCTGAATACACCACAGTGGAGGTGGACATCAGTTCTGAGATGCCCCCAGTTGACCAGGTTGGTAACCACAAGATGGGTGCAGGGTAGAGAGATAGAAAAAAGTCAGTAGAAATACAGAACGATGAGCAAAAGGTTATTGGAATTCCTGCACCAATCAACTTGTCATGTTGATGGTGAAGCAGCCTTGACTCCTCTCTTCAGCCTCTTGAATTGGTTTCCTAAGTGGTAAAATAACCCACTGGGTGAACAGCTTGCTATTCAATGTGTGGTCTGTGGACCAGCTGCATCGGCGTCACCTGGGGGCTTGTTAGAGCTGCAGAAATCCCAGGACTCTCCCTAGGTTTAACTGCATTTTAGAAAGATATCCTAGGTAATTCATGTACACAGTGAAGTTCGAGAAGCCCTGGAATAGCAAATACTTCTGACGTACTTCCTTTGATCATTTCTCAAAAAGACAATCTCAGATGAACACATATCCACAGGTCCTTGCCTTCACATAAGTCAACCCTTGAACAACACTGAGCTAGGGGTTCTGACACCCTCCTGCAGTCAAAAATCAGTGTATAACTTTTGATTCTCCAAAACTTAACTACTATATATATTTTTTAAGGCTTATTCATTTATTTATTTTGAGAGGAAGAAATAGAGTGTGCATGCACAAGCGGATGGGGGTGGGAGAGAGAGAGAGAGAGAGAGAGAGAGAGAGAGAGAGAGAGAGAGAGAATCCCAAGCAGTTTCCACACAGTCAGAGCAGAGCCCAGCGCAGGGCTCGTACCTGTGTACCACAAGATCATGACCTGTGCTGAAATCAAGAGTCAGAGGCCTAACCCACTGACCCACTCAGGCCCCCCTTCAAAACTTAACTACTAATAGCTGGCTATGACCAGAAGCCATATTGATAACATAACAGTTCATTAACTGATATTTTATACTATATTCTTACAATAAAGTAAGCTAGAGATAAGAATACATTATTTTTTTTAATGTTTATTTATTTTTGAGAGAGAGAGAGAGAGAGAGAGAGAGAGAGTCGGGGAAGGGCAGAGAGAGAGGGAGACACAGAATCAGAAGCAGACTCCAGGCTCTGAGCTGTCAGCACAGAGCCCGACACGGAGCTCAAACCCATGAACTGTGAGATCATGACCTGAGCCAAAGTCGAACGTTTAACTGACTGAGCCACCCAGGTTCCCCAGAGGGAAAAAAAAAAAAAAAAAAAAAAAAAACATAATTAAGGAAATCATGAGAAGAAAACACATTTGCAGTACTCTGCTGTATTTATGGAAAAAAATGCTCATATAAGTGGACCGGAGTAGTTCAAGGGTCAACTGTATCTCTAAAAAGACCCTGACAGACCAAATCACTGACAAATATGTCGTCTCTGATTGGTACTAGCTACCTAGACTGTGGTGTAGATAAAAGATCATGAGGCAGGATTAAGACCCAAGAAGAAAGAGTTCTGTGATCAATTAGTAATGTCTGCCATAGGCACAGGCCACGAATGGCAGGTGTAGTCAGTTATATTTTAATGAGTTACATCTTAAAAGAGGACTTGAGGTTTGGGTGTTTATGGGTAAAGACCATGGGAATTAACTGACCTGGATTCTATTTTTGACTTCAGACCTCAGATGGAGATGCTGAACTCAGATCAGTGAAGGACCTTATTGCCCTGATGTTCTTTAATCCCAGTGATCTATGATCACATGTATAGAGTCCTATCACATATGCTCATGCTCTCACGAAAACAGATTTCATTCCTGTGTCACACAAACATAGCTTCCCTTAAAACCAGAGCCCTCCTCTTAAATAATCACCTGGTGGTGCCTGTGGGGGTTGGGGGGAAGACAGCGGGGGTTGAGGGATATGGGGAGGAGAGCTGCCAAGCACGCTGGTCTGAAGCAGGCCCCAGCCCTCCACCTCCGCTAGGCATCTGTTTCCAATGAAGCTAAGGAAATGCCTAACCCCACTCCTGCATTCTCTCATCCTTGCCCTGGTCTCGCCTCCACACCAGCCTCTCCCCTGTGTGGGCTCTGAGCCAAGCCCCAAATCCCCATGGGCTCTCAGGGGCCAGGAAGCAGAACAAGGCCTCACTCCCTGACTCCTCTGGAAGCGGAGGAAGGGCTGTGCTAAAGGTCCCTAAGGGGAACACCCACCCTTCAGGGTGTCTGAGGTCTCCTGGAGGTGAGCCAGACCTCTCAACGTGGCTGTGTGTCAGGGCAAGAGTTTTAAATTGAACTCTCCGTGATGTGGCTTTTCTAGAGATACCTGCCCACATCTATCAGGAAAACCACATGCTACTTTCCAACACTGCAAATGGGGGGTAAAAGTGCACCTAGAAAGTCTTAGGAGAAATGCAGTGGCTTTCAACTAGGGGCAATCTTGCTCCTCTGGGGGCATCTGGCAATGTCTGGAGACATTTGGGGTTGTCATAAGGGGAGAGGGCAGTGTTACTGTCTGGGGGTGCTGGTAAACATTCTGTGATGCACAGAAAGCCCGCCACAACAAAGACATTATCCAGCACAAAATGTCAATAGGGTTGAGAAATCCTGCTGTAAGACAACTTGGGGACTACCAAGCCTATCCCTCTGGTTCACAGATGGGACAACTGCAGGCCACAGAGGAATGCACACTTGCTCCGGATGGCAAGCTAGTAGTGGAACTAAAACAGGGGCTCTCATCCCCTTGTCTGCCCAGCTGCAAACTCAGGGAACCTGGAGAGTGAAGAAGAAAAATGGCCCTGAGCATAGGCCCTGCCCAGACTTGTAGAGAAGGAAGAAGAAAAAGAATGGTTATGGGAATGATGAGCCTTAACATATGATCACCACACCCAGCAGCAAAACGTCAGTGGCTTTCCTGGACTCATTCAGATTAGCCAATCCTTCCTCCTTATTGGGAATTAAAAAGGAAAGAAGGCATGAGTGTGGTGGAAGGGAGCCAAGGAAACTACATCTAATCGATGCACACTGTGGGCCACAAAATACCCAAACAATAGGTAATTTGTTGTCTTAGTTATTTGCAAAGGAAGCCTCCAATTTTTCCCTCTAGAAAGTGGTTCATAGGGCACTGTTGAGATGCATTCAGGTATATCACTAGTCTCAGGGAGTAAGTTCCACTATCATTCTGTGTCTCCAATGTAAAATCCCCATCGTGAATCAGGTAAGAGGAGAGCCATCCCATACCCATGATCCTGATTCAATATTGAAGTCTGAGTCAGACTATGTCAGAGCAACTGCTTGGTTGTCTTGCTTCAGAGTTATTCTAATTACTCCCCTATTGTGACAGCAGTGCCTTGAGAAGGAGTTGAAGCAGATGGGAGCATTGACATGAGCCCCCATCCCGTGAACTCCATCTGGTTAAGACTCTCCATTGTCAGTCTGTCCAACCCAACCAACTATCCCATGTCATCCAGAGATCTGTTTATTACAACTACCCTCAGTCTTACATGCACAGATGTGCTTGGAATGACCATTTTCAAGTGGCCCATTTCCAAATGTCAAAGTTGGAGTTCATTCTGGAAGGGCGTTTTGAAGCCTGTAGACTCAAAATCTCTCCAGTGGCTCTGACAGCTAGCCCCCACTAATTGTCCTGGCTTCAGCATATCTGGAAACCAGTCCCATTTTTTTTTAATCAACACATTTTCTGAGTTTAAAAGCAATCCACATGCATTACAGCATACATGCACAAAACAAAATGTCACTTCACATAGCCTCATCAAGAAATAACCAGTGTTAAGTAGTGTGCATACCCTTCTACATTTCTTCCAATATGTGTGTGTGCCTACATCTATATCTATCACTATATTACATACACAAACACACGCAAATATTTAAATTTAATCTCCCTGCCTGCAGAATTTCATCACCTGCTATGTTATCAAATTATGTATCATAAATTTCTTGCCCTGCCATTAAGTCCTTTTCTACATCACCACTGCATGGCATTCTATCATATCACCCTACCATAATTGACTGAACTCACACTTTATAATTAGGTGGTATTTTTCTCCTGTGGCTACTGCAAATAATTCTGTAATGAACATACAATACACATTGGAGAGCATCTATAGCTTCCTAGGGTGTGTTCCTTTAAGAGAAAGTGTTGGCACGAGATCCATGTACCATTTTTATGACTTTTGAGGCATACCTTCAAATTGACAGGTCATACTTTTGAATATATTGGAAACTTTAGTTTCAAACATGCAGGTATATAAACTCCCATATTGGAAAAATGATTAGAATAACTCTTTTTGCCGAGATTTGGGAAGTTAGGGGGCACCCAGATGGCTCAGTCGGTTGAGTATCTGACTCTTCATTTCGGCTCAGGTCATGATTCCGGGGTCGTGGGATTGAGTCCTGTATCGGGCTCTGTGCTAAGCATACAGCCTGCTTAAGATTCTCTCTCTCTCTCTCTCTCTCTCTCTCTCTCTCTCTCTCTCTCCCCCTCTGCCCCTCTCCCCTACTCATGTGCATGCAGCTCTCACTTAAATAAGAAAAAAAGAAAAAAAGATTTAGCAAATTAAGATCTAATTCTAGTCCTGACGCCTTATAGCTCACTCAGTGGTTCTACACCGGCCATTCAGTAATTGGCCACTAATGGCCACTCTTTGGCTTTGGAGGATGAGGGTAAAACTTGCAAGATCCAGAGGTATCCAATACTATAAATCCACCAATATTATAGCATATATTATTCACAATTCTGTTTCTCCCCGTCAGATTTGAAATCCTGAATGGAAGGGGCCACGTGTCTTTAATCTCAGAAATCCCCAACATAAGCAAAGTGTTTGCCACAGACTACACATGTATGTTATGGGTTGGAAAGCTGCCATCAACATCTAAACAAACACCTCCATACAATTTACATAGCAAGGACGCCAAGGTCCCCATGAGAGATTCTGCTTAATCAAAAAGGAGACACCATCTCCAGCATGGACCTTAGTGCCAGTCAAGGAAGAAGTGCATTTTTCCATTCTCCCAGACAGAGAAATATGTTTAAATAAAGATATTTCTAGAAAAGCATCATAATTTAAAATACAGAAAAGATAAGAAAATAAAAAGAAGGTAGCTTGTGGTATCTTAGGGTAGCCAGCCAAAGGATGACATTTCTCTCCTGGTTTCTAGTACATATTTCTGGGAACAGATTAGGCTGCAAATGGAAATAAGAGTGTGTATCATTCCAGGTCCTACAAAACAGACGGTGAGAGGCAAGTTGGTTCATTTCAAAAACAGAGGGTCTGACTTTGAACTGCTTTGTGGTGAATGAACCAACCTTCCTTGCAATGTCTGGCTAAGGCTTCTGTCTACACTGAGTGCCAAGGACATTTAAATGTGTGATATTTGATTTGCTGGGTGCAAAGCTCAGATGGGGCCTGGAAAATCCATCTGTACTCTCATAGCTTTTCAAAGGGAAACAAGGTTATTAGCATTTATGCGGGCTTTAATATCACGGATCAGTCACTGAGAGCGTGAGAAGTCATCAAGTCAATGGGATGGATCCCATGATAAGCTCTCAGGACAGTAGAGAGTATGGTGAATTTTGGCCAAGACTGGAAGGCACATTAGGATCATATTCTTTAAGATGGAGAAAGTAAGCCCCAAAGAAGGAAAGTGACTCACCTGAGATCACCCAGGTAGTTAGACACTTAGCCAAAGCAAACAAATAACCAGAAATACCTGGTCTATTAACTTGTAGGTTAATGCTTTGTCTCTCTTCTCATTTCTGTTTTAGTCTTTTGTTCTCCTTGTCTGTTTCATTTCATGGAAACGTGAAAACTGGTGATAAATCAAAGCACCCATGCCTGACCAAGCGTCATTCTTTACTGGCAGAGTTACATAACAAGGGGGTCTTAAAAGACCAATGCTATTTGAGATCTAGGGGACAGTATCCCAAATGGTGGAATGTCATAATAGGAAAGGATACTCGTTTTTTAACGTTTCCTTTAATTGTTGTTAATGTGTATTTATTTCTGAGAGGGGAGAGAGAGAAAGAGGGAGAGAATGAGCGTAGGAGGGGCAGAGAGCAAGGGAGACACAGAGTCCAAAGCAGGCTCCAGGCTCTGAGCTGTCAGCACAGAGCCCTATGCGGGGCTCAAACCCATGAACTGCTGGATCATGACCTGAGCTGAAGTCAGATGCTCAACCAACTGAGCCACCCAGGCACGCCCCACAAAGGATACTCTTTAGGTCAAGAAGACAAGGAATCACAACTCTATGTAGGATTTTAATTAAGGCCATCTCTAAACCTTCTCCTCTCCTCCAGCCACTCTTATTTAGGCCTTCACATATTTTACACGTATGACTTCAATAGCCTGCTATCTCGGGGTCCAAACAGAAAAACAGAAACCACAGAAAGTATCCGAACAAGAGGAACTAAAAGCAGGAATTTGGTTATACCAGTGTTAGAAGAGCTGAGAATCCACAGAGGTGACAGAGATTCACAGCAGCAGGAAGTTGCTACCTTCCTTAGATTTCAGGGGCAAAGGGGGGAGATAACATCACTGGAGTCCCAAGTCTGGAACCATGTGGGGGAAGCTGAAATCATGGAAGGCCTATACAGAAAGGAGAGAGAGAGACAGGAACAGAGGGAGACTGAGGGAGAGGGAGAGAGCGAAGGAGGAGGAGGAAGGAAAGGAACAAAGACACAGAGTATCCCGGCTTCCCTCTGAAGCTAGGGAACAGGAATAAAAAGACAGGTAAGGGATGGGTTTAGTACCAACAGACCCAACCAAGCCTGATTCAACTCCTAAATTATTTCACTGCCTCTCATCTCTCCCTTGCAGAATCTGCCCACCACAACACTGCCTGAGTGATCGAACACGCAAGCCTGATATTGTCAACCCCACTTTAAATTCTTCTTTGGCTTCTACTGCATTTTGGAGAAATGACCCTCACCTCCAGCCCAGCATACAAGGTTCATCTCCACCTGGATGCATTTAACGAAAGCTACTGAAGTTCTCACTCTGCAAAGGCAGGTATGTTGGGCTGCAGGAAGGAGGTGGCAGGCCGTGAGCCACATGGGCCTGAAGTGATGATGGACGACATGAATGGAGGCCGTTCTGGAAGAAGATGATCATGGGCAGAGAGGGAGAGCACACGAGGTTGGGGCTGGACTTCAAACCACAGTCCCCCGGGTTCTAGCACCCTTCAATAAGAAAATGGATGGGGAGGAAAAAAATTCCTTCTTCACATCTCCCACGTGAATGTGCCCAGCCCCTATCACATTCCAGGCCTGTGATAGATACAGTACGAGGACAAAGACAGAAGTACAACTTAGGTCAAAGAACTAGGCCTTGAGTGCCATACCCAGCAGCCTAGACTTCATTCAGGGGGCAGGTGACATGAGCCCCGCTGTGGGAGGGAAAGCCGGCTCTCCCCCGACCTGGAAGCTTTGTCTGCACGGGGAGAAAGGGGCATCCTGTGGCATGGGCTGCTGCCCCCTGCCCAGCCTGATGGAGCAGGGCCTCTACCAGCCCGTATCCAAACCCCTTACCCCCACCCCCCGTACTGCTCTCTCAAGGCTGAAGAGTCAATAAACTCAGTTTCTCCCAGAAAGAGTATGTCTTCGGGAAGGCCCTGGGGAATACGTCTGCAAAGTTTAATTTCTGTTGAAGGATCCTGAGTAGGCAAAGAATATGGAAGGAGGGGGAGCGTGAAGAGGAGCGGAAGGAGCAGACATCTGTTTGCTGAGAATTTAACTTATACCAGGACTTTCTGGGTGCATGGTAACCTCATTCGATGCTTGCAACAGCCTTCTGAGGTGGGGAGATAATGAGGGCATGGGTGGAACTCGGAAGAGATCAGGGAGGCCCTGTGATCTCCGATATTTGATTCGTTCAGCAAATAATTATCAAGTGACTCCGGGTGCTGGGCATCGACCGAGGTGCTGGGGACCCAGCAGTGCACGTGACATCATCCCTTTCCTCAAAGATCTTTCCGTCTCGTGTTGGAAACAGGCATATTGACAGGACTTTAGAGCCCTTTTTCCAGTGCGTTAACCTCCATTCATGTTTCTGCCTGATCACCTCCAGGAATCAAGAGACTTTACCTCTCAAGAAACTTATCAAACATCCTTAAACATATGATAAATACTTCTTTTCCTTTTTCATTATGTCTTAAAAATACGAATGCATCTTACAAGTGACACAGGAATTCACGTAGCTGATTTTTTCATTAACAGCAAAAACAAAGAATACAATGTTATTCAATCAATGATGTGGATCGATAGAGCCTTAAATCTGGGTAAGCATGGAAAATGTTTATAACTGAGATGTGTTTGGGGTGGGGGAAGTTTTGGGGGATAAAATTTACACCCCCCCTCTCTGATGATGCATTGATGCATGACTGTTTTCATAAACATGATCTTAATCACTGTCGCATGTGAGTTAATTAAGGTCATCATGAAAAACAAGCAAAAAAGAAAATCTGCTCCTTAATGTTCTTTAATATGAACACGTAACTCTTGGAGGAGGAAGGTTGTAGATCAATCTAGACTCAAGTCTCTGACCAAAGGCCCAGTAAAGATGGGAATGTGGACACCCATGAGGAATTGCGTCTATGGCATTTTCAACAAGAGAACAATGTAGACCATCACAAAATACCCTGTTTTTCCTTTTTCATTTGTTAAGCCACAGTCACACTGAAAACGTTTCAACTTCTTCCTTTGTTAAACCAAAAGTCAAATCCGTGTAACTTACACAAATTTCCCTAACTTCCTAGAGTCTGAAGACCGAGAACAATACCTAGGTTTCAAAAGGACGCAGAATGTGTTCCAACTTCCCTCTGATACAGTTCTAAATTAAGCGCCGTGGAAGGAAATTTAGATGAAACTTCTTGGGTGCTTTTGCAAAAAGGTTACCCACAAGGCTGTATGCATGACTGGAAATGAGGTGGCTTCAGAAATGCAGCAGGTAGGTCCATCAGAAGGTAGAAACCCCCAGGTCAGGGAAACAGGGGAGACCTGAGCCAAGCAAGGTCATGACAGGCCTCCTCTCTCCTCTTCTAAATGGGAAAAGAGGGAATGTGATTTAAAAAAAAAAAAAAAAAAAATCTCAGCCCTGGGGATCTCCAGGGGACATTTGTTTTGATGAGATTTCAGGCCTGATTTTCAAGAATAAGGAGGTGCTAACTATTTGTAAAAGCTCCTAAGACAGCATGATCTCTGGCCCTTAGGAGATTTATCTTTTATTTATACAGAGTATTTTTAAAAACCTGTTACTGTAACAAAGAAGCAACTGAGAGGCTTCATGTAAAAGGCAACACAATGTTTCTAGAGCCTACATCTGAAGCAAATATGTGCATAATATTATAAAACAAATGAGCTGAAGGATAGGTAGAAGGTTTCAGGCAGTCACTTCAATACACATGTAATCTGGCGCTCTTAGGCCACAGGGAAGAAGAATGTGAACACAAGCCATTGTCACTGAGGAACGAGAGCGGTCTGGAGAAGGAAACTGACTTGTAAACATACGTAGTTCAGCTTTGAGTGACATGAGATGGGGTAAAGGAACCATGACTCAGAGGAAAGAAAAGTAGCTACTTCCCTGATGGGATCAATTAAGGCTCTCCTGAGAAGGTGGTTGGAGTTTGGGCTAGAAAAAAAAGGCATCCTCTTAACCCCCCATCTATACTAATATATTAGCTATTTATAGCTGCATAACAAATTACCATGAAATTTAGTGGCATAAAATAAAAATAAACATCTATTATCTCACATATTTTCCATGAGGCAAGGGATCTGGGTGCAGCTTTACTGATTGATTCTGGCGCGGGAAGTTTGAGGACGTTACACTCGGGATCGGGCCAGGGTGCAGCTCTCCACGGGCTTGTCTGAGACCGTAGGATCTGCTTCCAAGGCGGTGCACTCACACGGCTGGCCAGCTGGTGCTGGGTGCTGTTGGAAGGCCTCGGTTCCTTATCATGTGGCCCTCTCCATAAGGCTGCTTGAGTGTCCTCCAGCATGATGCTGGCTTCCCCAGAGCTAGGGATCCAAGAAAGAGCTAAGCAGAAAGTTCAGTATCTTTGGGGACTTAGCCTCCTCAAAAGGTATTGTCGATGATATCCATGATATTCTGTTGACCACACAGGCTGGCCCCATTCTTGTGAGAGGGAACTACGCAAGGGCATGGATACCACAGGTAGGAATGATTGGAAGCCATCTTGCAGGCTGGCTACCACAACTAACCAGGATGCCTTAGATGGTGGCACTTGGTTGTTATATTTGGTCTGTAATGATTGGGGATGGAAGTAATGGAGGAAGTTGGGAGTTTTGTTTTGTTTTGTTTTTAGTTTAGTTTTGAGAGAGAGAGAGAGAGAGAGAGAGAGTGAGAGAGAGAGAGAGAGCGAGCATGAGCTGGGGAGGGGCAGAGAGAGAGAGAGAGAGAGAGAGAGAGACACAGAATCCAAAGCAGGCTCCAGGTTCCAAGCTGTCAGTAAAGAGCCTGACACGGGGCTCAAACCCACAAACTGTGAGATCATGACCTGAGCTGAAGTGGGACATTCAACTGACTGAGCCACCCAGGTGCCCCAGTAACGGGGGAAGTTTGTCCAGTGGTCAGTTAACACCAGCCTTTCAAATCACATAAGCCTTGGTTCAAATCTGGGCCCCGTCATTTACTGGCTATGTGGCTTCTCTGATGTTTGGGAGGTGAAAGGATCTGGTAAAGCCATATTAGATACAGAGATAGAAGCCATAGTTTGGAATGAGCCCAGCCACACCCAGCTGCCCTGGGTCACTTTCCTGTGAACTGTCATGTGAGGAAGAAGTAAATTCTACTGTACTTAAGACACTGTGTTTTAGGGTCTCTTTGTCATAAGAGCTTCACCCCTACCTTAATACATTAGTTGATACAAAAAGTTTAACCTCTGAATCTAATTTTCTTCATCTGTAAAGTAGGAATAGAAAAACAAACCTCACATTTTTCTTGTGAAGAAAAATAAAATAAGGCATGAAAGAGTTTGTCCAGTGTCTGGCCCGGAATCCACAGACTCGTCATTGTCACACTTGTCCTGTTTGAATTTATGATCAGTGTCAACACACTGATTCAACAACTGTGTGTCTCCATCCACAACAGTATCTCCCAGGGAATTTAGAACCATTTTCTTTGGAGACTCCTTTAATGGGAACTCGGCGGGATTTAAATAAACAAGGCAGTGGCTTCACAGAAAGATTATTCAGTGACTGGTTTGGGGCCAAGATCTGCCATGAACATCTTGTCCTCTCTCATCCTCCATTTCCAACTCTGGAAAATGAAAGGGAGAGAAGAAGGAAGAGAAAGGAGGGAGGGAGGGAAGGCATAAGATCAATAGTTCTCGAATCCCAAGGGTTCCAGAAAGCAACCACAGGAGCTATGCTATTTCCTGTGTTACGTATTTGGTTCTGCATAGCATTTTGCTGAGGAAAGTGTTTTACTCTAACGAATAAGTCTGGAAACCACAGATGGACACGATGATCTACAAGGTACCGTCGGGCTCTATGAATCTTTCCTAATCCAGTAGCAGGCACTTCTCCAGCAATAACTCCTGCTTCGAGAATCAAAGAATCCCCCAACTTCTTATACTCTTAGGGGCATGCTGTTTGTCCCAAATGAAATTAACAGAAATTTGACAGGAGCCCAGTGATGGCTTCCTGAGCCAGCTGAATCCGGGCAACGCAGATAAGTAGTCTGAGCCACGCCATCTAGTGAACAAACCCGGGCAGCAAAACCTCCTCCACTTCCTGCAAGTTCAGGATGGGCTGAAAAGCCTCCTTCCAGATGCAGTGGCAATTTAAATAAAGAATGAAAATCAGGAAATGAATTAGAATGCTGAAATGTCGTCTCCATCCAATGCCCTGGGCCTGAAATGATCAAAACTGTCATTTTATTTTTCTCCTCTCTTAAAATTACTACTTTTAATTTAATTTCTCTTGCTCAAGTTTCTCTGGCCAACTCATCAAATTTTCTATCAGAATTACCCACAGAATTAATTTGTATGCATGGGCATAAAAGAATGGGCTGACAAGATGGGTCACATCCAAATGAAAAGTAAAAAAAAATAATAATAAAATAAAATACTATAAAATAAAACCTCCCTCCACCCACACAGTAGATAGAACAGAGGGGTGATGAATATGATGTCCCAAGAGTCCTGCACACATTGGCTGAATCCTTGGCTTCCCTCTTGATGGTGAGTGTCTCATAGCCTCAGCATCAAGCCACGTCCAGTTTTCCTTGCAGAAGCTTTTCCTTGGAGGACCAGAGTCTGATGCCAACACTTCTGTGTCCCCTGAACCCTCCTCTGCAGGTAGAATCTGCCTTATGAATGAACACCTAGGGAAGTTTTGAATGCATCTGGAAGTCCCAGAGTGCATCATAAAAAAGAAGTATGGCATAAAAAATAGAGTTGAACCTGATGATGCCCTTTCACCAACAAGATATACATAGTTATGCACCTGTAGGGTCAATTAAATATATTTGTTTATTATAAGGAACTTTGCTTGAGGCAGGGGTGGGAGTAGTGAACACAAGGTCGTCAGGGATCAGTGAAAGAAGTCTAGGCTTCAAAGTCGAATTCTGGGTCTTTAGAGATTTCTAGACATATAATCAGTAGATGAATGATCTTAGGCCAATGACAACTTCTCTAAGCTTCCATTTCTTCATATGTAAAACAGAACTTAGAACAGTCTCCTTCTTTGGATTCTTTCTGGAACGGTATGAGGTTTAAGAATGAAGTGACTGAGGCATGGGACCTTGTCCATGGTAATCATGTAATAAAACACTGGTCACCTTGCCCCTGGGGCTGACAGTCCCAGCCCTGTGAAATCTTTCCCCAGTGTGGCTCACTGGGCATGCTCAGGAGTCAGGAAAGAGCTGAGGAAAATGTCACGGAGAAGAGAGGAACCGGTGGGTCCCAGCTATGGTGATGTCTGCACCTGTGTTATGGCAACATAAAACACCAACCCACGCTGTGCCCTGATAGCAGAAGCTGTCACCCAATGCCTGGATGTGCAGACGCTCAAAAAATGCTTGTAGAGTTCATTAGAAATTACTGTTATTTGTAAACTGGATCTTTATATAAAGTTTTATATTTATTAAGCGCTCCAATTCAATCAGAAAACATTTATTTTGCATTTACTTTGTGCAGGCATTGGGCAAGGACTGTGAGAAACAGAGATGAACCCGGGCGCCTACCCTCAAAAGGCTCACAAAATGGGATCCTCTTACAATGGGCCTAATGTCATATTCGCAGTGAGAAATAACAGGAAATAATTGTACGTGAAACCACCGAGAAGGCTTTCCAGGGAGCATGTGCTTTCAAGGGCGGATGGAGTGAGGGACTTCAGGGTACATGAGGAAACTCTCGCAGCCAGAGGGAACAGAGCATGCAAAGGGATTAAGAACTTGCCCGGTACGTTTGGGGAAGAGCCACAGAATCAGGGGGACTGGAATCAACCATGCAAGAAGAGAGTCTGTGGTAACCAAGATGAGAAAGTTGGCTGAGTCAGGAGCTGAAGGAAGGCCCTCAGGAACCAGGCTCAGTAGGAGAGCCCAGGTGAGCGGGGACCTGTCAACGCTTCCAAATGGTGAAGGTGGTTTGTTCTGACTGGAGGTTTGGTTTCCATAACCTGCCACATACACTGTCTCCAAACAATTGTACGGCCGTAAATTTCCAGGGTGGCCCAGTGAATGGAGTCCATGAAATAAATAATAGGAAATCTTTGTCAGCTGATTTGCACACATTTACATAAATACGTTGTTGTGCTTTAGTTGAGTAGATGCTAGGAAACACGCAGAACAAAAATACGAGTTCCTGGGGCATTTTCTCATCACGTACAAAAAGAATCACCTGAAAGCTTATTTTCAGAGAAACCAAATGTGGGACCCAGGGCTCTGAATTTCTGGCTCCTAGAGAATCAGGAGAAACTTGAGGACTTTTAGCTCTCTCCCCGAATCCTGTGGGCCGCAGGCGCCAGGGCTCCATCCCCGGTGATGGATGGAGAGGTCACCCTTCGTGGCCAGCACGCAGACATCCATCCCCAGGCAATAGACAGAGCTGCTTCCTGGATTCTGTCCATTTTCTACCATGTTAGGAAATTCATCTTGAGAAAGCACATTCCTTCTGAGTTCACCCCGTGATTAGCATTCTGAACAAAAAAAAAAAAGAAAGAAAGAAAAAATAACCTCGAAGATGAAATTTCTTCTTGTGCCTCTGCCCATTGCAACTCCAGTTGGTTTTCATTTATTTCAATGTGTACTTTGGAATCCGAGCCCCAAGCTTTCCCAGTTAACTCCCGCCACCTGGGGTACATTAAGTGTGGGGGGGCAGGGACTCTGGCTCGTCCCCTGCTCCCACCTCTTTCTCCACATTGTAAAAACAGATTGTTAAAAAGGTGGCCCCCGTGTGCACAGAGTGAGAGGGGAAGAGAGTGAGCCCTTGCTGCTGGGCTGTGTGAAGCAAAAGGCTTGGGGGCCATGACCACCTTCAGCCAGGAATTGCAAACCCCAGGGCCAGGCAGGGTGATGGGTCCCTGAAACAACCCCCTCTGTTTGGATCACTTTTGGGGGCGAGTCTAATCAAGATGGGATGTGTGACTCCAAAACAGCTGGGAAGCATTACAGGTCAAAAGTTTAAATCAAGTTAAGAACCATCGGAATGTGCAAGCCCTGCCGTTTCTAATCTCTGCCTCCTCCTCTAATCTGCACAATTGTGGATAAAATGTCTTGGTCGGGCTGGTGTTGACACATGGGCTCAGGCAGGTACATTCGTGAAGGAAGGACTGGGGAGGATGTCTGAGAGGTAGCTTATTTCCTTGCAAAGTGAAGATGGGCCAATCCCAGGTGCGAATGTAAACAAGGGACATGCAGAGTCAAGATACCGAAGCTGAAAAGATCATTGCACTTCACTCAAACCCATTTACTACAAGTGTGAAAATAGGTCCAGAGAGGTTTATGTCCAGCTCAAAGTCACACAGCACTTTGTAGCTATGCACTGAAAAGGTGAACATTGTTAGATCATGCTACACCCCCTGCCCAAAACCCAGTGGCTTCTGCTTGCCAGGGAGATGAAATGAAACTTCTCTGGTCTATGAAGCTTTGGGTGGTCTGGCTCCTACCCACTGCTCTGTTTGCTGGGACCACACCCCACCTTTTCCACCATCCTTCTGGCATATTAGTTTCTTCTTGGTTCCATAGATTCACGAAGTCCTTTCCTACTTGAGAGTTTGGGGACTTGCTATTTCTTCTTTCTAGAGGATGAGCCCTCTGTTCCTCTGTCAACTGGTAGGTGAAACCCCACCTGTCAGCAAGGCCTCCCCGAAGAAGCTGTCCAGAGTCACCCCCCTAGAAGTCCTCAGCTGGCTCATGTCCATCCTGGCACCTGATGCCCCACGATCTTCCCTGTTTGTTACTCAGTGACGATTAGCCACTTTGTTGGAGTCTAAGTGCCTGAGGGTGGACACCTCGTCTGTTGTTTTGTTATATCCTGGTGTCCAACACATGATAGTTGTCCAACGTGCGTTTGATTAACAGATTAATCAATCAGCCAGCTAGACAATCCAGCAATTCAGACAGGCTCTCACTGTCTCCTCAGTGATTAAGTATTGAGATGTGCGGAGATTAAGGATGGCCACAGATGGTGTTGAAGAGCGATGATCTATGTCCATCCCCTTGATTCCAGGTGGATTGTGACTGTTTGGTCAATAGAAGAATGTCAGCAGTGGCCTGTGCCACTTTCCAAGCTTTAAGACACTGGAAGCTTTTTATTTTTTTTTTTAAGTTTATGTATGCATTTTGAGAGAGAGATTGAGAACACAAGTGGGGGGGGGGATGCAGAAAGAGAGGGAGAAAGAGAGAATCCCAAGCAGGCTCTGCACTCAAAGTGCAGAGCCTGATGCAGGGCTGAAACCCACGAACTGCGAGATCATCACCTGAGCTGCAGTTGGAGGCTTAACCGACTGAGCCACCCAGGCACCCCGAAGGCAGCTTCTATTTGCGAGTGCCTTGGGGAGCCCTGAACTGCCATGTAAGTAGTCCAGATACCCTGAGATGACCACCATCCTGAAGAGGCCATTGCTTCAGTCAATAGTCCCAGCTACACCCGCCCTCCCAGCGATCCCGGACAAGGCACAAAGTAAGTGAGTGAAGTCATTTCGGACCTCCCTCCCCCCAAAAAGCCCAGCCACCAGGTGAATATCAGTAGGTGACCTCAGCCAGTGCCATAAGGAGAAGAAACACCCAGCCAAGCTGAGCCCTGCCTGGATTTCCAACTGCGATAAAATGGGTGTGGCTTTTGGCTGCTGAATTTCAGCTTGGTTTGTTATACAACAATAGATAATTGCAGTGGGACTCTTGTAGCCAGATGGTTTGGGTTCAAATCCTAATCGCATCAATTGTGAGCTAGCTGGCTGACCTGCATATGGATTTTCCTGAAGCATCAGAGCTGAATCCTCTGCCAAAGGGGCACGGTGGGATCTCCCACCCAAAGCGTTGTTAGGGGAGGAAGTGAAATCCATGTCAAGCACTTAGCACAGAGCCTGGCTAGGGACACCAAATATTGTTTGTATCTTCTCTGACACACCCTTCCAGCCAGGTAGAGCTCCTGTTTCCTATAGGAGGCAGGAGAAAAGAGATGCCAGGCATTTAAAGTGCACCACTCCCTTGCCATTAATTCATCCATCTGTCCCATCACCAAAGGGAAAAGTCCAAACTCATTAGGAGTTGCAAAGCTCTCGCCCTGCTTTCATTTGGTTCGGTGTCTCCACCCCCCGCCCCACCTCAAACCCTGTTTTCAACCAGCCCTGCACACGTGCCTGCACCACTCCCAGAAGTAACAGGAAGGAAATGGATAAACATTCCCACAGTGAACCCTTCTGAGTATGGAGATTTCAGGCCTATTTCTTCCTTCCTTGTGATTCCTTTTGTATTTACGAAATCTTTTACAGCAAACACTTTATTTTCATAAAACGTAGTCAATATCACCAAAAACAGGAAGTGACAATTCCTTCTACTTGAAGATTAAGACACTATTTTATTTCTCTGTCTTCCTCATGCGATCTGCCTGAATATCTCTTATGTGATTGAATGAACGAATGCATGAATGAGCTCAAAGTAGTGCAAAGTTCATTGTGTATATATTTAGGTAGAGTAACCTACATTTATATACTGAATATATTTGTAAGAATATAAAGTTGGAAAGTTCTCTCTTTTTTTTTGATTTGGGTTTCTTTTTCTTTTCAAAGATACTCATTGGTGAAGCTTTTTTTTTTTAAATGAAGAAACCCTTTTTGAAGTGACTAATCATACTGTAATTTATTCTTTTTAAGGCCAGAATGCCAGAGTTTCTTAAAATGAGTTTCTTCTTCTGTATCTATGTTTATCAACTAATGACAGGCTCTTAAACATTCATTTAGCAGTGAGAAATTTCCAAGACAGCGTGCTATATTCTAGTTAGAAGAATTCAGCTTAGCCAAATATATATAAACTGCTCGCACGCCAGAGGGAGAGGACATCTCTGGGAACACTAAACTACAGAGTGCAGATTTGTAGCCACAAACATTTCTTCTCTTGGGACAGCCAGTGAGCTGACTCCCCGTGGCAACAGCCACAGGCAGGCAGGGCAGATAAGCACCCATTTTTCCAGAAGTCCTTCTCTCCCTCAGTGTTTCTTTCCGGTGGCTAACTGGATGGATTCAAAGTGTTCCGTTTCCAATTCTTTCACGAATTTTCTAAATAGGTTACTAGTTCATGCGCTGGTTTTTTGTACAGTCTTCGATTTACAAGCTCAGTATAAACCAAATCAGGCCAGTCTGTGTGAGATGAATTCAATGAAGGTGGAAATTGCCTCCAAGTCCCTCCTGCCTCCAGTGCATACACAGCCTCTCCCAGAGCTCCTGTTTTGGATTCCTCATGCATTAGCCAGCTTCTTCCAACACGATAGCACAGCCGCCTTCCCCCTTCCTGAGCCTGTATGATCTCAGGAGATTTTTCGAATCTTTAAGTCAACCCAACAGGCTTCTTTTCTGGTCATTTCTCATCACTTAGAGCTATAAATATTAATCACAAGCCTCATATTTTAAAACCTCTTTGAGCATATTAACTATTTAGCCACATAAATCAATCCTCAACTAATCTTAGTGGTCCTTCATACTTTTTCAAGTTCCAGAACTTTCTATTTTAGCTGTCACTCTTCACTGCTTTGGCCACCACAGTTATTTCATACCTTTTCAATCTAGGATGCCCTTCTTTAAATAAAAAGGAAGAAAAAGGCAAGGAGGGAGAGTGAGAGAAGGAAATGGGGGGAGAAGGAGAAAGGACAGAGGACAAAGAGGTGAACCAGTGAGCGACATAAACCCCTCGTGGGTCTGAAAGGTCAGGGCCTTGCTTCTGATTCTCCAAGCAGCCTCAGGCATGCCAAGCAAGCCGCTTAACCTCTCTGGGGTTGGCTTGGTTTAGAAAGTATCTCTAGCATCCTCCCACTGCAGACCCTATCCTCCCCACAGTAAAATCGAGAGTTTTCTCTCTTCATAGCAGAACATCTTTCTAAAGGGACTCCCAGGTAATACAAAGGTTGCTTTGTACCTTTTTCTAAGTGCTCACCAGAGCAGGTCAAGGACTGCAAGAACACTGATCAAGATGGGCCCCAGTCCTTGTCCCAAGATTCACTAGTGGATACGAGCTCTGCAGGTGTAGTCTCTGCAGTGTGTTTCTGGGGAGCCCATTTACACATAAATTACCTTTCAGGGGTACCTCCTCGTTATACAGAAACCACATAGCCAACCTAGGAGTACTTGGGGAAATCCTAAAAGCATTGATCGCTTTGCACCAAGTATTTCCAAAAGGGATCAGCGGCAGGGGGAGGGAATAACACTGGCAACTAAGACAGCAGTCAGGCATGCCGGGGTTCAAATACTGGCCCCTGCAGGTGTTCGCCATTAAGCCAGGTGCCTCACGGCCCTGAGGGGCATTTCTCTCACCTGTAAAGCACAGGGGCTTCTACTTGACTCATCTGGTTGTTATCCAGAATAAAAGAGACAATGCTGCAGCATGTCCCGCTCTGCACCTGACTCATAGTTAGTGTTCAATAAATGTGAGCTTTTATCATTACCATATTTCGTCCATTCTGAGACACCATCGATCGGAAGTCAAAGCATCAATTTAATAACTTCTCAGGGGGAAAAACAATATATTAAACACACATTCCCATTTTAAGACATCACAATTTCAACAATATTAAAAGGTGAAAAGAAATGTGTCTTAAAAATCAATGAAATGGGGCCTTATTATTGTCACATTCTGGAACCATTTTAAGTCATTTGCTTGTTTACTTGCCTTTTTCCTGTTTGGTCTGGCTTCCCCTCAGGAGACACAGAAGTTTCATGAAAAAGAAGAAATAAATCCATGTTCGACACTGTGCTCCCAGTGTCCAGCACAGGTGTCGAAAAAATATTTGTTTGACGAGATGATTTAATGTTACCTTAATATGAGGGGCTATGGATTAAGGCCCCACTAAATGTCATTGCTTCATATAATGAAACTTTTCCTCATATCTTTGAGATCCATTCAACTTAGTTCCTTGGGAGAAAGGTTTGTTTGTCTGAACGTATATTTGTTAAAAACTGGCATTTTCCTTGAACTATACATGCAAAGAATGAGGATGAAAACAGACAAGTGCACAGTGTCCACCGTCACCCCTGACACAGAGGTGGGAGTCACAACTCGCACTTGAAATTGAACACAAAGTTGGGGCACCTGGGTGGCTCAGTCCAGTTAAGTGACCAACAGTTGATTTCAACTCAGGTCATGATCTAATGGTCTTGAGATCGGGCTCAGTGCCAGGCATAGCATCTGCTTAAGATTCATTCTCCCTCTCTCTCTCTGCTCCTGGGTGTCTCAGTCGGTTAAGTGACAGACTCTTGATTTCGCCTCAGGTTATGATCTCAAGGTTCGTGAGATCATGGGCTCTGAGCTGGTGCCACAGAGCTTGCTTGGGATTCTCTCTCTCCCTCTCTCTCTGTGCTCCTCCCCAACTGGCTCTCTCTCTCTCTCTCTCTCTCTCTCTCTCTCTCTCAAAAAATAAATAAAAAAAAAAAAAGGATCCTCCTCCTGCCCCTTCCCCGCTTTCATGTGTGCATGCTTGCTCTGTCTCTCTCAAAAGAAAAAAAATTAAATTAAAATAAATTAATTAATTGAAGAAATTCAACACAAAGCAATGGTAGGGTACAGGTTCCAGTCAGCCTAAAATACGCTGCCAGTTTGAATGTCTTTAGTTTCTGCAGATATGCATTAGACATTAATAAATATCAATTTATGGAATCAACTAAAATTTCCCCTTTCAATTTCCAAAAAAGAATAATAAACATTGAAGTAATCTCCCCAGGGCAAGTGACTTTTAATTGCACACTCAGAAATAAAAACATTCATTCAGTCAATCAGCAAGTGTTTATTGAGGCCCTCCGAGGTGCTGGGTGTGCCACGTGCTGGGGGTGAGAAGCCTTCTGGGATAGTATGGACAGAGAAGACAAATGAAGGTGACACCCGCATATACAGGCCTTTGTTCCATGTCAGGGAGAAAGCAGCACTGTCTCAGGGCTGTAGGGCCCAGGGTGAGGGGCAGGAGTGATTCTTTTTTTTTTTTTTTTTTTTTAATTCTCAAATTAGCTAACATACAGAGTAGTCTTGGCTTCAGGAGTAGATTAAAAATATGGAATGCTCAGGAATTTGCGTGTTATCCTCACACAGGGGCCGTGCTAATCTTCTCTGTGTCATTCCTATTTTAGTATATGCGCTGCCGAAGTGAGAACAGGAATGATTTTGAAGAGGAGAGAATGTCAGTCCCATCAGACGGCCTGGAAGTAGAAGGAACTTCCATCACCGATTCTGCATCCCTCCATCCCTTTCAGATTCCCTGCTGCAGAAACCAAATCCCAGGTCCGGGGACCTGCCAGACTCCAAGGGATATTCTAGGGTCTTATTGAAAATGAAATGGGGGGCGCCTGGGTGGCGCAGTCGGTTAAGCGTCCGACTTCAGCCAGGTCACGATCTCGCGGTCCGGGAGTTCGAGCCCCGCGTCGGGCTCTGGGCTGATGGCTCAGAGCCTGGAGCCTGTTTCCGATTCTGTGTGTCCCTCTCTCTCTGCCCCTCCCACATTCATGCTCTGTCTCTCTCTGTCCCAAAAATAAATAAACGTTGAAAAAAAAATAAAAAAAAAAATGAAATGGTTTCTTACTGAGAGGAAGTAAAGTTTTCTCACTTGCCTTGCAAATGAGGTAATTACACAAAGAAAAGTTACTTTTAACTTACCATGAAACCGTAATTCTCTAATAATTAATATAAACAGGAAATTGGGTCCTCTTACCCCAATCATGAGGAACTTGTTTGACAAGAGCCTGTTCCAGGGTGGTTCTCTTCTTTAATGAGGATGAGGACAATTCCTTAGAGAGCCCAGGGAATAGCCACACTATCTGAACAAGGAAACAAAAGGAACTGACTGATGGAAAAAGCTGTAAGCCCAGCCCTCAATAGATCAGGGCTGGATTGATCAGATGGACAGGATGAGTTCTAGGATGTCAGACTAGAACATGTCTCTTCATGGAGACTGGGGCAGGAAGCGTTGTTGGAACACGATGGCACTGCATCAGTCTTCGACCATGAGAAGAAATTCAACATTGGCAGAAAGGAAGAAAGGCCTTGCCAGCCTGAGATAGCACTGGAGCAGCAAAGGAGCTAATCGAATATGGCATCAGTACACAGAGATGAAGGTGATGAAGAGGGAGATGCAGGCAGGAGCTCATTCAAAGTGGATCCTGATTCTACAAGGAGCTCAGAGTTGTGTTGTTTTGCTTTGCTTTGTTTCGATTGTATTGAGGATGAAAATTTTGAGGACAGTGACACAATCAGTTGTGCATTTCAGGAAGACTATTCTGGCAGTGCTGAAGTTCAGCTGGGAGAGATGGGAAAACATTGGAAGGAAACACAGTTATTGCAGTAATTCAGGCAATGGGTGGCAGGGTCAGACCTCAGAGACGGGGGAGATGGATGCCTGGGCCTCGGAGATCAACTGGATAAAGAGGAAGAGGTTGAGGAAAACCACCCCGGCCTGCTAGATTATTAGCATGAAGACCGTTACCCTCTTATGTTCACCAGAAGGAATGTCCTGGAACACTCACAGCAGCACTCTCCATGGTGGCCACTTGGAAGTTACCCAACACCCATGACACACCGTACCACGTGGCTGTGAGACAGAAAGATCTCCAACAGAATGATCAACATGGGTGAATGCACAAACCAGACTGCGCATACGCTCACCAAACAGAAGAACCACAGTGTATGCTGTATAATTCCATTGGTGATAAGTTCAAAACCAGGCAAAATGACTGTATGGTGTCCAAAGTTATGATATGCCTTATACTTTGGTAGGAGTTCATGGCAGGTACTAATCAAGGGAACATGGGTATCCATTGGGTGAGTTCTGGTGTTCCAGTTCCAAGTTCTGGTTATATAGGTGTGTTTGCCATGTGAATATCCACCCAATTGTTTACATATTATCTGTGTGTACTTTTATGCAAATATATTATACTCAAATTAAAAATGTACACAAAAATGAAATGATTTTTATTTGCAGCGCCTCCCGTACAAGATTAAATTTCAGTACAACATGACAGCAATTTCAGTTACAACAACAGCACCTTCGATTTGGGAATGTTAATCCTATGTGCTAGAGACTGGTAGGTGCTGACAGCAACCTGGGGAGATCAGATTTAAACTCCTATTTAAAGATAAGAAAATGGAGGCACTGAGATGCTAAATAATGCCTAAATCCACCACCTTTCTCTAGAGATGGCCCCTTACCTTGGGCTGTCATGATTCCACAAGTGTTTCCAGAAATGTGGCTGTGATTATTCTATTTTAGGCACTGAATCTGCTATGTCTACATGACTTTACTTTTCCAGCATAAGCTAGATCTGTCACCCACGTACTTCCAAATATTTGGGTTATCAATGAACTATTTCAGTGCTCTGCATTGTGCTTACTTCCACAACCTCAGCCCTCTCCAGCATACACCTTCTTTTTGAAATTTTCAATCAAACAAATGAATTCAACCCAGAAAAGCAAACACATTTTGGATAGAACAGTCATCATTTTTATTCAGTTTTTGTGTTTCCCATATAAACCAGCAGCCCAGAGGTACTATTTCTGAAAGCATCTTGTAACAGAAGATTTTACCTGAGTGCTATTTAGTATTATCATTATTATCCCTGTTATTAATAATAATGATTTATAGAGCAGTTTGAGGAGGCATTGCTATTTATAAACCAGGAGCACCAAGCCTGATTTGATACTTAAGTCAGCAAATAGGAAGAAAAGAGGCAAGAGGAGAAATTAAAACAGACGGCTGTATCTTGAGACATCTACCTTCCTTCAGGAACCAAGAAGCAGGTAATATGAAAGAAAAATTCAGCAGAAATGGAACCCAAGGACAAATATTTTCTCCACTAGGTCACCACCACAAGAGATGCTTTCTGTGGAAATTCACAGAGCCTAGCCAAAAGCCATAGTACCTTGAATGAATCAGCTTCAGACATGTCAATGACCCTGGAGAGTTTTCAAAGCAGTTCTACAAACAAGATTGCGTGTGACCTTTGCAAGAATGCTGCGAAGTAGACAGGGGTGGCCTAACTTCACATCTCCACCCTGACCACACGAGTAAAAGCACTGAAATACAGGAGCACAACACCGTGTGGCAACATCACAAAAAAACACACTGGCCACGCTATCAGGTAAAAGCACCAGGACAGGAAAGTGATCCCAAGGGCCATCTGATTGGGTGGTTCACAGACATCACTGACTAATAAAGCTTCGGGGGAATTTTGTGAAGGATCACAAAACTCCTGAGCCCCGTTCCAGAACTGAGGGGAACCCAAGAACTTATAATTCAAAGAATAAACTGTCCCAAAGAAATCATCATAGGAACAAAAGAACTTGGGTCTTCCGAATGATAGATTCCTTTGGACTATTGCCAAGAAGACGAGAAAACCGTAAAGTCTCACATCGCATCCCTGTGAGTATCCAAACTAGCAAAGATAAAGAGAAAATCCTGAAAGCTCAAAGAGAAGAAAAGCGTTATCTTCAATGGGACAGTAATCAGATTCACATCAGTTCTCACCCTTCGAGGGAAAACGGATTTCAATTATACACCCAGACAACATACATACAAAGATACTAACATTTCTGCAAAGAATATTTTCTACAAAACAAGAATGAAATTGAGAATATGCTTCAGCCAAATGAAAAAGAAATCCAAGAAAAATAGAAAGAGTCCAGGAAATCCAAGGAAAAATAGAAACTAATCCCAGAGGGGAATAAAATGAAATCTCAGAATGACAAGTGCACAGCAAAAAGCAATCAGTGCAAATGGAAACAGGAAATTGGCAGGTGCCGGAAACAACATCTGCAAGAGGGAAGTAGATTCTGTCCTTTCATTGGTATAACAAAGAACCTGCAAGTCCTTAATGGGAACACGAAGGCAGAGTTTTCTCTGTCAATAAGAAAAACTAAAGGAACCCCCGGAAAAACAGGAACATACAGTTGGCCCTTGAACAACATAGGAGCGCCAACAACGCACCATGCAGATGAAAGTCCCCATATAACTTTTGACTCCCCCAAAGCATAATCTCTAATAGCTTACTGTTGACCGGAAGCCCTACCAATAATATAAACAGTCTATTAACACATACTCTGTATGTTACATGTATTATAGACTGTATTCTTAATAAAGTAAGTTAGAGGAAAGGAAACGTTATTAAGAAAACCTTAAGGAAGAGAGAATATATATCTAGTACTGTTCAGTACTTAATATAAAATATCTGCATAGAAGTGGACCCAACCCGCGCAGTTCAAACCCATGTTGTTCAAGGTCCAATTGTACACGAAAAGCCTGGGATGACTGTGAAAAACTAAAATGCAGGATGTCATTTTGAGGAATTCACTTGGTATAAGCAAAGAAAGAAAGTTACGTTTTCCCACATCCCTTCAAGTGGTGTGAGTTTACAGGCACAGTCTTGCGCTCCCTTCCTGAGCCCAGCTGGCCCACAGGGTCATGGTGAGTGCCACGAGGGGTACTGAGAGGCCACAGAACATACTGGCCCTGAGCAAGAGGTCTGAGGTGACAGCCTGGGCTCAAACTCTTGCCTCTGCCACTTACTAGTTCTGTGACCTTAGAAAAGTTACTTAACCTCTCTGTGTCTTAGTTCTCTCATCTATCAATGTCACCTACCTCATAGGGCTGATATAGAGGCAAAATAAGCTAATATATGTAATATATTTGGCATGGTAATGCCCTTCTAATAAGCACGCAAATAGTAGCTGTCATTATTATTCTCACAGTATTAAAATATAGAGGGGTGCCTGGTGGCTCAGTCATTTAAACGTCCGACTCTTGGTTTTGGCTCAGGTCGCGATCTCATAGTTTGTGGGTTCGAGCCCCATGTCAGGCTCTGTGCTGGCAGTGTAGAGCCTGCTTGGGATTCTCTCACTCTACTTCTCTCTCCACCCCTTCCCCACTCTCTCTCTCAAAATAAACAAATAAACTTAAAAACATTTATAAAGAATGTTGAGTTTTGATGTAAAAGCTATTATTAAAATTAGCCTCAACAAAACATAGAAAACAAAATTAAATATCATAAAACAAATATAAAAATTGAGAAGGGATAATAAAGATATAGTTGACACAGCAGGAGGCAAGAGACAGAAGTTGCAGGAGGAGGAAGGGTGTTGTTAATTCCTTTACTCAAGATGGAAGGATCTAGACTGTACAAACTGAGCAGATGAATCCATAAAGAGTTTTAAGCATAAATATATAATTTAAAATCATTTAATTAATAAGTTAATTTTAATTCTCATAAATGTATTAATTCCTCATTGATTATAATTATACATTTTATCTACATGTTATATATTTTATATAATTTATATCATACTTATGGTTAATTATAATAAATAATTAATCCATTAATTTAAATGAAATTTAAAGTAACAAAGCAAACACTAAACGTGATGTTTAGAAATTCAGAAAAGCAGGTGGTAGAGAAGGAAGGTGAAGTGAGAGGTAAGTAATGACTGTTGACCTTTGCAGAGTGCTTACCATGTGCCAGGCACTGTGCTAATTGCTCTACATATATTATTTCAATTAATCCTCTAACAACCCTACAAGTTAAATACCATTCTTATGATGATGACCGTTTCACAGGAATTTGAGGCAGGGAGAGACTAGGTACCTTGCCGGGATCTCACGACTAGTAAGAGAAGAGTAGTCCTTAGCCCCTGCCTTTTACCACTTCTAAGAGAGCAAATCCTCCTCCACAGTGGGGAGGGAGTAAGAGTGGTTTACAGATAGGATTGAGTGTTAGGGTGGCAAAGAAAAAATTAACCACTGCGGCGGCATGAATAGTGTACCAGGAAAATGTCATGTCTACCCAAGACCTCCTAGAGTGGCCTTATTTGGAAGTAGGGTCTCTGCAGAGGTAATTAAGATGAGGTGATACTAGAGATGGATAGGTCCTAAATCCAAGGACTGGTTTGCTTGTAAGAAGGGGACAAGAAGACACAGGGAAGAAGTTCATGTGACAACACAGGCAGAGACGGGAGTGGAACAGCCAAAGACTGAGGAACAGAGATGGTCAAGAGCCGCCAGAAGCTAGGAAGAGGCAAGGAAGTATTCTTCCCTAGAGCCTCAGAGGGAGTGTGGCCCTGCTGACAGCTTGGTTTCGTACTCACAGCCCCCAGAACTGTGAAAGAGTAAATTGCTGTTGTTTCATGGCCACCTGGTTTATGATAATCTGTTACGGCAGCCTTGGGAGACTGAGACAACCAACCAAAACCTTAAAGTACAAACGGTCAAAATCAATGGAAAAAAGGAGAATTGGACCCTACAGCTTTCTTTACTTTTTGCTTTTTAAAGAACTCTCACGCGCTACTCTTCGTGGTAGGCAGACTCGAAGGTGGACTCCACGACCCAGGTTCCTGGTAGTCACATGACTGTGTAACCCCCTTCTCCGGAGTGTAAGTGGAAACTGTGACTTGCTTCTAACCACTAGAATACAGCAAATACAGGATGCCACCTCCATGATAGTACTACTTAAGACTGTCATGTCAGTCTTGTAGATTCTCTCCCTTGCTGGCTTTGATGGAGCAGATGGTTGTGTTGAGGAGACCCATGTAAAAAGGAACAGGGGCAAATCTCCAGCCAACAACTATCTAGGAACTGAAAGTTCTGGCCTCTCACCCACAGCCAACAAGAAACTGAGGTCTCCAGTCCAATGGGCTGAAAGAAACTGAATTCTGCCAACCATCACATGAGTTTGGAACCATAGCCTTCCCCAGTCCAGCCTCAGCAGAGACCACTGCCCTGTCGAACCCCTCCATTGTTGCCTTGTGAGGCTGGGGACTCAACCAAGCTGTGTGTAAACTCCTTACCCACAGAAACTGATATCGTAAAGGTAATAAAGGCATGTTTTTTTTTAAGCCATTAGATTTGTGGTGATATTGTTATGCATCAATAGATAACTAATATTCTCCTATAAATAAAAATAGTAATACTAATACGCTAAGGTTTTTTAAACTAGCAATGGTTTGCTACAATTAAAAATAAACTTAAGACAAATTATTTGGATGATCAGTCAGGTTTGGGAACAAGGCCCTCATGAAACAAAAAAGGAAACCAAAGCACAGAAAGATGGAGGGGCATGGACAGATTCACCCAGGCCATTAATAAACTGAGATGTCACTGAAGCACATGTGTCCCCACCGATTCTGCACGTTCCATCTTGCTTCTGCCTGCAGAACGACAGCTAGAATACAGTCGGAGGATGGCGAAGGAACAAAGAGTAAGATAATTGCTCAAATCAAGGGCAAAGCTTCAGTTTTGCCTTCGATTATATTCATGGTGAGCTCTGTTCCCAACATTACCCCCAGTTCCTGGAAGGGTAAATGTGTGAAACAGGTCCTTATTAGACAATTTTTTGACAGTTGCTGCCTTTGCAATTACTGTGGTATAATTTTTTTTCTTATGAATGGCTCCAGATTTGTTTTTGTCTGAGCCGAGGTGGAAAATTGAGAAATAACAGATTCAACAATAATTGACTTTATTAGGAATATGAATGTATTACACATGCTGTATATTAAAAACTCATTGCTTTTATATTGGCCTCGCACACTGTATGCTACTTTTATGGTTCCCTAGTCTCCGGTGTTCCCCCTTCTTTACTGTTCCCATCAGCTTTATGTTCCTCATTCCCTGTCATGCAGAGGAAATAAATGGTTAAAAATCTAAGTGCTCATCAGACACAAGCCAGAGTTCATAAATGAAAGCGGGCAGGCTTGGGTAATTTAAGATATTGCTGTGAGCTGGTGTTGCCAAAAAAGAGATGCACTTATTGAACCATAAACAAAAGCAATTAAGATGAGATGTTGATTAGTGTGGAGAAAAGCTCCCCAATAGCACAGACAAGTGGACCACAGAGGGAACCTCATTTGCATAAGCATCTTTGGACTCCTGGGATGTCTAAGGAGGGGCTGCAGAGGTCCCTTTTGCCAAAGGTTTCTGATGTCTCATGGGAAGAATCCTGAAAAAGCCCCTGGAACATTCAGCATAAGGAATCACAATTCCTAGGCAAAGAAGGGAGAGGAAGGTTGACTACTTCCTTACAGCAGCGACAGGGAGGAAGGAAGTCCCTTGGAGGCAGTTTGAAGGCATAAGACACTGGGCAAAACACAGCTGGAATGTAATACTGTTGAATTCTACCTGGCAAAGCATTGCCTCCATCCAACATTCCACATCTCCTTGGAGAAGGCTACGAGCTCAGGGAGAGGAAGGCCTCCTGGTGCTACCTCTAATGGCTGGACACTCCCGGGTTGAATGAAATGCAGTTCTGGTGTGAAAGGCTGAGCAACGAGAGCCTGGATCAGTATTTGGCAGAGCACCTGCCGATGCCTGGCTGCAGAAGCAGCAAGAACCACAGAAGCAAGAATATATATGAGCTGTCGGGGCGCCTGGGTGGCGCAGTCGGTTAAGCGTCCGACTTCAGCCAGGTCACGATCTCGCGGTCTGTGAGTTCGAGCCCCGCGTCAGGCTCTGGGCTGATGGCTCAGAGCCTGGAGCCTGTTTCCGATTCTGTGTCTCCGTCTCTCTCTGCCCCTCCCCCGTTCATGCTCTGTCTCTCTCTGTCCCCAAAATAAATAAACGTTGAAAAAAAAATTTTTTTTTTTAAATTAAAAAAAAAAGAATATATATGAGCTGTCACAGAGGAGGGGAAGATGCAGGAGTGGTTAGAAACCTGGAGACAAAACTAGGTAACTGGTCTGGACAAACCCGTAGCCATGGCCAGCCCAAGACCCACCCGGCTCCAAGCCCTCAGCCATCCCCCACCACTGGGGCAGACTGCACAAGATCGCATTAGACATCCGTGGACACTCTGGTCGTGCTAATCTCTCTCTGAAGTAGAAAGACACTGATTATGGGGAATTGTGCCTAAAAATCCCTGAGAACAAGGCACATGGTAGATACTTGACAATTGTTGAAAGGGGAAAAAAGAGAAAAGGAAGAACGAATGGATGAATGGATGGCATGCACGCATCCCTGGGATAGAAGTTAAGGCCAGGACTGACATTTCGAGTCGCCTTGAGGAGGCAGGGGGGTGGAAGGAGCACACCAGGGCAAAGCGCCCCGAGACACATCTTAAGCAATGAGCAGGAGCTAGACAGGCAGGAGAAGAAAAATGAGCATCCAGCCAGACAGATGATGTTGGGTCAACTCAACCCTTCCCCTGCTGTCTGGAGAAACTCCGCAGGCACACAGTACGGCATGCCAATCAGTCACAGCGAGCGGTGATTGGCATCTGTGGGCCCGGCACCTATGAGAAGATTGACATTCAGGCAGACAGGTCCAAATGTCACCAGCCAAAGGCCAGAGCACCTGGCAGGCTGGCTGGGGCCACTCAGACAGGGGAGGTGACAGTCAGACCAATGCAATCACCCTGAGTACTGGTTTGAAATTCACCTCCAGTGGCCGGTTCATTCGACCAGGAGACATATGTGCATTGGTGTATATGAGGTTATAAAGGTGCGGGAACCCAGGGAAAGGCAACTAATGTGTGGAGACCACTTACTTAGTGCCAGTCTTTCCACTAAGGGCTTAACACCAGCTCGCTGAATGGTGGTGGTTATTAGCTCTATTTTTCTGATAAAGAACCTCAGGCTCCAATAAAGGCAGTGGTCTTTAAAAATTCCCACAGGTGATCAGAGACAGACCCAGGATCAGATCTCGATTGTCTGAGCCATGGAAGTCTTGTTCTTTCTACTAACTCTACACTTTTGACATTGGCACCGAGAGGCACGGATATCTGCAAGGTGAAATGTTTTCCAAGGCAAAGAGGCAGAGGTAGAGGAATTTTAAAAATGTTTTTCTGCATATTGCTGTTGCCATTCTGCAACTGCAAGAGAAATAATTCATGAGGCAGATGGAGAATAAGATGGTATGCAAAAGTAGCAAGAAGAGAAAGAAGTATTATTTCTGCATCGGGCTTGTATTCCAGCCCTGAATGCCATGATAGATAAGACGGAGGCTGAGAGGGAGGCATCATTTCTGGCAGAAACAGGATCCCAGAGCACACTCTACAGTGTCGCTGGGAAGGTAAAATAGGTTATGTACAGGAACATGGAAAACTGACACAATGTGCTGAGTGAGGAGAAAAATGGTAAAGGACTCAGTTACCCAGGATTCATTCAACAAACATTGCTGAGTGTTGCATTAGCTGCCCTCATCCCAGGCTACAAAAGCCCATGGGGGAGGAAGTCCTGCCCATACAGCTATCAGAATCCAGAGGAGGGCAGACACAAGGGAAGACAAGGTCATACGGTGATGCTCTCTTTAGGGAAATATACTTCCCAGACTAAGTTTGTAGGATTTTGTGAATTAATTCATTCAGTCGATAAACATCTATTGAATGGCTCCCTTGGGACAGACCACTGTTGGTTCTAGGGGTGGATGAGTGAAAAAAACAGACGAGAAAGTCTCTGGTCTCCTTTGCCTGTATTCTAGGAAAGTATATTCTGTCTATATCCAGTCTTACCACATTTCTTCTCCATGGGTCTATTAGAACAGTCCTTGTACTTCCCTCCTCAGATAAGTGGGTGCTGGGGATTGAGAGTAGGGTTATTATACACAGGAAGCCTTCAATTTTAGTCCCGGATTGTCACGTCCTAACTAAGAGATCCTCCAAAACAACATGTTGCAAAGGCTTTTTCTCCCTTGTAATACTGGTGACAATAATCTTTTCCTTGAAGGGATTTTAGGAGACTTGATTTGAGTATGCTCACATCATCTAGCCTGACGCATAGACACTGAAAACAGAAGTTTCTATTCCCAAGTCGAGACCTCTCTCTCCCCAGGCCTGAGTTGTTGTATCAAACTGTTAAGCACACATCCCTGCTTGTGGTTATAACTTTTAGTTACATACTTTTAGTTATAACTGTCCGCACAGCAGCTCCTGTGTACTGTGGACATCTGCGTAAGTTGGAAGCATTACTTACGTTATACTATCACAGCATATAGAAAACCCCAAATAGTTAAGTGTGGAAAACAGGGACAAAGGAAGAGGGGAGGCAGAGGCAAAGAGACCAAAATAAGGTATTTCTCCAGTCAGAGACAATGATGAGCATCCTTCCCTTCACTGGGTGTATGATCCAGTAGAGCAGGAGGAAATGCTTTGGGGAGAACTTTAGGAAGTTCTTATACCTATAAGTCATGTCGAGACATTAGGGCTCAGAAACAGGGAAGCCCCAACATTGTCCAGTTTCTGATCTGGGCTACAGGGTAGAGAACAGTGCTACCTAGAAAGACCCAACAGAAGGGAGGCAGAGTTACGAGCCGCGGCATTGTTCAATTTGACGTGTCTAATGGGCAGTTGGGTGATAGCAACTAGGAGCTACATAGAAGACTCTGCACTTTCTGGACGCCTGGGCAGGAGATGCAGATGTGGGAGTCATCGGAATGTGGGCAGTATCTGTTGCCATGAGAGTAAATGAGATGATTTGAGGGGAGTTAGCAGAGTGAGAGGACGGCATTGAGGGGAGAAGCACAGGGAGGTTGCTGTATAAACTCGAATGTGGAAGTAAAGTCAAGGAAGTCAATACAGAGAGGGAAGCAGAGCCGGAGGCTGAGTAACTCTGGAACCGAACTGGTCCGCCAAACGTGAATCATTGTCCCCATCAGGACCAAGGGCAGAGACCCAGGACATATCCTCTTCCTTTCACCCACAATAGGCAGGGTGGGCACACCAGTAGCTCCCTGGAACACACCCTTCTCCAGGGCTGGAGAGAGAGGGCTCTGCACAATTACAAAAGCAGCCACTGGCTTTGCCAGAAGAAATGTTCCATTGGGGGGAGTCCCAGCCCCAGAAAGGCAGGTGATTAGGGCAGCAGTGACCAAAAGCGTACCTGAGGTGGATGGCCCTGGAGAGTGTTCACTGGGTTTCCTGGGACCTTCTGGAGAGTTTGTCCTTCCCCTCCTCTGTGAGGTGGAAATGCTTTAGAAAGAAATCTACAGTTATAAATTCTCTGGGTTCCTTCTTACCCAGTCAGGCAAGATTGATGGGCTGAGCTTGTTGACACCGAAGCAATTGGGAATATCATTATTCTCCTTGTATTTATCTGCATTTATGTTAATGGTTTTGTTCTTGATCAGAGCGGCTACTAAACTGGGGGAAATGTTTATTGCACTCAAAGTTTTGCTATGATAAATTATGTGGGAGTCACAGAATAGCCAATGCACATAATGTGTAGAAGAATTTTCCTTTCTTTTCTTTTCTCTTTTTTTTTCCTGCTTCTGATCCCAACAGCACAGGCCTCCTGCATACTTGGGACCAAACCAACTCAATTTTTCATATTCTGCTTTGTCATCTGATTGATTTAATGCTTCTTGTGGTCAGACTTTGCAGAGAAAAAGAACACGCATACAATTTCTCTCTCTGGCATGCGCTCTTTCTTGCTCTTTTTTTGACGGGCAATTTCATAAAATCACAGGGCCGGGAAGGACCTTTATGTGCATTTTTTCCTAACTCCTCACTGTACAGAAGCATTTGGGAGAAAATAAGAGACAGAAAGAAGTAACTTTTTTGAGATCTTTCACAGGTCAGGCTGTATGCACAGATGCTTCACTTATATTAGCCTATTTTATCTTCCTGAAACTTTTTTTTCCCTCATGCTGAAGATGAGTACATTGAGGCTTAGAGAATTAGACCACAGGTAGGCAAACTACTGCCTGTGGCCCGAATCAAGTCCACCTTCTGTTTTTGCAAATAAAGTTTTCTTGGAAGACAACCATAGCCGTTCATTGATTTATGTATTGTCTATGGGTGCTTTCGAGCCACAATGTCAGAGGGGAGTGGTTGTAACCAAGACCATTCAGCCCACAAAGCGTAAAATATTTACCGTCTGGCCATTTACAGGAAAAGTTGGCTAATACCTGGTGTAGATAATGGCTCCGGTCACAGATAAACCACCTGTTTCTGTCTGACTCCAAACACTCTTTCTTCCATGTCACTGCTTTCCTGTTCACAATGTCCACCACATGGAGGACAGACCAATTTAGGCGGCCTCATCCGAAACCATACCCACCCACCCACTCACAAACCAGTAAGGCTTCCTGCAGCAAATTCAGGCAGCAGTAAGGGTATACATGTTTGGAAGGCATTTGATAAATAGGGATTTAGTTCTTCCTTACCCTTCATCCTATAGTGGGTTTCCTTTCCTGTTTTGCAAAGGAAAGCAGAACGGATATTACTTTAATGTCACTTAATGAGAATATTGCTATCCTTCATAACTGTGTTTATTAGGGAAGGCTTCCTGGAAGAGGTAGAATTTGATACAAGTTTTTCATGTCACAGGTCTTGTAAGTTTCTCAAGCAGCTTCTTATAAGTTTCTCAAGCAGCAGGAAGTGAGAAGAGGTAAAAAATAATTTTGAAGACTACCAGCCATTCAGAAAGGTGGTGCTGAGGCAGGCGGATGAAGATGAAACTGTCAGGAGCAGCCATGTCCTGAACATATATCACAGGGCATGACATTTATGTCAAGTTCTTCCAGTCTGCACCACCCTTGAAAAACAACATAAATTTTTTTGAGATGAGGAAAGGGGTAATCCTAAAATGTGAAGGGACTCACCTAGGATCACATGGTTAGCAAGACAGGATTTGAATTTGGGTCTGGATGCAAAGCCCACTTGGGTTTCCCACGTACCACTTCTTAAATGAAGCTAGCCAGTCAAAGAAGCAACTTCCAGAATTGATCCCAAAGGTAGTGTTCACATTTTCTCAGGGTTAACTTTTCTTTCAACGTTTATTCATTTTTGGGACAGAGAGAGACAGAGCATGAACGGGGGAGGGGCAGAGAGAGAGGGAGACACAGAATCGGAAACAGGCTCCAGGCTCCGAGCCATCAGCCCAGAGCCCGACGCGGGGCTCGAACTCACGGACCGCGAGATCGTGACCTGGCTGAAGTCGGACGCTTAACCGACTGCGCCACCCAGGCGCCCCTCTCAGGGTTAACTTTTCTTAAAGATGAAGTGAACTTAAGTGAACAGAAACCAACCAAAGTAGATATTTCTGGTCCTGATGGCAACTAGAAATCTGGAGATGAGAGAAAAGAGGGGTGTAGCAGAGACAGGGTCTGGGGAGGGAAGTATGGAGGGGAAAGAAAATGGAAAAAGAAAACTTTAAGTGGAGGCTCTCTGGACTGGGAGACCTGTGGGATCCAGTCAAATCTAGGAAGAGACTCAAGAGAGACCAAATGAGCTCTACCCATGGAGGCCAAGTCTACAAGGTTTTGAAAGAGCAACACATATGACCTTGGGGATCTCATGTGAGATGTGATCCGTCTAGATAAAGGGTCTGATTAATCAGGGAATTTTAAAACATCAGGCAAAGAAAGGAGTTATGGGTCATCCGGTTGGTTCTTCCACCCATCCTGACACCTCTCTGCAACACCCGCTAGTGTGGATGCCCAGACCCCACGTGATTATCCCTAGTGACCAGGAACCTAATACCCACAGCACCAGAAATACCTAGTAAGACAAATGATTTCCCTGCCAATCAATTTACATATGCCAATCAATCCCAACTCTCCCCCCAGGAGATGATCAGGACACATGTAACATCTTTCTCATGTAAAATTACTTAAAAAAAATTTTTTTAATAATTATTTTTAGAGATGGGGCATATAGGTGACTCATTCAGTTAAGCATCCGACTCTTGGTTTCGGCTCAGGTCATGATCTCGTGGTTCGTGGGTTTGAGGAGCCCCACATCAGGCTCTGCACTGACGGTGAGCAGCCTGCTTGGGATTCTCTCTCTCTCTCTCTCTCTCTCTCTCTCTCTGCCCCTTTTCCTTTTCCTCTCTCTCTCTCTCTCTCTCTCTCTCTCTCTCTCTCTCTCTCTCTTTCAAAATAAAAAATAAACTTAAAAAATATCTTGAGAGAGAGAGAAAGAGAGAGAGAATATGCATGGGAAAGGGAGGGGCAAGGGGAGAGAGAATCTTAAGTAGGCTCCACACTCAGCGTGGAGCCTGATGTGAGGCTCAGTCCCACGACCCTGGGATCATGACCTGAGCTGAAATCAAGAGTTGGAACCTCAACTGACTGATCTATCCAGGTAAGCCTGTCATGTAAAACTTCTTAAAGTATACAAACACAGCAGGTACCCTTATGGTTGTCTTCCCAAGATAAACACAAAAATCATCATATATGGATGCCTTCTATGTAGATACACGTGCCTTCTATGTAGAGGCCTTCTATGTATAGATCCCTCACCAGAAGCTTTATATGTTACATCCAAAAGAAGTTTTTATGTCTACTTTTATAGGCGAGAAAACAGAGGCTCAGACCACAGAAGTAAGTTCCCCACGATAACGTCACTAGGGGGTACAAGAGACAGATTTCCAACACAAGTCATTCTTTAAATCCCACGCACTTCCTAACATGATGATTTTGAGCTCTCTCAGCATTATGGTAACTTCACTCAGGACTTTAAAAAGTAGAATAGTATAGGTGGGTATGTTTTTGTCTATTTTTTTTTCTTCATTATATTGACATGGAGGAGAAAAAGTAGGTGATAAGTAGAATACAGTCAGAGCTCTAGAAGAAAGACAATTGACCAGTTGAAGAATGTCTTCTTATAAAATACCGTTTTAGGTTGCTTCTGACTTTTAAAATAAAAACCAGTGGTACGTGTCTCTGTAAATTCAAGTCAGAAAATCACCAGTTTCCTAGGAAGAGTCAATAAAGTCATATTTTCTTACATTTATCAAACAGTTGGGAATATATATTTCATAATTAGATAAACTTCTTCTCTCTGTCATTTGAAAATCAATAACATCTTTAAAATGTATTTTCATGATAATCTCCTTTAATAAAAAGTGTCAGAAGAGGCTGTTTCATGGACTATAACTTCACAGACAAGGAGATTAATCAAGGTGGATATGTTTGCACAAATGGCTAGGAGTTCTCAAGCCTCCAAGGTCGAAAGACAGACACCAACTCTATACAATTTTGGTTTTAAATGGCACCATAAATGCCAATGCCAGTTACAATTTCCAGGTTTTCTCTCTTCAATTATTTTGCCCCAACACCCTTCCAAATTAGGAACTGGCTTTCTGTGAGCACATTAATGAAGTTGTAACTCCTGTGAATTCTGTGTCTGGAACAACTTCCTTATGTTGCAGATGAAACCATCCATAGCCACAGGGGCTGAAGTTTGATTCCAAAGGCCCAGGGCACCCACTGTCTGACACACACTTACTTTTTGAATATTTTAAAGACAAAGGGATTAGGCACTTCAAAAATAACAGATTCTGCTTTGCATGAAAATATAATATGTTTCCATCTTAATGATGTAAAAGAATAGCTTGTTATCACCGAGCTTCTGAAGAAAAAACAAATTACACATGCAAATGTTTTTTGGCTAATTAATTCAATTCTGAAGATAAAATTGGGACAGTACAGAATTTCAAGCAGATTCCTAATAAGTTCTAGAATCGAGCAATTTTCAACTAAGATACCAGATCATCTATTTCCAGGAGATGAGGCTTCTTGCAAACCCTTGCGTCGACATCGACTCACTCGAATTTTGCAAAAAAACTTTAATATATTGCTTGGTTATTGTCCCATCACTCCTGCACTGTCAAAATTTCAGGGTCAAAATTTAGACTAAAGGGGTGGAAATTCTAGCTGTCTTGTACAAATTAAACTACGTCCCAGAAAAGGACTTCATGGATAGCAGTGATATAAAGATGACATTATAAAACCTATGTCAGTTACACAATTAAACTGGTGTTTCAATCTGAAAGCCCAATTCCACTTGAAATTAGTGGGAAGAACATGGTGTTGGAGGCATACAGACCTGGATTTGAATAATGAATCTGCAAGCTATTTGCTACTTGAGAGAAGAAAACACAGTTATAATCCCTAATATGTTATTCAATTTTTTAATGTGTAATCTGGGATTAAAAATGTCCACCCTCAGGGCTTTTTTTTTCTTTTAATGAGAATTAGAACCAAAAATGCATTTGCATTGGAGAAAAAACATCTTTATGATCCTTTATTTATTATTATTTTTAACTATTTTTTTAATGTTTGTTTATTTTTGAGAAAGAGACAGAGCACAAGCAGGGGAGGGGCAGAGAGAGAGAGACACACAGAACCTGAAGCAGGCTCCAGGCTCAGAGTTGTGAGCACAGAGCTTGATGCGGGGCTCAAACCCACGAACCGTGACATCCTGACATGAGCCAAAGTCAGACACTCAACTGACAGAGCCACCCAGACGTCCCTACAACTTTTTTTTTCTTTTTTTAAATAAAAACTGCCTTTTGTATTTGTTTGCTCGCAATTTAAAAAATATATATATTTTTGTTCTGCCATGAGACCAAAATCTCTTGAAAACCACAGAAATCTTGCAGAACTCTTTGGACTTCCACAAGGCATAGATAAAGGAGGTGAGTAAGTTTGTCAAATCCAGAATTTAGGAATCAAGAAAGACTCTAGATTATACAGACTGTACAGAAATCATCTCAGAGCTTGGTATGCCATAGATGATCAAGAAACATTTCTTTCTTTCTCTTGTATAGGCATTGTTTCTGTGCGGTGACATCCCAGTTTTCTAGAAGTACTAAGAAATTCCCTATCTTCTTTTGGAGTACCAAATCTCTGCAGTCCAGCAGCAAAGAGAAATTCTTTACTCTCCATTTAATGGTGGGCTCCAGACAAGTGACTAGAATTCTAGAAGGAAGAGCATACATCCAAATGGGACAAAACGTATGTGACACACAGTTATGACACCCTACCCTGTGGCCAGGAAAGACATTGCTGGCCAAAGACAAAACTGCCCACAACTCCAGAACTTCACATGGCCAAAGAACTGGACTTGGCATGAGAGATCAAACAAATTTCCCATTATTCATGTGTTTCAGTAGAAGGGGGACTTCCTTGGTATCTTGCCTGAGGTTGACCACTCTGATCGACCCTGCCAGTGAGAAGAGGAATATACCGAGGGTCACTGGGCAGGGAGACTTCTATGAAAAATCTTGTCCAGACCATAAAAATCAGAAATTTAGTCTAGAGTTGTAGGAGATAAGGACCACCTGTGCTGAGATCCAAGAGAAGAGCTGACAACAAGAAAAAGAGACCACAGAGCCAAGTAATGGCTCAGGTCAAGAAGAACGAATGGAATGAAACAGAATAGTGAGCCCAGAAAGGGCCTGGTAGGGGCACCAGGCCAGGACATGGAACATTTCTCATGTCTTGAGGACTTAGCCCAGGAAGGGGTTTGAGAGGAAGACATCCAGTGTAGGACAAGTAAGGGAAAGATGGGAATCTAAAATCTGTGAAGCAACCATAGGCATGAACAGCCAGCACTGGGAGCCCACCTAGGGGTAAGGGCCCATGGGACGCATGAAATAGCTGCACCTCCAAGTAGTTTTCATTTTCAAAGAATGTCTTAGATTGTGTACCTACCCAGGAACATCACAAGGACAAGTAAAAGCCATACTTCTAAATCAAATGCGTGGAGGTCCCTTTGATCTTTCTGTTGGTGGGAATGAACCACAAATTCTTGCAAGCCCAATGAATAAATCCAATGCAAGTACATTTTTTTCTCTTGCTAAAATACACCAGTATCTCTTCCCTGAATTGCTTCTGAAGTCCTCCGACCAACACAGATCTTAAGTCAAGTAAGATCTGTATCCGAATTCAGGCAGTGACTCCAGAACCAAAGCTTTAAGTCTCAGTGTATACCATATTCAGAGTTAGGATAAGTGAATGATTTTGAGCTTTCCAGTAGAGAAGTGGAGGGCTGATTTCTATAAACACTGGTCACAGTGTTCTCCTTGATGCTGAGATTTCGGCACCGTCATGCAGGGGACGCCATGAATTAATAGTGTGGACTATATGTGAGTCAGACCTGTTGTTATCTTCTCCATAGGATTCCAGCCCCTAAGTTACAAGAGAAGGGAAGGCCATATGACCAAGTCAGCACAGGACAGCCCATCTGATCTGTTCGCCTTGATTTGCAAATGCCCAAAGCCCCACCCATGCAGGATTGTGGGGGAAAGACAAACACGTCATCCTTGCTTTTTAATTCCTCTTTTCATCTTCTTATCTCAAGTTCTTTGGTAATTTTCCGATTTCAAAGGAAATATTTGGAAAGATATCTGAGGACCACGTTTTACACCAAATGCTTTCAACATGAGAATCCGCCCAGTCGTATCTAATAAAAATATCCTTCCAGAGCTGGTACCAGGAGGTTTCATTAAAATAGCAGTCGATAAGCAGAACTGATTTGGCACCAAGAGGAAAAAAAATCATAGGCCTATCAGGCCTTTGGAATTCAAGAATACAGCTGAATCTAGGCCCTTTTTAATTGTCTTAGGACCATATCCTAAGTCTTGCCTCATCAGATATGGAGGAATGTACTAATCCAAACAATACTGAACTGTCAGCATGAAAGAAGAATTGGATATCTTTTCTCTAACCATCATGCCTGAGGCAGAGAAATCGGAAATGCTTTCGCTGGTGTCCTGGGATATGGGACCCCTCCGGCCCATGAGTTAAAAGTTTCTGTGAGCTCCCAGAGAGGTTTCTTCCCAGGGCTTCATTTTCTTGGACTCAAATGCCTGATCAACAAAAAAGTCACAATAGGGCCCAAATAAGTAACTCCAAATATGTGCATTATTATATTTTTAACTGCTTCTTGCATAATATCATGGGTTAGGTCTGCTAGGTGCTGGGGACTCTGAATTAAACAGAGATCTCAGCTGCAAGGGGCTTGCCACATAATGGGGAGATTAGGAAGCCATCATTGCCACAAGGAAATTGAAAAGAGGAAGGAATTATTCACAGCTAGTGGAAGCATGGAATGCTTCCTGGAGGAAGTGACATCAAAGCCAGGCTTTGAGCATAGGTGAGACCTGGGCATCAGAGATAGGATAGAGTTTGGAGGGGCAAGTTAAGAAGATGAAAGACCAGGGCTGTGGCTGGACAAGGGGTATACTTACAAGTCCAGGTAAGGTAAAGGTACGTAGAGGCCCGAAGGTAAAGGTATGTAGAGGCCACGAATGGCAAAAAAGGTCAAACCCCAGTAACGGGCCTCTACTATCTGGATGTAAGTTTACTCATTAGCCTGGTGCATATGCATGTGGAGGTCCCTGCCAGCACTGATCATTTCTAACACCACTTTCCTGAAACAGCAGAAACCTTGGGGTTTCTATAAAGGTAAGGGGAATGCAGAGAGGCACGAGCTAAAACCCAGGCAAGCAAGAGCATCCTTAAATCTCACAAATATTTCTAGTCTAATCCTGGGCCTTTGCACATGGTGTTTCCCAGTCTGACATGACTTTCTCCTTTCTCCACCTGAAGTGGTTCTAGACACTCAGCTCAAATACTGCCTCTTCTGTGACTAGAGGCCGCTCTCTTCCCAGTCACCTGGCAACTCTGAACTTCAGGCTCTCTTCTGCTTTCCCAGGACCCTCTGCCCATCCATTGAGCCCTTGTCCCACTGTGCTGAGTTTATCTGTGTAAGCAACAACAGCCGGGGTGAGGACAGATCGTCACATCACTTACTCCGATGGACTGGAATTCACCACAAGGACAGGGACCTTATGCTACTAGAGTAAAGAGCAGGGACGCTGGAGCCAGACTGCCGGGGTGTATTTACATCCTGGTTCTGCCACTTAAGTAGCTGTGTGACCTTGGGTGAGCTACCAGCCTCTATGTGCCTTGGTTTTCCTCATCTGAAATATGGGGATAACAAGAATACCAGCTCATAAGCACTATGAAAATCGCCATGAGTCGCATAAGAAAAACCATGGCCCTGGAGGCTGTGGCAGAGGTTCAGTGAGTCAGGATGTGTACCGTACCTAGTGCTGAGTGCACAGGAGGAGCTCTGTTTAGGAATGTTTATTTTATTATGTGTATTTTTAAACTCAGCCTTCTCTACATCTAGCAACTCTGCTGAACACATGAGCAAATTTTCTAAAGTCCCTCCCAGTCCCAGCTGCCACTTATTGGTGTTAGGGTAGAGCATAACCCCTGGGAAGACCATCTTATCCCAACACATCATGGTGCAGGAGGTGGGGGGAAGCCACCGTAGGGGTACAGCATCCTAGCCTGAGAGGGGCACCCAGGACACAGATGTCCTGGGTTATGCCTGAGACTTATAGTCCTATGGAAATATATCCTTCAAAACATTTTACTTTTTTGTTTCCAGTACATGAATTAGGTCTTTAAAAAAATAGAAAAAAAAAAGAAAGAAAGAAAAGAAAAGAAAGGAAAAGTAACTGATCTGTTTTGTGCCAGAGCTGTCTGCTCTCTCCAAAACACTTAATCCAGTGGCTCTCATTGTCTGGGATCAAAGCGCCTTCCCCACACACTGGCTTTGTTCTGTTTGGAGAAGAGGAACAGGCTGAAAGGAGAACTCCTCCAGGCTTCCTGTCCCTCCCTTCCCCTGAACTTTGAGAGAACAAAGAGATTTACAAGGCAAGGATCCCAACTACAAGGTGCTAATGATCTGAATCACATGCGTCCAGATCTGGACTAGTTTTCCTAAATCAGAAGGCTTCCGGGAGGGGGAGGAGCCTCAGGGAGCAGGGAGGAGCCAGGAGCTGGGAGTCTGCAACCAAAAGCACTCTGAATTTGCGTATTGGAATGCACAGCACTCCCAGGCAAAAGTGTGGCTCCTCCAGGAAGCCTGCCCTCCCCTGGGGTTGCTCACTGGGCCCTCAGCCCTCCAGAAATCAGGCTGGCTCCATCCCGTAGTTAGGTCCTCTAGGGCACAGCACCTGAAAGTGCTGTTTAGTCTCAGTCAGTGCATACAATGGCAAAGGGTTTGCGGAGAATAACAAAGCATAAACTCTGGAAAGAGAGCTGTTTAGCATGAATCAGAACCACCTCTAGGGCTTGTTAAAATATAGATCACTGGGCCCCAGGCTCAGAGTTTCTGATTCCGTAGATCTGGGCAGGGCATGAGAATTTGCATTTCTAACAGGTCCCAGATGCTGCTGGTTCAGGGATCTGCCTTTGAGCTAAAACCCAGTGCTGCCCTGTACAACTCCCTCCTGGCTGATACACAGTAAAGTGTACGGGGGCTGCTATGGTCCCTGCTCACGGTTTTTGGTTGCTTCTCCCTAAGGATCTGGAGACCTCATAAGCCACCAAGCTGAATGCACAGTCACCTCCCAGGTTGGGCCTCTGTTCTCTTGTGTTTGCCCTGGGGTGGTTTGGTCAAGGTGGAAGCCTGTGTGTCCTGCTCTAAAACCCTTGATGCAAGTCACAGAGATGCACTAACGCTGTTGTGAAAAGCCAACTGGGGTGCATAGTGGCAGAGCAGTGGGAGAGGAGGTTGCTAAGGCAGACTCTCTGGGTTCTGCAAATCTACTTAGTAGCTGGGTGATCATGGATAAGTCACCTAAACTCCATTAGCCTCTCTCTGCCCCCTGGAGAATGAGGTAAATAGATCGCTCCTCACTGAGTTGTTGGAAATAATATTACACAACCTCATATCAAGTTCTGTAATAAGTTAGTTTAAAAGCCACCCCACCCTGCCTAACCTGCCTCTCTGACCTAGACTCCGTCTGTCCTTTCCACGAGCTTAGCTTTTGCCTGCAACTGGTATCAGTGAAAGGAATGATTTTAACCTCAAAGAGCAAAATAAATGTCTTCCTGCCGGAAGTCCCAAGGGCAGAAACATGGACCCCGAGACTTGCGTATCCATGATCTGCAGCCACCACCACCCCCGTGGCAGGGGCACGGGGCAGGGGCACGGGGTGGCATGGCTGTTCAACTTGGCCATGTCCAGGTTGCTGACATTTATGTTTTGGCCTGCACTGCCAGGGATCTCTCCTTTCATGGGCAAGACCCTCCTACCGAAAGGGTCTCCTCTCTTTTGCAGCTAAGAGCTAAAGCTGGTGGGATTTCTGAGGGATTCTCCAAAGGCAACCTCAAGAAGGAGCAGCCAGCTCAGGTTGGCAGAACAGATAGATTCCCAAACATTTCTGACTTGAAACAGAAAAAATAAAAGTAAAGGAATGTGGTGATTTTCCTCATCTTGTGAACATTAATAGTAGGTGCATCAGGCCTGACTCCCCAAGGACTCTGCTCAGGGGAAGCACCGAACAGGGAGAACTTGAGCTTGAGTTTAGCTGCAAGCACTTTCCGTCCATGGGCTGGGTGTCTGAACCTCTCTGTGAGCCAGTTCAGACCTCTGTGTGATTTCATAAAAACCAAACCAATGACCAGACACGTCTGATGTCATATTGCTGCAGCCTCTATGAGGAGCGAGGTGCCTCCCACAGGCCGCCGGCTGGGCTTAGTGTCTAGGATCCTGAGCAAGGCGTGAAAGGCAGACTGTGGCCCCCAGTGCGCAGAGGACTGAAGGTGAGGCTGCCGTGTCAAGGTTAAAAGGGGAGAGGCCAACAGATGCACCAGCCCCTGAGTGAGAACTGCATAGCAAAATAGTACAAAGCCACTACGGGTTCCAATACCACTTTCAAATGCCAGTGGAATAACTGGTGTTTTCAATGCTATTTCCAAGAAGACACGTGGTCAGGTCAAGGTGTCTCCAGCCAGCCTCAGTTGTCCTTTTCTTGGTGAATCCATCTAAGTGCTGTTTTAGGTTCTCAGCTCCGGGGTTTGGGAGAATGAGGTTTTGCCATCATCTGGAAGGGGAGGCTCATCTCTTTGTACCAGACTCCCACATTCCAGCTGAACGGTGGCCCCCAAAGATATCCAGGCTCTTATCCCTGGCACTTGCAAGTATTACCTTAAATAGTGAAGGGGGGATGACGGATTAAATGAAAGCTCTTGCTATAGGAAGACCAACTTGAATTATCCAGCTGGGCCCAAAACAGTCACAAGTTGAAAGGGCGGGCCTACGCCGGCGACTCCATCTTGTTCTGTGTCCTTCACCTAGACCACGCCTCCTCCCCTTGAGTAACCTCTAGCTCACCCATTCAAACTTCCTGATCAAAACACGCCCAGCGACCTGCGTAACACGACTCCAACCCTTCCCCAGCCAATTGGCTGAGGCCACAGCCATTACCTCACCAACTGCCCCTAGACCACAATATAACCTTTGTGCTTTTGAAACTCGCGCTTTCTCCCTGGTATCTCACCGCTGCGTGGGTGCAGGTAGGGGATTGAGCTCAGCTAGATCGAATAAAGGCTCTTTTGCTTTTGCATCAGACTCGGCTCCCTGGTGGTCTTTGGGGATCACGAATTCTGGGCATAACAGTGTTCCTATAAGAGGAGGGCACAGGAAATGTGACAGCATAGACAGAAGAGGCAGGCCGCGTGGTGACAGAAGCAAGAAGCTACAGGCAGGCCACCCCCCAGTTCAGGGTCCTCTGCAACAGAATGTATATCAGATGCTGGGAAGCCAAAACAGACAAATGTGTACTGTGAGTGTCCATGCTCAGCTCAAGTCATGGGAAGGAATGGGGAGGACAGGGAAGGTCCAAGTACAGAAATCTGGAACCAGCACATCCAGCAGTCTGGATCCTTCCCCACATCATGACCCAGGAAAAGAGAAAGTGCTAGCACTGGCCATTCTAGAAGAGGTCAAGGAGAAGTTTTCATTAGCCCTCTACCATCATGGCGGCCATTTCTTGAGCACTTACCATGGGTGGCCCCCAGGGCCAGGCGGTAACCAATTCTCACAAAACTCATAATGATCTTACAAGGAGGACAGCATCACTCCCTTTGCCAGCCTTTATTTTTCCCCCAATAACATTTATCACTTCTACATACTACTTAAATTCACTTACTTCTCTTGTGTTATTACCTGTCTCTCTCCATTACCAGAAGGTAAACTCCATAAGTGCAGGGCTTTTTGTCTGTTTTTGCTCACGCTTTCGATCCAGGGCAAATGAGAGGACCTGGCACATAGTAGGTACTTTGATGAAGTCCATGTTGAGTGAACAGATTTCTCCAGCAGACAGATGGAGGCACTGGCCAGTTATGCATATAACTGGTAAGCACAATGGGAAAGATTCTGAATTCAAATTCAGGCCTGTTGGAATTCAGAGTGTTGGAGAAGTGAATAAAGTAGGCCAAAGATGGCCGATGGGGCTAAAACAAACTCTGGTTTCTAGCTTAGAGACCCCTCCTCCGGGTTCTTCTTCCTTTGTTTGCTTTGTGTGCGAAAACCCCCACAGATATGGAAGGTGACAACTATAAATTACCCTCCCCACTTGCATTCTGTGCTCAGATCTTTGGAGAAACAGTCTCCTCTGAGCCCACCGGTGTTAAATAAATCTCCAATCCACCAAGATTTCCGAGTGCCGCTTGGTTTTTCTGCCAGTGTTCCAGCCTCATTCCCTAACATGTTTGCTTCCCTGACCTGGAAACCCAACCGTGCTGGCCCTTTGTTGCCACCAGTTTGGAAGAACGGCGAGATGGTGACGGAGCAAGAGATTGCGAGGGAGAAGGTGCGCCCTGCCTGAATTTCGGCAGTCTCCTACTCGGTTGCCTTTGGCCGGCCCCACTTGGTTGTTCCCACCGGACTCAAAGAGACCTGGTAGGTAAGGACCTGAATGCGACGTTGGAACCAGTAAGGCTGGGGCCCCAAAGTAGTCAGGCCCACCCAAAAGGGTAGAAGGGGGACCTCATCAATCCCCGAAGGCCTCAATAGTCTCACAGGTAGAAAATTTTGCGGGAAGGAATGTAAACGACTCTGGGGTGTGTGTGTGTGTGTGTGTGTGTGTGTGTGTGTGTGTGTGTGTGAGAGTGAATGTGTGAATGTGTGGCTCAGCCAGGCTTGCCAATCGAGTTCGAGTTTGTGGCTCCATGGACAGGCACTCTTAAGGTCCCCAAAGTCTATGGAGTCTGAATGGGCTCTCCTGTGTCATGGTGAGAGTATAAGGTCTAGGGTGTTATTGGATCAGATTCCGATCACAAGACACAAAGCTGAGTCAGTTACAGCCAAACTCACCTAAAGTTTCCCTCAGGAATGTAACCAGTGGAGTATCTGATTGGTCCTCTCATCTGAGGGGATACCCTCCCTTTGTGTCTTTGCAACACCAAACACGAGAAATAAATTAATAATGGGATCAAAACAGAGTAAGCCTACGATTTTAGAGGTCATGCTCAAAAATTTTAAAAGGGGATTTTCAGGCAATTACAGGGTGAAAATGACACCCAGGAAGTTAAGGACCTTTTGTGAACTGGAACGGCCCATATTCAATGCAGGATGGGCCCCAGAAGGGACGTTAGATGCTCAAATAGTGCAGCGGGTTTGGCTAATAGTCACTGGGAACCCAGGCCACCCTGATCAATTTCCATACATCGACTCCTGGCTTGAAATTGCCCCAAATCCCCCGCCTTGGGTGCGATTCATCCTTAGCAAACAGAGCCAGGCAAAAGTTTTATCCACTTTATCTGGAGGCTCACCCAGGGAGCCAAAGAAGCGACCCACTGCTCCTCTAATATTTAAAGGAGACACAGAGGAAGATATTGTCTTTCCACCTCCTTATGACTCATCCAGCTCCCTCCTCCCGCCCCCTGAGCTTCAAACTCCTCCCCTGTCTGTCTCTCCAGCGCTGCCTCTGCTGCTGCAGTCACTGCCACCCATCTCCCTGCCCCTCCTGGACCTGGAGAACCCTCCCCCCACAGGGGCCAGCAGCCAGAGTGCACCCCAGACCCAGACCTAACGCTCTCCAAATGCCTGTAAGGGAGACGAAAGAGCCTGAAAGACAGAATGAGGATGGAAGAGTCCAGCCCAGCCGTCCCATGATGTATTATCACCTTTCTCTGCAACTGACCTCCTCAATTGGAAACAAAATACTCCATCATACTCTGAAAAGCCACAAGCAATGGTCAACTTGATGGAGTCCCGCTTCCAGATCCACTGACCGACTTGGGAAGACTGTCAACAGTTACTCCATACTCTGTTTAATACAGAAGAAAGAAGAGTAATAATGAGAGAAACATGACAGTACCTAGAAGATCACTCACCTCCGGGGATTAATGACCCTGCTGTCTGGGCTCAAGCTGCTGTGCCTGAAGAATGCCCAACATGGGATTTCACCATAGAAGGACAAGCCCACATCCTATGATACTAGGAAGCCCTCCTTCGGGAAATCTGAGCTGGAGCCAAAAAGCCCATGAACATGACTAAAATATCGTCAGTTACACAGCACCCTGGGTAGTCTCCAGGAGACTGCTATGAAAGATTATGTGAAGCATACCATGTATACACCTTGTTTGACCCTCAGGCACCAGAAAGTCAACAAATGGTAAATACCTCTTTTGTGGGACAGGCTGCCCCAGATATCAGAAGAAAACTCCAAAAGTTGGAGGGCTTTGCTGGGATGAATATCACTCAGCTGATAGAGGTTGCCAATAAAATTTTCATGAACAAAGTCGCAGCCAACAGAGAAGCAGAGAGAAGACTAAAAAAGAAGGCCACCTTTCTCGCAGCAGCACTAAAAGAAACAGACGCTACAAAGATGGGAAGACCCCAACCACCAAAAGGGGGGAATCCCAGAGCCCCCTTAGCAAAGGACCAATGTGCATACTGCAAAGAGAAGGGACACTGGAAGAATGAATGTCCGAATCAGAAGGGGCCCTCAAAATCCAGCCGACATAGGGAAGAACCTCGAGGTGAGAACCTCATTGGTCTGGCCTGGATAGATTCGGACTGAGGGGAACCAGGCTCTTTCTCTCTTAGCCCCCATGATCCCACGGTTGAAATGAAGGTAGGGGGCTGAACAAGAACTTTCATGGTTGACACTGGGGCTGAATACTCCATTGTTACTTCCCCAGTGGTGCTCTTAAGCCAAAAGATGGCAACCATACTTGGGGCTACTGGGACATGGGCGATGCAACAGCCCTTCTGTCAAGCTCAACAATGTGAACTTGGGGGTCACAAGATCTGGCATGAGTTCCTTTACTTACCTGACTTCCCGATTCCTCTCCTGAGCCAGGATCTGCTCTCCAAACTTGGGGCCCAGATAACTTTTGAACCCTCTGGACACGCTGGCCTCCAATTAAACCCAAGGCAGAAGGAAACCCTGGTCTTGGTGATTACCCTGCCAAGGGAAGAAGAATGGAGACTGTTCTGTGCCCAGGCCCTACCCTGTAGCCCCTCAGAATTCAGGCTTACATTCCCCTCTGTATGGGCTGAAGATAACCCACCTGGACTAGCTTGGAGTCAGGCCTCCACCATTGTTGACCTGATCCCTGGAGCCCAACCTCAGAGACAAAGGCAGTACCCCCTTCCACTCGAGACTAGAATGGGTATACAAGAGCACCTGACCAAGCTCAGAGAAGCAGATATTCTAATTGAGTGCCAATCGGCTTGGAATACCCCACTCTTGCCAGTCAAGAAGCCAGGAGGAGAATACCGACCAGTACAGGATTTGAGGGCCATTAACAAAGTAACTGTTTCCTTACACCCAGTGGTTCCAAACCCGTATTTACTCCCCTCAGCCAAGTTCCGGGGTCAGCCAGATGGTTTAGCCTCGACTTAAAGGATGCTTCCTTCTGCCTCCGCCTGGCTCCTCAAAGTCAACCACTGTTTGCCTTTGAATGGATTGAGCCCGTTACAGGGTGCCAGGTGCAGCTGACCTGCACCCGACTTCTCCAAGGTTTTAAGAACTCGCCCACTCTTTTTGAGGAAGCACTAGCTGCAGACCTCGCCGACTTTCCGAGGGAAAACGACATGGTGTGTCCTCCTCCAATATGTAGGCAACCTCCTCCTTGCCAGCGACACCCAAGGAGACTGTATGAAAGGTATCAAGGCCTTCCTGCAGCTCCTATCCTACTCGGGGTCCTGGGCCTCTTGGAAAAGGGCACAGGTTTGTCAGCAGCAGGTCTGATACTTAGGCTTCAGGACCGGAAAGGAAGAAAGTTATCACCATGCTGACACAGCCCCAAACAAAACGAGACTTTTGTGAATTTTTAGGGGCCGAAGCGTTCTGTTGCATTTGGATTCCTGTATTCTCAGCCATAGCGAGGCCCCTCTCTGACCTGTTGGGAGGGCAGGACCTGGAGCCCCTCACATGGGCTGAGGTGGCAAGGGCCGCTTTCACAGAAATAAAGTTGGCTTTGGGACGAGCCCCAGCCCTGGGTTTGCCTGACACAGAAAGGCCCTTTAACCTCTTTGTACATGAAAAGGACAAAATAGCCCTTGGAGTGCTCACTCAGAGCATGGGGCCTTGGCAATGGCCAGTGGCCTACCTGTCAAAAGAGCTTGATCCTGTGGCTGCAGGATGGCCACCGTGCCTCAGAGTGCTGGCAGCCACAGTCCTGCTCATCAAGGAGGTAGACAAACTCACACTGGGACAAAGACTTAATGCTAAGGTCCCACACGCGGCCATGTCCCTCACGAGCACCCAAGGATATCATTTCCTCTCCAATTCCCGGCTGACACAATACCAAGGCTATGAAAACTCATGGGTCGCTCTCATAACAGTAAGAACACTAAACCCGGCCACTTCCCTTCCCACGGAGGAGGGAGAAGCTGACCATGACTGTTCCGAAGTAGTGGATGAAGTCTACACCAGCCGCCCGGACCTCCAAGACCAGGCTATAACGAGCCCGGAGATCACCCTGTTCAGCGATGGGAGCAGCTATTTCCAAGAGGGCAGCTGAAGAACAGGGTATGTGGTAACCACAACCACCGAAGTTCTGGAAGCCAAGGCCTTGCCGGAAGGATGGTCGGCACAACGAGCTGAACTGTACGCCTTAACCCAAGCCCTCATCCTTAGCAAAGGTAAAGGTAACATCTACACTGATTCCGGGTATGCCTTTGCTACTGTGCATGTACACGGGGCCATCTATAAAGAAAGAGGCCTCCTTACTGATGCAGGCAAAACTATCAAAGACAAGGAAGAAATACTAAAGCTTCTTGAGGCCATATGGCTGCCAAACAAGGTAGCTATCCTACACTGTAAGGGACATCAGAAAGGAGACGCCCCCGTAACTCGAGGAAATCGTCTGGCAGACAAACAGCCAGAGTGGCCGCCAATGGTGACCCAGGAGAAGCTCCTACCACACTATGACTCTTGCGCCCCAGAGGGAAGCCTCCCCACCCCAGTACACAAACAAAGAAAGAAGCTGGGCCTCGACAGAAGGGGACACACTAAGCAAAGAAGGATAGTGGGTCATGCCAAATGGACACATCTTTGTCCCGTCGTCAATAGGAAAACACCTAATGAAGGAATATCACCAACTCACGCACCTACGGAAAACTGCACTAGAGGCCCTCCTCAAAAAGAACTACTATATCAGCCAGCTGCTGGCATTATGCTGAGCTGTCAGTGAACAATGTGTAGCATGTGCCAAAAACAATGCTTGGTCTGCCCCACAGCCCCTGCCTGGCACACAAAGGATGGGGGCCGTCCCTTTTGAAAACTTAGAGGTGGACTTTACCGACCTAAGACCAAATAAAGGGTTCAGGTACCTTCTTGTAATAATCTGCACATACTCGGGATGGGTCAAAGTGTTCCCGACCAGAACGGAACGAAGTCACAAGGTGGCCAAAGCTCTTGTATGGGAGATTGTGCCTCAGTTTGGTCTACCCTTAACTATACACAGTGATAACAGACCTGCATTTGTGGTGGACATTATACAAACCTTGACAAAGTCCCTCAACATTACCTGGAAACTTCACACTGCTTACCGACCCCAGAGCTCAGGGAAAGTAGAGAGGATGAATCGCACCCTCAAGGAAACCCTGGCTAAGTTCCACCAAGAGACTAATCTCCTATGGCCAGATTTACTACCACTGGCCCTCCTGCATGCCCGATGTGTTCCTGGGACACTAGGATTCTCCCCTTTTGAGTTATTGTATGCACGACACCCCCCCCCCCATCATGTTTAGGAAAACTCCAAGGAGACCTACACCAGATTGGAGACAAGGGAATAAGAGAATAGCTCCAGACCTTGGGGGCAGTTCTAAACAAGTTACAGAGATACACCATAGAGAGGGCCCGAATTTCCTTAAGGACTCCTGTTCACCCCTTTCAGCCAGGAGACTGTGTTGGTCAAAGATTGGAAGAGGGAACATCTTAAACCACGGTGGACTGGGCCTCATACTGTTATTCTAACAACTCCTACAGTCCTTAAAGTCTCAGGTATCATTCCATGAGTCCATCACTCCAGAGTTAAGAAGGCCAACTCAGCAGAACCCACAACCTGGCAAAGTGATCCAGATCCAGTCAACCCACTTAAACTGACCCTCAAAAGGGAAACTGGCCCCTGAGACCTCCAGCCCTGCTCCAGCCACACCCCAGAAGCTGGCTGGCCTGTGCACGGCAGAAGCTTGAGGAATCAACGTGTGAACCTAGCCCAAGGGTTTGGATGCAACTCTGCCAGCCCTTGCCCCTTACTGGTGTCATAGCCCTGATCTTACTTTTTTACTGTTGGGTTGACAGAGACTGCACCAACAAGCTGGACATGGGACAAAATATGCATGCTGGGTCTCACATACCTCCTCTGGATGGGAGGATTATTAAGTATTGCCTGCATATTATGATAACCTCTCTCACCCTCAAAACTGCTGCGTACCCATTTTGCCCCCAGGATTGTTATATGACAATAAGGGTCAAGGGCATCCAGCACCTTCACCTCCTTCCACAAAGATTGCTACAAGGGAAAAACACCCACTCTCTGTCAGTCACCGGTGCCCCAAGGACTAAGTATTGGATCATAGAGATAACCCAAAATGTCAGGAACCCATGTCACAACAAGGGCCTCCAGAGAGGGAAGCGAGCTTGCTACACTTACCTTCCTCAGTGGGGGATCTCGGGGTATCTCGGGGGATCTCGGACGGGGAAGAGATGCAAGACAGGGCCCTTCAAAAGGTTACAAAGGATACTCAGGACAGGGTAATATAAGCCATAAAGGCGACCACTCCCCCGGCAGCCTACCAGGGTTTGAGCCTTTCAGCCCTCAATCAGATGCTTACCAATTCCCTACTCCAACGTTGGACTAACACTACTCTACAAGTCCTCCACTTGTAGATAATCACACCCAAACCTGCTGGATGTGTTTGCCCCTCAGCCTGAGGGCTTACTTAGCCACTCCTATCCCTTTGACCTGGGAAGTTCCTGAAAATCTCAAAACCAACACCTCTGTCTTAATTGGACCCTGGCCACTGGGATCTGTCTCACAAATGCTGACAATCTAATCTGTACAACCCCTGAAGATATGAATGGTACCTCTCTATACAGAAGAAATATAACCTTAGAGAGGAATGCAACCCTGTGTTCAACCCCTGGGGTGTTCCATCTGTGTTCTGATTCGGCCTACCGATGCTTAGAGGCCAAGCGGACTCAGGTATGTTATTCAATCTTCCTAACCCCAGAGATATCTGTATACACTGAAGATCAGCTCCTAACAGCCTTTAGCCCCAAGTCTCGGACTAAACAGGCAATCCTGCTACCCGTTCTGATAGGAGCAGGAATTGTGACAGGAATAGGAACCGGAATAGGGGGCATAGGTTCATCCATAGGACTGTACCATAGACTATATCAAGAGCTAAATGAAGACATGGAACGGACAGCAGATTCTCTGGTAACCTTACAAAGCCAAATAAACTCTCTGGCAGCAGTGACCCTCCGAAACAGGCAAGCCCTTGGCCTCCTCACTTCAGAAAAAGGAGGGACTTGCATCTTTCTGGGGGAGGAACGTTTCTGTTTCATAAACCAGTCAGGAATAGTTACAACTAAGGTTAGGGAACTCAAGGAAAGAATTCAACGTAGACAACAGGAAAGTATCAATCAACGGAAAGGATGGGATCTTAACGGATTGGGCATCCTGGCTTCCTGCCCTGGGGGGGGGCCCTCCTCTCCATAATTTTACTTGTATCCATAGGCCCCTGTATAATGAATGCTGTGGTACATTTTATTGAAAACACTGTTGCTCTCTAAACTACAGCACGTATCTTAGCCTTCCGAGAGTACCAACCTATAAAACTGAAAGGTGATGCCTACTGAAAGTTTTTTTTTTAAAGGCATCAAAGGGGGGCAATGTTGGAAAAGTGAATAAATATGCCAAAGATGGCCGATGGGGCTAAAACAAACTCTGGTCTCTAGCATAGAGCCCCCTCCTCCGGGTTCTTCTTCCTTTGTTTGCTGTGTGCGTGAAAACCCCCACAGATATGGAAGGTGATGACCATAAATAACCCTCCCCATTTGCATTCGGCGCTCAGATCTTTGGAGAAACGGTCTCCTCTGAGCCCGCCAGATGTCAAATAAATCTCCGATCCACCAAGATCTCTGAGTCCCGCTTGGTTTTTCTGCCAGTGTTCCAGCCTGGTTCTGTAACAAGAGTCCATGACCTTTGCCTTCCCAAAAGGGGAAGGGAACTGGAGACAGAGCTTCCTTTATGAAGATGCAGAAGACATAAAACAGAGCCAGAGGTGAAAGAACAAGTGAATAAGTCAAGGAGAAGCCTTAGTTCAAACAAAAAGTCCCATGGGCTGGAAGTAAGTTCAGGGTTGAGGAACCTCATGCAGGCCTATAATCAAGAGAGTAAGAGATGACAATGGCGGGTGGGGGGGTGGGTGGGTGGAGAGAGCAAAAAGGGGACACTGACTTGGGCAGCATACCCTCATAGACCAGGTGGAGGTGGTGTTGAGCTGCCGAGAAGTATCCAAGTCATGGCAGACAAGAGCTCTGTGGCCTCGGCCATGACATTTAATCACTCTGGGCACAGACTACAAGATCTGCCTAAGCTTTTACTTGACATTCCGATTTTCAACTGCAGGCACTTTCCATTTTCTCAGGAAGGATGACAATAACTTTACAGGGCCTGTGAGAATCAAATGGAATACTGTGTGTGAATTATCTGTATTAATAACTAGCAATGGTTATTAACTGCTGGACCCCAGTTTTCTGTATGTCACAGACTCTATGACACAATATAAGGTTCACTCTAAGGAGTGCCCGATGCCACAGATACTCTTCCTGTGCCCACTTCATAGCTGAGAAAAGAGAGTTTTAGAAAGGTTGGGGACCTTGCACAAGGTCACAGAGCTGTGGGGAGGGCAAGTCGGGAGTGAAACCTATGAAGTGTGACTTCAGAGTCTGTGCCTTTAACCACCTCCGGCCAGGGCAGTGAATGTAGGTGTAGGCTCACTACAAGGTCATCACAGGCCCCTGGGAACCCAACAGTGCTGATCGTCATCCCTGTCTGGTGTGCCTTCACCCGGTGACACCCATGTCTTTCTGATTCAAGAGACATTAACTGGAGCCACAGCTCAGTGCTGATGCTAATTGCCTCCAAGCCTTTATGCTCCACAAGGAGATCACCCAACAAGCCACGGGCTGCCTGGAGGCTGTGAAGACATGCGCAGCCACTTTCCAAAGCTCGCGATTGAGAAGATACAGTTCAGATGGCACCCCAGGGCCTGCTCTGAGCCTCAGTCTTGTTGACTGGAGCTGATGTTTTCTGGTGAAAAGTTGCTGGCCGCCTGTGACTGACATTTACTAGAAGTTTAAACACGAGGCCCCTTGGGGAGAGAAGCTCAGAACATGCTTCACCATGTCTTACTCTGGTTTTCTATATTAATTCATTTAGGAAACATTTTTGAGCACCTACTACTCTCTATTGAGAGGGAAGGTCCAAGTACAGAAATCTGGAACCAGCACATCCAGCAGTCTGGATCCTTCCACATCATGCAGCAGGAAAAGACAAAGTGCTGGCACTGGCCATTCTGGAAGAGGTCAAGGAGAAGTTTTCATTAGCCCTCTACCATCGTGGTGGCCATTTCTTGAGCACTTACTATGGGCGGCCCTCAGGGCCAGGCCGTAACCAATACACTGAGCTGGAAGAATAAAGGAGGTAGTCCACTCTATGGCTTCTTAAACCTCAGAGTCCAGCATTAAAGACACACACAAGGTGGGACACAGACCGTTCCAGGCATGAGGACGTGGTGCTGGGGCCCAGGAACTAAGTGGCTCAGTTTGCCTGGAGGCACTGGGAAGTGTTGAGAAAAACAGTGCCATTCAGTGTAATCGTACTGCTTGCTCAGCAGAGAGGGGAGCCCTGCCAAGCAGGGAGAGCAGCTTATGTGTACAAAGACTTAAGATACTAATGAAGGACCATGGAAGTGCAGCCCTATCACTGAGTGTATGGAGACGATGCGCGGGATGAAGGGCTTACAGTCCTAAAGGTGACAGAGAGAATGGCGGTTCAGCCCCCCCCTGACGGGGATGGAGATTACATGTCAGGCTCTACAGCAAAATCTGGAATGGGCTGAGTCTCCAACCTTTTCTCCCTCTCTTGCCTCAAACTCTTGAACCCTGGCTCTAAAACGTGTCACTGCAATGCTCCCATGTTAATGAGGGAACGTCAAGGCATCTCATTCATATGCAAATGCTCTGACACAGACGCTCTAGGAAATGAATTCAGATGGAATGTGCCAGCATCTTTTTTTTAATCCTTCCAGAGAGTTATGATGTTGCTACATAAGTTAATGAGAGGAATAGAAGAGGAAACGCCGCTCCTGAAACCTGTCAACAGTATAACTATTTAGATGGGTATTAAAACCAGACACTGTCATATAATTTGAGGGTATGGTTGAAGACATCTTAAGAATATTTTGTTTCTGACAATTGAATCATAATTTTAATAGACATCTCCAAAAAGAGAAGCAGTGGTAGCAGCCATGTAATGTTTATTTAGGAGCTGGTGAAGATCTCTGATTCAAAGTGCTGGCTGCAGTGACAGTACCCGGCTCTTAGAATGTCAGACCTGCCAGGGGGCTTGAATTTTATTCTAATGGTAAGGGCCCAGGAAATATCAACTCGGTGCCCGGCACCATGCGAAATGCTTTACGTTCCTTTTCCATAAAATCCTTGCAGCAGCTTTGCGAGGTAGCCACTTTTATTACTCTCATTTTATAGGTGGGTAAACTGATGCACAGAAAGGGCGAGGAACTTACCCAAGGTCACACAGCTCATGAGTGGAGGAGTAGGGATTCTAACCTTAGAGTCTGGCTCAAGTCTCACCCACTGCCCTGTACTCCTTACAGGCAATGAATTCTACTGCTTGATCCTTAAAGGTGGGGACGTGAAGTCCAGCCCAGGAGGGCCAAGCCTTTTAGAAACACTGTAGAATAAACCTGTTTTTCCTTAACTCCCAGTAAATGTGAGCTTTTCATTGAATCTTCTAAGGACGTGGTACGATTTTGTGAAAGGAACAGAATCTTTACAGAAGCTAAAAGCAGGATTAGAATCTCGGCTTTGGCATTTGTTAGATCTGCTGCCTTGGGCATATATCAAAACTTTCTCAGCCATGGTGTGGTCATTCGTGCAATTGGGAGACTCTTACTATCGCACAGGACCTGCAGTCCTGAATTAAAGTCCATGCAATAAGTCTCATGTCTGCAATTGCCCTGAAGTCCCACCCAATGGCTGCCAGGAGCTACTGGGGAAGTGAAGCAGGTGGCTTTTAGAGCAAAGGCTCCATGGCTATCAAAAAAGTGGGCACTACTGGATTGTAAAGGAAACAACCCAAATGTCCATCCACAATAGAAAGGACATGTAATTTGTGGTATATTCACATATTTAATGGAATATTATACAGCAACGAGAATTGACAAGTTATAATTACACACAAGAGAATGATGATTTTCACAAATGTAATGTCAGGTGAAAGAAGCCAGACAAAGAGTCCCTGTGGCAGGATCCCATTTACATAGAGAACATAGGTAGGCAAAAGTAGCCTACAGAGGTTACCCAGATTGGGGAGGGAGTTACCAGAAAGGGCAACGGGGAAGGTGATTTCTGGGGTATAGGTAACAATCTGCTTGGTAATCTGGGTACTAATGACATAGATCTGTTAATTTTGCAAAAATGCAACAAGTCATGTGCACTATTATATGTACTTTTGTTTTTTTAATGTTTTTTTAAATTTATTTTTGAGAGAGAGAGAGACAGAGAGAGACAGAGCATGAGTGAGGGAGCAGCAGAGAGAGAGAGAGAGAGAGAGAGAGAGAGAGAGACAGAATCCAAAGCAGGATCCAGGCTCTGAGCCGTCAGCACAGAGCCCAATACAGGGCTCAACCTCATGAAACATAAGATCATGACCTGAGCTGAAGTCGGACATTTAACCAACTGAGCCACCCAGGTGCCCTTGTATTCACTTTTCTATATGCTCTAATTATAAAAATTTAAGGACTCCAGTGGTCTAAAACTCCTCTTTTAAAGGCACCTGGGTGGCACAGTCAGTTAAGCACTTGACTCTTGATTTCAGCTCAGGTCATGGTCTCATGGTTTGTGAGTTCGAGCCCTGTGTCAGGCTTTGTGCTGACAGTGCAGAGCCTGCTTGGGATTCTCTGTCTCCCTCTCTCTCTGCCCCTCATCCACTGGCTTTCTCTCTCTCTCTCTCTTAAAAATACATAAACATTTAAAAAAAACCTCCTCTTATAAAGAACAAAGTCTTTGATCCCACAAAGCCAAAAGAGGCATAAGGCATACCCACCTGGGAAGAGAGAGACCACCCAGTCCAACCCACTAAGAAGGACAAGGGACATACCCACGGCCCTCCTGAGAGATTTTGGATGGCAGACATATAAGAAGGCAATCTTGGGGTGTGGAGTGCAGGTAGGGAGCACCTGGGAGAGAAGAAAAGCACTGAAAGATAGGCCGGTGACCATCTCAAACACATCCATTCCCTTTGAGGGAGCTGCTCTTATGCACGTGTCCACCACATGCCTATCCCTGCAGGGCATAGGACAGGCATCACGTTATTGGGTCTCACAAGGGCTTTCTGAGATGGGTTTTATTGTCCCTCCTTACAGATGGCAGAAATAAGGCTTTATGCAAATAAGTTGCTTGCCTAAATGTAGCCAGCAAGCCGCAGATCTGGAATTTGAATCTGCATGTCTGGCTGCAAGAACTGTCCGTTGACCCAGGCCCTGTTCCTCCTCTACGTGGAAAGAGAATTGTGCCGACCTCCCGATCCCAGGCAAGAGTTGAACGGTTAGGATGAAAGCGAACCGTGTGGGTGAAAGCGAACCAGAGTGCCTCAAAACCAGTCTGCCTGACTGGTTTTTAATGACCAAACCTCTTGTTAGATCCTGATGATGTAGAGAAACCAAGAGAGACATTCAGGTGACAACACCCGATCAACGTATCCCCTGACAGCAGCGTGCCTCCGCGAGTCCGGGAACAGAAGGAGGAGAGCACATGGCCGTGGCCGTGCAGCTCTCTCACCGTAGCTCACCCTCACCATAAACACTGCAACGGTTTTTTATCCCCGCTGTACATACAGATGAGAAGGTGAGGACCAGAGACAGGAATAACTGGCTCAAGAAGGCCCAGGAAGGGAACAGCAGCGCCAGAAATAGCCAGGCCTATTAATGCGCACTTGAAAAACCTGTGCCAGGATGTCAACACTCCAGCCTACTGTTTAGACAGTGAATCCTCAAAACCATGCTAAAGAGAAGCCTCTCTTTACTTAATGAAGCCCAATGATCCTTTAAAAATAGTGCTGCTATTTATTGTATTTCTGGAGCACAGAGCAGCTGAGCAGAATATTTTAATTCTGAGCAGCTCTCACAACGACGCGGGTTTAGACCAGTGATGCAATCGGCAAACCTCGAGAATACAGTTGCCTGTGATATTTGCACAAACTCTCCTTCTTCTTCCTTCTCTGAGGTCTCTGAATGGCATACTATTCCTGTCTGAGGCCAAGGAGAGGAGAAGAGGGGTTTGCCTGAGTCCACACAGCCTGGTTAAAAGAATTTACAATCACCCAACTCCAAAGAAATCTCACTCATCTGCAGCCTCTCAATCAATTAGTTCTGACATTAATAGGTGCGTGTCAGGGGGTGTCTCTGATGGATGCTTCCTCCTCTGCAATTCTCAAACCGTACTGCATGGCCAGCACGTAATTAGGGGCCATAAAAAAAAAAGAAGAGCAAGAGTTTGCCCCCTTCTTGTTCCTTGCTCTTAGTGGGGAGATTAAATCACAGGCCCGGGACAGAACTAATGAGGGAACAACTATAAGCCAAAGGGTATCTCTGTAGAATCCAGTGGAGACCATCTGAAATGGTTCCTTCTTACTCCATGACCTTCTCTGCGTAGAAACCAATTCCTCCTGTTCCCAGAAGACAACAAGCCAGGAATTTGAATGCCATGTGGAAAACAACTTATTTTATACTATTTTCCATTCTCATTACACTGCTGATTCATTTGTCACACTTCTTGTTCTTTTATGATCTTTGTGCGATAAAAAAAAAAAAAAAATGTTTCACTGGCTTTTCATCTGTATCGTCCAGCATGAATCCTCACTCTGTCGGTGCTGGAGACGGTCCCCGCTCTCAGAGTCGATGCTCTCCTGAAGGCAGCTGCTCTTTCTACTGCCCCTTATGCTTCCTCCCTTCCTCTGAGACCTTCTCTGCTCTCCCAAAGCTGCCTTATCCACATCTGTATCAGCCCCCACATTCAGACACCAGCTGAAGTCATTGAAAATTCCAACCTCACTTCTCCAAAGTGTCCAGCCCTTGCCTATCTCCCAGTGAACAGAAACTGCAAGGCTCATGGCTCCCCTTTTGTTAATTAGGATCAAATCTCACTCTCTGATAACCCAGAGAAAGGAAAAGGCAGCCAGTCATGCTAAGAGGCTATAAAAGGACTTCCTCGAATCCTCCTAAAGCACTCAAGAGAAGGCTTTCCGCCAAGTCAGGGTCACTTAATGTATTCTGCTCTAGAAAAGATATTTAAAAATGATTGAGTTCATTAAAAAAGAAAGAAAAGAAACCTCATCTAAAGCAGTGACCTCTGCTCAGCAGCTTGTGTTAAAACAAGTACCTTTTCTCAGGATCCGATATGTGTCTGAAATTTCAACAAAACTGTGTAGAAAAAGACACACCCACACCAGGGAGTGGGTCTTTCTGTCTAGCAAACCAGCAAAAGTGCCAAGGATCGAAGCAAACATCACTCCAGACTCAGTGCTGAAGAGGGGCCAGAGCAGGTAATATACGGTTGCGGTCCATAAATACCTTACAGTCTGAAAAGAGAGACGACAAAAATACAGAAAAGAAAACTAAGTGATGGGCACAAAATGAACGGATCCCTGGAGAGAGAGCCTGTGTGCCAAATCTTGAACAAGGAGTTGAGTTAGGAAGGGCAGAAAGCACATTGCAGGTAGAGAAGAAAATTTGAGCAAATAGAGGAAGTTTACAAAAAGAGAAATGCAACGTTGGCCCCAGGGGAGAGTGAGTAAAACAGATTGAGTCTTTAAGAGCTTAGACACAAACCAATGGGCTGTGAGGTTGTTCAAAACATCGAGTGTGAGTGTATTTTTACATGAAAGGGGATGAGCAAGATCTCCTCTTAACCGGCTCAGAACTCCCAGTGCGCAGAATTCTCAAGTTGCTATTACATCTAACCTTCCCTATCTTTCTTCTCTGAATTACCTCAAGTTTTCAGCTGGGGACAGTACCCATCGACAGAGCATTTGGAAATGTATGTAGAGCACTGGATCACCACTAGGACTGGGAGATATGACTGGCCTTTAGAGTGGAGGGAAAGAATACAAAATGCCCTCCACTGTTCAGTGAAGAGCTGTCTTGACTAACTCGGCAACAGTCCCCCTTTGAGTTGGACGAGCTGTGATAATGATGACACTAAAACAATAAAATCACAGATCTAATCAATATACAGCTGAGAGCTAAATTCAGGTGTATCCGAGTCAAAACCCTGTCCCTTGCCACCAGGATGACAGCCTCTAGTAGATCTTGACAGAGTATGTGTCTGCCCATCACTCATGCTGGAGAGGCAGCAACCATGGCCAACCGATTTCCTCTTTTTCCTGCAACTTTCGATGTGGGAGTCATCAATGTAAAAGATCTCTCTAAAAATGGGAAATAGAGGCAAAGGGGGCATTGCCTTGTCTTCTTTCAGTAGTTCTGAAGCCAAATAGGACTACAACAACCCTGTATTCCAAAGAACAAATCATGGTTTGCTGCCAAGGCACAACAAAGAATGAGTGTGCCCCCTATAAGTACGAGGATCAGGGTAGAAGATAGGGTGTGGGTGCCTACGTATTGGACATATTGGAACATCTCAATTAATAAAGATGTATGGGGACAATAGTAGAGAATACTTAAAACATGGTATCGGTCCATTGACCACTGTTCCTCTCACAACTTGGAATGGGCTCTGACTCAAGGTTTGCTCAACTTGCAGGTGGGGAGAGGAATTTCCAATTACTCAAAGGGGAAGATGAAATTTCTCGTGTTGTGTGATATTCACCAACAAAGTAGACTGAGCATCCTTAAAGAGTCTCAAAGAAGCAGAAAAGATTAGCAAGAGGATTCTGCAGTTGTGAATGGCCCGTCCATACTGGAGTATGACCCAAGTAGTGTGACTTGATCTTGTGAAGGGGAAGCTAATTGGATTTAAGCAGAACTGCAGGGCCCTAACCATGCATACTAAACTCCGGGCAAGATCTCCATTCAATACAAACTACTGTGCATCTTACTATGTACCAGGATTTTTCTCCATGATATACAGTGAACTAGACCACATTCATTACATTCTCAGCAGGAACCCAAGTATTAAGCTAAAGCTAAAGTTGTGGCCCTTTTGGACACCTCCCAGACATTGTGGTGGGAACAAGGAAAAGATGATGTCATGGTGGCAAGTGAGGGGGCAGTAAGAATCATCCCACAGCCACCTGGACAGGATTGGCCTACTGTTCCTGGGCTGGAGAATTTAGGTAAGAGGAGGTGACCGACCATCCTCGTTTCCCAGAAACTGAGGGGTTTCCGGCACAATGGAATTTGTTTGGTTTGGGGAAGGTCCTATGATGAACTGGTCACCGCAGATGGGAGATGCCATCTTTTGCAGCTGAGCAGGGATAGGGTGGAGGAAAGCTGCAAGCCTGAGGCCAGCCTGGACTCTGCTTCACTCCTATTTGGTTCTCCTTCCCTCTTTCCAGTTTCACATGCCCCACCCCAGCTCTGTTCCACTTTAGGTCTTGAGGCTTCACCATGTGCCATGAACTGGTTTGCCCAGCTTAAGACTCTGAGTCTTAAGTGGTACTACCACTACCACTGACATCAAGATAACTCCCATTCGTTGGACACCTAATATCTGGTGGGTAGGTGTTTTGCACAATGTATGTAATGAATCTTCATATCCGCGAGATAAGAATTATTCTCATGGTAGAGACTGGAAATTGAGACTCGGGGCAACTGAGTGCCCAAGAGACTCTCCTCCAGATCTGCTTGCAAGTAGGATGCCCCCGTTACACCAGACCTTGGAACCCTGCAGCACCTGCCCACCTAGCTCATTCTCCCACTCCAATAAAAAAAAAAGGCATTTTGCAGCATCACCCACACTTGTATGTTTCTCTGATGACTCAAAATGCCCTTGGAAGCTAAACCAGGGAAAGCCACCATATGGTGAAATACTCCCATCTATAGTGGTAATATTCACTGGCTTATAACCTTCACTGTGAAAAATCTCCTTGAGGCCTTTATAAGTGATATATTCCCTTACAGCAGATTTTGAGAAATGCAACACTTTCCCAACACCTCAGACCCTTAGAAACATGGAGAATTCCCATCATCAACTATGCTTTGTCACCAGGCATTAAATGTAACACAGCGCACCTACTGTCTGGGATTTCCTTCTTGAGCAGACCCAGTAATGAATCTGCTAGTTTGTACCTTTCGTTTTCCTTTAAATAAAGAAAGGAAACTTAAGCTCTCCTATAAACTCCATGCCCTTCAGCCCAGCCTTTACAACAACCATTTACAGATGAGGAAATGGAGCTTGAGAGAGGAGCAGTTCCTTGAACAAGGTCACAAGGCTAGTAAGGAAAGAAGCCGTGATTCGAGCCCAAATCTTGGTTCCAAACCCACTGCTCTCTTTCCTCTTGGCCTATTCACTCCTGCTCACGATGGAATGAAGGATGGGGGAACAAGAGAACCACTAGGATATTTTTCAAAATGTCCATGTCTCATTCCCCACTTCAGATCCCTCTTCCTGGAAAGTTGCAAAAATCCACTGTCATACCACATGGGGAAAACGTGTATTATGAAAAGTTTCAAAGATGGTTCTGCTAAGATGCTTCATATTTGCAAGTTGGAAGCCTGTGCACCAGATTGTAGGGCATCCTATCATGACTAGAATCCAGAGAAGGTAATCTCAGAAATCTGTGAGCCCCTGAGAAACACAAAGTGGTCTGTGCATGTACCACACACTTTGTTCTTGGAGAGATGCCCTAATTTTTACCAGATTCTCAAACTAGTTACCGACTCAAAAACGTTTAGAAAGCACTCCTTTGGGGGCGCCTGGGTGGTGCAGTCGGTTAAGCGTCCGACTTCAGCCAGGTCACGATCTTGCGGTCCGTGAGTTCGAGCCCCGCGTCAGGCTCTGGGCTGATGGCTCGGAGCCTGGAGCCTGTTTCCGATTCTGTGTCTCCCTCTCTCTCTGCCCCTCCCCTGTTCATGCTCTGTCTCTCTCTGTCCCAAAAATAAATAAATAAATAAATAAATAAATAAATAAATAAATAAATAAAAGAAAGCACTCCTTTGGAGAAAATGGGTTGCCCCTCAAGCAGGAATGTTAATTCGGTCCTTTCCAGCCTCAATACGCCCTGGACATGTGTGATTTTAAGCCATTATTCAGGGCGCTCATTCAGCTTGCATTTAAGGGAATGATGTTTCTTCAACTTAATGTAATATTGCTATTGGCAAATAGATCACTCTTAGAGTCATCGAACTGCCAACTTTTATATCCACCAAGGTAAAAAACGTTCATCAGATTTTGTCTTTTCATTCTCTCAACAGGCTTTAATAGATTTCTGTCTAGGATCAAAAGGTTGGCTGAATACTGGCCATGCATAAAGTTTTGTGGGTTAATTAAGATGATCATTAGCTGATAGAGCTCACTCTTAGCATCATGATTTGTAGGTAGAGAGATTACCTCTATCAGACACAGCTTCTCCACTGGGATCAACGTGTGTGTGTGCGTGCGTGCGTGTGTGCGTGTGTGCGTGTGTGTTTGGAATGTTCAAGCCAACACAAGACCCTTGCAGAAAACCTGGTTGGTTTCTCAACATCAGTCCTGATGCTGCTCATCCAGCAGGGTGCTTTTCTCCTGGTTTGGTCCATTAAGCCATTGCAGTGGGAACTTTTGTTTAAACATTTGTGGGGAATCCTATTGCTATTATAATTGCTTCCTTATATTCTCTGCTGGTAAGTTTCCATCTTTTTCACCAGTGGTTGTAGGAATACATCCACTGTATCTCTTTCGTTCTGTGTGGTGCACATCGTTATGTTCATTGATCCAAACCCTTATTGAGCACCTACAGTGAGACGGGCAAACTGCACTCAAGAATAAAAGTATAAGTGGGACATGTGGTCTCCATCCTCAAAGAATTCCTCATAACCAGGTGGGACAGAGAGGGAATGAATGAACCCATCATAGAGCTTTGGTGGAGACAGGGTGCCAGAAGGAAACAACGTTGAGTCTTGAAGGGCCATTAGAAATTAGATGGGAGAAAAGGGAGTAGGTAGAGGCTCTTCAGGTGGAGGGAATGGTTTGTGCCAGAGCAGGGAGGCAGGCAACGATACACGTCTCATGGGCCACACCTATTTCACAATGGCCAGAAGAGAGATTGTAGATCACACAGGAATGCCCACCCCTCTTTTAGAAATGTGAACAGTCTCAGGTTAGTTGTCTGGCTCACAAGTAAAGATGCTTTTATGGGCTAAATGTTTAAGTCTTTCCAGATTCATATGCTGAAGCTATAAGCCTCAATGCAATAGTATTTTAGGTGCAGCCTTTGGGAGACAATTTGGTTTAGATGAGGTCATGAGGTGGGACCCTTATGATGGAATTATAAGAGGAAGACGGCTTTTAGGAAGCTGTGGTCACAGCCATAGAAAGTATGGGCAGTGAATCCTAACACTTGACTGTCTAGAGAGGGATAATAGGGGTTAAATGACAGTTTCTTGTTTATTGAATTTTCAACAAAATGAGGCAGCTCTTTCTGGAAACCCCAAGATGACCAATGATAGACAGTGATGTGATACGAGATTTAAACTCTGTATTTTATGCCCAAGGTGCATTTCTTACAATTCTCCAGGCAATCTTGTAGGAAGGCTAAGAACTTTGATCCCCTAAAAAGTTCGGTTGGTGGGTTGTGGGGACTTGTGGAGAAGATGAAGGATTCCATAGGGAAGCCTACTTGAGAGACACCCCTCGTCCAAGGGCTTTTAATATATTGAGTGTCCATGAGTGTAAGGCCTCCAGTTCAAAACTGTTCAACTTTTTAATTTTGGTCACTGTTAGTATTTTCTAAAGATTATGACCTTGTATCAGCCTCCACCATCCACCTTTGTGTTGTTGTTGTCATTTCGGGTTTACTTGGGTTTGTTTTGCTATTTTGCTCCTAACCCTACTTAACATCCATCTCAAGGATCCCCATTTGGGAAAACTGCACCAGACCGGTGCAAAGACCCGCATACACACATTCGCTGGGCAAAAAGGGAGGGAGGCTAGCATGTTCACAGCTGTTATCTCTGTGTGATACCTTCCCATCTAATTGTATTTTTATTTTTATACTTTTCTGAATTTCAAAGCTTCTAAACTGAATATTTTACCTTCAGAATTTGGGGAAATTATTTTTTGGCTTGAAATCAAGTAAATGACTATTTATGGCACCCAGGGGCACTTTTTACTTACTGCCTGGCCAGTTGTACAAGTTGCAATTGTTTATTCTTACAACGATTGGGGAGTATCATTGAGGAGTTTGAAGACGCAGGGCTATGGAAATGGAGGACCTGGAGATACTCTTTTTTTAATTTTTTCTATGTCACTGGTTCTCAAAGTGTGATTCCTCGACCTGCGGCATCGCCTGGGAATTTAAAAATGCAAAACTCCCACCACCGCAAGTACATATATCTCCACTGAATCAGAAGCTCCAGGGATGGGGTGTGTGTTTTCACAAAACCAAACAGTAGTTTCAGCACTATCTCTCCTAGGCTCGGAGAGTCGTGGGTGGGCTGTCAGCGTTGGAGGTGACTTGATCCCGACTTCCCCCTTCCAGCCACCTCCTCCCCGCCAGTTTGTTCCCCGGGTCAGCAGCATGGGGGGCGGGGGCAGCCCTGGCCTAGAAGATTCTTCCAGGTGTCTGTGAGGAGCAACAAGCTGCCTCATCGCCTTAATCAGCCTTCAGCTGCTGCCGCTTTCGTTAGTCAAACCACACCAATCAGCGAGCGGGTCCTACAGCTGGAGAACATCAGGCACCCGGGGAGGTAATGAGGGGCTTCCCTTAACTGGGGTCGATTCCCCAGCCCGCCCCCATCAGGGAGCCCAGCCCCTGCAGATGGCTGCATAGCCTGAGGTGGGCCCCCTCCTCCCTGACTTCATTCAGGCACTTGAACCCACCCGGGGCAGGTGGGATGGCTCAGCTGTGACACGACCCCGAGATCACCCCTCCCGAGTCCCTCATTTTGCAGATAAGAATCTGAGGTGCAATGAAGATAAGCATAGGGTATAACCAACAGTGGCTTTCAAAAGTTCCGTTCCTCACCTCAAATCCGTCTGGAGGACACGATAATGGGAGATGAAGATTTTCATGAAATAAATACATGTAGCAATGAATCAATCATCATCTTGTTATCGCAACAGATATAATGTAGATGAGTAGATATCTCTCATAGACTGGTCACCATTTAAAATAAGGCTACCATAGAGGACAGCTTGCAAATTACACCAACCGGCCCTGAATTACACTCTTTTCCAGGCCTTTTGTACTGGCTCCCAGTCTGCCCTTTGCTCAAATTGGAGCAATCAGGAACCATTTTGCCCCTGGTGCTTTGAGACACGGCCAATTCATGATTGAGGCAGTGGGAGGTGCCGGGAAAAGACTACTGGCTTCAAGCAGTCCCGGACCTGCTGCTCACTAATCAGGGTGACCTTGAACAAGTCACTTCAAACGCCTGGCCTCAGTCTCCCCGTCTTTGAAACCCAGGGGTTAGTTAATGCTCTTCAAACGCCTTCTCATTGACAATAATACACACTTCCCACGCACTTCCAATTTGCCTGCTTGGGGCAAACAAAAACACCCTCTGCAAGCCCTCTAGATAGGCCAACCTGTCTCTGCCTAGGTGTCCTTGTCCCCTCCACCCCTTCACAGCATCCCCTGTCACAAGGCTTGATCTTGTTTGAGGCTCTTGGGAGTCAGAAGTCCTAACTAATTTGCCTGCCTGCTCGGCCAGCAAGCCAGCCTTGGTGGGCTCATTTGGCATTCCAGAGACATTTGGCTCTGGCTCCAGCAGGAATTGTCCCTGTCCCTCCAAATGGCCATCTTGGAGACTATGAAATTAAAGATTAGACCACCGAACGCTGAAGCACACCCCACTCCATCCATTGCCCGTTGGAGATGCTTCTGCCATTTACAGCCCCGAGAAGAGCTGGTCCCCACTTGGGCAGCTGGAGTCAGTCCTAAATTACCTAAAGAGCCACAGTGCCGGGCCTGGGCTCCATTTGTTTACAAAATAGGCACTTTCAAAGGCCCTTTACTAGGGACTGGCAATTCCCAGGTCCCCTGCTATAGGCTGATGCATAATGCATAAGATGCTGGGAAATGTGTATTCATGAGGGCGGCTTGGCTTTTGTCAAAAAGAACTGTGAAATATTATGATGGAACAATTTTCATTTCTGCCACATTGTTTTTATCGTGCATTCATGACTGGGGATTGAGGGCTTTTCGAGTTTTGTCTGGTGCAGATGTTGCGGTGCTGAGAGCTGCTTCAGACATCCTTATTTTCCAACTTTGTTGCTGACAATTACATGAGGGGGGGGGGGGGGCGGTTCTCACAGGAGACAAAGGATATATGTCCTCAAGTGATCTTGTCCTGAATTCATTCAGGAGGGTAGGGGTGAGGAGGGACGGAGGGAGGGAAGGATGAGAAGGAGGGAAGGATGAGAAGAAGGGAAGGGAGAAGGAGGAAGAGAAGGAGGGAAAGAAGGAGGCTGAAAGGGGTGTTTGGAGAGTAGCCTCCTTGAGTGCCAGGCCTTGGGCTATAGGGCATCCCACGTTGTTTCTCCCTTATTCCCACGAAGGAGCCATTATCTCCATTTACATATGAGGACACAGAGGTCCAGCAAGGCTGGGCCACTTGTCTGAAATCACGTAAACTATGAGTTGTGAAGCCTGGGTTTGAATCCACTCTGACGTACCCAAGCTTCTGTTCTTCTCCAGCCCCAGGCTATGAGAACTGAAGCCAAGGATGACTCTACTTCTACAACCCATCAAGAGACAAGGGGTGAGAGGAGCACAGGCGGCCACTGGGTGAGAAAAGACTTGAAGAGACTCAGGGCTAGAAACGGCGTTGGGCATCTGGGTGCCATGTTTGGGCAAGCACACACCTCGGGGGGTTGAGGAGCTTGCTGAGATTCCATAACCCCTGCCTTCTGGTACCAGCACTGTGGCTCAGATCTTCTGCACCACGAATCCCAGCTTCGTCTCACTAAGCCATTGGCTGCCTCCTAGTCAGGGAAAATGCTGGACACTTCAAGTCCCTCAGCCAGGAGGCCATAAACTCCTGGGGGGCAGGAATTGTGGCTTCATTTTACTTGGATCCCCAGGGCTGGCATAGCTCCAGGCAAGTTCAGAGGGCAGGCAGGCTCCCACACACACTTTAAATGTATCCAGCAAGAAAGAGAGGCCCCGGCTTCAAGCAAACTCTGAGGCAAAAGGGCAGCGGGACAGTCAGGGGAGCAGAGCAAAGAAAGGGAGCAGGGAGTGCCCTTGGCCTTGCCCCTGGAGAGCAGTGCGGTGGGCACAACACAGGGGGTCTCTTAAGACGAAAACATATTCAGAGCGCTGAGCGGATGAACGGCAGAGAACAGAACAGGGAATGAAGGGGTGCCATAGGCACAGGTGGGTCCCTCCCATAAGGGAGAGGCAGAACCTTAAGGCCAAGCTTCAGGGAAAAAAGGCAGGGCTTTTAGGTCGAGGAAGCCCACAAACAGGAAATCCCTGGCTGCCACTGAAGACCCACTGCCCCTGCTCGTGGACATGACCCAAGTGAGTCTGAAAGTCGTGGGAAGTAACAGACACACACAGAGACACTGATGTGTCTCCTGATTGTCTATCAGGCTGGAGTTCATGAGGATCTCCAGACGGGCCCAGGCCCACTTCCCTTTCCATGCCAAAGTCTTCCTTGTTCCGGGAATCTTGTCCATGGAGCAATTCCAACTTTCGGTGGTCAAGAGCTAGTGTTACGGTGGTGGGTCTCAGAGCAAATGCATCCCCCACAAACCTCTCTCCCGTTTCTAAAGCAGACCAGGCTCTTTCTTCCTTGTGGGTCTTGGCACTGGCTGTTCCTCCATCTCCAGCACCGCCCACCCCCTCTCTAGTCAGGGCTGGTGCCTGCCCACCCTAGACCTCCGGTTATCTGGTTGGCTCTCTCATCCCAGTATTTCCATCCGAGCGGGCTGTCTGGGTTTGCTGTTGCCTGTGTGGTTGTTACTGTCTCGGTGTCTTTCTCCAGCGGTAATGCAAGTCTGTGATAGCAGGGATCAGGCCAGATCTATTCACCCTTCTCTCCCCAGCAGCCAGCATCACGCCTAGGACATGGCCAGACCTCACTAAATGTTTGAGAATGAATGAATCAGCTCACAGCGTGTTACGCAAGAGCATTAATAAGGCGTATCTAAAGGGATTAAAATCCAACAATTTGCTCTCAAGCTGCACAGGGCGCTTCCGCCTATTTGGATAAGCAAAACCGGGCCAGGGGCAAGTACCAAAGCATGAAAAAACAGATCAAAGCTCACTGCAGTCAAGTCCAAAAGTTTGCCCTGACCCTTCTTCCCCTCAGCAGTCAGTCAGAGTCTTGCAAAAGATCGGAACAAACGTGGTTTCAAAACCACACACTCCCAGGTATAAATGTTGTAACCATCAGCCTCAGTTTTTCTCCGTCAGCATAAAAGAGAGTAAAGTCCTCTGCCGGGGTTGCCATGAAGATTGAGTTAGAGCAGTGTTTCAACCAAGGGTGATTTTTGCCCCTCAGGGGACATTTGGCAAATGTCTGAAGACATCTCTGGTTGTCACAATAGGGGTAGCAGCTCGGGATACTGTTAAACATCTGACAAAGCGCAAGACAGCCCCCACAACAAAGAATTAGCCCCAAACGTCGGCAGTGCCGAGGGCCAGCAACACTGAGTCCGACAGGCTGCAGCTACAGGAAAAATATTCATACCCCAACCCCTTTTCCACGACTGGGGCCGCCTGCAGGCACTCGTAAGGGGCCTGACCAGCCTTGTGTGAATCCGCCCCGACAGCTCCTCCCCCCGCCATCTCTACATGAGAGTCTCACCAGGAACACTGCTGCCTTAGTCTGTCTGAGCTGCCATAGCGGGATATCATAAACGGGGTGGCTTAAGCACAAACACTTCTTTCTCACACTTCTGAAGCTGGGACGTCCAAGATCAAGGCACCAGCAGATTCGTATCTGGTGAGAGCCTACTCCCTGGTGCATGGACGGCCATCTTTTCGCTGTGTCCCACCATGGGGTGGAGGGGATGGGAGAGCTCTCTGGGGTCCTTTTCATAAGGGACACTAATGCCATCACAAGGGCTCTACCCGCATGACCTAATCACCTCCCCAAAGCCTCACCTCCAAATACCACCATAGTGGGTATTTCCAATGCATGCAATGGGCAGGGGCAGTGGGGGTGCAGACACTCAGTCTAGAGCACCTGTCTTCTAACTGCTATTGCTATTAAGGTCCTTCTTTCATATCTAAATTCAAATCTGCCCACCAAGAAGCCTCCACCTGGTCTCTTGGCTGCCAGTCCTGTTTGTTCCTGCTGCACTGAACGTCTCCAGCAGCACAAATTTCAGTCCGCCTGCAGCTGAGGCTTTCTGGCTCCACACCAGCACTTCCTCCAGCCATCCTTAGGCCTTCGCATAAAGCATTGCCTCCTAAGGAGAGAACTTGATTCATGAAAAAGGAGAGGGCTTCCCAGGTAAGCAAATCCAGACTCCTAATTATGTGGTTTCTTCCTGTCTGGCCCTTCTCACTTGCAAAATGGGCACAAGCAAATCCAAGTATCAGGCTCCCCCTGAGCATTTGAGACACTGCATGTGACATGCTGCATGTCGGCAGTAAAAAGCCTTTTTTTATTTTTCAGATGCAGAGCTTGGTAAAGTCCTGACTGTTAAATCACTCTCTTGAATGGAATGGTTTTTGGTTTCTAATTCCTTGAGAGTCAAGCATATTGCCAGGTAGGATAGGAAGGCATCAGGCTTCAAGGTGTGTACTTGGGAGAGCACATTTTCCTTCTGGGATATCTTTCCATTCCATTGCTCTCCCTACACGAGGCCAAAAGGCTCTCCTTTCTGTAGCAGAGGTCTGGCAGCGTGGATTCCCCAGCTCTCCTGATCCCGTCACCCCTCCCGAGTATGAGCCGGCCACCTGTGATGAGCAGGAGGCTATGTGGGGACACCATCATTGCCAGGTGTGTGCTTCATCTGTAGCTGCCCAAAATGGTGTGTTCTGGGGGCCAGGAGTGTCTATAATAACCACTTCCTAAAAAAACAAAGGGACTCACAGCTCTTCAATTCCCGGACACTATTTCTAGGACACACAGTGATTCTAGAAGGAGAATGTCAAAGGAGGGCCCGGTGGCTCATTTTAGCAGGCCAGACACTATTCACCTCCAGCCACCGAGGCAAGTCCGACAGAGTCAGGGACACAGATCCAGCCACTTGCCCCCATCCCCAGGGCCTCCTTCACCTCGTTCACAGCCCACTGTTTTACGAAGTTCATGTAGAAACACCACAAGGGGAAATAGTACTGGCAGATGGGCCGAGGGTACACCCGTTTCCTTTACTGGAAGGCCATCCAGGATGGCACACACAGGTCCCTTGGTTCATAGTTCCAATCTTGATGGAGAACAGGGGACAATGATATCCTAGCCCTGAATGAACCATCTAACAATGCAGGTTTTAGAGCAGATTTTACGTGCTGGTTCTATTACCGTGCCGGGTTTCAGATGGTCCCAATTCCTTCCTCTCGGCCCCCACCAAGGACCTGAGGAGAGGTGGACCTCTGTCCTTGCATGCTTCTCCACCTCATCTCTGTTAAGTCTTGCTCCAGAATACATGGGACAAGCAGAAAACATTGTAAGAACTTTAGCAGCCTGCTCTGAAGATCTTGCTAAGATGTGCAGCTTTCTGTCCAAAGACAGGGAACCATCACAGGAGGCCTCCAAGCAGAGGGGAGCTAACGATTTGGGAGGAGGAAGCAGAAGGCTGCAGCAGACACTAATCCACAGACACAGGAATGGCCATTCGAAGAGGCCAGCTGACAGGAGCAGCTGCGAAATACTTTATTTCAGTGACTCAGAATTTTACCGCTTCTGAGAGGCCAGTCACAGCTATGTCTGATCAGACTTAATATGTAAAACATAACCCAGAAACTGGCAGACAAAAACAGACACCATCTTCACAAGGCTGACTGATACCAGGGATGATGCAAAACCCCGGGGTGCACTGGGCTCTAGGGAGGCGGAGATCTTCTCTGGCCCCCTCTGTGCCTCACTGTCCCCATCTGGGACATGGGGACAATAACCCTGCTTGGCCTATCGTCAGGATCAGAGCAGAGGAGGATTCAGAAAAGATGAGATAAATCCTTAAACATTAAAGGACTAGGAATTGCTCTCCGCAGATGAAAGTTTTAGTATCATTTCTTCTGGAAGATTCCCAGGTCCTCCCTGATCCAATCAATTTTGCCATTAGCTCTCATAGTACCATGTCACCCTCCGGAAAAACACTTCTCATGGTTGTCATCTCACATTTTTCTGATTCTTTAGTGTTTGCTCGCACGTGAGAATGTAAACGCCAAGCAGGCAAGGAGCCGTGTCTTCTGTGACGGCCACTCTTTGTTCTTACTGTGGCCTCCTGGTCCAGGTCTTGATAGACATCACATGACCAAACAAATGAATGAGCACAAGTTCCATGGCGTTGGACAGAAACTGCAGCAAATGGCTCTCAATCACTGCCACTGCATCGTTACAAAGGTGTCCTCAGGCTTGATAACCTACAGTATGCCTCTCTCCGAGACCATTATCTCTTCCTGAGATTGAGCAGGTTAATGAAGGTGGCCGCTATTTAATCCATTTGGGGGGGGGGGGGGCATGGAATCTTTCCTTATCTACTAACCACTGAAACATATTGTGTAGGCATCCTGAAACATGGAGCGAGTTTATTTGATTTGATTTTAAAGAGAAAGAGAGAGAGAGAGAAAGAAAGGAAGAAAGAGAGAGAGAGGAAGGAAGGAAGGAACTCGTTTTGCATTTATGGTTTCCAGCAACCACAAAAAGCAAAAGGCTGAAATGGGAAGAAACAGGAAGTGTTGGGTGAGTTTTAAAAGAAACATGGAGAGTAAGTTAAATACTACTTTGTGCTAGTGGCACAATGCATGGCAATTATTAATCCTCAATTATGTAGAAATCTAAAGATCTGTGGCCCTCTAATTAAGAGTCCAATGGTCTCGGCAAGCATGCACCACTGTTATCAAGTCCGTTGGAGAGAAGCAGGAAACAGTGCTTTACGCTCCGTGGCCATTTGTTATGGCCAACTCATTTTCTCCAAGGTTTTGAGCAAAATAAGTTCCTGAAACAGTCCTTTTTTTTCATCTTTTTTTGCTCCTTGTCCCAAGTTGAATTTCCCCTCTTTTGCAGTGAGCTTTGGATAATGGCATCATTAACTTGGTTACTACCCATTTGGCAGGGGAACAGGTGGGCAGTACAGAGGTAACCGTGCTAGAATGAAGAGAACAGCAAAAAGTAAATTGTTTAAAGGCCCCAGGCGATTAAACAATTACTCTCTTTGTAGTTCATATTTTAGAGTAAATAGCATTTACCCCAGACTGCACTTTTTTAAAATTTTTTTGTCTCAGAAACTCATCTGCCTCTGCCGACCATCCGTGGGTCCCCTTTCTCCCCGATGAAATTTTATCCCTCCAGGAACTCTTTTGTGAGCAGAAAAGCAGAGTTGGCTGATCTCTGGCCAAATGAAAAAGGCCTGTGCTTTCTGCTCCTCATCCCGCATCAGGCTCTAATTTCCAAACACGATACCGTTTCCCTGATAGCCGGCTGCACTCCATTGCTTCTCTCTGCACACTAATTCAGAGGTTATAACTCCTTCTCTCAATAGTGTTTACCAAGGATGCCAGCGACACGGCCTCCCATTTTCAATGGATTTCTGACTTCCAGAGGCCGTTCGTTATTCAGGCCCCCACCCTGATGCCCGCAGCCTCTGTGTGTTAGTTTTGATGAAGTATCAACGGAGCACGTTTGTGAAGCTGAGCCTCCCTAAGCTGGACGTCTGGGAATTGCTTAAACCCCCAGCATCTAAGTGGGAGTTTGGGGGGCTAGGAACTAACTGTGGCCCACGTGTTGCTGTGATGTGAACCAATCTGACAATTTTAACCAGAAACAATGAAGAGTGTATATGTATGTCTGTAATAAAAGAGACACTCATGACCTGGGTGGGTGGGAGGGAGGGAGACAGATAGATGCAGAGGGAGAGAGAGAGGGAAGCGAATTACAAATTGAGGGCTGCTCCTAAAAGCACAAAGTAATAGGAGTGTCATAAATTTGGACCAAGTTCAAGTGCCACACAATTAGGGGCAGCCCTGGAAATCTAGCAAAAGTGGGATATCAAACTGCAGTAAGACCTGTTCCTGCAATCTGTGCCATCCAGGCAGAAGAGTCTCAACTCCAAGACTCGGATGACTGTACCTCCTCGAGGTCTCTATCTGAGCTAAGAGGGGATCTTTATCTCCAGCCTCTTCCTCAAGATGATAAATGGATTTATTGAGTATGCTGAAGTTCATGCTCTGGAAGGAGAACTTGATTCATGTGAGCCCACACACTGAAATAAATAGACCACATAGAACACAGTGGGCTTTGAGCCCAGGCTTCACTATTAACACTGAGATGGGAAAGCGGCAGCGGCACCTGGGACTTGGTAGACATGCAGATTCTCGGGCCCCCGGCCCAGACTTTCTGAATCAAAATCTGCATTCTCAGAAGCCCCCCATTTGGAAAGTGCTGCTCTAGAGAGTTTCTGATAATCTGCAACCAGTGTGTGGGGGGGTTTTGCAGTTCATTTCCAGCCCAGATCACCAGCCCCTAGAATGTGGGCTCTAAGGGCCATGGTTCATCTACCCCCTCCCTAGAAGGCCCCCACTAAATGAATGACTCTTGTTCTCTGTGCTCTGTATGCACTGGACTGGCCACTCCCGGCTTCAGGAACCATGTTCCTAAGTTATAGAGTTTGCTTATGAGTTGTCAGCTTGTTCTAAGCCCAACCTGTGAGGTCCTAGTGTTTGTAAGCTAACCCCATGATTAGCAGCATTGTGCAGCAACCATACCTCCAGTGTGAGCCCTGGGACAAAACTTCCACTTTCACCTCAGCCTGGGAATGTTTCAATCTCTTCTATCAGCAGCAATCACTTTCTGGTTGCTGGGGAAAGCCCAGAGGGCAGAGCCCGGGCACATCCTGTGCAACACTATGAAACTTCCCCCAGCAGAGCTCTGACCCGGCCTGTACAACACCATTAAACTTCCCTGTTCCTTTACTGACTGCAATCTAGACTGCGATCATTTTGTCCCAAATATCAATTATAAGAGGACAAAAAGCAGACTCTCCTATGTCCTCAGTCTCTCTTTTCAAAATGTAGTGGCTGTGCCTCTTTCTAACCAGACTTGGCTTTACGGCTGGCCATCATAAACGAAACAAAACAAAAATAAATACCACCACCTGTCTCAAGATATTGGAAGGGAGGCAGAGAATGTGAAATAAGGAGAGTATCTAGGGCAGATATGGCGGTTGTTTCATCTTTTCTTATTTCACGGATGGGGTACGTGAGAATCTGAAAAAGGACACCCATTACCTTCAGTTCCATCTTTTCTAACCTCACATACAGAAGGTGAGAAGCCCTCATTACATTCTCTTCAAGTCTGGACTTGGCCTGCCCTGCACACTGAGCCACTGAGAGGGTTTGCTTTACCACAGACTGGATCAGCCACAGCCAGCTCTGCCCTCCCTGAAGGCCACTTCCTGTGCCCACTCCCCTCCCACAAGATGGCCTCTTCCACCTGCTGCTCCCCGCCCAAACAGAGCTGCTCATATACTGTCACTTTCACTTATTCACATTCTCTGGGAATGTTTCTTTACTTTCCCATTCACCCCCAAGTGGGAGACACAGTGACCTATGGATTTTGGAGTTAGATGCCCATGCCTTAAAATCCCTGTCCTGTCTCCTCGTTGTGAAATGACCCTGGAAACTCATTTGTCACCTTTATGTCTCTGTTTCATCCTCTGTAGACCAGAAGTAATAGTATATACCACATAGGGTTGTTCTGCCAATTAAAAAAGTGAGCCTATATCAGGTACATAGGTTAATGGTCAATACATACTACTGACCATACTACCATACTACCCACCAGCCTCTGCTACCGGGGTTCCTACGGATGCTCTAAATCAGGTCTGCCTAGAGACGGAGAGGAGAGGCTTATGGAAACCCACTTCACCTCATATGTGAGCTCAGACCCAACTCCTTCTCAACCCTTGATCTTCCCCAACTGCCACAGAAAATACACAAAAGCGAGAGCCATCTTGAAAATCAGTGAGTGGAATCCTAAGGCCTAAGAGGGGAAATGTATTACAGGAAAAGAGACGCCAATTTTCCAACCAGACAAATCGAAACCAGACAAGCTGTGTGGCCTCAGGCAAGTCACTTGAGCTCTCTGAGCTTCCATTTCCTCATTTGTAGAACGGAGATAACCATGGCTCCTTGCAGAGGTTGCAAGGTGGGATTAAATAAATGTGTTTAAACATCTAAAACAGCAGATCCATAATTGGGGATAAACAAGTGAGAGTCTGTCGTCTCTCTTGCCTTTTCATCAAAGGTCAGGGAACACTGACATTGAGGAGGCTGACATCACAACCTGCTCCTCAAGAAGTGACAGCTCCTCGTGAGCCATCAGCACAGGAGTGATCACTTGAGCTATTCATTAGCATAAATATTCCACAACAATGTCATTTTAATGCTCCCAAAAGAGCACCTGTTATCTATCCCACAAATTGGGCCTTCCACGGCATAAATCATCAAGAAGCACTTCCCATGTGTCTTAAATGAAGGAGTGCCATTCCAACCAATAAAGCAAATAGTAAACAAAACAAAAAACAGACAAAGCACAGAAACACCCCACGCTGTGACTTTAATAGTTGATCAATTGCAGATCAAGAGCTTTAATTTCTCCTTAGCACTGGGTTGACAGCAGGAGCTGAGTTCCCACTCATTTAGAGATGATTACTTTCGTGAAAAACAAAGGCTCCATTCATCAGAACTTGGCCAATAAACACCTCCAAAGTTGGGACCGGCTCCCAGAGAAAGATCCAGAAAATAGACAACACCACAGAACTGCTAAATGACCCCCACAGAACAGGGCTGTAGACTGACCATCATCCTACCACATAGCCGAGTTGCGAAGCTGATTCTGTTTCCCTGAGTAGATCATGGGTCATCGGAGGTTACAGGACATGCTTGCTCTACCATTGGATCCAGACCCAACCAAGTTTGCTTAATTAATTTCCTCAGGCAAACAAGTGGTGGTCAAGCCAAACTTTGCCTCTCTTGTAGGACTATTCAAGTTCCTTTGCTGATATTTTTTTTAAGAGAGAGAGAATGCAGGAGTAGGGAGGAGCTGAGGAAGAGAGAGACAAAGGGAAAGGGGGGAGAGAGAGAGAGAGAGAGAGAGAGAGAGAGAGAGAGAGAGAGAGAGAGAGAGAGAATCCAAAGCAGGCTCCATGCTCAGTGCAGAGCCCAATGCGGCACTCAATCCCACAACCCTGGGATCATGACCTGAGCCAAAAATCAAGATTCAGATGCTCAATGGACTGAGCCACCCAGCTCAGTGGTTATGAACCTCTAATTCTACCAGGCCCAGCTATTTACCACCTTCTGTTTGAGTCCTCCTCTGATATTTTGCTGAAAAACATAACAGTAATTATAATAATAATAACCCACACTTCTTCCAGTCCACCTACAACTCCTTCTGGTTCACACTCGTGGCCCATTTCATATGACAGCATCTTTGCCCTTACTTGAGGACAATGGAGTCATCATACAAGACTGGGGGAGGATGAGGACATGGAGATACCACATCCACTGGAGTCAAACAGACCAGATCTGAATCATGGCTTTGCCAGGTAATGGTGCAATACTATTTATCTCGCAGTTTACCCATTCATTTTTTTCTACAAATACTCTGGAGTGTTTCATTTACCAGCCACGGATCTAAGCACTGGGGATTGAGCAGTGAACAAGACAGACATGGTCTCCGATCCTGTTGAGTGAGGTGTAGACATAGCCTCTTTGGAAGTTGCTAGTCCATAAGGTTCCTCAAAACATTAAAAATAGAACTACTCTATAACCCAGCAATTGTACTACTAGGTATTTATCCAAAAGATACAAAAATGCTGATTCGAAGGGGCACATGCACCCCCATGTTGATAGCAGCACTATCCACAATAGCCAAAGTATGGAAAGAGCCCAAATGTCCATCGACTGATGAATGGATAAAGATGTGGTATATATATGCAATGGAGTATTACTTGGCAATCAAAAAAGAATGAAATCTTGCCATTTGCACCAACACAGTTGGAACTAGAATGTATTATGCTAGGTGAAATAAGTCAGGAAGACTTAATATCATATGAAAGAAAGACAAATATCATATGATTTCACTCATATGTGGAACTTAGGAAAAAAAAAAGATGAACATAGGGGAAGGGTAGGAAAGATAAGAACAGTGAGGGAAGCAAACTGTAGGAGACACTGAAATACAGAGAATACACTGAGGGTTCCTAGAGGGGAGGTAGGTAGGGGGAATAGGCTAAATGAAACAGGTGATGGGCATTAAGGAGGGCACTTGTTGGGATGAGCACTAGGTATTATATGTAAGAGAGGAATCACTGGGTTCTACTCCAGAAACCAATATTACACTGTATGTTAACTAACTTGAAGTTAAATAAATAAATTTCCATGCTCGTCCATGGAAGTAACTCAACAAATACACAGTTATTTCATTTGTAAAGCCCAGGACCATGCCTTGACATATAACACTTGCTCTATAAATAATGAGAGAATAAAGTAAGTAATTGCTTCTAAATTAGGCAGAACCAGATCCAGCATACTTTAAGCAACATGATCATTTCTCTGCCTAGTTAAGTGTCGTTCAGGTCAACTATCTTGTCATGGGGCTGCACTTAGCTCAAGTTTCAGGGAATACCTAGCAGAATGGATCATATTCTGCTAGTCTGGGGGGAGAATGAGATGTAAACAGCTCAATATAATTACCATATGGAAATGCATATAAAGTTAGACAAATGTGCAAGACTCTGCAGAGGAAGGAGTGAACTCTCCTAAGTTAGAGGTGGCCCTGCTCCAAAGCAGTCACACCTGAGTGGGTGTGACAGAGGGAGGAGCTTTGTTATTGGATGTTCCTTTCAATCTGCTCATTTTATGCACTCAATGTGTGCCCAGCTCCATGCTGGGTTCTGAAGGTCAGGTTCAAAGTCAGAGGCTCTATCCCAAAGAGTGCATAGGATAAACAGGTCTTTCCCAGAGGGCTGTGAGGAACTCTGTAGTGCTCAGAAAGTGGTGTGCCTAGAGTAGTCAAGGAGGCCCTCTTGGAAGAGGGAGATGGGGATCTTAAGGGGAGAGCCATATTGAACCCAGGTGAGAGGGAGACACACTGCAAGAGAGTTGCATTTCCTATTTTCCTTGGCCTAGACTTTTTCTCTTAGGCATGACCTCACACAGGAAACATCACATCTGTGGAAGAACAGAACCAAAGAGGGAAGTTACCACTGAGAACAGCTATTTGGGGCCTCAAAGGGTGAGGAGGCACATGCTGAGTGGCCTTCAGAAGCAGGACATTGCTTAATACTGGCCAGAACCAGACGCCAGACAGACTGGTCTCAGGATGCTGGAGAAGCAGGCTATGTGGGAGGGTGGCCGTCCCCAGGCCTTCCCAGCAGAGAAGGGATAGGCCATGGCGTGGGTCCGGAGCTGGTAGGGGATGCAGGCGTTGGGTCCTGGCCCTTCCTTCTCGACCAGAGCCCACGAATTACAAGCTGCCTGGCAAGAGCCAAGGGCAGTGCTGAGCTGAGCAGAGAAGAGCAAGGGACGTGGGTCCAGGCCGAGAAAGGCCTGCTGCCTTTCTACCCTTCTCTACTTGTCAGAGGCCTTTCGGCTTCCAGCAGCTCACCTTTATGAGAGGACAGGGCACAGACAGAAGGGGTGATGGATCAAGGATCAAAATCACACATATGGAACCACAAAAGGCCCCGAATAGCCAAAGGAATTTTGAAGAAGAAGACCAAAGCAGGAGGCATCACAATCCCAGACTTTAGCCTCTACTACAAAGCTGTCATCATCAAGACAGCATGGTATTGGCACAAAAACAGACACATAGACCAATGGAACAGAATAGAAACCCCAGAACTAGACCCACAAATGTATGGCCAACTCATCTTTGACAAAGCAGGAAAGAACATCCAATGGAAAAAAGACAGCCTCTTTAACAAATGGTGCTGGGAGAACTGGACAGCAACATGCAGAAGGTTGAAACTAGACCACTTTCTCACACCATTCACAAAAATAAACTCAAAATGGATAAAGGACCTGAATGTGAGACAGGAAACCATCAAAACCTTAGAGGAGAAAGCAGGAAAAGACCTCTCTGACCTCAGCCGTAGCAATCTCTTACTCGACACATCCCCAAAGGCAAGGGAATTAAAAGCAAAAGTGAATTACTGGGACCTTATGAAGATAAAAAGCTTCTGCACAGCAAAGGAAACAACCAACAAAACTAAAAGGCAACCAACGGAATGGGAAAAGATATTCGCAAATGACGTATCGGACAAAGGGCTAGTATCCGAAATCTATAAAGAGCTCACCAAACTCCACACCCAAAAAACAAATAACCCAGTGAAGAAATGGGCAGAAAACATGAATAGACACTTCTCTAAAGAAGACATCCGGATGGCCAACAGGCACATGAAAAGATGTTCAGCGTCGCTCCTTATCAGGGAAATACAAATCAAAACCACACTCAGGTATCACCTCACGCCAGTCAGAGTGGCCAACATGAACAAATCAGGAGACTATAGATGCTGGAGAGGATGTGGAGAAACGGGAACCCTCTTGCACTCTTGGTGGGAATGCAAATTGGTGCAGCCGCTCTGGAAAGCAGTGTGGAGGTTCCTCAGAAAATTAAAAATAGACCTACCCTATGACCCAGCAATAGCACTGCTAGGAATTTATCCAAGGGATACAGGAGTACTGATGCATAGGGCCACTTGTACCCCAATGTTCATAGCAGCACTCTCAACAATAGCCAAATTATGGAAAGAGCCTAAATGTCCATCAACTGATGAATGGATAAAGAAATTGTGGTTTATATACACAATGGAATATTACGTGGCAATGAGAAAAAATGAAATAGGGCCTTTTGTAGCAACGTGGATGGAACTGGAGAGTGTGATGCTAAGTGAAATAAGCCATACAGAGAAAGACAGATACCATATGGTTTCACTCTTATGTGGATCCTGAGAAACTAAATAGGAACCCATGGGGGAGGGGAAGGAAAAAAAAAAAAGAGGTTAGAGTGGGAGAGAGCCAAAGCATAAGAGACTATTAAAAACTGAGAACAAACTGAGGGTTGATGGGGGGTGGGAGGGAGGAGAGGGTGGGTGATGGGTATTGAGGAGGGCACCTTTTGGGATGAGCACTGGGTGTTGTATGGAAACCAATTTGTCAATAAATTTCATATTAAAAAAAAAAAGGATCAAAATCACAAAATGAGATGCTGGTGAGCTCCAACTTTCTCCTGGAGTCTCTGCATTTTTCACCTCCATCTCCATGTATCTATCATCAGCAATAAAATCTTGATAATAAAATCAACCAAAGAGTAAAATTCAGCAACAGAGAGAGGCCGTCTGTTGTCTGGGAGCATGTGTTCCAGCAGGAGAGGAGCAGGAAAAAGCCCAGGCTCGTGGAGGCTGCAGCCTTCTCATGACAGGCCATGAGGGCACTGCACCCACAGGAGAAGCGATGAGGGGCCGCAGTGATTTGGGAAAGAAAGGATCCTATCTCCATCCTTCTCCCCAAGAGCATCTTTGCCCCAGGCTCTTCAACTGCCTTCAATTAATCTCCAACCTCGAACAATCTGCACTTGTTAATATGGAGGGAGTGACATGATCATTGTTATGAGCTGAAATATGTCCCCCCAAATTTAGATGTTGAAGCACTAGACAGGGCTTTCAAAGGCAAGCAAGTCCACATAAGACCACTTGGGTGGGCCCTAAACAAGATGACTGGTATTCTTACAAGAGGAGATAATGACACAGAACAGACACCAGAGATGCATACACACACACACACACACACACACACACACACAGGGCCATGTGAGGACACAGCAAGAAGGCAGCCATCTGCAAATCAAAGGGAGAGGCCTCAGAAATCAACCCTGCTCATTGGTGTCCTATTTCCAGCCTCCAGAACAGTGACAAAGTATATTTCTATTGCTTAAGACCCCCCGGTCTGTATTTGGGGAAGGCAGCCCTGGCCCACAGTTTCCCGTGAGGCAGCATATCCGAGCACGGAGCACTCAGACAGCAAGATATGTACCAAGCAACAACCCGCCGAGCCCACCGACACGCACATGCGCACACACAGCCATGTGACAATATTTACTCATCCACGTCTGTGGTTGACATGATGGAATACTGAGAGCTTCCAAATGTCCAGTCCTTCCTTTTGAAAGAAACAATTCATTTTTCAGTAACTGTGGTGTGGTGGGGGGAGCGTGCCTTTCTATAGTTCATTTGGATGGTTTAGTATTAAAAACAAAATTTAACTCCTACAAAAATCCTCTCCCCATTTGACCTAACTAGTCACACTGGTGGGTCTGAAGGCCTCATTCCTTTTGGGGGCAATGGCTGTTGCAGCTCTAAGCTGGAAAGTTTGCTCTTCAGGGCACGGGGGAGCCCCGTAAACATGACACCGCCTCAAAGCCACATTTCCTATCATTGAGCTCAGCTGTCTCTGAGAGCTTGGGACATGTGTGACATCTGTGATACTGCTAGGACAATTCCCCACATCCCTTTGTAACCTGATGCCTTTGTCAGACTGAAGGGCTCCAGCCTGGAGGAAAGGAGCTAATTGAAGGCAGGTGGTTTCCACTCCTTCAGGGAGGAAACTCATTTGATGGCTTCCTACCTCTCTGTCAGTCAATCAACAGGCAAGTATTGGCAGCTCGCTGAGTGCAGGGCACCAAAGTGGCTGTGGAAAAATAGAGAAATTTGAGGAAACAAATATCCCACTGGCAACATCATGAATCACCAATGGAAAGATCAGGGCAAACAATGACCACCCCTTCCAGGCAATTTTAAGACGCAGCTCAGCCTGGGTAGATAGAGCTTCTCACTCCGTGATGAGTTGATGACTTCTCTTAATTTAGACTGTAATACTTTGGCCTCTATTTCCTGCCCACTCACTGCTAGGAAGTTCATTCTGGCGGGCAATACCGGGCATTCAGCACAGGCTCCCACCACCCCATGCAGGAGCCTACACCTACCTAAGCTCTCCTCCCGCAGAGGCTGCGGTCTCAGATGGCTTCTCCATTCCTCCTTCCCATCCTCTCTACAATTGCCACAAAGCAGATAGCGGAGTGCTTGACATTTCCTTTGAATTAAGGCTGCAAGTTAAGTGGACATTTTCCAGTAGATAGATGGCGACTCCAGACCTCCCCACAGCTAATGAGGCCTGCCCGGGATTGCAGATTTCACCTGTTTCTTTCATAGGCCCACACGCTGCTTGAAATTTGCAAGTCCTCAATGAAGAAATAGCCCTGATTGCTCATTAAAAGCGAGAGAAAGCAATTAAAATACAAAAGACAGAGCAAAGCTTAACTCTTGGAAGTTGAGCAAGCATTGTCAGAAGGTGGGGAAGCAATTTTGGAGGGCAGCAGGAGAGAGAATCGAGGGCCCTAGTCAGTGACACCGCAAATGCGGACAGATGCAGGGTGGAGCGTAGAGCCACAGGCTGTGGCAGGCCTAGAGCTGAGCATTCTTTTCCTTTTTTCCATTTCTTTTATACTCATTTAAATTCATTTAATTCACTAAAATGAGCTTGGCATGAAATCTAATTTCCTTAAAAAAAAAAGTCCCCTTCCTTTTTGTCTAGAAAGCTCATGTTCAGCAGACATGGAAGCAGGCTTCATGGACACATAAGCTGCACCCTGCTTTGAGGGGCCACCTTGCACGGACTCACTTCTGAACAAGGGATCCTACCTTTTCATTTGGCCCTGGGCCTGGCAAATTATGTAGCCAGTTCTGCCGCTGGAATAAATGACTGTCCAACCCAGATTGTTTCCAAACCCTTTTCCAGAACCCTGGGTGGGACAGGCCCAGCCCCTCCCAGCCCCACACTGCACTTGTCTGGTCTGTCCGCACACCTGTTGGCCTCATTTGCCAACAGGATCATGGTTAACTTGAAAGAGGATCCACGGTGTATTACAAATTAAAATAAGACTCCTAGATGGCAGTTCCTGGGAGGATTTTTGGTTGGCCTGAAGTGTTTGTGGGGAAGTGAGTCTTCCTTCAAATTGTTTTGCTCCTGGGTAAGCAGCAGAGAACTACTATCACTGTAGAACCATTGTCCCAGGCAATGAAAATTTATCCTAGGTGTTAATTAGCTCAATATTTATCTCATCTAATATGCAAATTAAGACACTGCGGTCTCATTAGCGTCATCTGTGTTTCCTTTAAGCAAAAACTAAATCTCTTGCCAATGCAAGAAAAAGAAAAAAAAAACATCAGTATTTCTCTTTGAAGCTAATGAGGGTGTGATTTGACTCTTTCTTTGTTATGAGGTAGCAAGTTAGGAAAACCACATTTTAAATATGCCAAGTGGAGCCTGACCTCATCTATCAGAAGCAAGAACATGGCCTTGACTGGTTTATCAGGCTTTCTGCGTCTAGCATGTGCAAAGCACCGGGGCCTAAGAAGCCAGCTGGTGAGTCGGCCACGAACCACTATGAGGAGTTGGACCAAGAAAGGAGATGCAGCCTGAGGGAGAAGCCTGCATAGCACACAGATGTACCTCACTGAGAAGAGAGGGAAGAAATAACTCTAATGCCACAAATCTTAAAATGAGAAAATAGTTCTCAAATTGAAAAAGAACAAAGGGATTTTAGCTCAAAATTTCTACCCCTTCCGGCTTCCCATTTTGAGGTTTTAGAGTTTATACAGAGAATAAGCAAACAGGCATCAGATACCCACATTGTGCCCCAAAAGCTAGGCTTCGTGTGCCCGTGACAACAAATGCTACATACAGAACATCGCGAACATCAGGAGCAACCTGAATGTTCTGGGCCCGCGGCAGGCTGCTGGGAAGTCCACCCGCATCAGCTCTAACCTTGGCGGTCCCTCAGCAGAAGAGTATCTCTCTTTCTCACCTTCTCCTCACATCTCTCCTTCATACGGTGCTTCAGGGTGGTTAGGTCACCAGATCATGCAGCTAAAATGTAGCCAAGGTGGAACGAAAAGGCAAAAGGACCATGACAGGCCACAGGGTATGCGGCCTAATTAGCGAGGTGTCCTATGCACAGTGATCGGAGGGTGGCAGGGGTGCGTGGCTCTCTCACCCCAGAGGCCAGTGCATGTTGTGGATCCCTGAATCCCGAGACCACAGGCTCCAGTGTGGCTCCTTGCCCTCCCCCCTTTCCTAATTTAACAAGCTATTCAAAATCTGTTTCGCGAACACCATCTGCTCCTTGGGGCAGGAGAGAGACGGGTCTGCATCCCAACACCTTCTGGCTGGAGTCTGAAAACTGAAAACCACCGCACACGCGGACGGAGGCTGATTTCCATACTTTGCAAATCGCGTCAAGTGTCGCAGCCGTGGAGCAGGGAGAGCTCCCTGCCTGCAGTCGACCAGGGACAGGAGTGGAAGGCGGAGGAGCTGTTTCCCAGGGGAAACAGGAGAAAGAGCCATGACCTCCCCGTGACGCGTGGCCCAAGGATGACAGATTCCCGCAGAGCGACTTAGTCTTGTCAGATTCCATGCCTGTGAGTCTGGCCTTCACCTTGAAGCCAAGCAGCTGAGCAGAAGGCAAATGAATGTGGCTGAGCTGCGTGAAAGTGCTGCCATTTCCAAGAGCATCTCCACTGGGCTGTCAGACAACCGCATGGACAGATGCCTCGAGTCTCTGGAGACACTTACACTCTCGTACTGGAACTTCCGGAGGATGCTTCTGATCTGTCTGGGTGCTTTTCCTTCCATCACTGTCTCTGAGCCACGCATACGAGCAGACATGGACAGCCCCACTTGACAGACAGGAATACTGAGGCCCCAAAAGGCAAAGTGGCCTGCTCAGGCAGGAGAGCCAAATAGCTTGGAAAAGAACCTGTTTCTGAACTGTTGCCTCTGTTCTAGTTCCCACACTGGGGAAGGGTGGGAGGGGGCGACCAAAATGAGCTTTCTCCTAGCACTGTCACAATGTCCAACTGAAGTAGGTATTGCTATCTCCATTTTAGGGATGGAGAAATTGAGCACATCAAGGAATGGGAGAAGGAAACGAGTATTTGTTGAATGCCTAATGCTGGCGGTGTTGTATAAAATAGGAACAGGTAACAGAGGGATGGCACCAGAGTTCCAAGCGCAGAACGCCCCTCAAGGACAAGGTAGAAAAAGTGAGAGGGGGATAAAAAGCTAGCTATGTACTTCCTGTGATCAAATAGCACCCTTCACCTCCTGCCCCAGGGCAAGAGTTACAGGCAGCACACAGAGAACAGAGCAGAAAGCAGAACAGCAGCCTGTTGCAAAGCGAGGAGGTGTGGACACAGGCATTCCAGCCCCTGGCCTGCCTTGCCGGAGGGGAAAAAAAAAACCCAGAGGAAGAAAGCCACACCCGCTGAGGGTAAACAATGCATCTGGAAGCGTAGGGTCACATGGAGTCTCAGTGTGTTTTTGCTACTGTCTCTACATCTGGTGACAAATCATGTGTTTCTGATTTCTTTTTTCCATTTGATAAACCTCTTCACATAAACTTGCTTTCAGGGTGGTTGCTCTGGGTTTCTTTAGGTTATGTAATATTTGATACATAATGAAACGTACATCAGGTTTGTGCAAGATATAAAGCAAATTCATAAAGCCCACCCCCACAGACTAAGCACTGTTGACCTGAGAAATAATGTTACTAAAGCACTGAGGCTTCTGAGGGTCCTTTTCTTATTCTGTCTCCACCTTCTGCCTGTCAGAAACAAGGTTTAACCTGAATTGTGTACTCATCCATCATCAGATTGCTTATATATTAATATATATCTATACATACTACATATATATGTATAGATACACATATCATATATACACATCCCTTCATGGTCCGTTGTTTAGATTTTCTTGTTGGTGAGCTCTACAAAAATGGCATCATAGTATGTGGACAGCTGCATCTCTCTTTTCTCACATTATGCCCTGTTTCTCAAAGTCTCAGTAAAAGGGGAATTTGACCTAGCAGTAAATTCTATACAACTAATTTTACTAAGAGTTCATGAAAAAAAAAAAAAAAAAGATGGTATTGCAGTGGGTGTTACGGATCCCAGTGATTTATTTCATCCTGTCCCCGTTTTATAGACAGATGTCGAGTCTAGGGGGATCGGGTCATTTCACCTCCCCAGGGGCCTCAGGGAGCCAGGACTTGGCCCTGGGACCGCCTAGTGCCCCCTGGAGACGACACGCAGCACCAACTCCAGTTTGCCAGCAGGGTCTGGTAACGGTGCCTTCCTTCTCCTGGGATGCGTGATGGGGGCCCTGCCAAAGCTCCTACTTCCATCTCTTTGCTTTGCGCCCAGAACGGGGCTTTTAGTCAAACCTCTGCCAGGACGACATGCCTGCTTTTTAGGAAATTTCACACTGCCAGTGTACTGACTGAGTCTTATTTGTTTTATTTCCTGTTATCCGATTTGTGACAGTGAGCCTACTAAAAATTCCTTTCAACTCCAATGTCCTCCCCATGCTATATAATCCCGGAAAAAAAAATCACATTTTGCGTTACCGAGAAAGCGTCTCGCCCGCCTGATTGTCCCCGACACCCAGGAAGAAATGCCACCGCTGAGAGATAAGACAGCCTAGAAGGGAACGTGAGGATCTCTAAATGAGATTTCAGCTGTTAACCACGGTTCTTTCAGAGCTGTCTTACCTTAAGGGAGAGAAAATGCTGCAAGGGTGAGAGAAGGAAGCAAGGGAACCTCATTCCTGGGGCCCCACAACACACCAGGTATGTTTCCCATATGCATGACCGCAAGCAGTTGTCACGGACGTCCTGGCAGGCAGTGGGGTTGTAAATCCCATTTTACAGATGAGCAAGCCGAGGCTCTGAGAATTGAACTGCCATGCCAACGGACAAGAGCTGGTCAGTTTGTTGACCTTCAATCCAAATGATTTTCTTCCCACGAGAGCTTCGTGCTTCTTTCAGCATGACAAGATGATGTCTTATGCCTGCTTGGACACAAATCTCATTAGGCATCTCTTGAGTGTGAAATTTGCAGACGGGTCAAGAATTGTGGGTGACAGACTTCCAAATAGAGCAAACAACCCTACTTCCAAAATGTGGAAGGGGGTCCAGAGATCATCTCACACCTTTCTCCTGTTCTACAAATGGCAACAATGAGAACCAAATCTGAAATCAGTGAAGCATCTTTCAGAAGCCACACAACATCAAAGGCGCCCCCTTCTGGATCACATTCACTGATTGCCAGAGAAGAGCTCATAAGTGCATATCCATCGTTGCATTAACTTTGCCTGCTAATTTTTTTTTTTTAAAGTTTAAATAAGCCTTTTACTCTTGAATAACTTTAGACTTACAGAAAAGTTACAAAGGTGATCTGGGGAGTTCCCATATACCCTTTACCCAGCTTCCCCTAATGTTAATATCCTCCATGATTGTGGTCCCTTTGTCAACATTAGGAAATTAACATTGGCATATACCGTAACTAGCCAAAGGTTTCATTTGGATATCAGCAATTTTTTACTAATGTCTTTTTCTGTTCCAGGATCCAATCCAGGATTTTAAACGCCAGTTTAATTATTTATAAGTCTCTCAGCCTTGAAAACATGTCCAATATCTGCCCACCCAGTAGGCCATGGAGTTTCCAGAAAGCAAGGGCCCCAGGAAATGTAGTTCTTAGCGTGCAGCCACAAGATATGCATTTGTTAAATGTGTACTAAGCAATGTAGACTTAACAAAGATTTGTTATACTGGCTGTTGATCAATGCAAAGACCTCAAAAATGGCCCCAGGACCACAGTGCCTCCTTCACTCTCTTCCATATTGCCATTAAAAATATGAATGTAGGGAATTAGGGTATATAGACCTATGTGTGTATGCTATGCACACCCGCACGTGTGTATACAGAAACACAAATGCATAGGAACATGCTCCACAAAAGACACATTTCAAATCCACTGAGAAATGGCATGAGAACAATTAACCCATTGTTCATGGAACTCTTGGCTATTCATAAGCATATTCATGTGTGAGTAGATTCCTACCTACCCCTTATGTAATACCATTCATAAAAACAAGTTAGAGAATGATTAAAGTGTCAAATATTGAACAAGTAAAAATATCAAATAATTAGAGGAAAAAACTATTGAGGTGAGGCTGGCCTTCTAAACGCAAATGCTGTGAAGGGAAAGAACAAAACGAACGCTGAATTAAATATATAACAGAAAACACTAATGAGGAGAGAAAGATTAAGGTGAGAACATATAAAAATGTCTACAGATCAATAGGTAAAAGATTAAAGAAACCGACAGAAAATGACCTACATTTGAACTGGCAATCCCCAGAAACAGAAGGATAAACCCCCAAAGCACAACCAAGAAGAGCCACCCTCCCTGGAAACTGGGAAGCAAACATGAAAGCAACAAGATGACCCTTTCACCCAAAGGTTACCACGGGTCAAGCAAATGTGCGTCAGTCTGGGGGGTTGGGTGACGCTAAGGGGAACAAGCCTGGCTTGAGCTGAGCTGGGAGAGGGCTGTGGCTGTGAGGCACCTTACCCATTGTCATTAACCGTCTAATGCAAATTCCACACCTGCAACAACTGTTGCCTTTACAGCTTCTAACCTGGGCCCGGGCAGCTTAACCAAGAGTCCCGCACCTGAGAGAGGGGTGTGAACCAGGACTGAAGTCTCAGGCCAGTGCACCAGGCCCTAGCATCAAGGCTTTGGGGCAGTTTGACCTTTCTCTGGGGCAGTAATGTTGGTTCGGGACGAATGTACAAAATACTGCTGTAGGTGGGGCTGTGTCCCAGGTGCGGCTGTGTCCCTGTGTCAGGTGCTGGATCCAGGTGTCCCTGGCCCATCCTCAGCCCACCACCAACCCCGCCCCAAACTCAGATCCCCAGTGTCTGCTCATGAACACTGCAGGCAGAAAGGCAAGAGAACCACAGCGGCAAGAACTGCTGGGCACGCTGCTGGCTGCTCAGATCGTCCTGAGCTTGGGCAATTTATAGCCGGGCCTTAGAGCCCTGTCTGAGAAGAGCCTTGATCCCTGCCCTCCCCGGGGCCAGCTGCCAGGTTCTGGCGTCCCAGGAGGTGGTTCTGAAGATCCATCCTATGAGGATTGCCTACAGTGGCTCTCCTAGTCCCACGCCATTCGTTACAGAGCTTTATTTAGAGCCTTAATACCAAGGGGCCCTGACCCAGCACCCACCATGAGTAATATTTTGTATGTTCCCTGTGAACCATTGTTGCTGCCCACAGAGAAAGGCCAAACATTTCAGGCTCCTTCGGGGAACATTTGCATGACTTACGAGGTTTATTTAGGGCCTTAGGAGTGCCTTCCCAGAGGAAGGGCAGGGCTGGGCCTCCTCCTGGCTGGAGGCCCCGGTCAGTAATATGCCCAAAGATTTGCTGGCAGGAAGCTCTGAAGCTCTCCCCGCACTGCCAGGCAATTTGTTCTGGAGTCTAGCGACTGGAGAGGGGGAGTGTTATAAGAGGATAGTGAAGACTTCAAAAATACTGAGGAAAGAGCTCAAAAGCCCTCAAATCCAGACTCAGTAGCCTGCCAAATGGAGCCATTTCCAGGGCTTCCACTGGTAAAGTGTGAGGCCCTCTAAATGACATCAGCTTCAAAATGAACAGCTCAGGAAATAACAGATGTTGGCAAGGATGTGGAGAAAGGGGAACCCTGCTGCATTTTGGTGGGAATGCAAACTGGTGCAGCCATTCTAGAAAACAGTGTGGAGGTCCCTCAAAAAGGTAAAAACAGAAGTACCCTACAACCCAGCAATAGCACTGCTAGGAATTTATCCAAAGAATACAGGAGTGCTGATGCATAGGAGCACTTGTACCCCAATGTTTATAGCAGCACTTTCAACAATAGCCAAATTATGGAAAGAGCCCAAATGTCCATCAACTGCATCAACTGATGAATGGATAAAGAAGATGTGATATGTGTGTGTGTGTGTGTGTGTGTGTGTGTGTGTGTGTGTTTACACAATGGAATACTACTCGGCAATGAAAAAGAATGAAATCTTGCCATTTGCGACAACAATGATGGAACGGGATGGTATTATGCTAAGTGAAGTAAGTCAGTCAGAGAAAGACAGATATCCTATGTTTTCACTCATATGTGGAATTTGAGAAACTTAACAGAAGACCATGGGGAAAGGGAAGGGGGAAAAATAGTTACAAATAGAGAGGGAGGCAAATCATAAGAGACTCTTAAATACAGAAAACAAACTGACGGTGGAAGGGAGTGGGGGGACAGGAGGTGGAGAAAATGGGTGACGGGCACTGAGGAGGGCACTTGTTGGGATATGCACTGGGTGTTGTGTGTAAATGATGAATCACGGGAATCTACTCCCTAAGCCAAGAGCACGCTGTATACACTGAATGTTAACTAACTTGATAATAAATTATATTTAGAAAACGACATTAGCTTAAATTAGCCAATAAGTTTGGTGGCTGAGTGTTCAAACCCCAAACTTGAGGCCAATCAGTGCTGGGAGAAGTCCACCAGGCAGAGAGGTGTAGCTCATCCCTGACATCGTTCAGAACTGCCAGTGCAAGGCGATAACAGAAAGTTGGCTGATTTTTACTGAACTCTCTTGCCGACAAGGCCCTCCCTTCTTGCCTACACCCAGTGTGGACTGTCCCACCATCCTGACCTTGGTGTGCTACTGTGTGAGACCTGGCCTAAAGCAATGATCGAACGGTGACTTATATATGGGAAAAGACTTCAAAGGTCAAGCTATCAATTCATATTTCGTAGGTAATTAATGATTCATTCATTCTTACTAGAAAGAATAAAATCACGCAGACTTGAGACTATGGTCTGCTTCTGCAGTCGAGCCAGTGACAGACTTGGAAGTTGACCTGGACCCTCCTGCCTCACCCTCGCACGTGAGCAGACCCTCCCTCCCATGACAGCCTCTGGGCCACTCCACTGTCCAGGCATCACCTGGTTCTCACTCATTCCCTGGGGATGCAGAGGGGAACTTTTCTGAATGTGCATTATTCGTGTCATTCCGTGACCTCCGAGGAGTCTCCATCTACCCTGGTCCACCACGCAGGCTGCACAAATCCACCCTGATCCCGGGATGCTGTTCTGCTACGCTCCACATATGCTGTGTAGCAGCCCCATCGCTTCAGCCAAGCTGTTCCCAGTGGAAAAAGAGGCAAACCTCTTGCCTCCATGGTATTAAGCCTGTGTCATCCTTCAATATGCATCCCAGCTGCCCTGCACCTGGGACTTAGCATTATCAGTGCCCCAACTTCTGGGAACTGTTTATATGTCCATCCCCAGCTAGATGTCTTACTACGTTTGAATTCCTGTCTGGATGGTTCCTGGCCTCTGGGTTCATGCTCAGTGAAAGACAAAAATAAAAAAAATCAATGAGTGTGTGGTTTGGGGATTTCTAATCCCCACAGGCAGCTATGAGGGTTGAGAATCCAAAGTTAGTGGTCACTGATGGTTTCACGGAAGATGGGGAGTAGGTTCTGGGGCCTGGGCTCTCAGCCTGTGAAAACACCACCCGGTCATCTCTGGAGGGAGGAAGATCTGGGGGCGACTGCCTGCCCCCAGGACCTCAGGCAGACTGAGGGAGCCCCGACAAAGCACAGGCACAGAGCCAGGCCTCCCAGGAGCCCCCAGAACAAGCTGAGTCTCTGCCGTGGCCCAACCTGCAGTGCTGTGGAGAACGTGGGGGCTGCCAGGAGTGCGGGGCAGAAGCAGCACCCCGTGCTGCAGGGCCCGAAGGGATTTCTGCTACGTGGCAAAAAGCAAGACCCAGCCAGGCAGTGAGGTGAACTTCTGGTGCCGAAGTGAGAGTCTGTGAATACATTCTGCTGGAGACACAAGCCACACGGGCCCGGCCTCCATCAGAACCCAGCCTGAGCACAGGCATCTACTAGGAGCCGGGTCCTGCTCGTGGGGCCCGGGTTCAAATGCCAATCCTGTCACCGACCTTCTGCCTTACACTGGATGAGCCACTCCCCTTTCCCTTCCTCAGTTTCCTCTTTTGTTAAAGACAAATGGGTCAGCCACTAGGATTCCCACTGTTCCTCCTAGCAGTGACTGTAGGGGGTCTCTTCTCCCTTGAGGCCTCGGTGGGGTCCCTATCTGCCCACACAGACTGCAAAGACTTGAGTGGATGGAGGAGATTGGATGGGCAGAGGCAAGAAGGAGCACGCATTTTCCAAAACTGGTCTGCTGACCTGTAGATTCTGTGGGAGGTGGACAGGGGTTGGGAGGGGTGAGGGTTCTTTGTTCATAAGTTTGCAGGATTTCTCAGAGCCTTTAATAAACAAATAAACACTAAGAAAATTGACTGTGAGCCATCACTTAGTAGACACAGAACCCACCCTATCCCAGTCTGGTCTGAGCATGGAGCCTGTCTTTCCTCTAGCAGACACTCTCCTCGGACCAAGAATCAGGTAAAAATCACTTTCAAGAAACAACTTTCTGGGTCTCAGAAATCCTAGTCAGATGAAAACCACTATCAAATTTGAACCAAATCTTCCTCATCATTTATTTGTGTGAACTTGGGTACATTTGAGGCTTAGTTTACTTGGATGAAAATGGAAACATGAACCATATCTAACAGGCAGCATATAATTCTGTCCTACATTTCTGTATTTTCCAAATTTTCCATAAGAGGCATTTAGAGTAGCTACTTCTTAAACTTAGAATAATATGAGTAGCATGTGAAGTGAAAATTCAAGGCCTTCTCCCAACCCACTAGTCCCATACCTCAAAAAGAAAAAAAAAAAAAATTAGCACCTTGTTTGCATAACCTTTTAGAACCTCCATGTGAATACTTTAAAATGCGAAAGAAAACGCTTTACTTTCAAACCAGAGTGCCCATGATCTCCAGCTCTGGTGACTGCTGTAAAAAACGTGAAGTTGGCTCTGCGTATGAATGAGCCCAACACAGAGCTTGGCATAGGACGGGCACATCAGAAATATTAGCTCAAAGCAAACTCCTACTTCTGGATCCAAACACTCGCTCAGGGGATCCTATGCCAGTTGCTGTCAGGCTTGATGACTTCCAGAAGTTGCTGCCCTGTGCATACTCAGGAAGAAATGTATCCCTTCCTAGCTCCAGCCCCTGGAGTCTCTAAAAGCAAACAACTGTGGCAGAGATGTGTGCCCCACCTCTTGGAGGGGCCACAGGGCTCGAAAGCAGTGCCCCTGCCAGCCCGGGGCCAAACCGCTTTCCTGACAGTGGTGCCAGGAGAAATCCCTCCGTCTGGGGAGCCGGGGGTCAGAGCAGGAAGGAGGAGGAGGGCTGGAAGGGGTCTGCACCTCACTACGGGCCAGGAGCTCCACTCTTCACCACAGGGTTCTCTCCAAGTCCTTCCCCGGCCAAGCTTGGAAAAACTCCTCCTGGATTTTTATCATGGTCAAATTACTCATTTACAAAAAACACTGCTGCAGATGGGCAAGTCCCCACGAAACCATGCCAAGGACTCTTTAGGGCAGATCCCGCTGCTTGGCATAATAAGCCCTTATTACCGTAGCACTGAGGGGTGTCGGCTTGCCAGAGGCCTGCTTTTAATGAACTTTACCATCCAAAATTGGCCGAGGGAACACAAGTCAGATTTTGCCAATCAATTGGAATTGATTACTTCTCGAAAGCCAGGCCTCAGCTTGCAGGAAACACACACACAAACACACCCAACATTTGGGGGTTAGTTTGATTTCTTGGAGAAAAAGGAGTTCTTGGCAGCCTGAGATAATGATGGATCAGCCTTTTCAAAATTCCCAGGACACTGGAAGGAAATGGTGTTTCTTGAAGGAGCCCAGGCAGATGGGGGAAGCTTGGCAATCTCATATCAGATCAGGCTCTTTCGTTTTGGTTGGTTTTTTCTTTTGTTTTGTTTTGTTTTAAATTCATCTACCCATCTATCCATTCACATGTCTGACCTCAGCAATGCTGAGAATTGACTCTATCGCAGGTCTGGTACCAGGATCCAGGATGTCAGAGAAGACATCTGTCCATTGAGGGCACTGGGCTCACTGTTGGGTGGTGACACGGGTTCTCTGGAAGGTATGGGGAAGGGGCTATGGGAAGTCAGAGGAAGGAGATTCTAGGCTGGGCTGAATCCTGGAGCATAAGGTGCATTCTCCTGGGGACCAAGGTGAGGTGAGAAATGTTCTCGACACCCAAGCCTTCACAGCGGCTGTCCCTTCTACCTGGACAACTGCCAATTGCCAAACCCTGCCACAAATACCAACCCCTTTACCAGTGAAAGTGAATACATCCTTCAGTCTCAGCTTGAGGGAGCATCTGCTCAGGGCAGGCTTCCTGAAACCCTACTGACTTGGCTGGGCACCGTGACTGCACCCCAGGGCGCTCAAGGGCCTCATGCGGCCCCCATCAGAGCCCTCGGCATCATCAGTTCTTACTTGCCTCTCTGATACGCCCATGGAGCACGAGCCCTGTGACGGAAGGGGTCATGCCTAGCTTGTTCCCCACTTTATAGGTGCTAGAACAGAACCGGCACAATACTAAGTGTTTGAGCATAGTAGGTGCTCAAAAAATGCTTACGGTGTGCAGAGTGGGTGGACCGTCTCAGGAGGTAGCAGGAGACACAGGGGAGTGGCATCTGTTCAGGACCCTCAGAGCAGATCACTGGCTGCCACCGCCCCTCACATACACTGTGAGACGTAGAACAGGTGGAGTCCTCCAGAAGGGGAGGCCTGCAGGCCCAAGGCAGCTGTACTGACCCAGGTGGAGGGCAGAGTCAGGCTTGAGCCCTCACATCTTTTTTTTTTTAAGTTTATTTATTTATTTTGAGAGAGAAAGGGAGAACATGAGCAGGGAAAGGGCACAGAGAGAGAGACAGAGAATCCCAAGCAGGCTCCACACTATCAGCGTGGACCGTGAAGCAGGGCTCAAATTTACCAACCACAAGATCACGACCTGAGCCAAAATCAAGAGTCAGATGCTTAACTGACTGAGCCACCCAGGCGCCCCTTGAGCCCTCACATCTTAGCTACTTGCTTCTTTAGCCTCCCCATTCTCCAGAAAGCCAGGCCTGTCTAGGGGCAGGGGGGCTCTTCATCCACATGGCCAGGCTGAGAGGGCATCAGAGGGGTTAGGGACAAGTAGTCAGGCCCAGAGGGGGCAGTTCTCCATCAGGGCCAGGCCTGGGCCGCCAGCTGATGGAGTGCTTAGCAATGGAGGGTGAGACAGGCCAGAGTGGGGGTGGGGGGTGTGCGGGGGCAGCGGCTGGGCTCTTTCTGGAGAGGCCCAGCCATGCAAGAGAAGACACCAGTGGGGTGGGGGCAGGAGCCAGTGCTGGCAGCAGAGCGAGGGAGAGAGCTGCATACGTGTAGAAGGAGAGAGAGCGAGCCAAGACAAGAAAACGGGGTGGGGGCAGGTGGGAGAGGAATAAGCAGTGGCAGGCAGAGTAGAACTGCAGAGCACACGGCATCACAAGGGATTAATGAACCCAAGGGAAGCATGTCAGAGCAGCAGACAAAGATTTGAAGACAACCAGAGGCAAAGACAAAAGACAATGACAAGAGTTAGGAAGGCTGGCTGGAGAAAGGCAATCCGGGTCTCCGGGCCTGCAGGCCAGGGCCCGGGGCCTCCTGTTCCCGCCTGGGCCACGGCTCTGTTCCACTGCCTCCCCCGGAGGGTATGGCTCTCCTGTGGCATTGTGAGTCCCGTGTCCGGTGTGCTAGGTGGTAGGACGGCAGGAAGAAGGAGGGGTGAGGGAAGGAGAGGTGGGGCGCCAGCTCTCTGCACCTCAGACAACAACCCACCCCTGTAAGCTGGTGAGGGCGGGCCGCCCGGCCCTCTGCTCACCCTCGTCTGGCCTTGAACACTGACTGGCTGGCACGGCTCTCCATGGGAGGGTCACCTTGTCCCTGACCTAAAGCCACCACACGGCATGTACTGCTCAGATCCTCCGTGGAGTCCAAGGACTCCTTGACCCCAGTCCTGGGCGGGCGACAAGGCCAAGTTCCTTCACTTCTCTGACCTGTTTCCCCCCATTCAATGGAATACTGAGTAATCACCCACAAACTGTGTCTATTCCTAAGAACGGTAGCAAATGCGTGCTTTCCCTGTTCCTATGGCTCAGCCCATCCTTCCTGCTGACAAGCTGACCCTCCCTTGGTCATTGGGCAGAACATCTCTTCCTGTCTGTGGTCTTCCCTGAAGAGAACACAGCACTGTCCCAAATAGGGAGGCTAGTCTTACTTATTTTTCATCTTCCAAATTACTCTTCCCCCTAAGCCAGGGAAAGCGTGTCATTACCCTCTCTTCTACTTAACCTATAGATATCTATACGGTTTTCTCCAGAGCCTGCTGCAAAAGCCCTGTTTCAATTAACTTAAAATTCTTTCTTAATGAGGAGCATGAGATAATAGACATGTAAATTTGGAAGGGGCCTTGGAGATCTCCTAATCCAACCAGAAAATTCTATAGTCCACGACACCAGGCCCTGAGAAGCAGCTCTAAACGTACCAAGTCACTCAAATTAACTGAGGCGTGCAGACTTAACTCCATTTGCCCTATTCCCAGGCCAGGGCTCTTTGTAAAAAAAAACAAAAAAAACCCACCTTTCATTTGTTTGTCTATTAATTCAGTTATTAAGCAGTGTTTGGTCATGCAATATATATCTGTTGGTTTGGACTTCCCAAGGATCCTTCCCTTTTCCTGGTGCCCCGGGTCCTTTCTGTTGGATGACTGTCCTTGCCCTTGGTCCCATGGGCTTGGGGGAACTGGCATCCATACTTCTCACTCCACTACATACTGCTGGGGCAGCAGGAGTTAAGAGTCTGACAAGTACTATCCACTCTCCCTCATGTGATCCAGGGGTGGAAATGGGACCCAAGCATGCCAGCCAGCCCTCCTGGAGACTAACAGATGGATCTCAGGGGAGGAAGAGCCCTGCATCCCACCCAGCGTGTCCCCACAGAATGCTAACCCGTGAGGGCGTGACTCTGCTTCAGGCTTGTCTCCTTCCATCTTCCCAACCCACAGAGACAGACAGCCTGCCTGCAGAGAGAAGCCAACGCACAGATGTCGGCGGCACCACACAATCAGAAGAAAGTGGGGGCCTAGCAGCACCGTGAGTGTCGTGGACCCCCCCTTGGTTCCTCGAGGAGCCCCATCTTCTGAGGAAGACAGCCACCAAAAATCACCCATGACGAAAGCCATACCAATACAAATGATATCCGTCTTTCATGCTGATGCTAACTTGATCTCCTTCAATCCACAAAACAATTCCACGAAACAAATATCATTAAGTGCATTTGGTGAAGTAAGGAAGGCTTTGAGAGGTTAAACGTCTTGCCCTAAATCTTAAGTCCCAGATGGGAGTCGAGACTGACTTCAAAGCCAGAATGTTTCCCTTGTCCACACTTGCTTAGCTGTGATGGGGAGAAGGAAGAGGGTGGTGAGCCCAGAGGGAGCCTGGGACAGGAGGGAGGAAGTGAAGGATGCCTTCATTATGAATATGGACAGGGAATTACACCTTGAAGAAAAAGCCAAAGTGGATGTGGCCCCTGAACAGGGAGGGGAATGCCTTCAAAGGATAAGCCTACAGGTTGTATCTGACATGCACATCCTGTTTTATCATTTCCATTCCAAACTGCAAAGAGGCTTTTCCATGTTCAGACAGTGGTAATGATCAAAACTGTGTAGAAGTTACTTTTCAAAGAGACCCGCCCCACCTCTCTCTCTCTCTCTCTCTCTCTCTCTGTGTCTCTCTCTCTTTCTCTCTCTCTATTGCCTGTCTGCAATTCCTGCCAAAGGCACTGGAAGTTTGGAGTCTGAATTCCAGGGTGATCTGAGGTGACAGGAAGGCCCAGGCAGGCATCTATCTGTATTCCAGAGAGCCTCGCTGCAGCATTACTTAAAAGGCGTTCTGCAACCTTTTGCTGCTGCTTTCTTTAAAGGCTTGAGCAATTTCGATATTTTGGTTCAGTGTCACTATAGAAAAGCTTTACAATTCTAGCTCGGGAATTAGAAGATATATTTGTAATAAGAATTGCTAACCACTGTCAGCTGGCAGGCCCGTGTCCATGCATGAAAATGATGCCATTAGCTTTCACAAGGGTGGGCGAAACGTAAAGATCATGGATCATATAAGAGACTGAAGAGGAAAAAAACCCTCCACACTCCGGGGATTTCTGGACGTCAGGGTGATAGGGCTAACATGCATGCATTTAGCCCCTTGATGAGGTAGAAAGCTCGATACTACTTGTCTCTGCAAATACTCATTTTTTCCCTGTATTTTATCTAACTGCTTTCTCCTATAATGTTGATGAATCACACAATTGCATTTTAATGAGGCAATTGCAAAATCTGAGAGACAGTGAGGGGGAAGGAGAAGAGAAGAGCCAAGGGAGACGGGAGCCGTCCCTGAGCACACAGGTCCCCACAGATCTGCGTAGGTCCAGGGCATGGAAGCGACACTCCGTGTGTCCCCGGCAGGAGAGCTGGCTCACCCACTGCATGAGCATGAAATGGTTGGGCTTCTGAACCAGGCAGGCTGGGTTTCGGTTCTTGCTAAGCCACGTGCAGGCCACGCGGCCTTTGGCAGATTGCACATATTCCCATTTCTGGTAGAATGTACTCCCTTGCAAATGGAGAGGGCATGGCTGTCTCTTGGCCATGTCCCGGGTGCTAGTGAATGCAAGCGTCAACCATTCTTGCATTCTTGACACTTGGCTCAAGTGGGACGAGGACAGTAACAACCCAACAGCACTGGCCTGGGAGAAGATCATATGGAATCACGGGGCCAAAGGGCCAGGCACACAGTAGGCGCTTTATTAATGCCTGTTCCTTTCATTCCTTACTCTCATTTATTGATCACTTTGATGAAGACAGGAGCTTATCTTTAACACCATCTCCTAGACAAGGATGAGAGTGAGGGGCAGAGGCTAGAAGACACATCAAGGACAGAAGCTTACTGGGCACAGTGTGCCCTTAAGTCTGTCTGGCTCAGAGCTGTGTTGACTTTCCCTTCACCAGCTCTTTGCAAGTCAAAGACAGTAGCCAGGGTCAGAGTTGTGGAAATATGAGTTATCCTCATTATGAGAAACATGCAGGTGGCAACAGGAAAGGTGTGGCCTGCTCCTTGACCCCACCTGTGGAGTACAGGAGAGGACAAGAGAGGTGTGTAGATGGAGAGTGGAGTGTGGGGGACAAGGGAGGGGACCAGACCCGAGGCCTCAGCAGAGACAGGAGGAGGCCTGGGCAGTGCCACAAGCAGGACCTCACTTCGGCCTACCCTGTTCTGGGGACATGGGGGCAGGTCACACCGCTCTGTCCCCACTCCAAACCTGCACCTGACGGATCAGGCCAGTCAGTCCCTGTCCCCTTTCAGCACTGCCTTTGTGGATTACAAGTGGTCCCCTGGGCTGACTTCATTGCAATTCACCTTGTAAACGATTCTTTATTTTTGAAAAATAATTTCTTATTTAGGATTGAGAATATGGATTTGGAGACTCATCATAAAATAAAATGAACCCATAAATTTAAAAATAATTAACATTTGAAAGGTAGTTTATGGTTTACGGAGCACTTTTCTCATATAATATCTCACGTGATACCCTTAAAAGGTTCCCTTCAAATCTGTACAGGCAGGTGAGAAGAAAAATGACACCCCCAAAAGTTAGCAATGGGTCTCAGCTTTCACAGCTGTTTTTGGCAGGTCTGAAGTTTAAGCCCAAACATCATGACCTAAAACCCAGCAGACATCCTACCAGCAAGGATCTCCTAATCAACGAAGGGAGATGATGTGCACCAACCATGTGCAAGTCTATTTACAGCTGCACTGAGACCTCGCAATGACCCCACAATGCAATATCCCTCGAGTGTCGTCCTCAGGGCACCCACATGGCACCCCAGTTTCCCCAGGAGCTTGTTGTGATATAACCATCAGAGCCCATCCCAGACCTAGCGATTCAGCATCTCTCGGGACAGGGCTGAGGATCTGCATCTTATTTGATGAGCTTCCCAGGGATTCTCATTGGAGAACCACTTTAGTAAGATCAGTGTGTATTGTCTGTGGTTATCTAGAATCTTGTCAAGTCCATGGAGTGTTAGATTGTGGGTCCAGTCTCTACTCTTCATGACACCTAAAGCCTGGGGTCTACCAATAGACTCGTTCGTTCAGTGAGCATGTACAAAGCCCAACAAAGGGCCAGCCACTGTCGTTGATCACACTGACACACAAAGATGGCATCCATCCACTTCCTTGTTTCACTGGGTAGTTGCTGGAAGAAATAAGCTTAAAAGTTGGGGTTGGGGCAGAAAGAGGGGTCTCAGGGCTGAAGAAATTGTTGGGTCTGGATCTGTTTACAGAAGCAGTGACGGCTATTGGAGATAGCTCTGGAGAAAGCTCTGTTATCTAATCTGCCAATAATCTCTGAGGAGGTGTTATTATTATTATGCTTCTCTCTCGTTCAGAGCTGGGAACTCAGAGAACAGGAAAGCTGAGTGAGCCCACAGTGAACGGGAGGTGGAATTGAGCTATCTGATTTCAGAGAACACACTCTTGAGCCCAACATTGGAAAAGCCTCCAGTCTCCCTTTGAGCTCGTGAAGCAAGCACGCCCCAAACACCAAGTTCATGGGCTTAGTATCTTCTGTTCTTGTGACTGGTTCATTAGCAGTTTCCCATAAAAGCGACAATGTTAATAGCTATAACCTAATACGACAATGTAATAATCATTATAACAGCAATCAACATCGCCAAACACTTTAATGAATCACGGATGACTTTCCATCACCTTAAAGAAAAACACATTTGAGCAGCCATTTCCACGAGAAAACAAGAGACCCATCATGCTTAACCAGCTAATCTGTGGAAACGGGTTATCCTGCTTGGGGGCAGCCCCATTCACGGAGGGTTCTGGTTTCTGGTCAGAGGCAGGGTGCAAGCCAGCCAGCCCTGGACTTGACCGGCAGCTGAGGGTTCCAGGGGTGAGCACAAGATGTGGATTTAGAAGACAGATGGCTTCTGTCCTTCCTTCTAGCTCCTCCCTTCCTTCCTTCCTGCCATTCTTCCTTCTGTCCACTATCAGCCAGGGTCCAGTCAGGAGACAGAAGTCAACCCAGTTATGGGAACGGAAACCACTTAACGTTAAGAATTGTTCACTGGGAATCTAGTTGATAACTAGGCAGCCGAAAGGGTAAGAAAATCCCCGGGCATCACGGTTCAACCAACTGCAGGAGAGAGAGCCACCACTAGGGCTGGGAAGATGAAGACAGTTGGAATTAGGAGGCTCCGGGGACCATGGACAGGGACTCAGGCCCCTGCAGGGGGATACCCGCAGGCCAGGGCAGGTATCGCCAAGGGGCACATCGAGACCAGCGCTACAACTGTTGCAAAAACTGCCAAGTGTGGTCAGCTGCTGCCCCTGGGAGGTCCTGCTGCTGCCCGGTGCACAAGCCAGGCTGTGGCAGCACCACAGGGTCAGGAACCTGAGGGCAGGCCTCGGAGGGAAGAGCCAGGGGGGAGGACAGGAGCTGCTGTATCCCCGCCCCAGAAGTACTTCCACACTGCCTGCTGTCTGGCTCTCTGAAAGAGGAAAGGATTTGGGGCATCAGGGAATTTGGGGTTTCCCGTACTTTGCCCACTGTGCCAAGACTCAAACAGCACACAATATTGTCCTGACACACCCAGCAGTGGCTCTAGGCCAGTGCGTCTGTTATCTCGTTCACCTTTCCTCCAAGTTCCTGGGAATCAGATATCATCATGCCCACTGCAGGGTAAGCAGAATGCCACCCAGGGAAGCTGAGAAGATTCTCCAGAGCCACACAGCTCATCAATCCCAGGCCTGAAAACTTGCAAACAGCGCTCTCCCGGGAGGCCCTATCCCAATTCCACACATTTATTCTGATAGTCCCCAACATTTAGCAGGGATCACAGGACTTCTACTATACGCAGTGCCCTGTATGTGCTAGATACACACAGAGCATAAGGACATGAGACGCGGAACGGTCTGGAAAAAAAAGCATGTGACAGCTGTCAAACAGCAGCTTGATTGCACGCACCAAAACCAAATGCCCTAAAGTCTCTTCCAAGCTGAGGTGAGCTTAAGAGACGCTCTAGGAAAAAAGTCCCATCTTGCCAGATACATTTGGGAAATAGAACCCCTCTTGGAGGGTCATCATGCATGGTGACAGAGCAAAGACTCAGAGGGGGAAAAAAAGGCCTACAGTAAGAAAATTCAAGTGTTTTGCAAGCTTATATCATGAATCTTGTTTGCCCACAACATTTATTAATGTCCCACGGAGGGTGTTTTGCCTTGCATGCCTGGCAATGCTTAATTCCAGGGAGGCAGGCTTGCAAGGGGCACAGGTGTGTACTTACCTTGGACCCACCGTTCAAGGTGGCCTCTGACCTCAGAGGCAGGGAGGTGAGGGTCTGCTGGGGATACAGGAGATCCAGAAGTTCGTGGGGGACACTTGCAGCTGAGGAGAGACAAAATCAGGGAGTGTAACTGAGAGCAGATGCCCCAGGACCAGAGATGGGGATACATCACTGCTCGGAAAATGCGCTGATATTCTCAGACCGCAGCTAAAACCTAATGCCCTTTGAAACACTTACTGTGGAGCATCTCAGTCTCTTCCTGTGCAATGTGTATAACAAAGAATTAACACACAGAACATATAAAAAAAAAAACATAAACATAACAAACCTATAAGAAAAAGACAAACACCCCAATACAGAGTAAGCACAAGAAAGGAAGACACAAGTATCAAAAGAAAAAAAAAAAAAGAATGGCCCACAAACATAAGAAAATACACTCATTTTGACAGTAATCAGTGGAATGCAAATTAAAACAAGACATCTGTTTGGTGATTTTTTTTTCCATCAGATTGGGAAAAAATTAGATTTGCTACTACTGAGAATGTTGGTAATACAAAATGGTCGGGCCATTTGGGAGGGCAACCTGGCATTTTCTGTTAAAATTTAAAATGTGCATACTCTGTCTCAGCAATTTCACTTCTTAGCATCTACTATAGATAAATGCACAAGGAGTTGTGAGTCCGTTCACTGCAGCGTTGTTAGTGAGAGCCACAAACTTCAAACAGCCCAAGGTCTCACACCATGCCAACATACAATGCCAAAGGGAGCTAGGTCTGAATATACTGACATGTGCATTGAAAAGGTAACACCTCAGTCTGTACAAGATAAAGATGTGCACATTTACACATGCAAAATGATAATGGTATAAAAATTCTAGAAAAGGCCTGGAAGGACACATCTCAATCTGATGCCAGTGGCTACCTCTGGAGATGGGGGGAGGCCTTGGGGTAAAAAGGGCAAAGGAGGCTTCAGCCTCCTTTACCTGTGGTGTCTGAAGTTTTGCAATGACAGTGTGTTTGCGTGTTGCTTACATACTTTTTGAAGAAAAGCAAGTTTATGGGAAATGAAAAACTAGTATATGACATGAAACAAGGACAGACATCTCTTGCAGGGGACACAGAGCAGAGAATAGAAACATCTATCAGTGAATGCAATGACTCTTCTGCTTCCAGCAGCTATCAGTCCATTTAGTACTGATGGCTTCTGCACGTGGGGAGGAAATAGCTTTCCCGGAGCACCTCCTGGGTACCAGACCCAGTGCTCGCCACTCTGTACACACTCGCTCATCTATTATTACCAAAACCTTATAAGGGCAGCCTCTAGAGAGGAGGAAGTACCCCGGAGGTTGTCTCGACAAAGCCTGGACTGAAATCCAGATGCGCCTGAAGACACATCACAAGGTGTGATGGTTCATCTTATGGGTCAACGCAGCTGGGCTCAGGGATGCCAGGAGTAGGTGAAACACTATTCCTGGGTGTGTCTGTGAGCTTCCCAAAAGAGATTGGCGTATGAATCAGCAGACTAAGTAAAGAAGAACTCCCCACAGAAGTGGGTGGGCTTCATCCAATCTGCTGAGGGCCTGAGTCAAAGAAATAGGTAGAAGAAGGGAGAATCTACTCTCTGCTTGAACTGGGACATCCCTCTCTTCTTGCCCTCAGACACTGGTGGTCCTCTTTCTCAGGCTTCTGGAGAACTAGATGTCAGACTGTGGGACTTCTCAGCTTCCAAAGTCACATGAGCCAATTCCTATAATCTCCATATACAGTTGACCCTTGAACAGCACAAGGGCCAGAACTGTATAGATCCACTTACAAGTGGATTGTTTTTTGATAAATACAGTACAATAAATCCATTTTCTCTTCCTTATGATTTCCTTAACTTTTTTTCTCCAGCTTACTTTATTGTAAGAATATAGTATGCATATGACATACAAAATATGTGTTAATCGACAATTTATGTTATCAGTAAAGCTTCTGGCTCAACAGTAGGTATTAAAAGTTTGGGGGGAGCCAAAAGTACATGAGGATTCTCGACTGTGCAGGGTGACAGGGCCCCTAATCCCTGTATTGTGCAAAGGGCAACTGTGTGTGTGTGTGTGTGTGTGTGTGTGTGTGTGTGTATGGATGGATGTGTATGTAGGTTTATATATGTATTGTGCACATATGTATATATTTCCTACTGGTTCTGTTCCTCTGGAGAACACTGATTCACAGTCTTTCCAAAAACAACCTTTATTATTGAGCTATGTATACATATGTCCATGTATATTTACCTATAGTCTTTCAATCTCTCTATCTCTGTAATCGTAAATAGTTGTATTTATACCAGTGGTTCTCAATTAAGGATGATTTTGCCCCTCAGGGGACACTTCGCACTATCTGGAGACATTTTTGATCATCGCAACTGAGGGGAGAGGGCTCCTCCTGGCATCTGGTGGGTAGAGGCCAGGGATGCGGTTAAACATTCTACGATGTATAATACAGCTCTCACAACAAAGAATTACCCAGCCCCAAATGTTAAAAGTGCTGAGGTTGAGAAACCGTGGGCTTTACCTATAAGAATTGCTTGAAATCAGACACCCTCAGAAAAGTCTGGCAAGGTCAGCATGAAATGCCCAACTTATATTTAGTCCCTAAACCCAGGTTTGGCCAGTTCCCACGGCCAGATAATATACGGCAATGAAAAACTATTGCTCACTGCCCTCTGGACCAAAGCCAGTCAAGTTCTCTGTGGCTTCCTGTGAAACCAAATAGGAGGGCAGCAGGGTCCAACCCAGTTAAAGATAATGCAGCTGAGGCTGAGGTAAAAGGTCAAGGAACAGGTGAAAATAGTCCCTTTGATATTTCTCACCCAGAAAAAAAGCTTATGGAATTCGTAACCAATTAGACCAGAAAAGTACAAAGAATATTAGTAAGTAAACAGAAATGTCCCATTTTATATTTGGATTTTTTTTTCTTATCAGATGGCATTTCAACTTGAAGATGTGCTTAGATAAATAGGCTTTCAGAGTATTTATCAACTCTCCTTTTGGTGTAAATTCTTCCCGTCTTGTTTTCAAGTCATTTCCAGTAGTGAAAAGGTGCCAGTGATAATTAAAACCTAATTCTATCCCCACAGTCCTTAAAAAAATAAAAAAAGAATATGATCTCCTATAAAGCTCTCAGAAATAATCAAGTCTCCACATCCGCCCATGATAACGTGATTTCAAATGGATAAGGTTTGCAGAAGAACTACCCAGAAATGTAGTGAAATTAATTGCTGTTTTTCACGAAGCAGCTTTAAAATGCAGTAATTAATTGACCTACTGCTGGAGACAGTTTCCTCATAGTTAATAACCACTCTTCCCAGACATGAGAAAGACAGATTGCTTCCATTTGAAAACAGTCTCCACTAAAACCAAATGATGGAAGAGATGGCCACATTTTCTGGTACGTGCACCATAGCCAGATGGGGTTTCACGAGCTGCTGTTAGTCTTTTAGCCCAGTGAGGGGAACCTGCATCATTGGTCCTGCAAGACGTGTTTCTGTGATTCCTGAGTCTGAGACACCTGTCAGTCCACTGACTGGTGTGTATCCAGAGAGAGCCTGCTCTTGGAAATCGGTGTCTTGTCCCATGGGAGGCAGCGTGGTGTTGCGGCCGAGCCTTGCTTTTCCTCATCTGTCTAATGGGCAGAGCAGAGATGGGAAATGGGTTCCCACCTCTTCCCTCTCACACTGACGATCACTGTGATGTATAAGGGCAATGAAGCTGGGAGGGAGCAGTCAGGTCAAAGTCACAGAACTTCTGCAGCTTTCCCCATGACTCCACTTGTGAGCAACTCTAAACCCCCACCCACACAGTCCTGTACCGCCCTCGCCCTCCTCTCTGCTTCTGGTGTCCTGTGGGGCTGACCTGTTTGGACTGCACCAAGGGACTCACTTGGCTTCTGGCAATCCCTTTGGGTGTGGCCAGCGAGGAGCCCCGCAGGAAAGACTTGGCAGGGGTAGGCGAGTGAGGTCACGGTACCTTTTCTTCTACCATTCACCCCCCTTCTCCGTCCCCCTTGTGCAGATCTTCCTCAAGTTGGCTCCAACTGCCACGGCTCCTGTCTTGGCACCCCTCTTCTTGCCAACCTCTCCTTCCAGATGCTGTCCACCTTCCCTCTCTTTGCCTTTATAGGCCCAGGGTGACAAGGATAACAACCCCTCCCCACACCGTTACTAGTCCCAGGGCACTGCACTCCCCCTTGGGGTTTCTGTACACCCAGGCACATGTTTATAAAGAAGGCCTTTATCAAACCCCCCTCCAGATGCACGACTTGAGTATGCTCTCCTTCCTGCTCTGGACTGACCTTCTCATGTCTCTCTCAACCTGACCTCAGCTGGGGCATTTGCTTTTCTATAACCTTCCAGGGCCTCGCAAGCAATTGCTCTTCATGAATCTGTCTACACCCAAAGCGCTCTCAGGACCATACAGGATTTAAAGTCTGCCCCAGCCCCCAGGAGTGACAGGGAGAACCGGAAGCTAGAACCAGAAGTAAGCTAGAGCATAACTAACCACTATCGCTCACTTTGGGGGTGGAAGAGTCAGAACCCCCTCCCCCCATCCTGGAGGCCAGAGGCAGGCAGTGAATTCTGACTCCGTGCACACGTGGGGTCAAATTGAGATAAATTCACCCAGAGGCAGACAGACTTGCTTGTCAAGGGGTTTGGATGCATCTTTCTCCTGAGCGAGGAGTTGAACTCAAAGTTTTCCAAAATCCCTCTTAAAACCCTAGCTCCATGTATCACATTCCTTGAGTCAGGATTCACGGCTCAGGGTTTAAGGTGACTTTCCACTCCTCACAGTCTGGAGGGAGAAACACTAACTAGTTCTGTTTGTTCGTCAGTCTGTTCTGTTTTATTTTCTCTTCCGTCTTTGGCTGGAGCATGAAAACCAAAGTTCCTTCTCTCTTACTCAGGGTAAATGCTGAATCGTGGTGGCTCCTTTATCCAAATTTCCCTCAAGAGAAAAGTAGCACACCTATTTGGGTCCTGATCCTTCTCCTGACCCTCCCCCCACCCCTTCTCCTTCCTTTTCTTTCTTATTCATTCTGCAAAGAAAGTCCATGATACCACCCCCACAACAACACCCAGTAAAGCACTCAACAGAAGAGCTAAGACGTATGGCTCCCAGAACAACTAGAGCCCTCCTGCCGTCCATCAGGTGTGGCTATTGTATTTCAAATTTAGGGCTCTCACATATCTCAGTATAACTACAAAAACTGTCCATAAAAGTCTCTTCTTGTCCTTGAGTGGTCAGAGCGACAAATGACTGATTACCCTGCAAGCAGATTCTCAGCCCATCCTGTGCAGTTGGAGAGAGAAGACGACGGAAGCATGCAGTCAGGAAGCCCTGCATGCAAACAGAGTCCGGCGGCTTGGCTGGAGGAGGTGGTCCCACTGCAGTAACCTGCTTGCCTACACAGAGGCATCCTGTGTCTCCTTGCCCCATGACTGTCTAAACTAAATTTCAAGGCAAGGAAACAGCTGAGAGAGACTTCATGCCATCAGCATCCCTGAAGCTATGGTTGGCTCTGGGAAGGAAGCTTCGAAGAAGGTACAAGCCCAGGTGTTTACTGAATTTGAGAACAACTGGGGCTGCGGCAGAGGGGCCATCCCAGGAATCTTAGAGGAAATGTCCTATGTTAATCCTCACGTCTAGTCCTTCCAACTATTCCTACAACTGAGACAAGAGGTACCAGGTCTGTTAAAACAACAGTTACCCCATCTTTGTGAATGAATCCAGAAAAAAACCCAATGACCTTAGCACACTGGCACTCTACAGATACTTCCGAGGCTTTTGTGCAAATGTGTACCTCGATCGACACGTTAGGATGACTTTACACACAGAAACACCTGAATAACTAAATCAATGTACTATACAGAATGAGCATAAATAATGATAGAGGACCCAGGAGTACATGTATATACTGTATGTGCATAGGAATACACATGTGGAAAAGAGAGCAAGATAGACAGGTAGATAGAGTTGATTGATAGATGACTTGGTGGATTCAGAGACTGGTTTTCCCAAAGATTCTTTGAGCAATAGAATCTGTTTGGTTTTGAAAATGTACTTTTCAATCCATATCATTAGCCCAACAATATATGGTCCTATACTCTTCAATGTATGCTGTTTTGCTAGTTTGTCTTTTTGTATTTTGATTGAAAGTTGTATCAAATAGGGGCTCCTGGGTGGCTCAGTCAGTTAAGCATCTGACTTCAGGTCATGATCTCATGGTCTGTGAGATAGAGCCCTGCATCAGGCTCTGTGCTGATGGCTCAGAGCCTGGAGCCTGCTTCCTTCAGATTCTGTGTCTCCCTCTCTCTCTGCCCCTCCCCCCACTCATGCTCTGTCTCCCTTCATCTTTCAAAAATGAATAAACGTTAAAAATTTTTAAAAAAGAAAGTTATATCAAATATACATAGTCTGTGATATTACTAACTTAGAAGTACATATTCATATTTTGCCTGTGCTTTAAGGTGATTTATGACTCACAGAAACGATCTGATCTTCAATGGTATGACAGAAGCCATCAATGGAATTGCCTGCCATGTTAGGATGTTTTCATTTTCTTCCATGGTAATTGGTCTCTTCAATTAATTATTGGGTTGTGGGGTTTTTTTTTAGCCAATTTCAGTTATTTCTATTTCTTCCCTAATAAATTTTATCAATAATTTTATTAATGTACTGACCTAGAGTTTGTACATTTTAATTGCATTCTCTTATTTTTAAGCCTTCTCTATATTTGGAGTGATCTAGTCTCTAATTTTCCTTAAGGATAAATGGTGATTCTTATTTTTTAATAAGATAAGAAATTGATCTAGTTGATTGGTTTATTTTTGATAGAAGGCGGAGAGACAGACAGACCTAGACAATGGGTCTAACTTAGTTCTTTTATTTTGTAATTATTTCCTATTTCAGTTTATTTCTATTCTTATCTTCATCATTTGTACTTGCCTAGTATCCCCAGGGGTTTTGGGTTCTCAGTCTAACATCTGAAAGAGACTGATTAATTTACTTTTATTACTTCTTATTGACGAAGGAATTGACTTCTGTTATGACTTTGCCTTGGAGTAAAGCTTTGGAACTATAACTTGTGTTTACAATAAAATATTCTTACTTTAAAATTATTTCTAAATAATTACTAACTTAGGTCCCATTACTCTTTAACCAAAAATTAGTTAGAGGGGAATTTTAATTGTTATTATTGTTTTGACTTTTATTTTTCATCTGTATTTATCTGACATTAAATTTGGAGAGTTGATCTTATAAAATACCCCCTATAAGGAATGTATCATGCTTATTCTTATGGCTTAGCATAAGAGCAAATGTTATCAATCTTCCATGAAAGCCTAAGGAAACATTTTTATTTTAAAATATGAATGTTATTATTTTATTTAAATTTGTCTATGTACTTATGTATTTTGAGTCTCTTCCCTGCCAAGGATAAGAGCGATATGTCTCAGCCTCCCAAAACAAACATGTGTCTGTAAATTTCCCATTTTATTTCGAACATTTTTAGCCTTATATATTTTGATGCTATGTAATTCAGCAAATAAATTTTCATGACTATTTTATCTTCACTGTGGATTGTAAAATGACATTCTTTGTCTCCTTTAATATTATTCGGCCTGGAATAAAGTTTGTTGGAAACCAATGTTGTCAGCGCTGGTTTCTCTGTTTTTGCATTTCCTCGGTAATGTGTTTTATCCAATTTTTCCAACGTCCTTTGTCTTTGAGTTGTATGTAACACCAGGTGGGAATTTACTGTTGAACATAATAAGAGAAGTTTGGTCTTCTCATTGTTGGAGAATATTGTTAATTATATAGAATCTTTTAAAAGGGTCTAAAAACATCAACAGAAGCCTCTCCCGGGCAGTCCAGGAACCTCTCTCTGTGTGGTTTCCTCTGGGATGCAGAGCTGTGAACTATCAGCCCTTCACATCATTTTACTCCTGCCGGCTGGTGAGAATGTGCTGCTTAAGCAAGCATGCCTCTAGGCTATAGAAGCCATTGGGCACTCTGAAAACATAGGCAAAATGAGAGAGGTATGTAAGACGTGACTCCTAGGGAAAATCCCAGTGTTCACAATAACAATATTATCAATCAGGTACTTCTTCGTGTATTTTTCTTCCCACTGCCTCTTCTCCTGTACTCTCAATATAACAGTGGAGCTGTAACAGTGTTGAGTTGGCAGGGGGATAAGATCGCAGGAAACTATCTATGAGATCTTATAGATTTTAGGTAGCATCCTCTCTGCCCAAGGCAGGCTTAGATAAAAACGTTGCCTGTCTGCAATGCCAGATGTCAGGGTCAATAGTAACTGCCAAGAAATCTGCTCTAAGCACTGTCGATGTACTTAAACACCTGTACCTCAGTTTACTCATCTATTAAGAAGGATTCAATGAGGTGCATAAAAAGTGCCGACAGCAGATTCTTGGCATATAATAACTAAGAGACGAGAATCAGTTAATGTTATTATTGACTGACTTGATCATCTTGTTTTATATCAGCTTTTCATATTGCTTGACCATTTCCTTCTTTAACCACATTTTTATTTTTTTGGCCTACATTTTGTTTTTGCTTATTTTTTTCCCAGCAGTTTGGAAGGAGCTGTTTTACAAATTTTGCTTTGCTCCGCATTGCTTTTATATATTTGTGCCATTTTTTTTTCTCTGATTCACAAGATTTCACATCAACTCTCACCTCCTTGTAAGATGAGCAACGTAGTGAGTTTGTGTTTTTCACCTCCCTTTCATAAGCCCATTTCCTATTAGATTAGTACTGGACGATTGAGAATCATCTCTTTGAAGAATTATATTTGCATTCAACTTAGAAGGATATTTACAGTTTTTGACTTTATATTCATTCTTGTCTTTGCTTGTAACCATCCTTTTCATACCTTGGCTTCCCATTCTTGACTCTCTAATTTCAAGTCAGTATCAGTGTGTGTAACTCATATTCACATTCTTTCCCCCCACTGAAAAAGATTTTAGGGGAAATCTATTTTAAAAGTTTTTCAACCTGTTTTTTGTTTGTTTGTTTGTTCATTTTGTGTTTGTGTAGGTTTTCTGGAGATTTTTGTTCTGTTTGTGTTTTGCTTTTGGCCCGTACCGGCGAATGGGCATTTGGCTGGTTTTCCCATTCTTGAGTCTCATGTTTTTCTCTGAAAACACTGTACCAGTCACTCTATTTTCTGGAATTTGCTATGGTATGCTAGGTGTAAATCTTCTTTTCATTATCTCTTCTTATAATACAGTGGGGATGTTTGATCTCCGTATTTGGATCCTTTCAGCTTTAGAAAATTGTATCTAATTATACCCTTGATGATTGTTTTCTTTCCATTGCTCTTTTAATCTTCAGAAATATCGAAAATTTATGTGTATTATACCCATTCTCTGCCTCTCTATCCTTTTCTCATCTTTTTATTTGTATTCCTGTGACACATATTGAATGCTCAATAAATACGTAAGAAAGAGAGCAAGAAGGGAAAATGGGAAGGAGGGATCTATTTAGCGGACATGTTTTGAATTTATCCTAATCAGCTTGGATTTGACTTTCTGATCATTTCTGTCTTAACTGTGGGTAGGGAGCCATTTACCTCCTATTACTCTCGCAATCTTTTCTTGTATCCTGAGCTTCATATTTTCATATGTTTGTGTTATTTTTGAAATAGCTTCCAAAGACCGTTTTAGGACCCGTCTTCCCGTATTTTACCAAACATTCTCTATGTTTCCTCCACACCTAACTTTTACAACAAATGATTTTCGGGGTGATGTTATTTTTCTTTTGTACTGTAGTACTTCCCACTCACTACCACTGACTTGTTTTGTGATAAACGTTCTTGAATGATTCCACACGGATTTGCTCGTCCGCAGGAGTGTTCTTCCATTCAGGTACTGCGGGACCAAGGTGAGATCCTCTCCTAATCCATCTGTTTGGTTCTCTGACACGTGAAACCAACGAATCAATGAAACACAGAAGTCACGGTTATTGTCAGCACTGCTGCCAGGGACTTTCCTGTCTCCCACACAGCCCTTTCCATATAGGAGTTATGGTCCCTGAGATGTAAGGGGGCCCTGTTCACCCTCATTGCTTGTCTGAATTTCCTTTGACTAGGCACCAGTGGGATGGAGCAAGATATGGGGGAGTCAACTGGCCCTTCCAGAAGAATAAGTGCTTTAAATAAATGACTGTTTTTATGATTGGTATAAATCCTGAGTCTCTGAGCCAGATAGAGAGAGTGTGAAAGTGTGTGTGTTGGGGGGGGGGGGGAAGGGTGTATGTGTGTGCAGTGGGTGAAGTGGAGAATAAAATTTCATCCTCCATACTTTATACATGCAAAATACACTTCTGCAAACTACTGCTTTTTCTCTCCACTCACTTTAGTTTAGTATCTGTTAAATCCAAGGATATATTTTTTCAGATAGGAAATTAACATAGACAACAAAGCCCCTGAGGACAGGGACTATGTACTTACTTCCCCAGTGAATCCCATGGCCTAGCCCATATATAAGACTGAATGAATAAATGAGGGATTAAATAAAGGTTGGGATGGAGTGAAACAGCCCCACATTTTTTTAATTATGGACAATCTTCTCCGTATCTTTCTATTTATATTGGTTTACAAATATATTTTTCAAATTATTAGATTAGAAAATTATTCCTACCAGCATCCAGCATATGGTAATGATTGTAAGGGGAATTTTTTATTAGTCCTCTTTGTAAATTTCAATTTCAATTACTTCAATTCCTTATATGTGAGAAGTGTTGAAATTAACAGAATTTAGTTCATATAATGTCAAGGAGTTTGGTATGCACATGAAAATTACCGTGACTGTTACAGGTTTTTTTGTTTTGTTTGGTTTGGTCAAAGTCCCTAAAAGACAGTTGGAGAACAAGGGAACAAAAAAGCCCCCAAATCCCAGGACCGAATGCAGCCATTATTTAACATCTCCATATGTTTCCTTCCAGGCCCTTTTCTCAATGTTGAGCCTTGTGGCTGTGGGTGGAAAGGGATTCATCAGCCAAATCCTACTGGGAGGGTCAAATCGTGGTATTTAGGAAGAGGCGTGAAATCTATACCCCTGTAGCTGAGACACTCCTTTTATTATTTGTATTTTCCCATTTTGAAAAAATAATTGCTGCTACCAAACACCCTCCACAGCACTACACCCCATGGCAATCAAAGGAACTGAACCGTATCTGGGTGCAGAAAACAGAGGGGGTGCACAGACAAACCAGAGAAGTAGCTGGATATGGTGGAACACGATGGAGGAAAGCAGAATGCCCTTAGAACATGACTTATAATAAGTTGTGTTGTTCACATTCTATGAATTTAACTATTTCTAGTTGCAGGAACCTAGGAAATCCTGCATCCCATAGTCCTCGGCCTGCCCCACAGAAATGTGACCTTGGGACAAGTCTACATGTGTCCAGAATGGCATGGGAAGAAGAGAGCTTGGATAGCAAAAATGAACAAACTGAGAAAAAACAGATAAATGTCTTGGAGGAAATTGGAAGTTTTTATCCAGGCCCTGCTTTGTAACATTCAAAGGTTATGTGAATCATGGGTATGCCAACCGTCTAAATATCTCCATAAAATTTTCATTTCAGATTGAGTTCAACCATGCTGACCCGCCTTCTGACTCCTTTATGATATCCTCAGTTCAACCACACCCTTTACCCTCCAAGTCCCGTACAACACGCTCTGTCCATCACAGAAATCCAAATCAGGCTCAGACTGATGGGAGACAGATTCTGATACTCAATGAGGACAGAGCAGATGAAAGGCCGACTCCCCACCTCACGGAAGAGGGCTCTTTCCAGATGCATTCCTGTGTGATTGTGCTAAGTTTCAGACGTTACTGGATATTTATTAGATGGGTTCCTTTTTTACCGTTAAGCATCTTAACATGCATTATATAACATACTTTGCTTCTTATTTTCACTTACAATGATATAATCAAGTATCTCTATTTTATTAAATGGCTGTTGTAACTACCATTTTAAGAACTGCCTGATGCCCCGGGCACTATGCACACCACCGTCTATTTCTCCCACGGTCAAAGATCTAGACGGAAGAAGTTACTTTGTAAAATCCCAATGTGGACTATTCACTGGAAGGACTTAATGATTTACACCAAGGGTTCAGACGTTTTGATACTTTGTGAAGACAGATGTCTCCCACCCAAACCAGGAAATGTACCATTCAGAGTCCTGTGTTTTATTGTTGCTTTTTTTTTTTTTTTTTTTTTTTTTTTTTTTGGTTTTTAGCACTACTAACCAACTCTCTGTTTTTCTGTTTATAGACAACAGCTCATTAAGTAATATAGTAATTAAGTAAGTAGCTACTTTATATAAAGCTGCCAGGGGTTTGGGGTATCACTTCAGAAAGGGGCATGGAATAATAAAAACTATGAGCCCAGCTACACACACTTCTTCTGGGGTCAGTTGTTGGATATTTTGATTTTAATTCATAGCAAGAGGTCCCCTGGCAGGTCCCGGTCCTGGAAGCTGACTGATGGAATTGAGGGGATTTAAGAAAGAGGAGGAAGGCTGTAACCAGAGCCCAGAATGCCTTCTCTTTTTAAAACAACAATAAATGATGACTCTTTTCTCTCATATATATATAAGGCTTGGCAATTTCTGAGTAAAATAAATTCAAAATAAGATGTGCAGCCATGTGAAATACCTTTGGTTAAGCTGTCCTGTGAATGACTAAATTCAAGACACAGATGTGAGTGTGTATGTGTGTGTATGTCTGAGAGAGAGAGAGAGAGAGAGAGAGAGAGAGAGAGAGTATATGTGTGAGAGAGTGAGTGTTTGTGGGAGACAGAGAGAAAAAAAAACACATGTATTTAATATGAAATAGGTAGAAATAAAGATAGTGCCCTTCTGTTCCATACAAGGGAGGATGGGTTGAAAGTGGAAGCCATCTGTCCCCAATGAAGGGTATTTTATCAGTGACATTGTTTAAGAAGTCGGTTGTGTCGGGGCCCCTGGGCAGCTCAGTCAGTTAAGTGTCCAACTCTTGATCTTGGCTCAGGCTGTCATCTCATGGTTCATGGTTTTGAGCCCCGCATCACAGAGGCTGCTTGGGATTCTCTCTCTTTCTCCCTCTGGCTCTGCCTGTGTGCTCTCTTGCTCTCTCTCTCTCAAAATAAATAAATAGACATTAAAAAGAAAAGTCAGTTGTGTTATTACTTTTAAATCTCTATTGCAACACACTCACCACTGTCTGTACTCGGGACAGAACATTCACACTTGCCAAACCTTGTGTGCCACCGGTCCCCTCAGAAGCACCTTATCACCCTTACAAAACAAAATCAGCTGGGGTAGTGGTTATAATTCCACTTTAAAGATGAGGAACCTAAGACTCAAAGAACTGAAGCAACCTGCCCCCGGCCATGTGGCTCATAAGAGGTCAACTCAGGATTTGAACTGCATACATTCGGAGTCAAAAGACTACATCCTGTGAGACACGCTGACTGCATAGAGATGGTGGCTAGAGCTTTTATTCACAGAGAGAGAAAGGGGAAAAGCAAGAAGAGTAAGAGGGGAAAAAGAGAGAAACACACACACACAGCGAGAGTGAGAGAGAGAGAGAGAAGTTACAGACTGGCCATTTTTACAGTTTTGGGCCTAAGATCTTTCCCTTCTTGCCTGATAATATTAAAAAAAAAAATTTTAGGGGCGCCTGGGTGGCTCAGTCGGTTAAGCGTCCCACTTCGGCTCAGGTCACGATCTCGCGGCCCGTGAGTTGGAGCCCCGCGTCGGGCTCTGTGCCGACAGCTCAGAGCCTGGAGCCTGTTTCAGATTCTGTGTCTCCCTCTCTCTGACCCTCCCCTGTTCATGCTCTGTCTCTCTCTGTCTCAAAAATAAATAAATATTAAAAAAAATTTTTTTTAATAAATTTTAAGCCAGAAGTGTTATGTTGAAGTCCTACCCCTAGTGTGTCAGGATGTGACTGTATTTAGACATGGGGTCTTTAAAGACATCACGAAGTTAAAATGAGGTGATTATGGTGGGCCCTAATCCAATGTGACCAGGGATCTTGTAAAGAGGAAATTCTGACACAGAGAAGACACAGGCACCGAGGGAAGATGATGTGCAGACCCAGGGAGAAGATGATCATCGACCACCTGAGAGCCAAGGAGAGAGACCTCAGGAGAAACTGCCCCAGACGTCACCAAGCTCCTGGACGGTCCGCCTCCAAGAGAAAAGAAGCGTCTGTTCTTCGAGCCACGTGGCCTGTGGTATTCTGTTATTATGGCAGCCCCAGCACACGCACACTCTGTCAGACTCACATGGAGGCAGCACGTCTGGGGGGCTGTCCCATGCTGACACCGACAAAGCCACTCTCCCCATGTGACCAGTTAGCGGGGCCCTGCTACCTCCGCAGGAACAGGGTTCCAGGATCAGGCCAGGACCCACTGCAGAGACGGGACTGGCTCCAAATTAACGTTTCTGCAAGGGCACGACCCCACCTTTCTCTTTTTTTCTGTGTCAAGCCGACGTTTCCCAGGAAGTTGGATTAAACGTGCACTGGCAGCCTTTGGCAGAGATGGGCCCTCGTACGGGCGCTGGTGAATCGGGGCCTTAACCGAACACGAAATGACAGAACCGTTTCCAGCGGAGGACTAACAGAGCCAACTCAAGACAAACACAACGTATTTTGGCATTGCTTTTGACAGATGGAAACAAAACAAACATTAGCGACCGGACTGCAGCTAACAATATGCAAAATTAAAGAAGATACCTTTTTAACTTTGTCTCGGAGTCCACCGGCTTTTCTTATAAAATCTGCCGAAGAAAAAAGAAGACAGAGCTGTTAATCTCGTTACACAACCAGTTAGCACATGCAAACAAGGGAAATTAAAAGTCTTTGCATTCAGGGGAGGAAATAGATATTTGACACATATATTTATTAAGGAGACTGGACTGGAAAATAGCACTGCTGTATTAATCAGAAATGGTGTAGGAAATACTTAAATAATATAACAGAATATGCACAGACAGCATAAGCTGCTTACAAATGGAAGCCTAAGGTCCAAGTATTTTTATTTGAAGGTTAAATTTTCAATTAATTTTTTTTCAGCTTGTTGCCATCTCTTCCAAGCATCACTGTTAATTGCCATAAAACAATACCTCTCCCTGTTTAAATTCTGGACATGGAGGCCAGAAGCCGTCAGCCATCTAATGAGCATCAGAGTATTGTGGCAGAAATGAAAACCACTCTGTAAGAGCTGAACCAAAACATCAGGCCCCGAGAAGTCAACTGATCGGTTAAAGCCCCTTTTTCCATTTGCTCAGTTTTCCAGAAGTTACATTTATAAGTTCCAGCCTGTCACTGGAAAGTACAAATAGGAGCCTTCTTTTATTGGAACTTCCGTACATCCCAACTTTGGGGATTCGTGGCAGCCAAGGGTCTGTATGCCCACTTACTTGCTGGCTCACCAGAGAAGGAACCTGACTCTTTCTTTTTCTTTAGGATGGAACAATATACATGTCCCGGCCGTAAATGGGCTTATTCACTTCTGCTCGGTTAACCGGCACTGCAGGGCTCTCTTCCAGGCTGAGATCCAGCCCACATCGTGTGGGATGACACGAAAACAGACTTTAGAAAGCACTGGTTGGAGAACTGAGGTTGGAAATACGGTTTCATCTTGACTTGAAGACAGGATTAGAATGAAGGTTTGGAGCATAAATACATTCACATAGGTTTGGGCTGGAAGACCTCTGTGTTGAGAGTCAGAGTTAACTTTGGAAATGATTTTAGGTTGAGAATAAAGGAGAAAAATGGCATTGAGGATAAAACGCAAAACACTGCATTTAATTTAAAATGGCCTAGCATCCTAGAAAAAAAATGGCCTTTTCTAAGAAGGCAACTTTACTTTGTAACCCAGCACCACCACTTACTGCTCATGTAGCTTTGTGTAAGTCACCTAAACCCTCAACCTCAGTTTCTTTAGCTGTACAATGGGAGTGATAATGTCTACTCCATACCTTCTTGAAAAAAGCAATAGAGAGAAATGAATAGATAATAGGTCAATCTTGTTCTCCCTTCCTCCTAGGGGACGTGTAGCATTGTTTGGGGAAATTTTTGATACCAGAGGCTTGGGTAGTGAGTGCTACTAAAATCTAGCGGACAGAGGTTCAGTATTACGCTATATACCCCACAACAATAGGACAGACCCCCAAGAATGGTCTTTCCCAAAATGCCAGTAGTGCTGATACTAAAAAGCCTGAATTAGATATAAATAGGCAGATGACAGAACACACATAAAAAGCTAATTTTTTAGCCTTTGGGGAGGAATGTATAGATCATCTATAAATTTGCAGGTAGATCAATTAATACAATGATGAGAAATATTCTGACATGGGATACTCTAGACATTCAACAAATGTAAGTAAGTTTTTATTAAATCTGAAGAGAAGATTAACAACATCATGGTTGGGATGAGGTTACAGATGGTGCTAAGCATGAAACAGTAATGTTACTGATGGAAAAATGCCACCATCATGCCGGGTGCTTGGTATTTTTGTCACATTTAAGAAGGGGGTCATCTGAGTCTAGGGCTGGGGTTCGTGTTAGAGCTACGGGTCCAGGGAAGGTTGGGATCGGGGCTGGCAGACCCTTCCCAACAAGCAGCCAAAGCTCGCTAATTATTTTGGCAACATGCAGACAGTCTCTCCAGTGCCAAGCATCTAAGTCCCTATTCGGAGTCCCTGCAGTTCCATAGGAGAGGGGCAGACCCGATGTGGCCTATACATGTCAGGGCGGCCCACCCCATAGTTGCCCACTTTCTCAGGCAATGGTATTAAGATTATCTGGAGTATGTTGATGACCCAGTTCTATCCCAGCCTTTGTATCCAACTCCATGAGGAAGGAGCAGCAGTGGCTTAAGAGATCGGGATTTCATATTAAGAAGAGATGCTAGGAACATTCCAATATTAAACCCACTTTGAGAAAAGGCAACTGTTTGTTCAACTCATATTTAAGGGAATAAGAAGTGTATGAGGTTCAAGCCAATGTCTATACCCTGTGTCCAATCTACAGGAGTATTGGGCATCTCCAGAATCTAGGAGAGCAGGGCCTTTGAGAGATAATAGGAGGGCTGGCCACCTGCAGTCACACCTTCACATCTTCCTGTCAGGAAAGTGGGTCAGCATAATCACACCACAGTGTGAGAAGATAAATCTGTAACGTCATCATACATATGAACAAAGAAACAGTGTTCTGGCTGGAGAAAGTCTGCTTGAACAGAAGTGAGTTTTCTGAGTGGAGCAGGCTAAAGGGGAGAAAAAAATAGACTGGAGCACTTGGGTGGCTCAGTAGGTCAAGCATCGGACTTTGGGTCAGGTCATGATCTCACAGTTCATGAGTTCGAGTCCCACATTGGGTGAGCTTGAGCCCCACTTCGGGTGAACATAAGCCCTGCTTTTCTCTCTCTCTCTCTCTCTCTCTCTCTCTCTCTCTCTCTCTCTCTCTTTGCCCCTCACTCACTTATGCCCTCTCTCTGAAAGAAAGAAAGAAAGAAAGAGAAAGAAAAAGAAAGAAAGAGACTTGACAATGATTCACCTGCAATGTCCTGAGAGTCACTGAATCTGGGAAACAGTAGCGAACTGGACCATAAATGGGCATCTACAATAAGTGGCTGGTTTGGTACGTGGGCCCCTTCAGTGGCCAGTGTGAGCCATCCGTGATACTGTTGATCACCCCAGGTTCTTACACCATGCCCAGAGAGTGGGCTCCAGATGGCCAACAACCTGCCAGATATTCAGTGCAGAAGGTGTGAGCTCTCGTAGGGCGATGTAAACCTTCTTGTTCCTGGGAAGGTCAGTTTCTTCATTGTAAATTCAGAACGGACTTTGGTTCCAACATGTCTCCCCAATCTGGATTCCCGTGCAATTCCATGGGCTAGAGGTCTGACGTTCTGCCAGCAAGTTTTAGTGAGTAAAGGAGAAGTTAAATTTTGAACCACCGTAACCTTGCCGTCTTACTTCCGGCAGGCTCCTAACGCGTGCACACACACACGCGTGCTCACACTTAGACAAAATCTACACACCATAACATTTACCCATTTGAAGTGAGAAATTCAATGATTTCTTTCATGGTAAACTTTCACTGAGGTGCAACCATGACCACAATTGCATTTTAGAACATTTCTAACAGCTCGCAAAGATCCTCCTTGTACTCTTTTGTAATTAACCCATTGCCACCTTCTAGTCTCAAATGACCACTGGTCCATTTTTTTGACCTCCAGGACTTGCCTTTTAGGGGCATCTCACATAAACAGAATGATACATCAGGCACTTCTCTGCATCTGGCTGTATCCGCTTAGCACAATGTCCCCTGAGATGTGTCCGTGCTACAGCATGTATGGTACTTCACTCCTTGTTAAGTCTAAAAACGGTGTTTGATTGTGTGGATACACCACATTTTGTTTACCTGTCCATCTGTTGAAGGACGTTTGTGTTGTTTCTACTTGTTAGCTATAGTGAATAACGTGGCTATGAAGTTGGTTTGGTTTTCATTTTCGTTTTTTGCTTGGGGCAGCTATGAAGTTTTGTGTACAAGCTTTTGTTTGGATGGATGTTTCCATTTATTTCTTTTGGGTAGGTACCCAGGAGTGGAAAAGCTAGGTCACTTCGTAAATTTATGTTTCCCACGGTGGGATCTTGAGCAGCCCCTGACCCAGCCTCCTCCTCAGCGTGGTGCAGGCTCATAATGGGATAGCCTGAGAACCTAGCTACTATGAGTTGATAGCATTCATTTCCTGGGAGATTTTGAAGTTTTTGAAACCGTACCCAGCTTTAAATGGAGGACGACCTTGTAGCAGCCACCTGAGATTGCTATTTCAATCAGAGGATTCTCTGAAACAAGTGAAAGTGTCTTGAAGAGTTGATAATACAATATTACTGCCGTCATTAGTGTTACCCATTTGTCGTCTGCGATTTGAAACGGTGGGGTTTTAAGCTCCATGGTAGGATCAGGAAGCAGCTAAAATCTAATGCAATGAACCCTTGACTCTGATGTTTGGTCTCAACACTCCCACTTCCTAGTTACGGGACCTTCCCTACAGTGATGTGCCTTCCCAAGCTTTAATTGCTTCGCTTAAAAAATGGGGCCACCAACCTCATCTCTCAGGGTTTCCATAGGATTAAACAAATTGGCAGCACATTTAATCTGGTCCTGTGGGGCTGTTGGGTGGTTAAATTACCTGACCCTAATTTTAATCTAGAAAGTCTGTGTATCTCAAGGGAAACCTCCAAGAACTAAAATACGCAGCAGGATAGGCCACATATGATTCTGAGAGCAATTCCAATGGGGGTGGGGGGCTTTCCTGCACCAACCAATTCTCAGACACCACCTGGGTGTCCTGCAATTCAACTAAATTCTGACACTATCGACCTAGAGATAGCATCAGATCCCCCAGGTTAAGGGTTAGTCCTACAGGACTCCTCCTATCCCCTTTAGACACCAGTCACAAACCCAGATTGTCACCTGTACTTCCGATCTACTAGCTATAAATCAGACATTCCAATGATCCCCTCCTAGGGTTTGATTAATTTGCTAGAGTGTTTCACAGAACTCAGAGAAATATGTTATTCACCAGATTACCAGTTTATTGTAAAAAGATACAACTTAGGAACAGCTAGATAGAAGAGGTACACAAGGCAAGGTATGTGGGAAGGGGCTCCGAGCCTCCATCCACTCTATGGCAGGCCCCCTTCCCCAAATGTCCACTTGTTCAGCAACCTGGAAGCTCTATGAATCCTGTCCTTTGGGGTTTTTATAGAGGTTTCATTCCACAGGCATGATTGATTAAATCATTGACGATAGGTACTTGAACTCAGTCTCTTCCAGGGAGGTGGGACTGAAAATTCCAACTCTCTAATCACATGGCTGGTCCCCCAGCAACAAGCTTTGGGTGGCCAGTCATCACCCCCATCCCCAGCTTTAGGGATTCCTAAAGTCACCTCATTAACCTAACTCAGTTATTGTTGAAAAGGCTTGATATAAACAACAAGACACCCATTTCATTTTTATAGCTCTGAGGAGATTTCAAGAAAAAAGGACAAGAGACCAAATTAAACAAAAGATATTCCCCTGCTCTTATGGCTCTGGAAATTGAAAGGGCTAGAGGAGCTGTGAGCCAGAAACAGGACAAAACCAAATATCTATTTCTTATTATAAATCACAGTATCACATTTTATTCATGTATTCACTTTATTTCACGAGATTTATTTGTACAGAATGTTAGTATTCAACATTCAGTACTAAGTGAAATAATGACAAAAATAACAGTACCCCACACCGATAAGGCCCTTTTATTATTTAAAAAAATTTTTTTAACGCTTTATTTATTTTTCAGACAATGCGAGAGACAGAGTGCAAGTGGCGGAGGGGCAGACAGAGGGAGACACAGAATCTGAAGCAGGTTCCAGGCTCTGTCTGAGCTGTCAGTACAGAGCCCGACGCAGGGCTCGAACCCACAAACCATGAGATCATGACCTGAGCTGAAGTCGGATGCTTAACCTACTGAGCCACCCAGGGATCCCAATAAGCCCCTTTTAAAAGGGGATTTCATATCAATATGATTTAGGCCATTAAAACCTGTGACTTGAGAGCCTGGTTGCTCATTAGTATGACCTGGAGAGAATTCAGTCATGCTCAGTGCTTGAGCCCCAGCCTCAGGGATCCTGATTCAGGATCCAGCAGGAGGCAGGACCAGGAGGGCTCAGAAATTTGGAGGGTTTTTTTGTTTGGTTTTGTTCTGTTTGGTTTTATTTTGTTTTGTTTTGTTTTTACTTCCCAGGTGATGTCAACGCAGAACCAGAGTACAGACCCATCGCATGGACAGTGAAGAATTAGGCAGAGGCTACCTTCTCTACGATCTAGTTGGGGAGCTTGGAGAGAACTTACAGGACTTGACCTAGAGGATCATAGGTTGTGATGCCATCGGCGTTTTAGCCCAGGTCTCCAGATTCAGTCCAGGACTCTGTTTCCTACACGATATTTTCAAGGAAGAAAATGTAACTAGACTTTAGCTAAAAGGAATTGAAATGGATGGAAGTCCTGGAGTGGAGAAAGGACAATTGGAGTCCTTGGCAAAAATATACAAACAAGTGGCAGTAACACACTCACCTAGAACAAGTCCACAGGAGGGCCTCGTCGTGCCTCGCATGTGCCGAAATCAGGGCATGGTTGGTTATAAAACTGCTTACTGTGAAGAAGTTCAGTGAGGGGTAGAGGTTCTAAAGGGATAGATAAATCTATAAGCAAGATTACTGAGTTGGTAAAATGCCCAGCTCAGCAGTTCGGAGCCAGAAACAGAAAGGCTTTGTGAGCAGGTGGGTACCTTTATTATGGTAATCAACTCTGGGCCCAAGAAGCAATGAGGTCATCAGGTTCCCGGGATGCTCTAAAGGAAGTGAGTGGGCCTGGTGAACACAGAAATATGTAACTGGAGGTCATCCTGCTGGGGCGACCAATTTAGGGCCTCTCTGCAGCCAAGGCCTGAGCAAGTTTTAGGCAACTTGTGAATCGTTGCGGATTGATGGGGGAAAGGCTGAACTGGAAGGAATGCACTTGAAGGACCATAACATTTGAGAATGAAATGGGAGTCCAAATTCATGACACCAAACCCCTCATTTTACAGTTGAAAGAAAATGAAGCCCAGAGAGGGGCAGTGACTTGCTTCAAGGCCACAGAGCTGGGGCAGCGGAAGATCTAAGCCTTCCTTCCCAGTGATTCTGCCCCCATTAAAAACCAAGCAAACATGAAAACGTGGTCAAAACACAGACAAGCTCCAATTACTGTCAGGAAGAAGAGATTTGGGGTGGGGCTGGGGGTGGATCACTGCATGCATTGTCACTCTCTGTTCTACTTTTCTATCCTCTCCTCTGCCTGTGGAGTTAAGCTGCCACTTTGGCTTCCACTCTGTGTTATAGGGATCAAGAGAACATCGTGGATGTCTGGATTCTGGTTCTGGCTTTGCTGTGTGTCTTAGAGTAAATCACTTCACTTCTCTGGGTCTCAGGTTCTCCTTTAGCAACATGAGTGTGAAAAGACAATGCGAACGATACACCGCTTGATCTATTCTCCAGGGATTGGCAAACTCTGGCCAGTTCTGGCCCACCACCTGTTTTTAACCAGCAGTGTTAACCAGCATCTTAACCAGCAGCATTAGAGGCAGTGTTCAAATGCTCGTACAAATAGGGCAAGATTTAAAGGAAATAAAGCCTGAGATTGTGTTGAAGACCCTTTTCCATCTTTTTCATTTCCTTATCTTAATCCACTTGGTGAGATCTCAATCTTAGGTATCACTCTTAATCAGAATGTCCTTTTATAGCCACTCTAGCTTTTGTTAGGAGAACTAAAACCTTGGAGACTTCTCTGGACTCCAAGGTTTACACAACTTCATTTGAACTCACAGTCCCTATAGCCATTCAGCTCCCCCGTGACCTGGCCCCAGCCACATGAAAACAAGGACAGATTTTTGTTTCATTTTCTGCAGACACAAGAGACAGAAGAGGAAGTCCCTGCCTCTCTCATTGGACTTCATCAGCATCAATATTTGCCTTCTGTAACCTGGTAGTATTTCTTCACTGTATTAATTATTTGCCATTGTGAGGATCTCTCACGGTGTGTGCACGCGTGTGTGTGTGCATGCGTGTGTGTGTGTGTGTGTACGTGTGAGTATGTGCAAGCGTGTCTGCCTTCTAATCCTCTTTTGCTCCTTCCAATCGATAACTGGCCTGGAAATGAGGTGCACAAACACTGGCGTTGAGGGTTCACCTTTGAAAAATCTCCCTAACCAATATCCTTCTAATATAGAACTTGAAGTTCAAACTGTTTCTGATAGAGCCAGAAAAACATGTTCTTCAAGAGATCAGAAAGTCTGCTGGGTTAGCTCATGGTTAAATAGTCACAGAAGTCAGCTCTTGAGGCAGAAATATATATTAGTTTTATGACAGTTATTTTAGCTGTGCCAATGACTCCACAAGGCAAGGAGGGGGTGACATGGTCAAAAGATAATGTTTCCGCCTGTCTTCCCTATTCCACTCTGAAGTATGCCTGTCTCGCACGTGTGGTTCCCCTCTGCAGATTAAGGCCACGGTGTTTTTAAACTTTGGGAATGAATATCTCTGTTTCGACATGCAGAAAAGCTCTCCCTAAAGCCAGGGACAGATCTCCAACCGCCTATCTGCCATCCCAACCTCCCAAGCCGGGAACCAGAAGCGTGCTCCATGCAGAACCCAGGGCGATTTGGGGATGGCTAATAATGGGCGATTCTTATACACATCATAAATATCTATTACCAGGATGATTAATAATGATAAGAATGACCTTTCCTTAGTGTAAGGCTTTTCTCTCTTGATATTTAACCCACCTGCATAGATGAGGTTAAGCTATGTACTTAATGGGGGACTATTAAGACACCTGAAATTAAAATGACTTTTCTCTGGAGTGCCCAAGGAAAATTATAATTTTTTTCACCTAAAAATTATGAAAACATAAAAAAACTTACAGCAAATTTGAAAAAGATAATATCTCTCCTAATTCTATACCCCTCAAAAAGGCATAAGGGAACGGTCTTGATATAGGACCATCACGCTTGGGAGATACAAGGACACCTGCAGAATCTACTCAAAATGTATGACCCCAGGCCCAACTCACATCAACTCTGCTTGTTGAGATTGGGGTCAGGCTCAGGACTGCACCTATCAGTAATGCCCTAGGCGCTTTGGATTACTGATAGTCAGAAGAGCAAGCTTTGAGAAATACTGTAAATGTTCAAGACTGCTCTTTTTTTCTTATACAACATATACCCTCCCAATACTCCAACTCTACATTCTAGCTTCTGGTTATCCACTACATATTTATTTACTCACAGGTATGTTTTTCAGGCTAGTAAAAATTTAGGAGATCAGAGTTTAAATCCCAAATCTTCTGTTACACAAATTTGAGCAGACACATCCATATTAACAGGCCAGAGGGCAGAGACACATTTACAGCTTCGACTTGTGTTGCCATAGTGCTTTCTTCCAGCATTAAGAAACTTCTGTTTCAACTGGCAGATTAAGAGAACCCCATATTCACCATAATGTCACCAGCAATGTGTATTTGAATTTATTTTTACTTTGTTCTGCTAATTTAGTCGGTGTAAAATGGTATCTCAAGGTGGATTTAATTTGCACTTCTTGCATTTCTAGTAAAGATTAATATGTTTCCTTGTATTTCTCTGCTATTTATATGTTTCCCAGAGTTACAGTTAAACTTTTGAATCTCTCTTTGGGTTCAGGGCAAGGATTCTTGCTTATTTATCGTTGAGGCAACTGAGCCTTAAGAGAGAGCACAAACCAGTAATGGAGCCGAAGCCATGGCTTGAGTCTGCGTCCAAAGGTGGTGCTCTCGGCTAAATTACCCTGTGTCCTGCAAGTCTGAAGACAAAAACTTCGAGAAGGGAGGAAGGAAGGCATTCCAGGTCAGGTTCCCCAGGAAACAGACTCTGAGACGGAGATTTGCATGCGGAAGATTCTTGACCAGTTTCCTCAAGGTGAAGACCTGCAGGAGGTGAAGGAAGCTGGGGCTGGCGGAGGGACGTGTTTAACAGGCAGAGTCTCGCAGCAGCCCTGGGGACCTCTAGAGCCGGGATGACCCTTCGTTGTTGTTCTGCTGTAAGGCAGAGGCACCAGGACTTTCTTCCTGCGCATGGACTAGCCATGTCCTGCGGGCTGCCCCAGGGAAGGGACTGTGAGTTCAGGTGAGGTGACTCTCTGCAGGGGAAGGCAAGTTCTGGAGAGGTGCTCAGCAGAGAACTGTCAGCCAGCAAGGCTACCAGCAGCTGGGGGGTGAGAGCCCGAGACCTGAAGAGGCACCACGGCATCCCCTACTGATTTGATGTGGTTGAGATGCTATAGTTTCTCTAATGGATTCTGATGTTTCCCTAATCTACTGACATATAACAAACCATTCTAAAACTTAGTGACCCCAGAACAAACAAAAACATTTTAATTTTGCTCATGGTTTTATAACTTGGGTTGGGTTCAGCTGGGCATTTTTTCTGCCAATCTTGATAGTGATTTGCTCATTGGGAGTTGTGGGCTGGGCTCAGCTGGGGTGATAGGTTGACTGGGCTTTTCTGGCTCTCTCCAGGGATTTTAAGGCTTCTTCTCAATGTGGTCTTCTCAAGTCACCTCCAGATAGCCTCTTTTCACGGTCATTGCAGCAAGATAACTGCTTTTCTTATATGGAGACTTAGAGCCAATTCCCAGTTGAGTTTCCCAACCTCCATGCTGTTGACACTTGGGGTTGGATCATTCTTTTTTTTTCAATGCTTATCTATTTGTTTTGAGAGAGAGAGAGAAAGAGAGAGAGAGAAAGACTGGGGGATGGGCAGGGAGAGGGAGAGAGAGAGAATCCCCCTCTGTGCTGACAGCACAGAGTCTGATGCAGGGCTTGAACTCACAAACCATGAGATCATGACCTGAGCTGAAATCAAGAGCTGGACACTTAACCAACTGAGCCACCAAGTGCCCCTGAATAATTCTTTGTTACCATTAATATCCCCATATTATAATGTGAAACCAAGGCTCATTCTTTCAGAACCACACAGTTAGAAAATCACAGTACTGAGACCCAAGCCCTAGAACTGCCTGACACCAAAGCCCACACTATCCCCACAACCCTGAGCTGCCCACAGCAGGTTTCAAAGTGTTACTTTTAGAAATGAATGACCCTCAATCTCCTAAGAAGACATTTTAGAGAAAAGAGCGAGGTCTTACTTGGGTTTAGTTACGGTTCATGAAGAAAACATTAATCACTTGAAGTGCTATTTTGGAGCTCATGAAACTGAAATGAAGCGCAATATAAAATGTTAATTTATTTCTGAGGTGTTTATTTTGTTAACATTCCATCTTTCAACCCTCTTTGAGGGTTTGAGAGTTTGAGGGAAAGAACACTATTTTTTTTTAAAAAAAGTAAAATTCTGAATGGTACAAGTAACAGCCTCCTTCTCTCAAGGATGCAGAAGTCAGGGGCTGGAGGCAGAGCAAGGACATGCCATCGGAGGCCATGCCCACCAGGCAGAGTTCCCTGGAGGCTGGCGCTCCACACTGAGAGCCGGGGCCTTTGCAAAACCCCAGCTTCTGCCAGGGTATGAGATGCCTGGACTTCAGGCTTGGCCTCACCACCCACAGGATTCCTGGCTTTTGATGAGTCATTTAAATTTCCAGAGCTCCAGTTTCCTTATCTAGACGTTGGGTGAAATAACTCCTAGCCTGGGGGTTCTGTGTTGAGTAAATGAAGTGATACATGGGCATATAATCCCTTCGCTGTTCCTTCCTGGGAAAGGAGGGAACTGGCAGTGGATGTAACAGGCACAAACAAGAGAAGGTCTTTCGACTCATGGACGGATGAACTCAAGCCTCCTCCTTATCAAGCAAGAAGCCCAATGTAGGAGAGGAGGCTACCAGTGGGTTAGGGCTCCTTCTACTGCCACCGTGACTCATGCATCAGTGCGAACAGAAGACCGGAATTCAACCGTCACCCATCATCAGGAACTAGTTATCACTACGTTCCCAGCGGCTCTCAAAACACAGTCTGTGAGCTCTTCTCCGTCTCATGTTCCCCATATTCATCACAGAGAAAACTCTTTTGTCTGGAATGCCCAGGACCTTAATGCTCGTCTCCACTGAATGCTCTTATTTGATGGGAAGGCACCAGCTATTCTAGGAATTCTAGCTTTCAATGTTGGAACATGGCAATGGGTTTTTTTTTTTTTTGAACAAAGTTTTAATCAAACTCAATTTAATATTCATCTGAGGACTTGTAAAGCACAGCAGGATTTTATACTGCCTCCAGGGCATAATAGGAAACATCCATTTTCTAAGTCTTATCTTATAAGGGTAAAAATGTGCATTATTGGAGGTTTCTCCTTTATATAGTGAAAATGACATGGATTTCTTTCAAAGTCAAACTGATCGGGGTTGAATCCTGGCTCTAGATTTACTAGCTGCCTATACTCAAGCAGGGTAATCTCCACAAGCTTTAGTCTCCTATCTGTAAACTTGATATAATGGCATTGCCTGTAGGAAACAATCAGATGATGATAGAGCCCTTGGTGCAATGCCTCACTGATAGCAAGTGCTTAGTCAAGTCAACTTTATTTTGCCCATTCTGTTCTTTGGAAGTCTGTGTCAGCTGCGTGAAAAATAAACATGCAGAGAAGGATCCAGGGAAAACTACAGAACACCTAACTGTCCTCGTGGAGGAGACGCTGACAAGGCATGCAATGGAGGGTGAGGGTATGGAGAAACTTCCAAAGTGGGTGCACACACCCCATCTTATGTAATTATCACGGCCACCCTGCCGGTGTGAACAAAGGCTCATTAGAGACATCAATTCAGGATGCCATCCTAACTTAGGAGTGGACTTCCCCAAGCCCATGCCGGGGAAACCTCTACTTGGATGAGAGTTCCTGCAGTGGTGAAGTCACAGGTATATTTCTAGTGCTTTGGTTAAAGTGCTATCGGTCAGCTCCAAATGGCTTTCCCACAGTGACTTAGGAAAGGAGAGGGCATCACAAAGCCCTTGCTATGCCTCCTTGTGTGATCCCAGAGACACACAGTGGCTCTCTTCTGTTGTCAGTCACCCTTGGGCATCTGTAAGCACAACTATTTCTAAGAGATTTTGCTTCAGATACTGAGCCTAATCATTAAACTAGTGTTTATTTAATTATTTCTAAATGATAGCTAAAGTCTCCCTTTTATGTGCTGGCCCATTGTTTATCTTATTATTAATGTGCCTCAATTTCAATTAGGTCAACTGATGACAGGTCTAGGCTGAGACAGGTAGACTTACCAGTGAGGACCCCCTGTCTATGTCTCAGCCACCCCAAGCGTTTTTCTGTGACAGTTTACTCATACAGGATGGGGTTAGCTGTCCATGGGGCACCGAGGAAGCAAGAAGTTGTCTTGAAGTGTGACGTGTGAACGGAAAAGCTCAACGGGCGTCAGTGATGCAAGAAACGCTTTGGCAAGAGGAAACAGGTTGAGCGAGGTGGTGCTGTGGGCAGTCCCCTGCAGCCCAGAGAAGCAGCAAAGGAAAGGTTAGCAGGACATGCAGTTTCTCAAGAGACACAGATGAAGAAAAATGTGTTTTTTCAAAGACTTGCTCCAATGGTGACTGCTGTGTTTGCGTTAGCTCTGCACATGAAGCCTCCCATTGGCTGCACCAGCCCGGGGACCGGGATGATGTGGGGGCTAAAGGCAACACTATTCCCATAGCACTGAAAGGGAGGTGTCGGAAAGGCCAGATGAAACCAGCCAGTGTCTTCTCGAGGGAAATATCTCCTTTCTCACTCAAGCCAGAGAATGAACACATGGGGAGAAGTGAGGTTTTCAGTCTTCTGGGTTTCAATCTGCAACACCCCATATTGAAGACAAGGCCGTGGAAGATGGAAGGGGTATGGACTTGAAATCCAATGTCCGCTGGTTCACTTTTTCTTTGCCTCCTGTAAGTAATTTGATCTTGGGTCTCTGTTTTACCAAATTGAAATAGGGATAAGACTAGGACGTCGTAGGGCGGCCATGGGGTTACATGGAAGAACACATGTAAAAGACATGGTACATATGATCCTCCCATGTGTATCCTTCCTTCCTTCCTTTGCTTCCAAAGCCTTGACCAACTGTGGGTAATGTCCTACTGAAATCCAATGTCCCATCTCCCTAATAACCAGACCCTGATTCCACGTAAGGGCAGCCATGAGCCTAAGTAAAAGACCACATCTGGCAGCTGTCTTGTAGGTAGAGATGGCAGCAGTCACTGAGTGGCGCTTCGAGGGAACCCCCTTCAACACTTGTCCAACCCTTTCTCCCACCCAGACACCATCCAGGAACCTGGCGCGGTTTACCTGGTGCCCAGGTTACACTATCTGACTGCACGGCAGGAAAAGAAATAATAACGATGACAGAGACAGCTGACATTATGAGTGCTGCACTACGCCCATCAATGTGCCAAGCCTTGTATTTGTTTCATTTAATGTCATCTTTAAAAAGACTCTATAAAATAGTTTCTACTATTAACAACCATTTACAAAAATTAGGAACTTAAGGTTTAGGCATACATGAGTAAATACGTGTAGGCAGGAGTGAACGAATGTTTGCATGAAAGTGGAAACACATGAGTGACAGGCCCGCTGGAGTTCAGGCAGGAAAATTAGAGGTGGTAGGTAGGTTGAGTTTTCTATTGCTGCTGCAACACGTTGTCACAAATGTGGTAGTTTCAAACAACGCAAATGTATCCTTTTACAGTTCTGTGGATTAGTCTAACACAGGTCTCACCAGGCTGACATCAAGGTGTCAGCAGGGCTATGTTCCTTTCTGGAGGTTCTAGGGCAGACGCTGTTTCCTCACCTTTTCCAACTTCTAGAAGTCACACAAATGGATCATGGCTCCCTTCTTCCATCTTCAAAGCCAGCAAAATTGGGTCAAGTTCTTCTCGTGTGCTACATAGCTATCTCTGTTCCCTCTGCTGTTTTAGGGACCCTGGTGCTTACACTGGGCCCACCTAGATGATCCAACATCATCTCCCTGTCAAAGAGCTGACTAGCAACCCTAATGCCGTCTGCAACTCGAATTCCCCTTTGCCACATAAGGCAGCATATCTACCATTTCCAAGAATGAGGACGTAGACGGACCTCTTCGGGGACCATTATTCTGCCTATGACAGTAGGGTTTCCAGAGGCTTTCTCCTTGTTTATAAGGAACCGTTTGCGACGGGAGCAGCTGAGGCTTGGACCTACCTTCGTGGCAGGATGTCAGATCTCATTTTAAAGATTACAGGAAGACGAAAGCTGTTTGGCTCATTTTTCCCGGCAGACAGTCTCATGCTGTCACCTTCTGATGCAGACTCGCAGTCAGTCCTCCGTGTGGAGGGTAAGGACAGCAGCAGCCACTCACACCTGTGGGCCACTGGGCTTCCTTATTTTATATCCAGAGGCCACTGGCCATGTGAGATGATTTTCAAGAAATAGGGAAAAAGGGAGACACTGAAATTACAATGGAGCCAGGGTCAATCTCTTCATGTTCATTTTCAAGATTTAGGCTTCAGTGTAAGACACTAAGGCCTTAAGAGGGAGAGCAACCAGCTCCAGGTGGCCCAAGTACAAGATGACAAGGCAGAAACTGGGATGCGGGGCCTTCTGTCCAGCCTGTCTCTGAGCCAGCCTGTCTCTGAGCCAGCCTGTGTATCCACCAGTCCCCACAGCCAGACCATTCCTTGGATCTCTGAGCCCAGAGCCTTTGATGGCAGAACAACCTCTCTATGTGCCTATGTGCTTATAGCTTTCTATCAGAATCCATGCTGCTTCCAGAAAGTAGCCTCCCACCACCCCGTCGAAGTAGGCCATTTGGCTTCTGGTCCTTCCTTTGTCCATGTCTGACATCTCTGTTATGTCCAAGATGGGTCCCTCTCACTTGCCCTTGGGTTCCATTAGTTCCCCACCACCTTGGCTCCTGCCACACCTTTCCCACCACTGACCATCTCTAAATCTTTGCTGCTTAAAAGACAATTGGATGCTTTGAATCGACTCTAGTCAACAAATATTTTCCTTGTACTTTTTCACCTTAACACAGAAGCCTCAAAGCAAATCAGCTACCTTTTCTCTAAACTTGAACAACAAGAAAGAAAGAAAGAAAGAAAGAAAGAAAGAAAGAAAGAAAGAAAGAAAGAAAGAAAGAAAGAAAGAAAGAAAGAAAGAAAGAAAGAAAGAAAGAAAGAAAGAAAGAAAGAAAGAAAGAAAAGCCTTAACATTTTCTTAGGACCTACTGGGTCCTCCACATAAGTCCCTGTCCATGCTTTGGAAGAAATTCCTCCCCACTCTTCACCCAAAAAGCAGAAGACAGACTATTTGGTCCTTGAGCCACCTTGAAGTTTCTGCAAAGTGAAACAAGGTGACAACATAGCAAAGTCCATTTGTGAGGCTGAGAGAGCAGCGGCCCTCCCCCAGCCTCAGTCCATTGAAACCCAAGAAGCAGATGGTGGTTTCTTGCCTAACTGAGCACTGCTAAACACTACTGTTTGAAGAGAAACACTCCTAGGTCAGATCTCACGGATAAACACGTAATCACAATTAATCCCTCCTAATTGCCATCCTCCTTCTGCCCGGCACACTGGAAACAAATCCTCACTCATTCTTTCCAGGGTCCTGAGAGGTGGGTGAAAGCTTCCATGCTGCCTGTGGAACCCTCTAGGTGAAAGACCTGTGTCCCCATTTCAAGGATAAGAAAGCTGAGAATACATAAGGCACATGGTTTCTGGAATTGCTGGGGTGGTGGAAACATCTGAAACTGCATCTCTCCGTTTCCAGGAGGGTTCAGTTAGGGGGATAAAAGGGGCACCTGGTTGGCTCAGTCGGTTAAGCATCTGACTTCAGCTCAGGTCATGGTCTCACGGTTTGTGAGTTCAAGCCCTGCGTCAGGCTCTGTGCTGACAGCTCAGAGCCTGGAGCCTGCTTCAGATTCTGTATCTTCCTCTCTCTCGCTGCCCCTCCCTTGCTCACACTATCTCTCTCTCTTTCTCTTTCTCTCTCTCTCTCTCTCTCTCTCTGCCCTTCCCACACTCACGCTCTGTCTCTGTCTCTGTCTCTCTCAAAAATAAACAAATATTTTTAAAAAACTGGGGCTCCTGGGTGACTCAGTCGGTTAAGCATCTGACTTTGGCTCAGGTCACAATATCTCAGTTTGTGAGATAGAGCCCCGTGTCCGGCTCTATGCTGACAGCTTAGAGCCTGGAGCCTGCTTTGGATTCTGTGTCTCCCTCTCTCTCTGCCCCTCACCTACTCATGTTCTGTTTCTCTGTCTCTCTCTCTCAAAAATAAATAAACGTTAAAAAAATTAAAACAAAACAAAACAAAAAACTAAGGGGATAAGATGCCCGAGGACTGATGATCACAAAACCAATCTGAAAGACTGTCCATCTTTGAACCTCACTGTGGGGGGAGGGGTGGGCTAACTCTGGGGAAGCACCTACTCTCCACCAAAAACTGAGCCAGACATTTCTACCTTATTTCACCTAATCTTTATAACAACCCTGTATACGTTATAAATTCCATTTGATAGCTGACAAATCACTTCACTCAAGGAAGTGAAGTGACGACCAAGCCCCGTGGCCCTGGCCCCCGGTTGCAAGAGAGACAAAACCAAATCCTGAATGCAGTTTATCCATTCATTTTGATTTCTTCTTGAACAAGTATTTATTATAGCATTATGGGCACTGCATCCATAGACAAACCAGGCCAGCGGGAGAAGCCAGAGTCCCTGCAGGGCTGAGCTTTAATCTGAAACTGGCCTGGCATATCCCAATAGGCAGGACATGCTGAGTAGCTGGGGCAGGTCCAAGGGAGAATTTGTGTCCTAGAAAAATCTGTCTCGTTCGGCATTATCTTCCTTCCCAGGGCAAAGGTAATTATGGGATCGCTAAATGCAGTTTTACAAGAGCTTCTGTTTTTCCCAATCCTGGGAGAAACACCCCCAGCACAACCCAGTAGTTCACAGCCATTTCACCAGCAGCAGGGCAGACCAGAGAGAGGCGGCAGGAAGTGAGTGGCCAAGCTGGGTAGGCTGGGCCCTGGACTTGAAGTGCAATTACTGGGCTCGGGCACCAACCCAGACACCTCCTAGCTCTGCAGATGTCACTCTGCCTCTTGGTGCCTCCATTTCCCACACAGTCAAATAAATAGTAAGTCCTTCTTGCAGACTATGGTGGAAATCGGAGGAGGTAACATATTTAGCACATGGGAGACACCTTAAACAAACAGGAGAGAGAATAAAACCCGCCCAGTTTGGCCGGGCAATGTAGGAAGGTTGTAGAGGGAGTCAAACCTAAGCAGAGCTCCCAGGTGGAAGAGAGTAAGGCCCATGAAGCCAGGAGCCACATCTGTGCCCCAGTGTCTAGAAGACAGTCTGGAATACAACAAGCATTAAAAACAAAACAAAACAAAACAACACTGTGAATTTAGAATGAATGGAAGTTAATTACTGTCATGGTGGTACAAGAAAAAGCCAATAATGCACACCCTGGTGGGCAAAACTTAAATCCTAAGACCATGGGTCTAGGGCCAAGACATGGTGACAGAATGAGAGAAAGGCCAGCATCCTTTGAGACCAATTCTAGGAGGTGGGCAGAGCCTTGATCTCAAACAGGAGGAGCGTGCCTGAGATCTAGCTATGGAGCACTTGACTTGGCAAGACTGGCTGCTGCGAGGAGTAGACGAGGCCCCCTGGGGCTCCTCCCTGTCCCAGCCAAGCCCATTAGAACTAGCACCATTTCCGACATGCCCCATGTTTGGAACCATTCCTCTGGAACTTCTGGGCCAATTGAGCAGAAAGACAGAGGCATCCAAAGCCAATCCCATGTCCCCCAAATACAACCAGAAATGTCGTACAGAGAAACATGGTGGGTCTGTGTTGTGGATGTCAGGGGCTGAGGCTGCCGGCCTGCTCCTCGCCTCCACCAGGCCTGGGTGGCTTCAGAACTTGGCATGGCAGGGCTGAGGGAGGCCAGCCTGCCCCTCACCCCACTTTTCATTCAGGCCAGGGCCCCGTGACCCATGTCCACCACCACCTGCCTCTGCCAGAGTTCCCATCAGGGTCTGAAATAGTGTCACAATCCAGGATGCACCACAGCAGTCTACAATTAATTAATTAATCAGTCATACTCTATCAGCAAGTGCAGACCAGGAATGTTAAATAAACAAATTAAAGGCTATGTTTCACTAAAGCTCAGCCCAATGAAATAATAATGAGGCAAAGTTAACTGCTCTGAACAGAAGAAGGGAAAATATTATAATGGAATAGACCAGCGCAGTAATATCCTAGAAAAATGCCAAGAGGATCCTGCTGTGGGACCCTGTCACCCCGTGCTGTCCTTGGGGAAAGCGGTGAGACGCCAGAAGTGCTGTGTGCCCTGTTCTGCAGTCACACGGAGCTGCACTTGAGTCCCAGTCTGGCCACTTACCAGCAAAAATCCATCCCAGCATGGTTGCTTATCAGCAAGTCCCTGAACTACTTTGAGCCTCAGTTTCCTAACTTATTAAGAGGAGGAGGAAGAGAACAGAGGTCAGTGCCCACCTGCATCCCCTCTAGGCACTCACTTCTGCAGACACTACAGCAGAACTTTCTCATGCTGCAGGAGTGTGGCTCTGCTCTGGTCAGGCCAGTGCATTGGGGAGTTGACCCTGGGGGAGAGCTCTCCACCCACGTGAGTGTGGGTGCGTGAATCCATACCTCAGCTCTGAACCCTGGATAGGACAACTCCAGCGTCTCCCAGAGACCCCATGGGGGTGGAGTGCCCGTGCTCAGAGCCTGCTCGCTCTTCACAGACAGGAATTGTCTTCCTCCTTGCCCTGTCATGCTTCTCTCGCCTTCTGGTGCTTCCCTGATCACCTCCAAGGTCAACCGCTTGCAATCAGAATCTGCTGCTAGGAGACCCCTGCCTGAGACTTGTTCTTTGAACCGCTTTTGTGAGTTATATTCAAATGTTCTGCCTCTTTCCCTTCAGCTACTCTGTAGTCCTTGGTCACAGAAGCCACAGAGATTTAACCCTCTTCAAGGACGGTGGGCCCATCCATTCCACTGGTTGTATCGCCCAGGAGAACTTGCCTTTATGGCTGTTCAGTCATTGAGTAATTATTTGCTGAGAGTCCCACATGCCAAGACCTGTCTAAGGGCCGGAGGGACGGCTATAAGAAGCACAGTCAGACATCACTTGGAACGCTGAGACACCCAGGGCATGCCTCAGGGGCAGGGAGAAGCCACTGTCACAGCACAGGACTAGGTGGGTGGCTTCTGGTTCTGGGCCTGGGATAGAAAGCCACACACCATTTGGCATGACCCTCAGCCTCTGCCGCTGCAAAGGGAACGAATTCAGACCCTGGCTGAAAATAAGCTGAATGCTTTAGAATCTTCAAGAAGCTGGCTCAATCATTCTCGCAGAATCTGTGCTTACTCATCCAGGAATTGATATCTGGGCAATTTTCCAGCATCACCGTTGGATGATAATGTTCTTTCCCAAGGCTTTATCTATACAGATCAGCATCTGTGGCTGTCAGGAAAGGTCTCTATTTTTCCTCTTCCAGGCCTTCTGTTTGGAACCTGCACGTGGCCCCAGGGAAGGCCCCTCACATGTGCCGGGGACAGCAGCATCTCTGCTCCCCGCTAATGACATCATCATGCAAGCATCTTATGTGTATTTTCTGAGCTCCTCCACAGGGAAGTCCCCAGCTCTAGGATTCTGGCACAAATAGGTATACAGTGCATCTGAAAGCCAAGGAGAAAAGTTCCCAGAGAGTGTTCTAGAACTTGGATAAGAGGGATCCAGAGGACCAGAGTTATACTATGGGCCAGTCACAGAGGCGTTCTGCTCTCTCCCCAGCTGGGGTCTCTGAGACGTTGCAGGAAGGTTGTCAGTGACGCTCAAACCAAAGAGACGGTAATTATCTCAGGGAAGTGCTTCCAGTCAGGGCCCTTCTAGTGGCGGTAGGTTTTCTGTGCCTGCCGGTTACACGTAAAAAATGCAGGTGATGACTGGTGATAGGGAGTTCCATTATACCTAGACACAGATCTGTCTGCCAGAGAATTTTACTCTGCTTCTCTCGTGCCCTCCCCATTACACACACACACACACACACACACACACACACACACACACACACACACACACAGGTTTACCTTGCTTTGCACCAACACTCCCTTCTATCTCACCCAGTAATCGTAGAACATCAGAGCGCTCTATAATGTCACATAACGATTGTGGGATGGTCTCTGTATCATCTGACAGACTCTCCTGGATTTCTACCACCCTCATGCACACCATTCCTGCTGGGACCTGGATACCGTGCTCTGTTCTGCCCAAATATGATTGGTAGTAAAAAATAATATTAATGATACTAACAACCAATATACTACTTACCATGGCTTACACTGTGCCAGACCCTATGCTAAGTGCTTTACATGCATCAATTTAGGGATTAGCAAATGACAGACTGAGGCTGAATCCACACCCCCTTTCCCACATGCTAATGTGAATAAAGTTTTACTAGAACAGCCACACCCATTTATTTATATAAGGTCTGTGGCTGCATTAGCAACGCGATGGCAGAGGTGAGTAATTGAGACTGAGACCGCATGGCCCTCAAAGCCTAAAATATGTCCCTCCTAGCCCTTGATGAAAAAACGTTGCCAACCCATCCATTCATTCATCTTGATTTACAATCATGATTGTAAAAGTATTTCACACAGAGGCAAAGGAAGTAACAGCACTTTGGGTCCTGGAAGCATGCATCAGGAACAGGTGTTGAAACCTCAGGATATGGGGGGACCTTGAGAAGAGGAATTTGCCCAAATCTACAGAGAGACTCATTCCTTAGGTCCAACAGAACAGAGTAAAAAGGCATCTGTGCCAGAGGCTTAGGAGGAAATGCTACCAGCACCAGATGACAACAAATATTTCTGTGGGTCACTCACTGATGGGAAACTTCTGTTCTAGAGACACAGGCAAGTGAAGCCTCATTAAATAAGGGTTCTCAAATTTACAAGTCATCCTCTCTGTGACTGTCCGGTAATAAATGTCATAGCTTATTGTCAGTATGTGGCAAAATAGATAATGTTCTAGTTCTGTCTACCCTGGTCTGGTTTTAAAGTGAACACCCTCCTGGGGCGCCTGGGTGGCGCAGTCGGTTAAGCGTCCGACTTCAGCCAGGTCACGATCTCGCGGTCCGTGAGTTCGAGCCCCGCGTCGGGCTCTGGGCTGACAGCTCAGAGCCTGGAGCCTGTTTCCGATTCTGTGTCTCCGTCTCTCTCTGCCCCTCCCCCATTCATGCTCTGTCTCTCTCTGTCCTAAAAATAAATAAACGTTGAAAAAAAAAATTTTTAAGTGAACACCCTCCTGAGGTTAGTTAGTCCTGGTCACAATGACCCTAGAAATGCAAAAAGTTATAAAGACACTAAAGCATCCTTGGAAAGCAAATCCACCAGCACACGTCAGCAGGATCACAGCGACGGGAAGCAAGGGAAAGACTGCCCTTCCTACTGACAGGACCTCACAGGCTAACTGTTTGCTACAATTTGTATCCAAATAAACGGAGGCCACAAAGTTAGAAACGGCAGTAACACAAGGATAAGAACAGCTTGGGATTAAGTCTGGTGACCTCCACACACATCTAAAACGAGCTGAGAGAGAGAATCTGCTCCTCTCACAGTCCCTATGACTGTGCCCAGACACCCACATCCGACAGGAAGTAGCTACAGAAGATGGACCTTCACCCCATCCCCCTCAAGAATGAGGAGCAGAATAGAACCAGAGGACGGATTTGTCACCAGCTAGACCCCAAGACCTGGCCTTTATGGCCCACCTGCTTGTCCTCATTAACCTTTGTCTTACATTCTCCCCTAAACTCTTCTTTCCCACTTTCCTTTTAACTCAGATGAAACTGGAATACACCCCCAGATGATGGGGTCTTCCCTGACAAAATCTCCTGCCAGCCCAGACCACCCAGACCTTTGAGCCAAACCAGACTCGCGCCTGCATAGATGGACCATGGAGTGACCCTCTGGAATGACCTGCAATTACCTTTACCTCATTATAATCCTAAAATCTCTGCCCAAGGAGGAACCTCAGCCTCCTTTACGTAACACACAACGTATGTCTAGGTATGTTCCCTTAAGGCGCACCTGCCTCGACACAGGATGACAAGGCTCCCCTACCTAAATATTCATCCTAACTCTAAACGGAAGGAACCCACCCATCCTCTCTCAGGGGAGTCACAGCTTGGGAAGCCACTTCCTGTGACCTCCTTATTTGCTGCAAGTAAAAGTTTTCTTTGGAAGACAACTCAATAAAGTGTATCTCACATAAAAATAAAGGAATTCAAAGAGGTTAAGCACTTATCTCTGGGACACACAGTTTGTGAGTAAGAGAACAAGGATTGAAACCCAGGAGTGCCTTTGAAAGTGAATCCAAGACAAGGAACACGTTGAAGCCGTGGTCCACAGGAGGACCAGGCAGGGCCGGGGCAGGGGCTGGGGCACTGATTAAGGAATAACCAGAAGCCCCAGGGTGGTAGGAGGGTCAGGAGTCTCACAGGTGTTCTGAAATCTGGAAAGGATTTGTGTTCCTTCTTCTCCACGTCTCTGTGAACACTTAGTGGTTTGTGTCTGCCAGACTTATAATAAGATTCAGTATCATACGGAGCAATTTGTCACCTGACATCATGAATTTGCAGAGCCTGGTGAATAGCAGATGCTTGACTGCGTTTGCAAAGGTTTGACTCTTTTTAAGTCTCCTTCCCACAGTGTATGGAGAACGGGGCAACGTCGTCTCAGTTTTAGAATTTCAGAATTTCAAAAGTTCCTGAGGACCTAAGAAGTTATCCCCTCCTCCGGAATGCCCAGCGTGTCCAGAGCACCCCCTAATTTGTTGGTCTCCTAGACCCTTCAAGGACCCCTGGGCTGAGCTTCCCCACGTGTTTCCACTGCCTTCATAGGATAAGGTAGGATAAGGTGGCCACACGTGGGTCCTCCCAGCTGGGTCCAGTGACTCCCGACTCCAGCTGCCTTCAAAGCCTTCAGAGCTTTGTCCAAACACAATCAAGAGTCTGCTCGGAGCGGACTCTCCAGGTGTCCAAACATACCAGGTCTTCCGCGGAGCTCAGGGTCTGTTAAAGTCCCACCAGGACCAGTGTGCAGTGTGGCCTAAGGACTGGTGTCCTGGTCCGTTATGTCTCAGAACATTCCCGGTGAACTGAGGATGGTTTTGCGAAATCTGGTTTGCTCAGAAGGGCCCCTTAGTGCTGCTGGTGCCCTCCTTCTAACAGACATCAGCTTGTCACACACCTCCCGGGCCAGGAAGGCTTCTGATTGGAAATCTCCTCTAGTCAGAAAAGTTGGAGCAGGTTGGTTGCACATATGAAAAGGAGAACTTCCTAAGGATCTCTCCATCCACACAGGGTGTTGTTATTTAGCACCTGCATCTACAACAACTGCAAGGAGACTGATAATGATATTTATTTTTTTAATGTCTAGTTATTTTGAGAGAGAGAGACAGAGAGAGAGAGAGAGCATGCATGTGTGTGAGCAGGGGAGAGGCAGAGAGAGAATCCCAAGCAGGCTCCGCACCGCCAGCTCAGAGCCCAACACAGGGCCACATCTCACCATCGTGAGATCACGACCTGAACCGCAATCAAGAGTCGGATGCTTCACTGACCAAGCCTCCCAGGTGCCCCAAGCCTGATAACGACATTTAAACAGGAAATGAAGTTGAATTTTCCTTACTGCAAAGGAATGATTTGGAAAAGTAGTGACGGGTTTTTTGGTGAAGTTCTATTTCAGAAAAGAGGAACTGATGATTCGAAGCTTGCAGTTAGATTGAGGGCCCAGCTCAGACCGTGACACGTCCAAAATATCACTATCTTCGACGTACCCTTCAGTATCTCCAACCCCAGCATCTTCATTAATCAAATGAAGACAGTGACCTTCCTCTCCCCCAGAGTAGTTGGAAGACAAAACACTGGTATCAGTTCCCGGGGCCAGGTGGTCCTCCAAAGACACTTAGAAAACCCATAAGGCCTAGTAGGAGAGAAAACATCATGCATAGAGCTCATGACCAAAGGCGGGGGGAGCCACAAGATGGTGGGGAAGGTCAGCAGAAGCAGGAAGGGAGACTTCAGGATAAAGGAAGTCTTTGACCTTGGTCTGAGAGGGCCATTTGGCTGGGTTGCAATATTTAAGACCGGGGAGAAAAGGCCAGCCTGGCAGAGGGACGGCAGAGGTGCACAGGGGCAGCCGTGGGCATGGACTGCCTGTACGGGCCCCGCGCTTTCAGCAACAAATGCAGAGACCGTGTGATGGGGCAAGTGGCCCAGGGTGCATTTGTTCCCCTCCCCCCCTCCTGCTGGGGGACGGGGAAGGGGCCAAAGGAGACTTTATCCCCAAGGTCAGCTTGGAATTGAAGAGCTCCAACATCTGTGCCCTCTCCGCAAGGAGCCAGGGGGAGACACCCCAGAATCTAGACACAGAAAAGGCCAGGACAAGGAGGCTCAGAGGAACTGCCCAAGGCAATGAGTATGGCCCAGACAAATGGGAGCTTTACCAACACCTGGCAGGAAAACACCAGCAGAGAGGGAGCTGGCCAATCAGCCGGACACATCAGTCATTCTGTTTTTATGCCACCTATGCTATATTTATCTGCTTATGGAAAGGGAAACTCTAGGGGCATGAAGAATGGGTTTTGATATAGTCTGGGGTTGTTCAATATTTTCTAAGATGAATTTCCTCAGCCTTTGCATGAAAAGGCGCCTATGGCCCAGGAGGATGCAGTGACAGGTGCACACCTGGCTCAGTGTCCCCAACAAGTGCCAAGAAAGCCTCAGAATACCAGCATGGTGTAGGAAAAAAGGTCTCTGAGGTCAGAAGTCTTTGCAAAGGGCTTGGTCACACCTTCTTTGTGGCACTGGGTGTTCAGAGAGGGCGAGATGCTGATAACACACTAAGAACCTGCAGAGGAGGAAAGAGCACGTGGGGCTGTCAAGTTCATACCACCATCGTGCCCCGGCCCCGCTTTTTTCTAAGAGGCCCTTGAACAGCTTTGCTGCCCTGGGGGCCCACAGAGCATTTTAGGATGGACAGAGATTGCAATATAGAGTAATGTAGCTTCCTGTGACCAGTGGCCATCCTGGCAGGTGCAGACACCTGTGCTCAGGAGGTGGCACGAGCCTCGGCTTCCTCCTGTCTGCCCCCCTCGCGCACCTAATCCTAGCTGCCTGGATGCCCCTAGGGGGCTGATGTGCATGACAGCTGGGCCTGTGCCCAGCCCTCTGCTTCCTTATTTAATTCTCCTGGAACTCATTTTCATGTTAACCGTATAAGGTAGCTACTGTCAATGCCATTTTATAAAAGAGGAAACCAAGAGAGACAGCCCGGGGACAGTAGGAATCCTGCCAAGGTCCTACAGGAAGAGCTGGGAGTTGGATCACACCTAACTGGGTGGGCATTTCAACCCTGTGACGAGGAGAGATGCAAGGATAAATGCTCACGGCTTCTCTGAAGTTGAGGAGAAGAGAAAATGTGGGGCGTAGAAGGTAGAGCTGTGTAGCAGAAAGCCAGAACTCAAACTCCAGCAGCCACTGTCTCTCTGGCCACCAGCTGACTGCATCTCAGCAGATCAGGTGGGCTTGGGGGTAGATGGATCTGCAAAGCCAGCGAGTTTGACATTCCATAGTTGTATCGTTGGGTGTCTCGCTTCCGTGGAGGCTGTTAGGCCTGCAGGTGAGCCCTGGTGGGATCCTGGGGCTCAGTCGCAGTTATCAGATATGATTATGTCCACAAATGTAAAACCAAGGAAGCCGAGCTGCTATCCATCAACAGAACAGCAGAAAGTAATGTGGGTTTATTTCCCTTGGACTTTATCATTTCATATTCTCCTGCTCCCTCCTTTTTCTCTACTTATGAAGCAAACTCTGGAACCTTCTATCCCGGAAATGAGTGTGCGGAGCCGGTTGGCATTATCTTCATCTTCGATTCCTTCCCCCTGCCTCCACCACCTCACACCCCAGATCAGAGCCGAGCGTCAAGTTCTGACACCTCCACCAGCTGCTGTGCGGTCCTGGTCAAATCTCTGCCTTCTCTGAGCCTGTGTCCTCACTTGTTGTAGGCTGAATAATGGTCTCCGAAAGATGTCCACATCCTAATCCTCAAAACCTATGAATGTGTCAATCTACACATCTAAAACGACTTTGCAGATGTGATTAAGTTAGAATCTTTGAGGTCAGGAGATTATCCTGGGTTACCTGGACAGGCTCAATATAATCACAAGGGAGCAGGAAACAGAACCTTAAAGACGGCAGCAGCATGAGATCTCAGCCAAGAGTTGCTGACTGTAAGATGGAGGAAGGAGCTGTGAGTGAAAGGGTATGAGCTGTCTCCAGAAGCTGGAAAAGGCAAGAAAAGAGACTCTCCCCTGGACCCTCCAGAGGGGACACTGCTCTGCCAACACCATGATGTCAGCCCGGTGAGATCCATGTCAGACCTCAAACCTACGGAACCGTTGGATAACAAACTTGCATTACTTCAAGCCACTGAGTTTGTGGTAAGTTGTTACAGCAGCAACTGGAAGCTAATACACACGGATAAGGAGGAGAACGGTGTTCATCACCTCCAGTGAGAAAAGGCCAAGTGATTTTTGCCCCTGTTGGTGGGATGATCTATGCAGCAAGAGCTGTTAACTATAGCTGTTTCCCGAACTCCCTGCCAGGGGTGACACCTTCCATGTAGCTCTGTGATCTCAAGGTCTATATAGACTCTCAGGAGTCACAGCACCTGGAAGCAGGCTCATTGGTTGTCCTGGGTCTGAGGTCACAAAAAATTGGATTCCATTGACTAAAAATCGTGTTTCGTAATATTTTCTTGAGTATCTACTGGTGTCTAGCATTTTGTCAGGCAATTTCACAAGCTTTATTTCATTATTTTCCCCATTTCCTAGGGAATACCTAATTATTATGCTTCTCATGTGACATATGAAGAATAAAATAAAGACACTTGACACATGTTTCCGAAAGTTACCCACGTAGCAAATGGCACAACTGGAACTCGAGCCAAGTTTCTCCAGCTGCAAATCCCAGGGTCTGACCTAGTGGAAAGGGGGGATGGTATGCAAGTACATGTGGGGTTGACATAAACAAATAACACAGTCAGATAAGAAGATAGGTGTAAACCACTTCCAATTCCTTTAAAAGCCACAAGTGAAATAGTAAAGTGCCTGGCATATAGTGGGTGATCGATGAAAATGAATTGACTTTTTAATAAAAGAGTAAATGTGTTTGGATCAAATGGAACATTTACTTTTTCCTGTTATTCATTTCAAAGATGAGGAAACTTGCAGAGAAGAATCAAGTTCAAAAAATGCATGACAGGAACCTGGCTTACAAGAGCGCCACTGATTAGCAGTGGAGGGGGGGGCGGGGGGTGGCTGTACGCATCATCTTAAGTTAGAGGTTGAGGGAGAGGGGAAATAAGACTCTTCAAAACTCAAACAAGAGAGAAAGACCATATAAAGAGGCAGAGGAGGTTTCCAACAAGTGAATTACAAGGAGATTGACAAGGCCATCGAAAAGGGCACCAAGAGTGTCATGGCAATGTGCTTTTAGATGTCAGTGACCAGAGCTCCCACTGCTTCTAGGAAACTGGCAGTCAGGGAGTGAGGGGTGCATGCTATCCCCACACCCTCCTTCCAGAGGTCTCAGTGGGTGACTCAGCCAACTCCGCGAGGAATGCTAAAGATAAGAGGATCCTTCAGAGCTGTCCTGAGTTGGGACAGTGAGAGGGCCAGGCCGTTAGACCCCCACAGCAGTCAGCCACAGGAGGTGGGCCACCCTAGAAAGAGGGCAAGCCTTGGGGAGAGATCTTTCTTCAGCTGAGGAAATCCCTGGGGCAGGGAGCTCTGCGTGGTACAGGAGACAGTCTTCCACGGACAAAGTCTAGGTTGCACAACGTTTTTCCAGAATCCATCCCTGGATTATGTCAAGGCCATCCATCCGAGGGCACCTCCAGCCATCCATTTCCTCTTGATCCCGTGCCCAGACCAGTGCCTGATTAGGCACTAAATTTCAATTCTACCATCAGATGTGTGCCTGCTCTCAGAAGCTCTACTCTGTTGTTTAATTTCCCAGAGTGGTAGGATCCCAGGAGCTGGAGGTGGAGAGATAGACAGAAGCACTAATCAGGATCTGGTCTGGGTTTTCCTTCCCCAGAGTCAGGTTTCTGAGATGAGCACATCTCTAACCACACCTTGGTGATGAATCCATTTCACAGTTTGATGCCACTGTGCAGAGCAATGACTTTCAGTAATAGGGCACACCTAAGCACACAGCTCCTCACCTTAGTATCTCTGGGAAGACCCCCAACCCAGCTGGGCCGGGAGCCCATGCTTGTGGACCTCTCAGCAACAGCAGGAAACCAAGCCAGGCCTGCTGGAGGAGGCACAAGTGGGCATGGAACATGACTCTCTTAATGAGTATTCACTAGCATAGAAATCCACACTGTATTAGCTTTGATCCAAAGCTCAGGAGTCCTGAGTTCAGGCCAAACAGTGGCATTCACTCATGTGGGAAAGTTGCTGGACATCTCTAGGCATGGATTCTCATGGTAAAATGTGTTTTCCTTGCCTCCAACCTTTCGCACATGCTGTTCCTCTGCCTGGAATGCCTACTCTCTCTTTTTCTCTTTTACTGTCCTTATTCTTCAAGATCCAGCCTCAGCATCTCCCCTAGGGTGATTCCCCGACCACTCAAAGGCAATCAGATGGTTCCTCTTCTGTGCCCATTGGAACCACATACATCTTTCTCACAGAACTCCCCTCCTGCTTTCCCCACCATCCTGAGGTTTCCCTGAGGACTGGCACGACATCAGCCTCCAATCAGTGTTCCCAACACTCCACTCACAGCCTGCAGTAGAGCAAACATTCAAGAAGAATTTGCTTAATGAATCAATGGACCAACGCTGGGATCAGGGAAACACTAATATCTAGAAATCTGTGACTGCTATGTTGGGTGAACATATTTTCCTTTGTGAGACTGAATGAGGCAATTTGAACGGACACTTCTTCAAAGAAGATATACAGATGGTCAGTAAGCACTTGAAAAGATGCTCACCTATGCTAATCATTAGGGAAATGCAAATCAAAACCAAAATGAGTTACTACTTCACATCCATTGGGATGGCCATTGAAAGAAAGAAAGAAAGAAAGAAAGAAAGAAAGAAAGAAAGAAAGAAAGAAAGAAAAAGAAAAAACAATAAATGTTGGTGAGGATGTGGAGAAACTGGAACCCTTGGGCACTGTTGGTGGGGATATAAAATAAGGCAGCTGTTATAGAAAACAGTATGGTGGCTCCTCAAAACATTAAACACAGAATTATCATTGGATCTAGAAGTTCTACGTCTGGATATATATCCCAAATAATTGAAATCGGGGATTCAAACAGTTATTTGTACACCCATGTTATAGCAGTATTATTCACAACAGCCAAAAGGTAGACACAACCCAACCATCCGCTGATGGATGAACAGATAAACAAAATGTAGCCTACACAGATAATGGAATATCACTGAACCTTAAGAACGAAGCATTCAGGGGTGCCTGGGTGGCTCAGTTGGTTAAACTTCTGACTTCAGTTCAGGTCACGATTTCACGGTTTGTGAGTTCAAGTCCCACATCAGGCTCTGTGCTGACAGCTCAGAGCCTGGAGCCTGCTTCGGATTCTGTGTCTCCCTCTTTCTCTGTCCCTCCCTCACTTATGATCTCTCTCTCTCTCTCTCTCTCTCTCTCAAAATAAATAAACATTTAAAATTTTTTTCTGTAAAAAAAAGAAGGAATGACATTCTGACACATGCTTCAACACAAATGAACCTTGAAGACATTAACCTAAGTGAAATAACCCAGACAGAAAAAGACAAAAGATTGTATGATTCCACTTATAAAAGGTACCTAGAAAAGTCAAATATATAGGACAGAAAGTAGAACAGTGATTACCAGGGGCTGAGAGGGGAGTTCACGTTTAATGGGTACAGAGTTACAGTCTGGGAAGATGAAAACGTCCTGATGGTAGTGGTTGCACAAAAATGCAGAACACTTAATGCCGCTGAACCTTAAAATGCCATTTAAAAACGGTTAAAATGGTAAATTTTACGGTATGTATACCTTATCAAAATAAAAAAAAAAAAACTAAGTGGAACATTTTTCTGGAGGTAACAATTACAGTCCAGCCACCCTTTACCTAGTGCTTATGCACATGTGACTGCCCTATGACAGAGGCATCATTATCCCGACTTACAGATGAGGAGAAGGGGACAAGCAAGTATGTAGTAATTTGCCAAAGTCACACATCAATTAAGACAATGAACTCAGAAAGAATCCATCTCTTTCCGACTCCAAACCTATAAGGCTCCATGTTGCTGACATCTGTATGGATTAGGTCACCCCCACCCCCTTCCTGGGGAAGGCTCTGAGGCAGGTTCTGGGGCAATGTCAAGTCACCTGCCTCAAAGCAGAGGGCTCTGATGAAAAACTTGTCCATCCACATGGTACCAGATCCTGTGGCGGCATCCTGTCTTTTTGATCAAATCTAATATGGGCTTTCCCAGTCCATACTTAGCGAGAGAAAGAAAATAATTCATTCTCCCAAATATTAAATGTTGGTGAAGCAGGATAATTTGTGTACACAGAATGGCATTTGTTAGCCACTGAAGACAAAGAAAGTCCAGAGATGCTCATCAGAGACTGTGTCCCAAACTTTGGTGGAAACTTTCCTCCAACTCAATGTCCAATGGGAAGTTAGGCAGAAGTACCTGTGAGCCCTTCCATGCTAGGGACCTTTCAGGAAGCACAAGCCTAGGAGACTCCACAGACCAGGCCTTCACGGCTGCCTGCCTGCCCTGAGGCATCTGGGAAGCCTGAGGGTTGCCAGCAGCTGACTGGGCTGCCAGTGTTGCTGGCACCTCTGCTCATCAGGGATCAAAGAAAACTGCTATCACAGCATCTTCTTAGGACAAGAACAAGATGTTCCTGCTCCTCCTATATCCCAGAATCTAAGCAAGGCCCAGGGGTGAGGGTTTGAACAGTCTTCTTAAAATGAAAACAGTAATAACAGTGGGTAAGCTTCCTTGAGGTCTTACTACGTGCTGTGCACGGGCTATGCCTTAGTCCTCACCCAAATGCCCACAATAGTGCGAGCAGGGTTCTTGGATCCATTTGCCTTTGGAATTTGAGGACTGAGGCTGGGAGAGGTTGAGGACCTCATGCAAGGCCATATAATTTGTGAGAACAGGATGAGAAAGGAAACTCAGGTCCCCCAGCTGCTAAAGGCAACCCTCTTATCATGGTGGCTGGACTTGAACTCTGACCAGGAAGATTCAGGGCCAAATGCCAGCTCTGGTACCTACTAACCATGGAATTTGGGGCAAGTTGCTCTAATTTTCTACTCCTCTTGCTCTGTAAATGGGCATAAAGACTTTGCTCTTTCAAAATGATTGCAAGGTGGTAGTGGGGATTGGGGCAGAAGAAGGATATATATATATATATATATATATATATATAGAGAGAGAGAGAGAGAGAGAGAGAGAGAGAGAGAGAGAGAGAGAGAGAGAGAGAAAGGACCCAGACCAGGATGTGATCTGGCCATAGAAGGATCTTGTAGAAGAGCCCCATCTTTGTAGGTATAATGGGCATGTGACTCTTCATTCTTGCCTGTCTGCAGTCCGAACCTCCATTCCCTTCCTGGGCATCACAGCACTCAGTGGACATCCCTGTTCTCCACAAGGTAGAAATGGATTGAAATTTCAAGTCCTCGGGGAGGACCTTGTGTCTGGGGTAGATTCAGGACTCACTGGTGCATTATGTGGTTGCAAAGAGGTTATGAAGGGACAGAACCTAGGAAATGGCTGGCACCTAGCAGGTGTATGATACAAATGGCATGAGAATGCAGGTAAACCAAGGACTGGTGTGAGCCTATGTTTCTAAGAAGACAGCTATCTGGGCTGTTCTGTCTCTCTTTGCCAAGACTTTTTAGTGAAGGATCTAGAACTGATGTTGGAGCCTGATTAGTATTTCATTGGACGCACTCACCTCTCTTGGCAGGTTTCCTCTACCTGCATAGTCATATGAGCCAAGCACCCAGAATCTTTATGCTCATGAAACTCTTCCCTGGAAGATCTGGCAACCAGAGGCCAAGAGTCACCTTCTCAACTAGAATTGGCCAAGAATCGTCTATTATCTCAATGCTTCAAAGTAAGTTTCCTTTAGACCCCTCGTTCCTAGAGATGCAACTGAAAAGCCCCAGAGTCTCCCCTAATCCCTGCCTCGTGGCACAGTGGTGCTGAGAGAAGCCAGAGGTCTGGGGGACTCTTTTGATGGCCTGGGGGAAGGTGTGGCTCCTGTTGGGAAAACTGAAGGTAAGGCTACCATTTGCTCACATGGTCATTGTGCTGACCTCTGGCAGTTCAAGACGACACATAAGCTTCCTGCCTCCAGAGCCGTGGGGCTGCTGAGCAAATGCAACGAAGAGCCAGCTGAGCAGCAGAATGAGGAGCTCTGGACATGGAGAGAATTGAGAACAAAAAGCCCCTGACAGAGTAAGGAGAGATGGTGTGGTGGGGACATAAGCTGATGTAGAACAGCCAGCATGGCTTGGTGGGAGCCCTGAGTTATGGGACGTGAGGCCAAATTGGTAGGAACCCACCATTCCACACTAAAACTTGGCTTTTGTTCTAAAGGCAATAGCCACCGAAGAAACTGGACCCAACGATGACATGATTGGATTCTTTTGACAATACGACAGGTTATTTGGTTGAAGACAGGGCAAGAATTCCAGAGAAGGTATTGGAAGGACCAGTGTTTTTACTACTAAGTGTAAATCCCTGAGGTTTTTTTACATGTTTATATGCGCCCCTGTGCTTATGATACCCTGTTACCTTTATGCAGACAAATGTCCTCTGGGCTGGACGGTGGCCTAACATGCCCCGGTCTGTGGTCCATTCTACTCTAGCAGCCTGGAGTGCGGCTCTTACCACACCACTTCTCTCCCTCCTCAAGGAGCCTCTATGGTTTTCCATCGCCTAAAGAAAAAATTCCAGCCTCCATCTCTGCCAAATTCTCACAAGTTCCCTTGACCTGATTCCCTACTTTCTTTTCAGTCTTGGTCAGAGAACCTCCGTCCCATGTGGTCAAAATATATTCCTCACTCTTCCCATGACCTGGCCCTGGGTTCTCATGTCTCAAGCCTGTTTAGCACCCTTCCCTCTGCCTGTGAGCCTTTCCTTCCATACCCACCTTCTGCTCACATCCAAATTCCAGCACCCTAGGCTTGGCTCAAATGACACCCCTTCCAGGAAGTCTGTTCCGATCCTCCCAGTCAAATGGTGAGGTCGTCCAGCCTCCACCCCTCCCTAAAATTACTATATTATATTAAAATTGCTGATGATGGGATGCCTGGGTTGGCTCAGTCGGTGAAGTGTCTGACTTTGGCTTGGGTCATGATCTCATGGTTCATGAGTTCAAGCCCTGCATCGGGCTCTGTGCTGACGGCTCAGAGCCTGAAGCCTGCTTCAGATTCTGTGTCTCCCTCTCTCTCTGTTCCTCCCCTGTTCGCTCTCTGTCTCTATCAAAAATAAACATTAAAAAAAATTTAATTGCTGATTAACTGGTTGTCAGTTCATTATTAGCCTGTGAATGGCTAGTGGACAATAAGCCAACCTTATCATTCCTGCTTCCTGAACAGAGCCTTTTGCATACAAGATTTTTAATAAACGGGTCTTCTTTGAGTGCTACACATTCAGGCTTCAGCTTCATTTCTCTCCTAACTCTGTTCTCCTACAGTGTCTTATAGTGGGACACCTAGTCTGTCTTCTAAATGTAAGTCCCATGACTGCTCATGGGCCACAACAGACACCAAGGGTAACCAGAAACCACAGGTGGGACCAAAATCCACATTTACTGCCAGGCTCATGACACAGGTGATTTCCTTAAGGCTAGTTTCTCTAATATCTAGCTGCAAGTGATTTAACATAGCCTTCTTTCACTTATCATATAATTAAAATCTCACCCCGAAATTAGGTTCTTGGGCAGATCATGTGTCTTGATCTTGGTTTTAGGAAAGAAAGCGTACACTCCCATTTCTCTCTATCAGACTGGACACAGGTACAGTTTTATAAATGTTTTCCAAATTGAGCTGGTCTGGACAGAAGTCAAAGAAGAGGGAATTAAACAGCATTCTGAGCACCACATTTCAGAGTCGCATCCTGTAGGCAGAAGAGTGGGAAGGCGTGTGGGAACCCTGAGAAGAATCGGAGAGTTCTGGGAGCATGCATGGTGATGGTGATTCTTATGATAATTCTGATTTAAGGCAAGGAACAGAGACCTACTCACACGGGTAAGTTCCCATTCGAAATCTTCTACTGTCTTCAGCTGGGGACAAAATGAGGCATAGAAGAGTGTACGTTGCTTTGATGGATGTAGCCTTTATAAATTATAAATGAATTTATAATTCAGTTATAAAACCCACAGTTACATCTAGCTTAAAGGCCCCAGCATGGGTGACTTGCTCTGAATGTCACCCCTGCCCCAGGCTCAGCAGTGGTGATAATCTGGACTCAGCCTCATGCCAGCCAGCTGACGATGAGTGAGTTACTGAAGGACGCTGATTCCGAGGCTAGCCCAAATGTTCATCGCTCTCTTTCCCTGAACTGTTTGTTCTACCCTTCAATTCACCAACTCTGTAACTGACGTTTCCACATGACTTTCAAAGTTTATTTATTTATTCTGAAAGAGGGGGGGTGGAATCCCAAGCAGGCTCTGCACTGTCAGCACAGAGCCAGACATGGGGCTGGTTCCCACAAACTGTGAAATCGTGATCTGAGCCAAAACCAAGAGTCCAACGGTTAACCGACTGAGCCACTCAGGTGCCCCTCCACTTGAAATTCAAATAGTTGTCTCAAATTAAATAATTCCTATACCAACCTTGTGATCCTTACCCCGAAGCAAAACCCTTGACCACACACTACAGAGTAACATCACCCACCTTATACCCAGGTCCAATCCCAGGGTTTAATGTTTCTCTTTCTCTTGCTCTCACCCTTCCAGCCAATCTACCTTCCTCTTTAAGATGTTACTCCAGGGGCCCCTAGGTGGTGCAGTCGGTTAAGCATCCAACTCTTGTGTTTGGCTCAGGTCATGATCTCAAGATTCGTGAGACTGAGCCCCAAGTCAGGCTCTGTGCTGAGCATGGAGCCTGCCTGGAATTCTCTCTCCCTCTCTTTCTGCCCCTCCCCTGCTCGCTCGCTCTCTCCTCTCTCTCTCTCAATATAAATAAACAATTTTTTTAAAAAGATGTTGTTCCATAACCAGTTAAGTGGGGATAATCTCTCCCTTCCTCCGATGATATGAGGATTAGATGCAATGTACATAAAGCTCCAGGCACACAGAAAGTGCTCAAATGATACCTATTTTCATTACTGTGCCCCCATTCACTGAACAAAAGCCCCCACGCTCCTACGTATTCACATAGGCTCTGAAAACGTGCATTACAAAATGAAAGGGAAGAAGGTATGTCCTCGAGTCCAGGCTTGACGGGGCAAATGCTAACGGCTTTGGGTAGGTGAGCAGGAGCTCAGAGTGAGAGCTGTTTGGCATTAAATGAGGGCCCTCTCACATTAAAGCTCCAAAGCAACCCTCTAATAAACCATGACCATAACAGATAAATGGAGATTTAACAAAAAGAAGAAGAAAAAAAGGAAAGGAAAACAAATGTGCTCTTCAATCGAAAGCCATTTTGCTGCAGTTATGCAATTTCAAGTTCAGAATCAGGCATTATGCTTATTTTCATCTCTGATAACTAATACATTAGTCTGCTGCTAGATGCAACTATTATGGGGAAAACAAAATTCAATTCACCTGCATTTGTCACCAGAGTATTGTGTTTGCTACACAAAGGCAGGAGATTGAAATGAAAGATGCCTCTTATTGAATTTTAATTTCGAGAAAATGTGACCAATTTCTGGGTTTTGCACACACGGCCAGCCAGATGGTTTGAAGAAGGCTCAGTGTTCAGCATACGATCCACATCTAAGGCACCCAAACACGTTCTGTTTAGGCACATCTGCACCCTGGCCCCACCCTGTTTCATATTTATACTGAAGATCTTTAGTCTTTCTTATTTGTAGACTGTTGAGGCAGATGTTTGCCCCTAATGAATCTGAAGAGCCCCTGAAGTCTCAAATAAGACGTTTCCCCTCACTGGTACAGCTCCTGGAAACCCCCATCATAGCTGGCTCCGGGAAAATGTCTGCCCCTCCACAGGTCTCTATCCAATGCAATATCTGGGGCTGTCTGTTACCACTTTATCAAAATCAAATTCTCTATCAAATTATTTTGCTGTACACAACAAAGAAAAAGATCACCTTTCCATTGACCTTTCCCTCACGGCAAGGATAAAGCACACACTAGAAGGAGCCATAATCTGTTGATCGTGATAAAACAACAGGGAGGAGGTAGAAGCTCATAAGGAAAATGTCTCCCTTAATTTTCCCTGAAAATGTCAGAAACAAGAACTTGGAGTCAAGGAGACCTGAATTTTGGTCTTTGCTTTGCCTCTGCCTTACCTTGGGACATGGAGCAAGTCCAATTCTTTGTGGTCCACGAAGACTGGCATAAGGAAATTCACCTGGGGGTGAGGCTGGGATGGAGGGAAGTATTACAGGTACAGGACCCAGGCCAGGGTCAGGCCCAGGATCTTGCAAAAGAAGCTCAATCTTCTTAGGTGTGTTTGGCACCAGGCTCTTGATTTTTGTCTGTTATTTGAACTTCTGTCTCCTCACTGTGCTTGAGAAGCTCTCCACTTTATGAGTCAGGGACAGCCTCTCAATATAAAGGGCAAAAATGCAAGATACTTTTTTTTTTTTTTACCACCACCATCCCCTTGCATCTAGAGTGATATATGGAACCTAAGTTGCGCCTGAACAGACTCAGGATGTGGTAACTCAAAGATTTAGAACTGCAGAGATTCTATTCTGGCAGGGGGCGGCCATAGTATTGGGGCCAACACTGAGCCTCCAGGGAGAGTGGCAGCAGAGGGAGAACCAAAGGGTCCAGTCACCCAGTTGTGGCAGGGCATCCTCCCAACTGGCTCTGTGGTCTCGATTTTGGCCATCATTCTAGGAGTTGCCTGGCAGCCGCTCTTATCCCGTTCTTAGTTCCTTCCTTATTTCCACCCTTCCCTCCTTTTTCCACTTATAAAGTTATTTTCAACACACCATAAAATATTGAGATAATATGAGAGACACCTGTTTCACAACCACAAGCTTGATAAAATCTTAGCATTTTTCTAAGAACTAAAATATTGCAGATAAACTTGAAGCCTCTGTGTATCCCTCTCTAATCCCATTTCCTTTTCTGCCTTCCAGAGAGAAACTCTATCCTGAATATAATAATTTTCGTGCAAAGATACATTTTCATTATGTGAAATTTACTAATTTAATAAAATTTATAAATGTCACATATGAATGTGTACACCCACACCCACAGTGACACACGCTAGATATACATGGGTGACTTCTGCTCCAGACAATTTGGCAAACAGATATCCTGAGAAACCCTCTCATTACCAAATATGTAGAACAAAGACATTTTTTAGTGGATAGATAACTTCATAAAAAAAGTGAGGGAAATCAGTAGACTGAGTAAAGCAGACTGTTGTATCTAATGTGGGTAGGTCTCATCCAATCATTGAAGACCTGAATAGAACAAAAAGGCTGAGTGAAAGGAAACTGCCTGTGTGATACTTGAGCTGGGACATCGGTCTTCTCCTGCTCTTGGCCTGGGACTTACACTGTCAGCTCACCCGGTTGTCAGGCCTTTGGACTTAGACTGGAACTAACCACCAGCCTCCTGGGTCTCCAACTTGCCCAATGAGATCTTGGGACTCCTCAGATTCCATAATCACATGAATCAATTCCTCATAATAAATCTCTTGAGGGGGCGCCTGGGTGGCTCAGTCGGTTAAGCATCTGACTCTTGATTTCGGCTCAGGTCATGATCTCACAGTTCATGAGTTCGAGCCCCACATCAGGCTCTGCTCTGGCAGCGCAGACCTTGCTTGGGACTCTCTCTCTCTCTCTCTCTCTCTCTCTGCCTCTCCCACACATGCTCGCTGTCTCCCAAAATAAATAAAAATAAACTTTAAAAAATCTCTTGATAAATAGAGACAGGTAGACAGATAGAGCCTACTGGTTTTGTTTTTCTGGAGAACACTGACTAATACAGATTTTGGTACTAAGAGTGGTTCTAGAGGAATAGAAATTTAAGGATGAGTTTTCTTTTTTTTTAAGTTTATTTACTTATTTTGAGACAGAAAGAGAGAATCCCAAGCAGGCTCTGTGCTGTCAGCACAGAGCCCCATGCAGGGTCTCCATCTTATGAACCACAAGATGATGACCTGAGTCAAAACCAAGAGTCAGATACTTAACCGAGTGAGCCATCCGGGAACCCCAAAGATGAGTTTTCTGGGTTTTTTTTGTGGGATTTCTGGAATTGACAGTCCATCTGATTAGATTTAAGGACAAGAATGACTACTTCCAGTAGTAAAGAGAGCACTGGTAGTCCACAGCCTGATCTGGCAGCAGAGAAACACAACATTATCGGCCATGCATATTCCTAATGAACCACTTATAAGAAGCACAGGGCTGGATGCCTGTGTATATGATACTTTCAAAAGTTTCTCGCAAAATAATGAACATAATGAGATCGGCTGGTTGCTCCTAATGTCGCTGGACAAAGTGGAGAAAGAAAAAAGATGAGTTCAGAGATTCGAATTCCCAGCTTGAGTGCCACCTAAATGAGGATTTGGACTAATACAAGCTGTAAGAGGGGAGGACAGACAGTCGTCACAGGAAATGTCCAGTGGAGGCTTGGGGTTGTGGTGCGGTGGAGGAACAGCAGTGACAGAACGGGTGGGAGATGAGAGCAATATGGCGGCAGAACAAACACTGGCCAAGTATCTCTTTATTGACGTTGGGTCCAAAGACCCAGGATCACAGGGTTCTCTTCTTCCCTTTTATTACCTACTTATTTCTTGCTTTAGTTTTTATTATTAAATGAAATAAAGTATGTAAAGCCCCCAGTTTCAGGAGAACAGCATTTTCCCCCCCGAGGAAGAAGAAACAGAGAGCAAAAAGTAGAATGAAGTACTTAGGGATATGGGTCTGTGGCAGATTCAGAAACGGTCATCTTTGCTCAAGGAGATAATTTGCTCCATGGAAGTCATATCTTGCCTTCTGGGCAGAAGGAAAAAAAAAAAAAACAACCAAAAACTTTGTTCAAATATTATTGTTATAAAGTAATATAGGCTCAGTGGAGACAATGTTCAGAGTAAAGAAAAGAAAATTAGAGATAGAAAAATCATCCATAGACTCAGCACCCAAAGACTTTACTGTTGGTAACATTTCAGGGTGTTTCTTTTCAGATAAAAAATGTAATTTTTAGGGATGTGAAAGACTGTCAATCAACAGAGAGCTGTGGCCACAGGGGACATGAGGGAGAACAGCCCATGCTGCTTCCTAACTGCCTTCACACTAAAGTCCTTCTCATCCCCTAGATGGGGGGTGGGCCAGCTGGGGAGCCTAGTCCCACCCCTCAAGTCCCTGAGGTACAGCCTCTATTAAGCCCCCCAGGATTAGTTTCCCAGACATCTGTGGGCTTGGAGGAGCTCTGGCCTGTTGCTTGCTGGGGCTCTCTGACTTCTCAGATCCTGCAACAGGGCTGAGCCTTTCCTCCACCTCACATTTCTGCCTAAACATTCGGGCCTGGAATGCATCAATGTGAAGTGTGTGACACAGCTTGGCTTCCCAGGATGGAGGCCAAGCATGGGACAGGGCCCAGATGGCAGGGAGATATGTATATAAACAGCACGTGGGAGGTCTTGTCACCAGGGCAAGTCTTATCTCTTCCTGATTGGCTCACAGCCCTGAATCCTGGGCAAGATCACCAGTGGCCAGTACCTCTCTCTGTGTGTCACCGAGAGCCAGAGCTATCCCCACTTAGCCCTCGTTCACCACCAGCAGCAGCTGCCAGTCTCCCTGGTAGGAGGAAAAAGCCAAGTATGCAGCCCCCACCTCCAGGAAGTTCAGGAATGAGAAGCTCACTCCTAACCGGGCCATCATCACCTTAATAGCACTGTCCCAATTGACATCAATGCTCCATAAATCTTGGTTTTATTGTTCCACATTAGTGGGCTGGGAGAAGAGTGGTGCACTTCCCCTGGGCCCCCAGGGGTGTAGACTATGCTCCTTTCCATGAATTCCATTTACAAGGGACCTGTGGCAGATAAAGACAGTGGGCATCAGGACCCTGGACTCGTCTCTGTCTCTGTCTCAGTTTCCCATCTGGGAAATAGGGAGGGGCTACTATGCTAGTGAGCAAGGTATCTTTAGCACTATTATCAAGGGTTCAATGACTGCATAAGGGATGAGGATTTGCTCATGATCAGGTTCAAATCCTGGCTGCCCCGTATGACTAGAGGCCCAGATCTCACTTCCCACATGCATGTAATGTACAAAATTAGGACAAGAGTTTCAACTTCACCAGAGCAACGTGATACTGAAGAAAGGCTCTCAGTAAAGAGAAATATGGACACATCTGACCAAGGAACCACTTTCTCTTTTCTGAGAGGGCTTGAGCTGTTCCTGTCACACTGAAACTGTGATTCCAACAGCTTACATCTACTTGTAACAAGTCATGGGGTTTTGTGGAAGCCTTGACCTTTGGGCCCATATGAAGACCCTCACTGAGAGGAGATGTGGATGAGGCCCTAAGTAGGGCAGCCATTGTTTGCAATTTAAATTTTTCTAGTAGTGGGGTACCTGAGTGGCTCCGTCAATTAAGCATCTGACTCTTGATCTCAGCTCAGGTCTTGATCTCAGGGTAATGAGTTCAAGCCCTGCACAGGGATCTGTGCTGGATGTAAAGCCTACTTAAAAGAAAAAATTAAAAATAAAATTTTCCAGTAGTTACATTTTTGTAAAAAGTAAAAAGAAGCTAGTGAAATTAATGTTAATACAACCTATTCAACCCAATGTATCCAAAATATTACTTCAACATTTAATGACTATAAGAAATACTAATTTGAGTTTTGTGCCTCATTTTCTCACCCTCAACTTTCAAACTCTGGAATCCTTGTGTAATTACAGAATATCTCAATTCAGATGGTAAATTTTTATTAGCAATGCTCAGTCTGTACTTAGCCCTCCTTTCTCTCTGAGTCTGTTTATTTAGTGACTTCTCAGGACTCAGAAGATCAGAGCTGCTGCCTGGGTTGCAGAGGACAGAGTGGAACAGCACATTTTCCTGTCTTTCCAGGAGCATCCTTAGTCTTGGCCACCAGGTCCCATCTCAGAACTTTTGCTTGTCCCTTGCCTCCTGCCCGGAACGCCCTTCCCCGTTCGTCTCCACCTACTTCAAGTTCAAACGTGCTTCACACCCAAGCGCTACATGGTCTTTTCCAGTCATTTGGTCTTCACGTGTCCAGAATGTCAACCGTGTTCCAACACGTGTCCTTTGTTCATCCCTGGAAACACCATGTCTTTTATTTGCACCACTGTATTTTTCCCTTTCCAGTTAAACTGGATGAAAGCTGGAACCTGTTGAGGGCTTCATGTCCCAAGAGGCCCTCCCACGTCTGCCATCCTCGCCAACACCCGATGCGGCAGACAACTCGTGGTATGAAATGTTGACTGAGCTCAGTCTCTATTCTCAAGGGGATCATATTCCAGCCCAATGCCTTGCTCCTAAGAACACAGATATTAGCAGTAACTCACTTTGTGAACACTCAAAGGCTTAAAAGGCACCTCTGTGTGACACTTTGATAATAATCCTCAAACAGTTCTAACTCCTTGCCTCTGAAACTCGCCTAACATCCCCTTCCCAACAGGCTCTTTCTAAGACCGCCTACTTCTTTTCTCCACACCCCATGCCACAATTTGGCATTACTTTATTTTTTCTTTTGTCTCTCTCCCCTACTAGAATAGAAGTCCCACAAGGGCAGGAAGCACTTGTATCTCCCTCTGCCAGCACTATGCTTCATCCCTAGAGAGCACCCCCTACATTTGTGGTGAATGAATGAATTAGCTGATTAATGTGTGACAAGCTTCGCATAAGGCTTTCTCGACATCAGCTTTCTCCAATAGAAAGAGAACGTGAGCCACGTTTGACATTTTATTTTATAATTTTTTTAATGTTTATTTTTGAGAGAGGGAGAGTACATGTGGGGGAGGAGCAGACAGAGGATCTGAAGCAGGCTCTGTGCTGACAGCAGGGACCCCAATGTGGGGCTCAAACTCACAAACCACGAGATCATGGCCTGAGCCGAAGTCGAACGCTTAACTGACTGAGTCACCCAGGCATCCCAATGCTTGTCACTTGAAATTTTGCAGTAGTTACATTTCAAAAATGTAAAAACAAGCAGGTAAAATTAATGACACTATATTTTATTTAACCCAATATATTCAAACTATTATTGTAACACAAAATGAATATAAATCATATGGTTGAATTTTTTTAGCCTTAACTTTTTCATCCTATGTTTTGGAAATCTGGGGTGTCTTTTACAACGAATTTTGGTTGGCGACACCTGATCTATCTTTAGATCTCATAACTGTACAGTTGAACAAGCAGATTCATACACCCAAGTTGTTCCAAACACACTTAAAAGTTTTCCAATCACTGAATCAAGTAATGATTTTTTAATTTAAATTTAAATCAATTCGAATGAAATAAAATCAAAAATCCAGTCCCTCTGTCTCCTCAGTCACAGTTCCAGGGATCCATGGCTTCCACGTGGGGAAGCAGAGGCCTAAACGGTACCACTAAGACTGAGCCGAATTGTGTTGTTGCTGTGATTATCATTCTCCAGTAGTGCCCGTCATGTCTGGGGTAACAGTCAAAATCCTGACAATGGCCCTCAAGGCCAACAGGTGCACCACCTACGCGTCCATCCTCATTCTTGCTTCTCTCCCCCTTGAGGACTCTACACCCCCACCTCACCTCACGGTTCCTCACACTCCCCAGACCTCCTCTCAGTTCAGGCCCTCCGCCATGATGCTCCCACGCCCTTCCCCAGTAGCATCCTGAGCTACCCTCACTCCCTTCGGATCGCTCTTCAAAAGCCACCTTCTCAGGAAGTCCTTGCCTGGCCAGTCTGTTCTGGAGTGATGACTCCACCCCTACTGATGCTTCAGTTCCTTCTTCCCTGGACATCTGACTCCTTGGCAGTCAGTTAGGTGACAAACTCTGTATTTTACTTTTTTGAGATGTTTATTATCTTACCTCCTCGCCCAATAGAATGTCAGCTCTATGGGGGTAATATTTTGTCTGTTTTGTTCACTGCTGGACCCCTAGCCCTTAGGACTTCATTTGTGGAAGGAAGGAAGGGAGGAAGGAAGGAAATGTATAAACATACATTTATGTCACCTGGTGACATCATTATCTCCATTTCACAGATACAGAAACAGGATCCAGATGTCACAATGATGAGCCCAAACATAAAATGGTCAAAATAACTATAATGCAGGTTTTACTCCAAATTCCATGTCATTCCCATCATTCAAGCTGCCTTCAAAAATTGCTGCTTGTCAGATACTTTCAGAAAGGGGATTAGAATCTTATAGAACACTTGAGAAATACAAATCTTTCAAAGAGCAGGTCAACAAGCCAATTAATACCTGTAAGATACCCACACGTGGGCCAAATCCATTCCCTTTGTTTTGTACATCCCAAACATGCACTGTGCTGTCACAAGTGGAAATCTGAGACAGCTTCCCTTTGGATGAAATTGATGCATGCCCACCACTGCCCCTAGTGGATGCTACCTGTAACAGATGTGGTGGTAGGTAACTGGCCCCTCCGCCCTTCCTTTCAACCATGTCTAGCCCAAATCTCAAACTTGAAGTCACACAGTTACATTTGTAAATATTTATGTGGATGGCAAATTTCCTTTAGGAGCAATATCGTTTCCAGCAGGAACAATCAAAACACAGCTTACAATGAAATAACTACCAAGTATCAGATGCTCATTTTTTAACACACATGATCAGATGCAGTCCCCTAATAACCCCATACGCACCGTCGTGCCCATTTGGCAGATGAGGAAACTGAAGCTCAGGGAAGTAACTGCATCATGGTCCCACTATTAGGAAGTGATGGAGTCAGAATTTAAATCTAAACCTATCTGTCTGTTATTGTGTCCATAGCAAACTGTTTCACTACCCTGAGAGCTCTGAGAAACCCATAATCAAAACTTCTGGAAATAAGACAGAATTAGTCCAACAAGCCAACTTAAGACCCATTCATTTCCCAGATAAATTCACAAATTCATTTGCAAATATGTAGAATCTTGTAGCAATTATGTTGCTTCAAATTTGCTTAATGAATGACAACTCAGCAAAGCAGAAATGCAGCTCAAAGACCCTTTTATTAATATGTTTCTCTCTATAAATCTACCAATGCGTCAAGACAGCGATAACAAATCATTAGTAAGACAACACCTTCCTGAATCTGCACATTTAGGTCCCGACCTTGGGATCCACAGAGTCTGGCACAAACACATTGCCTTAGCTTCCCTTCGCATCAGCAGTGACAACCAGGGCGAGACTAATTCAGCCCAGGCGCTATGTTGACGATCATTTGTTTTTAAGTGACACACATATTTCATATTCTCAATGCACGATCGACCTGCATGAGTGTCGCCATTAATATTCACAATGTGGCTGTGACAAACAGAAGCACGTTCACAGGGCTATTCACATTTTGAGTTTTTCAAGGAAAAAGAACAGGCTGTTGCTAAGACCCTATTGGTAACACAACAAAAGCCCCCTGCAAACAAGCTTAAGCAGAAAAAAGGAAATACATAGGCATGATACCCTCATAACTCAAAAACAGGCAACAAAGGCAGGCCTCAAGGAGTGCTGGAAGGAGAAACAGAAGACCAGTCAGCAACATAGGCCACTGTATCTCCCCGCCTTCGCTTCGTTCCAGATAATCCCTATACCTTCTCTTTCCCCTCTCTCTCCCTTTACAGGGCAGCGCCCATCTGTTCATGCACAGAACGGCCACCAGGGCTCCAGGGTTTATGTGCCTGCAGTTTGAACAACATTCTAACAACTGCTAAGTACAAATCTTCAGGGAATACATTGAGAAGAACCAGTTTTGTTCATATGATCTTCCGTGGTCCCAGGAGATCACACCCTAGAGAATATCTGTAGGGTAAGGTCAATATGAGAGACATGTTTGGACTCTGGGTAGATGAACCCCCGAAAAGTTATCACCCACCAGTATGACTAGTCTCAGGAAGTTCTTAGTCAACAGTAATTTTCTCAAAATTGCTTCTTCTTCCCAGTACTCACTTATTCAATAAACACTTATTAAATGCCCACTAAGTGCCAAGCAATCAGCCCTACCCAAAGGGCGTGCAATCTGGAAGGAAACACTATCAGGCATTTTAAGGCTGTGTGGAAGTTAATATAATCGGACAAATCATGGGATATAATGGGCGAACACATATAATTCAGCCCAAGATGGGGAGGGTGGGTGAGTGGGGTTGTGGGTGGGGGTCGAGCAGGGATAGGATGTCTCCCAGAGGAGGGAAGAATGACCTGACATTTGGAAGATGAATAAAAATTAATGAGGCTATAAAAGAACAGAGTGGGTGATTCTGGATAAAAGGAATGTGGAGGTAGAGACGCCAAGTTGTCAGGAAGCAAGAAGCTGGGAGAAATCTAGGGATTCGGGCTGGAAAGCTAAAACGAGGTCAGCACATGAAGAAACTTGCGTGCCAAACTACAGACCTTGCAAATGTTTCAACAGTTCTAAACATTAACTTAATAGAACCAAAGACAGCCTGCCAAGAAGGTAAATTTAGTAAATGTTGCCCTTTATAAGTTCCTTTTGGAGAGTCACAATTCACATCGGCTTATTAAAGGCTCTGAGAAGCCTTGTAACAAACACACAACAAAAGCACCCCGTTAACTTTGTTTAACCCAGGGTTTCCCAAATGTATCAGACTATGAACGTCATTCCTAGCTCATCCCCTGTGAAACACTCACGAATCCAGTTGGAGAGAGGCAGCTCTGAGGCAATGGGGAGCCTCCTGGAGGGTTTTAAAAAGCAGAGTGAAACGATACCTCTATGCTTTAGAAATGGCCTACAGCCTGCTGCAGAGAATGGAACCAAGGAGTGTAAGCCAAGATGCTGGGAGACTTGTTAGGGGCTACTCTAATGATCTAATGGAGAGAGGATGGGGACCTAAAGTGAGGCAGGGGCAGTAGAGATGCTATAGCTGGGAACAATCATGGTTGTCTAAGATCCTAAAGCAAATGGCTGCTCCGTGACAGGCTACATTTAGGAAAATAAAAAATGAGCACGAGACGGAACTTTATTACGGGAGCCAAGAATGGAAGCACTAGCAGGGGGCAGGACAATTACCAAGCAGTGACCGTAACTCTCCAGCTTATAAAGGATCTGACATTTCAAAAAGGACAATGTCCCTCTGCTGTGGAACTGTACAGTCTGCCCCCTAGGAAGGAACGCCCCAAGCAGTCCTGACTGCTGGCCTGGTTTACAGACCAATCCAGTTCAACAGAGGTTTGCTCGTCAAAGAGCAAGTCTGCAGTGGACAACCAAAAGAGAAACTGAATGGCAGGCTGCAGAATTTACCCCTTCTTCCTCATGCACATTTTAATTAAGCACTTATTATGTGCTAAGTTTATCCAGATACTTTGAAATTTTCTTTTTCGGTGTGTCCGTCAGATGTCGCTAGATTACAAGCTGTCCCCAAACTTAGTAGCTTGAAACAACAAAGATTTATTATCGCTAGTGATTATATGGGTTAGCTGGACTCACCAGGTGGTTGTTCTATCCATGTGATATCAACAAGAGTCAATGTCATCTGGAGGCTTAATGGGGGCTAGACCAGCCATGACGGTCTCTCCACGTAGCCATGTCACTGGCAGGTGGTGCTGGCTGTGAGCTGGGAGTTCAGCTGGGGCTCTTTTCTAGGATATTTGCATTCTCTTCTACACAGCCTCTCCTGTGGCTAGGCCTGGACTGCCTCAAAACATGGTGGATGGGTTCCAAGCCCCAACTCACATGTGGTTACCAAGATCTGCTGTCACACATGCCAAAGGCCCATTGGCCAAGACATGTCCCAGAGCCAAGTCTAGTATCTATGTGAGAGGGACCATGAATACTGGGAAATGGTTCCTAACAACATGTATAATACGTAGTATATGTAAAAATATACCACACTTTACAAATTATACACGGTACATATAATAAACCCTAGGATGAATTCCTGTATCCGTCTACATTATTTTAGGATGAAATAAGGTCTAACTAAAAAAGAGTTCTCAAGAGAAACCAACACCAAATGCACATATATAGAAAAATAATTTGTGAGTAATTATTTAAAAAGCAGAGATTTGGGGGGCAGTGGGGCAAGGTTCATTCCAAGGCCTGTTTCATCTTTTCTTAGATGTGTGTTTTAGTAAGCTATTTGTGCCCGATTCCTCATCTGAGAAGTGGAAGCAGTAAAAGCTGCCTCGCAGGGCGATCAGGGGGATTTAAAATAGCGATACGTCTGTACGTAAAATAAATTTAGTGTCACCAGTGTAACAAAGCAGACGTATTCATGTCTTTTTGTTCCTTTTTTGAACCTTTATGCCTCCATGTAAATATATCAATCTGCATCATTTTAATCAAAGTGTGCACAAAATTGTATTTTGATATTATACGTATTTTAAATCAGTCCGTGTTTCTACATCGGCTTTGTGTTTAGCCTTTTTAGTTGCTGCGAAGTATTCTGTATGTCGACGTACGATAGCGTAACCCATCTCCTATATTTGTGCATTTGTGTTACTTCTTGTTTTCACTCCTGTATATTACACGAATGAATCCCTGTTTAAACTGTTCCTCTTTTAAGATTATTCTCTTGGGGTGCCTGGGTGGCTCAGTCAGTAGCATCTGACTCTTGATTTCAGTTCAGGTCATGATCTCACGGCTCGTGAGTTGGGAGTCGCACATCAGGCTCCACACTGACAGCACGGAGCCTGCTTGGGATTCTCTCTCTGCCCCTCCCCTGCTCATGCTCCCTACCAAAATCAATAAATAAAACTTTAAAAAAGAGATTATTCTCTTGTAGTAATTCTTAGAACTCATATTCTAAGGTAAAAAACATGTGAAAATATTTAGAACTTGATATGCACTGCTAAATAGTCCTCCAAAGCGGGTGTGCCTGTACCAACAAAATGTCATCAACCGTGGGCTTTTATAATTTCCTTTGTTTTATTCTGTTTTGATTCTTGTTTGACAGAGATAAAGTATATGCTCTACCTTCTGTCCCAATCTCAGGGTGTCTCTGTCATATCGTGCAGCTACAATATGAGAGTGTGCTAATGGGTGTACTGTGAAATTCTTTCAGAGATTTTTAAAAGATGTATGAAGTAACTATTATTACTTCCATTTTTTTAATGAAAAAGAAACTGATGCAGACACTTTGAGTACTGAAAGAGTCTGGTCAAGTCTGGAGTAGCTTTACTGATTTTTTTTTTTTTTAATAGAGAAGCACACATTTTCTCCTTCATCAGTTTTCACCCTGAGAAGTAAATAACCATTCATTCAGAAGAAAAAAAATGCTTAATAGAAGGCAATCATGTGAACGTACTGGACTGGATGCTGGAGGGAGCTGGCAGCAGGAAGTGACAATACTATACACGTGCAACCCACCTTTGTTCACATGCATTGCAACAACACTCAGAAACTGTAATTTCTCTTTTTTAATGTTTTTTTTTTAATTTATTGTTGAGACAGAGAGAGACAGAGCATGAGCAGAGGAGGGGCAGAGAGAGAGAGACACAGACTCCCAAGCAGGCTCCAGGCTCTGAGCTGTCAGCACAGAGCGCAGTGCAGGGCTCGAACTCACAAACCGAGATCGTGACCTGAGCCAAAGTCGGACGGTTAACCGACTGAGTTACCCAGGCGCCCCCAGAAATTGTAATTTCTGAGACTTATGTAGGAATCCAAAATATTAATTGAACACATGCTATGTGCAAGCCAAGGCTCCCTGTGCTGGGGATGTTCAAGGTGGGTGAGATGCCTTCCCTGGAAGAGGATGTGGAAGGGAAGTGCAGATGTTAGGGGCACCTACTATGTGCCTAACACAGTGTCAGGTCAGGAACTGTCCTGAAGCTCTCCCGGGGACAGCGCTAATTCCATGAAAATTCACATAAGAAGGATTAAAAGGCTCAGGGGCATGAGGTTGGCCCTTTGCTGGAAGTGATCAAGTCTGTTGTGGAATGAAAGGGCCTGAGCAGGTCCTTAAGCGACAGAAAGGACTCAGCCTTGCAGGGGTGAGAGGCAAGAGCAAGAGGCAAGCCGGGGAGGGGTAGGCGCTCACACATCAGCTTGGCAGGAAGCTTTTCCCCCTTCCATTCCTGAAATGCCTCTCCTCTGAATGCACACGGGGTGACACCAGTCACTGGACCAGGACCACACCCATTCAGGGGCAATTCTGAGTTAAGGGCTGTGGTCTGGACCTCCTCCAAGCCGAGCTGCTGTAGAACAATTCGGAGAAGATAGAGCAGGATACAATTTCCTGCTAGTTTCTCACGCTTGGCTCTCCATGAGCTTTCCCACACCTGCCAGACGATACAACCAACTGGGGCACTCCGTGGGTCCTTGGCCCACTCACCCTAGAGACTTCGATTTGGTGGGTCTGGGGAGGGAGCAGAATCCCAGGGGTCCCCATGACCCACATCTGCACTGACACCACGATGCGCATCTCTTAAGGTAGCAGTTCTCAAAGCCACAAGGACCCAGGGCCCTGGCAAACCAAGCACAAACGCTGGCTCTTCACCCCAGAATGTCTGCTTCTGCAGCTCCGCCATCATACCGTGAGTCCCCGTGCCGGTGGTCATGCCTCCCGAAGTTTGGGAGCCACCGCTCTGAATGCCCAGTGATCTTCCAGAAAAGTGAGGACATCAAAGCAAAGCACAGCGGACACAGTCACAGGGGCCCTGACTCTTTCTCCCTGGGGCAATGTCAGGCCTCTCTGAGCCTCAGTTTCTCCACCTGTAAAAGGGACGAAATGATCCCGACCTCACAGGGTTGCTGGGATGCAGAATGAAATGACGGCTGTTTAAGGTCTGATGCCATGCCAGGTACTCAGGTACCAGAAGGCATGAGCAGAATGGTCAGAGCTTCCTCAAAGAGGGGGCCTGAGATAGACTTAAGGGGTCTAATTAATAAGAAAAGGGGAGTTCATGGGGCATTCTGAGGATGGGGGTGTAGAGAGCTGGAACAGAAGCGGAAGATCAGGATCAGAAGTGAGCACAGGACATTCCAGCCACGGGACAGGGAGGGAGAGAAGAGGAGACTAGAAAACAGTCGTGTTACACTGGGTCTTGCCAAGACCTGCACTGCACACATGGAGACACGCTGCGGACCCCACAGCGGGAAGCTTCCCCTACATGCAGCTAGTATCTCCGGGCAGCCGAGATCAGAACAAGAAAGCCGTGTGCCTGGCTGCACACAAGATTACCTTCACCTTCCTGGTTTCAGTTCACGTTGGTCACATTAATTCACCCTTCTTGAGCTGAGTGTCATTCTTCAGGCTCAGTGGCAGCCCAAGGGAGCACTGTAGCACACAGTTTAGCATGTCCGGGCCCCTAACAGATGGCCACCTTTCAGCTTCCTCGGGACTCCATCCACCTGACCTGGAAATTTCTTGCTCAGGTGATCTCATATCAGACATGATGCTGTCACTTACATGGCACCTATCTGCTGACCGATAGAAGTTTCCTCACTGTGGCATCTTCTCTGTCAGCCTGGGATCCTCACATGGAAATAGGATGGGGGCTATTTTGTCCCCCTCTCGATGGTGTGGGAGGCGGGAAGAAGCTGTTTGGAGGGAGTGGCTCTGAGAGAAGCCGGATCCCAGAATTGTTGCCAAGCACTCAAGTCTCTCATTCTGAGGGGCTCCAAAGCCAGCTGCCCCTTCCATGGCTTGGTTATTTAAGGTCCACTAGACTCTGAGCTCTGCCATGACTGGGATTTCCATCGGTTTTGATAACCACTGTGTCCCCAGCAGGTAAAATAATTTCAGGCCTATCATGGACACTCAACAGGTACTCAATAGGTGGGCTTCATTCTCTAATACTGTCAGCTAAAGCAACCCCATAGTCCCTCCCCATCAGCAGTACTCGCCAAATCCCGGGCCGGGAGAATCTTCTATCAGTTCTAAGGGTTGGCGTCAATGTTTCTCTCCCAACCAGACACCTGGCGTGACTTGGAGGCATTCTGCACATTGAGGTAGCCAGGAAGTCCCCTTCTTCCGCCTTGCCTCCGTGTGACGCCAGTCTCAACTGCCGGAAGTAAGACCCTGTGAGGGCTGCGTGCTGCCTTTCACATCACCACCGCCGTCCCTGGGCTTCAAAGGGGCTCCGACAGAACTGACCGGGGCACTGGGTGTGCTCTGACATGTAATCAGGAACTGAGCTACTGCTCAAGGACCCTGATTCTGGCTTCAGATTTTGTTTTGTTTTTACTGAGTTTTTGCACGTCTGGCTTTTTTTTTTTTTAAATAAAGTTTATTATAAATGGGTTTGGGTTTGACACGGAACCTAATCCCAGTGGAAGAACTTAGGGATGCCTGCAGGCCAGGGGAGAGAGAAGGATGAGGCTGTTCCTGTAGAGGATCCCCCCACTCCCACTTCCTTACTGCCCCAGTGTGGACAGGAAGGCAAGAGCCTGAAAGGTCCAGATCCTGCCTCTGCTGTCCAGAGGTGGAGAGAAGGTGGAGCCACGTCCCTGCCTCAGGCATGGCGTTCAGGACTGATAGAGGTGGGCTTGGCATTGAAAGAGAGGCAGGTCAGTCCTTCCCCAGCACAGCAGCCCTAGTGGCACTGGAGAGCCCAGGGCTCTACCTCAACATGGCCCGGCTCCTATGGCCACCCCATACCCCACACCAAAGTCGGTAGCCTCTTCCCAGACCCAGTAAGGTTGGTATTTAGCACTCATCAAAGGAATTCTGGATAGAACCCAAAGCACTTACAGAACATTGCTTTGAGGAGGGACAACCTGCATAGAGAGGTAAGGGGGTCTCCCCAAGGGCCCATGGCCCCCACCTGGCCTCACAGGGCCAGCAGTACAGTGCCAGTGTCTCTTTCTACCAAACATTGTTATCTTTTTAATGTTTATTTATTGGAGAGGGAAAGAGAGAAAGAGGGGGCGCATGTAAGCAGGGTAGGTGCAGAGACGTGGGGACAGAGGATCCAAAGTGGGCTCTGTACTGACAACAGAGAGGCTGATGAGGGGCTCGAACTCACAAACTGAGAGATCATGACCTGGGCAGAAGCTGGATGCTCAACCATCTGAACCACCCAGGGGCCCCCCACCCCACCCCAGCTGAACTCTGTTATTAAAAGCTACTATTAAGGTGCTATTAGGGAAATGGGACACAATGATGTTGTAAATAGGCATATATTTCATATTTTGAAAAGGGTGTGTGAACTCTTCCAGCCTGCCTGGAACACACGTGTCCTCCCAGCCGGGAGAAGGCAGCATCCCAGCCACAGGAGCCTGGCCCTCCATGAAGGGAAGGCCATTTCCTGGACCATGTTTCTCCCAGAGCTGAGCTTTGATGAGGCGCTCCCCCAGACCTGATACTCCTACAGCATTGAGGGACTGCCTGAAGAAGGGGGTTTACTGTTTAACAGAGGCAGTGCATAGAATACAAGAGGCTGTGGGTCTGAAGGGTCCCCCTGTGTCCGCAGAAGCAGCAGGTGTCCTGGTGATGGAAAGTGAGAGAGGGAGGGAGGGAGGGAGGAAGAGAGGGAGAGAGAGAGAGAAGTAGGAGGAGGAGGGAAAGAGAGAGAGGAGAGGGGGACAGGAGGGCAGGACAGGGGACAGAAGGGAAGGAAGAAGCTTTCAGGTGACATATTTCTTCCTGAGCCCCAGTCCCCTTTCAGACTTTTACTTCCTGACAAAGATATGGAACAACCATAGAAGACGAAATCTCCTTTTCCAGAGTCACTGACTTATTTACTACCTACCTACTGAACTCCACCTGCAGGGCAGGCCCCATGGCAGACTCCGGGCTTGGGCCGATGAGGGTCAGGGCCACCATGCAGCTGCCTGGAGCACGGCCCGCCTGCACTGTAACTCTTGCTGTCAGGCAGAAGCCAGAAGTCTAACATCTTTTCCAGACTTCCTCACAGCTGGAGATCCAGATGTGGCTTCTTTTTCCCCTGTTCGTCCCACGCATCAGAATCAAGTCACATCAAGAACAGACAGGCTGCAGGCATTCTGCTGGTGTGGATCAGGGCAGCGGGGCGGCTTCAGGGCCTCCATCAAAAGGTGGCTTCCCGAGTCCCTCAGCAGCTCCCCAAGCTGACCATTTCCTGCCTGTGACAGAGATGGCAGTGGCCTTGCAGCCCCAACTCTGCCGTGATGCTTTGGGAATGGCCCCCAGAAGCCCAGTCTGTCGTCTGTTTCTTCAGACCTATTAATGATTTTGTAGGAAATTTAATACCTGACTGCTGGGGCGCCTGGGTGGCTTAGTCGGTTGAGCGTCTGACTCTTGGTTTCAGCTCGGGTCATGATCTCACAGTTCATGAGTTCAAGCCCCGTATTGGACTCTAGTGTAGAGCCTGCTTGGGATTCTCTCTCTCTGCCCCTCCTCTGCTTGCACTGTCTCTGTCTCTCCCAAAATAAATAAATAAACTTTAAAAACATACCCTGACTGCTAAGGTATATAATAAGCTACAATGAAGTACATAGAAGACACAGTCAGTGTCCCTACCAATAGCAACCCAACCAGGGATGTTGGTAAATGCTTGAGCACCTGTTCTTTGGAGGGAAAAAAAGTCCTGAGATCATTGACCAATTTCCACGGTGCGAATATTCCCTGAGTGGCTGATGTACATACACATCATCATATTCTATTTTCACCATATGAATATGATAACCTCAAGAGCATAGAGAATTGAAAAATGTAGTTAAATAATTAGATAAGATGTATTTGTTACCTTTGCCTTTCATATAATTTATTTAATTATGGGTTTGTAAAATGCAATTTTTAATAATGGCTGTGTTTCATGACCAGCTAGCAAAAATTCTTAAAGACTCGACACTGGTCTCTCAGACAGTGGCACAAGCTGACTCCAGCATGTCAGGGACCCCCACCCTCCCCAGAGGTCCCTGGCAGGTAGTTTCTGGTCTTCCAGTGGCCTTCTGTGTCTCTCCCAGAAGGGTTTTCCATGGCAAAGGCAGCATGATTGGCCCAGTCCAGAGGCACGAAGTGCCAGAGAATTCGTACCCAGAAGAGGCTGTCCACCGGCCAAGAATGAGGGTGATGCATAAACACCCAGTTTCTCCCCAGCAATAGTACAATTTTGACATACGCACCTGGGTTCTCAGAGTGCCCCGGGGATAGTGCCCATGTGCCCACAGCAGCAGCGATTCGTTAATGCACCTTAAATGGTCTTCCTCCTTCCCCGCCTCACCTCCCCGCTCATGCCTCATGCTTCCTGTGATCACTCCCCAACTACACGACTTGCACCAAAATTCTTGTTCCAGAGTCTGCTGTGGGGGAATTCACACTAATAGAAGGTGGGATTCATGCTACAATATAAGCAAAACAGCTAGTATAGGCTAGGCACAAAAAAGGATAACCACATATGCTCTATATCTTTCTGTGAACACTTACAGGGCATGACAATCACTGAGAACCCTGTGAAGTGGGTCTGCTGGGGTACACTGAATCTGACATCAGCATCACGACAAGGTGCGGGCAGGTGGAAGAACGGGACCGGGCCACTCCCTAATAAGAACCACACAGTGTAAGTGTTTCAGGGGACCTTAGAGATCTCTTGGTCTCTGGAGGTCCCTGTCCACTGTGGCCAGCGTGGCCTCCTGGCCAGAAGCGCCGTCAATAGAAAGATGTGGAAAAACTGCACGTGTGCTCCCCAGAGGCCCCTGACCCTCTTCCTCCAGGGCCCTGGCATCAACTCAGCTTAGGACGTTGCTAGGTGACAGTGCCCCGGGCAGCATTGGGAGAAATTTTGAAGCTGGAAGCACAACATGTAAAAGGAATGGATACAGCGGGGCCCCAGGACCATCAGAATGTATCTCCGGATCAGCAGCCACCGTGTGGCTGCAGAGGAGTGTGACTTACTTCAAGGAGTAGTGAAGCCTTGGGCCCATCCACTCGGGGGGAATCACGCCTACACTGCGGTTGAGGCACCATAAGCAACTTTTCCTAACCGTCAGCAAGCCTGTAATGGGGCAGAGAAGGAGCCTTATGCTCTCACGCTGCGGGGCTGGAGGCACATACCAGGTACGGTGTCACCCAGAACCCGCTACAACAAAGTGGGGGTATTATTCTCATTTTCAAAGAGTCCACTGCTGAGGCTCGGTATGGTTCACTGATATGCCCAAGGTCACATAGACTGGTAGTAGTGCTGGCCTTTGAACCCAATTCTGGTTGTGCAATCTGAATTTGAGGATTCTCCTACTCCACAGAAGCCTGCTAAAAATCACTGGAATACCACAGTAAGGCAAAGACATGTCAAGTTCATGGTGTGCTCAAGAACTGCAACTGATACAGAAGGGCACAGGGCAAGGATGGCCTGGATTAGTGGGAGAGCAGGAGGTGAAGAGCCCTGAGGGCCAGACTAATAGGTTTTGTGTTGGTTCAGTGAGCAATAGGGAGTCATAGCCTGACAGAGGGTGAGTCCCTTCGCTGAGCTGAAGCAAACCCAGAGCCTACGCCTGTCACTGATTAACAGATAGTATTCAAGGCAGGCAGAGCAAAGAGAATTACTCTGGAGAACCCAGGTTCTAGGAGGTCAAAGCCAAGAGCCAAAAGTTAGAACCAGAGACTCAAATCAAGATTTGAGGGTGAAGGATAGATGCCAGACCACAGACAGAAGACAAGACCAGAGAACACACAGGGACAGAGGGGCAGGGACATCGTGAAAATGAGGTGCAAAGTGGGAAAAGGGGGAATGGAGATGAAAGTTGTGGATGTTGGCCGTCAGCGAGCCAAGGGTGTGACCAGCCTCTTTTTGTTGGCTATTGGACACAGTTATTGGACACAGGTTCACTGGCCAAGAGACCCAGATTGGACTGGAGGTACATAAGCCAAGAGTGGTTTCTCTGCTATTTATGGGTTTTTCTGTAGGAGTCACATGGTCAGAGGGCTATGAATATAGGAAAGTGTGGAAACGTGGCCAAGGAAATTCAGCACAGACTGTCAAAAGTGTGCACGCAGGACTCAGAATGGGAACCTGGTATGGCCTAAGCCCCAACGGGTCATATATCTGTGTGGATTCATGGATGGGGTAAACCAGCTTGAGACTTCTCAGTGGCACAATACTCAAAGCCTAAGGCACGACTCAAGCTGGAGTGGGCATTGGTGTCATCTAGAACCATGACCATATGTCCTTAGATAAGCACACCTCTTTCTGGGTGAAATTTCTCTTTCTTCACCTGCAAACGTGGCTCTTCCTGATCTGGCATCTGCCCGGTGCATCTTACCACCAGACAATCTAGGGAATGTTGCAGCCTCCCCTGTTGCTTCTGGAAAGTTCTAGAGGCTTCCTAGAGGCTGCCCATGCCTCTTGACCGGGCTTTGAAGGATGTGGAGAATCAGAACAGTAGAGCATTGGTGGCAGGAATGGGGCTGCGAGAGGCTGGAGAAAAAGCAGAAGCAAAGCAAGGTGATGAGAAAACACCTGATGACTTGTGGGACAAGGACACTGACAGGTGAGCCTGGAAAATGAAGCCTGGTGGGGCACGTCCATGTGGGACGATGACAAAGAAGAACATGACTTAGAGAGGTAGGCGTGTGTGGACAGATTGCCGAAGGCCTTGAGGATTACATCAAAGAATTAAATTATGTGCGTAATGAGGCATCCATGGGCGGGGGTGCCGGGCAGGTCGCCATTTGCACTGGAAGAGCAGTCTTGAGGGAGTTTGCTGAGAGGTCATGGGGGCTGGGAAGAGATGGACCAGAAGTAGCCCCCAAGGCCGTGTGTTGTCCAGTGGGTGGGGGGCAGGGGGTGCCGCTGCAATCACCTAATTAACCAAGTGCCCACAGCAACAAGAATGGCCCGGCCCTAGAAGAAAATTCAGGAGATGCCCTTCCTTGTTGTTGTCTATATATTCTGGGCTCACATATTAAACTCTGGTAGTCATTCCACAGAAGTCACGCAGAGCCACAGCCTAGAAAATCCTTGGCCAGATAAAGACTTCAGGTCAAAAAAGAATTTAAACCTCTTTTCTTCTGCCTGTGTCGCCTGGCGAAAAGGAGCCTGTCCGGCCCAAACTCAGCGCCTTGTCTTTTTAATTCAAGCGCAAATGGACTGAAGGCTCAGATAACAACATAAAATTTGTTAATCAACTTTCATCCCATATTTATATTGCAACGGGGAGATTTTACAGTTTTCTGCAGCTCAGCCCAGTGTCCTGTGAAAGCCAGCCAGCATTTTATGTCCCCTTAAAACTGCAAACGAAAGGCCCCTCTGCTGTCAGTGACCCACCACCCCTCCCGCTAACCAGCTCTCCCGTCCGTCTGCACAGAGCAGTCGGTTTAGTTTTCATTCTGAGCGCGCAAGGCCCTGCAGGAATAGGTTTTATGTTTTACTCGAGAAATGAAAATCGCTTTTTGTTCCCATCATCACATCACCACGGAGGGATGCCAGTGAAGTCATGGAATGAGTAAAATGACTGAAAATATTTTAAACTTAATTTTCTGTGTCAGGCAGACCCATACCATGGTTGTTGCAGGCCTGGTTAAATGTCTCTCTTGGCTTTCTGCCGTTCACAGGATAAGGTCTGGAGCTCATAGCCTGGCACACGAGGCCCTCTGGAATCTGGCCCCTTCATCTCTTTGCTCAAGAAGTAATTTTTTAGGACACAGGAGGAGCGTGTCACAACGCCAGGCACTGGGTGTAGAGCTGTGAGCAACACAGAGCAATCCTCCGGTCCCGGGTTGGTATTCTAATGAGGAGGACAGTCCAAAACACTATAGGCATCTAAATGAAAGAACTAATTACAGACTGTATACAAGCTCTACAATAAAAGAAACAACAGACTCAGAGAATAGGTTGGAGGAGGATGGGAGAAGGAAAGGGGAGATGCTTATTGTAGAAAATGGTGAGTTTGACAGGCAGTGGGAACAGCATATGCAAAGGCTCAGAGGAGAGAACAAAGCTGGCAGGTTTACAGACAAAGAGGACCCTGTGGTGGGAGCTTATGGAGAGAGAAGGTGATTGACAGGACCTGAGGTCTGAGGGGTTGGCAGAGGCCAGCAGATCTGGACTTCATCCCAGGAGCAAAAGAGAATGACCTACGATTTACATTTCAAATGTGCATCCCTAAGGAGCACTTGGGTGGCTCAGTCGGTAAAGGTAAAGCCTCTGATTCTTGATTTTGGCTCAGGTCATGAGTTCCAGCCTCAAATAGGGCTCTGTACTGATGGTGCAGAGCCTGCTTGGGATTCTCTCTCTCCTTCTCTCTCTGCCTCTCTCTCTCTCTCTCTCTCTCTCTCTCTCTCTCTCTCCCTATTTCTCTCTCTCTCTCAAAATAAATACAGTGTTTTAAAAAAAAGATGCAACGTGGCAGAGAGATGAGAGAAAGGACGAGTAGAAGGGAGAGGCTTGCTGAGGCTTCTGTTCTGGTTAAGATGAGAAAAGATAATGGGGAACAGAGGAGGTAATCAAGATTGGTGGGTGAAGGAGCAGACAAGAATTTTGCCTCTCCAGCCTTACTCCCCTGCTAACCTTGCACTCCAACCTTCTGAGCTTCACTCTGCCCTCTGAATGCCTTACACCCTTTGCTGACTCAAGCCATTTCTCCCTTCTCCATCTAGTGAACTTCTATTTATCTGTCAAAACCCTATGCAAAGTTTCCCTTTCCATGCCTTCACCCCTGGAAGGGCTTACTTTCCCTCTTCTGTGTGTTCCTATTACCATATATCATCACTGACCTTAATATATGAGGTTGTCCGATATCTCAGGACAGTTTAATTACTTAAAATCATTTTCGGGGCACCTGGGTGGCTCAGTCAGTTAAGCGTCCGACTTTGCTCAGGTCACGATGTCACAGTTTGTGAGTTCGAGCCCTGTGTCCAGTTCTGTGCTGACAGGTTGGACCCTGGAGCCTGCTTCAAATCCTGTGTCTCCCTCTCCCTCTGCCTCCGCCCTGCTCAGGCTCTGTCTCTCTCTCCTAAGAATAAATAAACATTAAAAAAAATTTTTTTAATACTTTTCATATATATTTCCCTTGCTTCATTTTAATACAAAGACAAAGACTTTTAAATTTCTGAGTTCCTAACACACTCACACTTAAGGAAGTGTCCCTAACTAATGGTGAACGAATAAACTGTAGCCAACAAAATGAAGCAAATGACCTGGCTTCAGAAAGCATCTGGAATTAGCATATTAACAAATGACCATCTTTGTGTGGCTTTTTCCTCCCTGCACAGATTGCCCTGATATTTGGGGAAATAAATGTTCAAATGCTTAAAAGGAAAAAAAAAAAAAAAAGGCTTCCAACTCTAGTATCCATTCTTGTGGCTTAAGAGTCGTTTATGGAAATTATGACCGACACTACTGTGATAATTAAAACCAAACTGAATACCTATTCACTAGTGCTCCGGCTTAGTGGGAACAAAGAGGAAACTCCATGCATATTCGAGCTGCCCTAATTATGTGTTCCTTGTAATCAACATTACTTTTCCTGGTTACATTTCACAGTTAATTTGTTTTTCCCACACAAATCGAATTCTGTACCAGAGATGCAAAGTTTATCGTATTGCTGCCCGCTTTTTTTTAGATTCTAGTTTAAAAAGAATACAATCCCACAAGTACAATTAGTCTTAAAAAATGAAATTCTCCCCACGTGGGTTTAAGATTAATGATATTTGTTTATTATTGGATGATCTGCCTTCAATAAGTGGCTTGAATAAGAATTGGCTCCGTATCTTAATGTATTTATTTTCATAAGCCAAATAGCTATAAACAACATCAAATGTAATTCTCCAGAATGGTAACAGGTTATTAACTTCTTAAGCCATTCCCTAATGGGCTTTAAATCTCTAAAAAACAGTGAGTTCTAAAGCAAAGGAGACATGGTAACATTCCTGTCTGCTTTGGGAAACCAGCCGGCCCTGGGTCTCCCAGCACCCAGAGTAGGGCCTGGCAGAGGTTGCTTTCTACATCTCCTCCAGGATTTCAGTCTGAATTACTTCTTCCTCACACCTCTGCCTGTTTTCACTACATTTCCCCACTCCTTTTCCACAGAGAAGACAGACTTGCGTTCCATTAAGTCTTGGGTCATTATGAGCATGAACCAGAGCAGGGTGGGACAGCGAGTCAGGGGTCTGTGCCTCCAGACCCAATCATCAGTGTCCAAGAGCAACTCCTTAATATCTTCCAGAGCAATCCAGATTGGATCTGCAAGGACCCCACACCTTCTGGGTGACATCATTCTGAATGCAGAATGGGCCATCAGGACATTGCCCATGAAGGTGAGAAGGGGCAAATGAAGAGTAAGAGAGGAAGAACTAAGGTGGCTGATGGAGAAAGGGGACAGGGTGGCTCAGGAAGCACCAGCTGTTTTTAGTCAGATGGGAGTTATCTTAAAGCAAAACATCTGCTCTCTGCCAGCCCATCTGTCTCTGTATTCTGTGCAATTTTCTTGCCCTTTCTCTGTCTCTTTATCCCTAAAGCATTAGAGGGAGCAAATTCTGTCTCTGTTCAATGCAAGGGCAATGGGCTTGGTCTCTTGCTGGTTCAGGAGAAAGGGAAGCACAAAACATTCCTGGTTTCGCACAAATGCTACCTGTTCCAGCTTCTTAGAACAAAGGACTCAGTCCCCAACCTCACAATGGCTGATCTTCCTGCTCCCTCACCCCCTGGGTCTGAACACTCTTCTCCGGGACCTGCTCTTCCCTCCAGCCCAAGCTCAGTACCCTCCTCCAGGAGTGGGTCTCACATCAGGTAAGCGTGAGGTCCAGAGGCAGAAGTGAAGCATGGAGATCCCGGGAGGACCAGGGCAGAGGTGAAATCCTGAGACAGGGAGACCAGGGCAGAGAGGGTAGAATTAAGTATGATATTCAGGGATAGCTATTTAATGGTCACTTTCTATCTGGAGTGACCTTTGATCCTCTCTGGGCTCCCCTCTTCAGGAGGGTTTTACAGGGTCTTCGATTTCCTTACGTCATCCAGGGAGCTTGACAAGCATGCATGTTTCTGCATACCATGATGGAACCACTGAACATATGTATGGAAGGTGAGGTCCAGGAAGATGCCGTCTCATGAGCTCCTCAGAGGATTCTGAGATACCCTCGGGGATAAGACTCCTGTTCCATAGGAGAAATTGCATAGGACCAAGAATTGATCGCCTGGGCTTAAAAGCATACCAACGTCTTTCTAGTTCTTGGCCTTGGTCCCTACTGAGCTTCTGTCTCCTAATCTACAAAGTGCAAACAATGAATTTACTTACAGGGCTACTCCATTCATGCTCTTAAGTAAGTCAGCAGATGTAACATCAGTGACCCCTAGGCCGGGCACAAACAGATATCCAACTACTATGAGCCACTCTTAAAGACACGGGAGCTAGCCTTCAACTTAAATCTCTAGGCAGTATCTAGCAGGGGCTCAAAAGCCAATTTAACAAATATTCCACAGTGAGCGAGAGAAAAAAAAAAACCCACAACATTCTGTAGTAATGATCAATTATTTCTAAATAGCAACATTGGTCTGAAGGTAAGGGCCAACGCGACTCCCAGGTTTAACTGCCATAGTTTTTTCTTCTTTTCCACATTTAAATAATTGTTTTAAATGTTGCCGGTTCAAAGTCCCTAAACAATAAGATCATTTGCTGATGTGGAAACCATCAGAGGATCAATGATCTCTCAGCACCATGTTCAATTTTGGGCAGTGACAAGGGAGGCTGGCCTCGTCTGTCTCCCTAGTGGGATACTGCAGGGGACTTTGTAGTTAGCTCAGGCTTCATATTTTCAACCTGAGAGGCAGGAAGGACAGATAAAATCCCACCTCTAATCCAACTCTCTTCCCCAATCTTCATAACTGGCAATTGAGACCTGATTCAAAGCTAGAAAGACCATTCAATCTGAGGGACTAAGATATTACATCACAGCTATAATACAATTTAAACCTTTTTGAAGGGAAGCCATGCTGAGATTCTTATACTTGGGAAGGAAAGGAAAAAAATATAGCTCAGCCTTAGTCTTTGTTGATTAAGCACACATATTAAACATTTAAGGAGAATGTATCCACCAAAGGAATAAAATAGAATACATAACTTATAATCCCAAAGGGTAAAAATAAACAGAATTTGAGCAGTTCAATATGAACCAGGAAAAGAGAGAAAAAAAAAACCCAAACCAAAAAAGCAGGGTAGATGTAAAATTTGAAATTAAATGGTGGAAATAAGTCAATATATAACAGCGCTCAGAACAGATTTACTCTTATTTAAAAAGGCAGATGTTGTCAGATTCAGTTGGAAAAACTCCAGCTCTACATTTTTCTGAGTCACTGAAAAAATTTAAAAGTAAAGAGACAGGAAAAGGCATGCCAATCAAATACAGTCACATCTCATTATTCCCAGTAGTTATGTTTGGTAACTATGTTTATGTTTGATAAATTCAGTGAACACTGAATTAGCGAATACTGAAGCTGGTCCCAGGGGACATGCAGAATCAAGTTCCTGCAAGCATCTAGTCACAACATTTTCATCAACTGATCAATCTATAAACTTGTTTTGTGTGTGTGTGTTGGCTTACAATACCTTATTTAATATGTATGTTGTTGTTCATTAACATTGAACCCATGACCACCAGCACTAAAATTTCAGGCTTGAAGGAAGTTAATCTAACATGCATATTTTCCCCATAAAGCACATCACAGCCTTGTGAACCCAAGAACACTAGCCAGTACTTCAAAACTATGCCCGGGGGCCATTCAAACAGCAAAATCGCTAACAAAAATCACAAAAATGCCAAAAATGTGGCACAACAAAGACAGAAAGGATAGGTGTTTATAGTACAAGAAGGGCAGAAAGAAAGCTGAGCATTGCCTTGTTTGACCTCAGCTGGGATCACACACGTTGGATGAGCCAACTCCTTCGGCACTCTGTGAATGTCTCTGTGTGACCATGAAAACACCATGCGTACTGATTTGGGGGTGACAAATTTTGAAGAATGGGCTTATTCCCAGATACAGAACCCATGTATAATGGGAATCAACTGCATCGGTAAAAACAAAGGTGGTGTAACTATACCGACATGCCAATGAGGAAAGGGTGACGACCAACGAATGAGGCTGGGACCGTTGGCCATCTATGCAAGAATAAAATTAGAATCAAATAAAATTAGATACCAATTTACTACACACACGAAACCAAATCCAGATGGTTTCCAATCAAAAACCCAAAAGGTATGCATGTGTGTGTATGTGTGTGTGTCTTGATAAGTTTATTATAAAGTGGAAATACAGAGATCCAGAAAGAAGGAAGACACCTCTGAAGAAGAATACAAGGTAGAACGTGCTCTGCTAGGTCTCAAGATGACCGCAAGCTTAACGAATTCAGGCGGTATGGTAATGACGCAAGAAGAGACCAGCGTAACAAAACAAAAACCAGAAAGATGAGAGAAATGAGGCTGAGCCCCATCTTACACCATATCTCAAACTGGAAACAATCCAAGTGCCCCACAAGAGCAGAATGGATAAATGCATTGTGGTTTACGCACCCAACGGCCTGACACACCATCAGGAAAATGCATGAACTGGAGCATACCTCGTGTGGACTAGACTCACAGCCTGGCTATTGAGGAAGAGAAGCCACACATGAAAGATTGCATGCTATACCATTCCATTGAGATGGAGCTTTTAAAATACAAACAAAACTGCGAAGTTTAAGGTGCACACTTAGACCGTGAAACTTTAATGAAAAGCAACAGTATGACTGCTATCACAGTTAGGATGCTGATTACTTTGGGCAAGGTGAAGGTGGTGTAATGAACAGGGGGCTTATGAAGGGTTTCTCTGACCCTGATGTTTTATTTCTTGACTTAAACCATGGTTACATCATGTTTGCCTTATAAAATTTTTTTTAATGTTTATTTATTTTTGAGCGAGAAAGAGAGACAGAGTGTGAGCGGGAGAGGTGCAGAGAGAGAGGGAGACACAGGATCTGAAGCAGGCTCCAGGCTCTGAGCTGTCAGCACAGAGCCCTATGCGGGGCTCAAACCCATGAGCCATGAGATCATGGCCTGAGCCGAAGTCAGAAGCTCAACCGACTGAGCCACCCAGGCGCCCCACATTGTGTTTGCTTTATAATAATTAAGCCATACAATTTAATTTCATGAACTTTTCACAGTTAAAAAAAAAGCTTTGAGTTTTTACTCCATTTGAGTTAGGGATTTAAGTGTAGAAATAAAACTTTAAATCTTCTGCAGGAAAATATCGGAGAATATATTTATGGCCCCAGGACAGGGAGGATTCCTTAAAATATAAATGCACACCACCACCAAAGGAAAGATTTACAAATATCTGTAAGGGAGAAGTCTCTGAAAACAGTATTAAATGATAAACCAGAGATTTCTCTGGGAGAAAATATTTTCAATACATATAGGCAACAAATGGCTAGGATGCAGAAAATATGAAAAACTTAGACATATTAACATATGAAAACGAAATAATCTTCTCTATTAATCAGAGACGTAAATAAAAATCTCAATGAGATATTGCTTCATGCTCAGAAAATTGTCAGAAAACTGCAATGTGCAATAATACCAATGTTGGAAAAGGGAGCCTGTTATGTTGCTGATTTACGTGAAAATACATACTAACTCTTGGGAGAGCAATTTGGAAATATGTCATGAAACTCACAATGAAACTCCAAACTTCCAAAGACCCAGGTAATCTGTCTCTGAGAGATGAGGAAGAAAAGTTCTCCCACAAATGTGGAAGGAAATATACAGAAGGATGTTTTCTGCAACAACTCAAAAGTATCCATTCAAAGGAGAATGGATACATCATGGTATTTTCAAACAATGGAATACACTCTATAGCAGTTCCAATGAAACAACCAGATTCCACATGATCCGTATGGATAAATCTCAAAAACTTAGTACTGAGAGATAGGGAAAAAGTAAGTTGCAAAATACATGTATCATATGATAGGTAGGTGGTTGGGTGGATGGATGGATAGGTAGATGAGAAACAGAGACGATAGATAGATAGATGATAGACAGACAGATATAGATATGCATACATACACATACATACTTTAAGGAGAGAGGGAGGGAAATGTGATCCATAAGAGTTACAAAGATGACTTCACAGTGTAATGTTTTATTTCCTTTAAAGAAAATACGAACCAAATGTGACACAATAATTTCTTTGTTTAAATCTGTCTTGTGTATATGTGTGTAGGAGGGTTTTTTTTCAGTTTCTTTCAATTTCTGTATATTTTAAATATTTCAGAATTCCAGTGAAAATACAATAAAATAAAAAAGGGAAAATTACATCATTCCCTGCAGAGCAATGACACAGCCCCAAATGACATCTTACACACATCAGAGGTTCACTATTTTATTTTTGTAAAGTCCCTTGGCTCCACTGGGAACAAGTCTGCGGCAAGCAAGGCCCCCCATATGGGTCTATACCCACACCCAGCCCGCACTGTTATCGGCTGTTCCTGAAACGCAGCCCCGTGGAGGCACTGTCGAGGTGTGCTTAGGAGTGCCCACCTGCCATTAACCTCCCATCCCCCTTCTCTGGCCCGGTCAGCCCGTGGCTGTGCTTCTGTCTCCAGGGTCCCACTTTGCACCACCAGACCGGTGCACTACAGAGTGACAGGTATTTCACGATGTGGTAACTGCTGTTTATGGCTCGGCCGACCCCTCCCTGAGCCTGGCAGCCCCTGGTGGAGCCCGGTCCCGGGTGATTCGGCATCTCCTCCTCTGGGAGCCTGCTCTGGGTCTCTCTTAAGGGTGCCTCTCCCCAGGTCCGGTGGGCTATATGTCCTCCAAAGAGGAGGCGGCCCAGAGCAGCGTCTGTGTCCCTGGCCTCTTCTAACTGTACATCACGCCAAATGGTGCGCAGACTAACACTGATGATGTTCATGTTTATGAATACTTCCGTGCAGAGGCCCAAGGGGACCATACTGACATGAAAATAGTCGTTGCATCAAATTGGGGAAATTATACTTTTCTCCCTGGTTTTCCAAGCTTTCTGCAATGTGATTTTATTGTCCTAATAAAGATGTATAAAAAATACAAAAACCCTATTTCATCTAAGGATGGCAAGTGTTAGAATGTTTCAAAAGATTTAATCCCTCACCCTTTAAATTTTCCCTGCAAAATGACCAACAAATATATAACTAGAATATATATAAAATTAGAATATATATACATACATATCATTAAAATAAGAATACCTAAATAATACAGGCAAGAGTACCTGAATGAGCCCAAATTAAGTGCCATTTCTGCAAGAAATCCTGCCGACAGGATTAAAAATGTGGATTTGAAGTTTTCAGGCTCAGGGTGGAGGGAGCTGCATGTCTATGCCAGGTGATTCTGATTCAGAGCACAGTTTTGGAAGACACAGAGACGGAAGAAGAAATTAGTCGGGGAGGTCAATGCCGACTTAGGAATAGTGCTGTTGATGTAAGTGCATGGAATGTGAAAACCAGAGAGATGGGTGGAGATCATTAGAGGGAGTTAAAGGTGTTGGTGGCCAAGCGTGACCGGGAAGGGTCAGGCTTCCTTGACGCAGAGGGAGCTACAGGGTAAGTGGAGACATTCAGGGGAATGGGGAGGGGTCTGTCTATGTAGAGTGGGAAGGACAAGAGAGGAGAGCAGTGCCCCAGGCCACCTTCACAAGCCCGGGAAAGCCACCAGCACCTCCATCCCAAGATGCTGCTGGTCCCGTCATGTGTACAGAGGGCAGGTTCCCACACAAGTCAAAATTACCCTCAAGAGATGCAGGTTTCCATCTTTCTGGGACCTAAGTATTTGAACAAGGACCTATCCAAACTCTGCCAGAATCCATTCTTCCCCCAACAATGGGCAAATAGAACCTTCTCTCCAAGAATCAGAAGTAAGAGCATAATCACTGGACTTCTGGGAATACTCAGCAGTTTACAAGACAAGGATCATTCTGAGACATAATCACAAGAACACAGAGTATCAAGAGAGAATTCAAGAAATCCTCTAATTTATATCCTCAATAAGTTCATTAGCAATTCCATAGCTCATGTGAAAAAGGACAAAAAAGGACTGCTTTTACGTGAAAACACATTTTTGAAATAAAATATAAAAGATTTGCAGCAGATAGGAGACTGTAAATGCTGAAGATTCAATTGGTCAAATTTACCCACGTGAGACATGATCTTTGGAGCTTTCTGCCCTTCCCCCGTCAATCTACCCCCTGTAACAAATTTGATTAATCGGACTAAACCCAGCTCTAGCCAAGCCACTCTCCTGCTTGAAAATACTAATTGCCTCCCAAAAGCCATCGAGGTCCTAACACCTGTAGGTGACACTCACAAGCGTCCTAGCACAACTTAGTAAAGCATGCTCAAAAGTCAACAGAACTTCCTCTTTCCTATAACTAAGTCCTATTTCCCGATTTCTGTGAATTGGCTTATACTGGTGCTTCCCCATAAGAAAGTTCTTCCCTCTCGGGGAGCCTGGGTGGCTCAGTCGGTTAAGCGTCCAACTTCAGCTCAGGTCATGATCTCACAGTTTCCAAGTTTGAGCCCCGCATCGGGCTCTGCTGACAGCTCAGAGCCTGAAGCCTGCTTCGGATTCTGTGTCTCCCTCTCTCTGTTCCTCCCCCACTCGCACTCCGTCTCTCTCTCTCTCTCTCAAAACAAGTAAAGATTTTTAAAAAATTTTTAAAAAAAGAAAGATCTTCCCTCTCTTCACCATCTAATAATTAGGACATTCAGTGACCATTTCATGGTCCAGGTATTTACTAAGTACTGTAAGTAAGTAAGTGTCACTACACACAGCACTTCCATATATAAAACAAAAGAAAAAACATCAGAACAAAAGAAAAACCATATGCAGAACACCTAACATGTTGGGACATTTTTCTAAGTACTCATGAAGTAGCAGGGAATAAAATAGAACAACTCTCTTCTAAGAGGGGACAGTGCATAAATAACAGCAAATTTATATATAATTATATATATTAAGTATATACATTATATATATAATTCATATATTGAAAGCCTAATAATCCCCAGCGTGACTTATATCCCCATGTGGAAACAGGACCTTTAGAAGACTGTTAAGGTTAAATGGGGTAATAAGGATGTGGCCCTAATGGGATATTGGTGGCCTTATAAAAAGAGAAGGGGAGATCTTTCTTTCTCTCTCCCTCTCCCTCTCCCTCCGTATGAACACACAGAGAAAAGGCCATGTGATGACTTAGGGAGAAGACAGCTGTCCACAAGCCAAGGAAACAGAAACTAAACCTCCTTGATCTTGGACACCCCAGCCCCCAGAACTGTAAGAAATAAATTTCTGTTATGTAAGTCACCCAGTCTATGGCATTCTATTATGGCAGCCCCAGCAGACTAAAAAATAAAATAAAATACATTTAAAAAATTAAAAACATATGTACACACATATATGTATAATTAGAATATGTATCTATTTATAGTCAGCTGACTAGTCAAATAAATACATAAAAATAATAAATGTATAGAAATCAAATAAAATACGTACCAATGTGTCAGGGGCTTGTAAGTGCTCTAGGGAACCCTGGAAGGGTGATGGGGTGAGACAGAGTAGGGTGGTCACAGAAGGTTCTTTGCTGAGGTCACACATGGGCAGAGACCCGAGGGAAGTGAAGGACCAAAGCTTGCATATTTCTGGGGGGAGGAGTCACAGCGACTGCAAGTGCAAACCCCTTGAGGTGGGGTGTGCTCGGTGGAGCTGAGGAACTCCAAAGAAGCCAACGTGGCCAGAGCAGAGCAAGTGGGGGAAGGAGATGAGGAAGAAGGTCAGAAGGAGGGAGGAGGGGAAGGCGAGGGGGCAGATGGTGGGGTCTCATCAGCCATGGCAAGACTTCGGCTTTTTACTCCGAGAGCACTGAGAAGCCGGGGGAAGCACGTGTTATGAAGGATGGTTGTGGCCGGGGAGGCAGTTGTGGGAGAAGGGTGGCATTCAGGAAACTTCCACAGTCCACGTGAGGAAAGGTGGTAGCTTACACCAGGGCGGGAGCAGGGGTGGTAATGCGAAACGGCCATGCTCTGCCTGTATTTCAAACGCAGAGCCTGTGAAATGGGCTGATAAAGACAGAAGAGTCGAGAACAACTGCAAAGTCTTCCCTCATCTTTAACACATAAGATGGAATTGTCCAAAACTGAGATGAGAGAAACTTCTGAAGGCATGTGAGCAGGTGGGGAGGTGGGGGCTTCAGTTTGGGAGACGTCGGAGGCTTGTGAGGCTGCCTGCATGGGACGGCCAGGAGACGGCTGAGTGTCTGAGTCTGGAGTTCAGGGGAGCATTGGGGACAGAGATGGAAGCTGGGAAAACATCAAGGGGGTTTTCAAATGAGATCACAAAGATGACCAATTGTGAGAGTAGACAGACAGGAGGTTTCAGAGTTGACCTCTGGGCTGGTCCTGCATCTAAAAAGAGATCAGGGAAATGATGAGGAGACAGCAAGGCAGGCTCAGAAGGCATAACCTGGCAGCGGGGAGGAAACCAACAGCGTGGCATCCTGGAAGCCACTTGAAGGAGGCGAAACTGATCACTTGTGTCAACGATGCTAAGTAAGATCTGGGCAAAGAACTGACCTTTGGGTTTGGCATCATGGATGTGACTGGTGACCGCGACCCAAGCAATTACACGGGGATGACAGGGACAACAGGCTGGCTAGAGTTGTTGCAAGGAAGAATGGGAGCAGAGGACAAAGAGACAAGAAGACAAATTGTAGGTGGAGACTGTTCTAAAGAAAGGCAGTGAATTGGGTGGTAGCTGAAAGGGGAATGTGGTTTTAAGAGGAGGCTTTTCTTTTGTTTTAATTGGAGACATTATACTGTATGTGTGTTAAAATAGCCAGCTAATTAGAGGAGAAAGAACAATTACAGGAGAATATTTTAACCAATTTTACAGGGGAAGAAGTTAAGGTTCAGAGAGGTGAAGTGATTTCACGAAGGCCACACAGCTAGTTGGCTATGGCTCAGCATTCAGAGCAGATCTGCCTGGATAAAGGCTGCATTCTTAATGATTTCCCCTTTTTGATTCAAATCCTCCCCCACTTCAAGTTCAAGTTCACCTCTTCCTTCATGTAGCTCTCTTCAAATATCCAAGCCAGAAGTGATCTCTGCTTCCTCCCCTGACCTCTCCTATAACCTAATCCTGATTTTTTTATTACAGCTATTCATTTTCTGTCTCCTACCATATTGTAAGTGTCTAGAAGGCATAGAATATGCATTATAAACCTCTTTATCCTTCCCATCCCCTAACACAGCGCTGAGTGCGTGATAGGACCTCGATTAATATGGCTCCAGGCAGGCAGGTAGGAGGCAGAAAGCCTGGTGGGAAAGGAGAGAAGGGAGACAGGCCTTTTCCCCACAGATTCTTCACAGGTTTGACACCTCATATATTATGGTCTGTTTTTTCTGCCCCAGGCTGAGGGACTATATTTACTTTAACTTTCCTCCTAGGAGCTGTTGACTCTTTAGTCATGTCTCTGACTGTTTTCTGGATCTGCTCCAGACCCACCACTTCCTGTTAATAATCAATCAGACATGCAAATGCTCTGCAAAGGGGAAGGCCATCCACGTGTGCACCTGTCAGGTCAGGAACCACCTGGAGAGGACTTGTACCGTCTGCTGATTATGGCTGGGAAGAAGCTGCAGACAGAGTCTGTGCCTTTCAACTCCCAAGCCCCTGTAGGTCTCCGGCTCAGAGCCAGATCCTGTGCTGGAAAGAAGGGACAATAATAGGGATAAGGCATTGTCCCTGCCTTCACCAGGCTCATGATCCCACGGCGAGGCGACTGGTAACAGCAGAGCTGCTCCGATGGGGGAATTTTGGCCCCTGGAAGTAAAGACAGGAGCAGTGACTTACCCCTTTGGTGGAGGGTGGCCAGGGGAGCCCCCTGGGTGAAGATGAGCTTCTTCCCCTGGCCAGAAAGCCCTCCCTACAGTGTGGGCTCCCAGAGCCCTACCTGCTATAGCTCTCAGTGTGGTCTTCCAGCCACAGTCAACCATGGATACCAACTGCCACAAAGCATCAGGCTGGCCAGGACCACTGTCAGGCCCAGAACAAGTCTGTGCCACATGAATGCCAACCCCACATCTCAGTGAGGATGAAGGCACATTCTGCCATAACCCTGAGGGATAACAGTTTACTCGTCATTCAAAAATAGGAGGCACAGGGAGAGGAGAAAGTCACTCTTTGGAGTTTCTTTGTGTTTCTTGCCCAACGTAGGGAAGGACATAGTAGCAGAGGGGGAAAATATCCCTGAGAAGAACCCTATTATCTTTCTGGAAATGCTGCAAACAGAAGGCACTGAGAAACAAAGCTGGAGAATTCCAGGGTTGTGAAGAAGTCCATCCAGAAAGACAGTCATCAAATTGTGTGGGCGTTGCAGGGAGGGTGCCTACAGGGCAAGGCGTGGGGTTCCTCCAGATTTAATTTTTCTCTTTTACATGCAAGACTTCATAGGATTGCCTCTGAAAAACCTTCCCATGGCTTATTTAAAACCATTTTCTTTTTTTTCACAAATTTGGCAACTAAGACTCAGAAAAGATAAGATAGGAGACTTGTTTAAGGTTGCACAGCAAATTACTGATGGAAAGAATAAGGCTTTCTGATTCCAGCACAGAGTTTCTGGATCTAGCCTCTGAGGCTGGATAAACTAGATGAGAACAGCCCTTGAAGGGGACCAGTCTGGTGGTCTGAGATTCCAAAAACCAAGTAGACAAGCTGAGGGAGATATTGTATCCAAGGAGGGAATCAATTGCCCTGACTAGAGAAGTGAGGGAAAGGGTCCCATCTACCTACAGAAGGAGGCAGGAATATTCATACATTTCTGTTGGGTTGAGGTTAGGTGCTGTCCAGGCCAGTGAGCTCATACATAAGGCAGGGACATAGTCAGTTACTGAGGTCACCAGGATCCCTTTCCCACTAGCTTTCAAAGCCCAGATCCCGTATCTCCTTCTTGAAGCCTGATAGACCGACACCATCTCCTCCATTCTATCCCACAACCTGCTGGGGGAAGAAAAAATGAATCAGACACAGCCTCATTCTGGATGCCCACCGGCAGTAAGGGGAGGTGATGTACAGAGAAACAAGCACAGTACAGGACATCACACATTGTAACAGCTTGAAGAGCCCGGAGATTGAAGATGCCTCAAGAGATGAACCCAGGAATTACACAGCCAAACAGTTTCCCTGATGTCCTCTCAAACTCTGGTATTGAATGAGCCTCAAACACCATTCTTCTGTGTATGGGTTTTTTGTTTGTTTGTTTCATTTTGTTTTGTTTTTGAGAGAGAGAGAGAGAGAAAGGGGGGGGGGGGCGGACAGAGAGAGGGAGAGACAATCTGAAGCAGGCTCCACACTGTCAGCACACAGCCCCATGCAGGGCTCAAACTCACAAACCATGAGATCATGACCTGAGCTGAAATCAGGAGTCTACTTATCCAACTGAGCAACCCAGGCACCCCCCCCACCCATCCTTCCGTTTAAAACCCTTCAATGGAGGATACTTTAGGTCTCTAGTAAGTTTCTTTGAAGTCTACTGTAGCTGATATTAACATAGCCACGCCTGCTTTTCTTTGATTAATGATACATTTTTTTTTTCTGTCTTTGACTCTCAGCCTGGCTATACCGTTATATTTGAATTGAGTTTCTTATAAACAACACGTAGTTGAGACATGACTTTTAATTCACTCTACCAATCTCTTTTAATTGGCATATTTACAAAATTGACACATAAGGTAATCACTGATATTTCTTTGCTGGAAATTTGTGTATTCATTATTTCATGTGCTTTTGTAATTGTCGACTAAACGATTTTGTTGAAGGTGGCTAATACGTAGGCCTCGAATCTAACATGCCTGCTTTCAACACTAGCTTCAACCATGTACTTTATGCTTGAGTTTGGACAAGTTAATTAACCTCACTAAGCCACCGTGTCTCATCTGTAAAACGTGTGTTAAGAGTCTTGCACAATGCCAGGCACATGGTGCAAGAGGCCTTTTGATGATGATGGCGCCATCCCTGGCTGTGGCGCAAGTGGAGTCTTGACCAGAGGCAAGGATGCCCACAGCTTCCAGGGTGTTCCCAACAGAAGGGGACTGTTTTCTTTGTTAAGTTTTAACTTGCAACTGACAGAACCCTTGCTGCAAAGTAATTTATTTGTTGCCTCCAGGCTCATGTTTAGAAGGGCTCCCTGTTCTGTCCCAGGCTGATTTTCCAAACATTAACATATGTCAAGAGCTCACACAAAGCCAAGGATGTAAAATGGCTCTTCAAGAGAAGAAAGAGCGAGGGCGGTTCAGGGAGGCAGGGGGGAGACAGGAGGCAAAGACTTGTGAGCAAGTAGGGTGAAACCGGGGACTGGAGGTAACCTGAAAACAGAGCCCAGGGTGGGAGGTAGGGGTGGGGCTGCCAAGGGGGAGGCTTGGATTTGCACAATGAGGGTGGCAGCAGCTATTTTTCAGAACCCACCTACTAGGGGCTGCCTTATGTATACACACCCCATTTAGTCCTCTCGAATCCCTCAAACCCCATGTAAAGTCGTTATCACCCGTTTTACAGAACACAGAACTGAAACTCATAGATGTCAGGCAACTGGTCCAAAGTTCACCCAGACAGCATGGGGCAGAGTGGGGATTCACATGTGGATCTGCCTGATGCCAGGCATCAAGGCTTTTCTCCCAGATCTCTCTTCGCTGGAGAAATCTACAGTGTCAGAGGAGGAAGCATCTTTACTCTTTGATGTGCATCAACTCTCTTTTAACAGATTGGGAAACTGAGGCTCATAAAGATGAAGTGAGGTTCCCAGCTCACAGAGCTATAGGAGGAGAGACACAACTGGGATATGGGTCAAAGGGTCCCCATACACCCAGATCTTCAAGTTGGTCCTCAGGGAAGCTCCCAGCTGCCTCTCTGCCCATCTGTCTGTCCATCACGTTGCCAAGTCGGACAGATCTTCGCCAGGTTACCTCCCTCAGCATTCCTGTCACTCACCTAGACCCTTAGCCTCCTGGGCTCTGTTTCCCCAGGTTCAGACCTAAGAGGAGGTGACATCTTTTGTCTGCCTCCTATGATCCCAATCTGATAGGTTCCTCTTCACAGGCTTCACACATTGCCCCTCATTCATTCACAATTACAGGTCCAGATACAACCTCTATAGCAGACACCGTGTAGGTTGCTGGGCACACAAAGATAAATAACACAGAATCCCTGCCCTCAATGAGTTTGTATTCTATGGAGAGGCAAAAGCATGGGGAGATGACTGCAGGGCAATGGGCTCCAACTGATCGCCTCCCTACACTTCTTCAGCCACTTCAAGGAATCCCTGAAGAGGTGGGACGTTTGCACATACAAAAAATCTTGCTGCCAGCACCGTAAACAATGGATTAGAGCAGACACAGGAAGTGTCCGGCTGCCAGGCCAGTTAGGATGCTGAGAGAATGTGCCAGCTGAAAGCAGATGAGGGACCTAACAAAGGAGGCACAGCAATGACAGAGTGGGGACAATGGAGGCAGAAGTAAGTCAGAAGCTCGTGTGACTGGTGAATAGCACTTGGTGACTGGTTGGCAGGGGTGAGAAGGTACAGAAGGATCTGTGGGGTGACAGGCTTAGTGGCTGCACTCAGGTCTGGCCCGGGGGCATGGAAGGTGAGCTGAATTAAATGCTGAGAGCAGAGACCTGTGCAAATGCACATCTTTAACCAGCTAAGAGGAATCTACTGAAAAGAAAAAGGACTAATTACCACCAAGCTGCAGTTGAATACATCCCGGGCTCATTGCTCTGATTGGCCTGACCTCTGAGATGTAAGACATCGCCATTGCAAGGGAGGAGGTGGAGGTTACTCTAGGATTAAGATTCATCTGATCTGAATGCTCTGGGCTTTTGTCAAAGACAAAGAAGAGTGTTTAACCAGAATTTTCTTAAACTTCTCTTTTAAACATGAAAGCTATGCATCTCAAAATATAATGGCATCTAAGGAAGAGAACCTCCCCAAAGTGCACAGAGGCCAAGAAGTTACCAATGCTTTTGCACAAATGGAGCATCATGAGGAACTTCAAAAGCTTGAAGAGAGAAATTTATACCTAGCAGTGACAGACGGGGAAACTAAGGTCCAGATGGCAAGGGCTGCTCAAGGTCTCATTCCTCACTGCTGGAGACAGACTCCCAGTCGGAGTCTTTCTGAAAAGCAGGATAGCAGAGAGGCCAAGTAGGAGACCTATGTGAGTTGAAAGCGACACCTGGATGACTCTGAGAGGTCTGTGTCTAGCCTGTTTCTCCCACTTTGGACCTAAGGGGAGGGTCCATCTCCTATGGATTCACCTCCTGCAACCCCAGTCTGAACGGTTCTTCTTCACAGCCTTGCACACTTTGTTCAAAATTAAACATCCAGATACACCCTCTGTAGCAGATAGCAGGCACTCGATATTCTAAGCCTCCCCTTCCACATATGTTAAATGGGAACACAGCAGCACCTGCCTCTTTCACAGGTGGGCTGTGGCAAGTCAGTGAGGTGAAGCACTTTCTACAGCATCTCAAGTGTAGAAAAACACAGTGTGTGTTGCCTCTCGTCATTTCCAGCACCCCCCCCCATCACAGTTGTGATGGACACAACCATGTTCATCATGAATGAAGACTGATGGAAAGCTCAGCCTTTGTTCATGATGGACATAGTTTTGACAGGATGGGCAAGGAGGGTCTCTGCTTGAAGGGACCTCTTGTACAGAGACTGCTATGATCTGCTGAGCACCACGTGCACAGGGGCCTGGGTGAATTTATGCACAAGGAGAAATATGGCAGAGAAGAGAAGGTGTCAGCAAAAGAAGGAAGAGTACTCCATTTTTAATTAGTGACTTGTTGGATCTCTTCAGACACTAACCCTTCCAGGGAAGGAAAGGCATAGGCTCCCTATGCACTTTGATACAGACACACAGGCAGATTAGAGGCCGGGCTCTACCAACAACCCTTAAAAGAAAGCTTCATCTCAAAAGGCCAGCCAGATGTCATTCTGAGGGTGTCTGTTTATCTACCGCTGTGTCATAAGTCAGCCCCAAACTTAGTAGCATAACTTAGGTTCTGGGCAGGGGGTAGGAAGGAGTTCAGGCAGGGCACAGAGGGGAAGGCTTATCTCTGTGCCACAAGGTCTGCAACTTCAGCTGGAAGACTCAAATTGCAAGGAATGACTCAGAATCATCTGAGGCTTCTGTGTTCACATGTCTGCACCTTAACAGGGATGATCAGAAGGCTAGGCTCAGCTGGGATGGTCTACTGGGTTGATGGCATTTCCAGCATGGTGGTGCCAGAGTTCCCAGATCTGGTGTTCGAGAAAAGAAAAGGGAAGCTATATGGCCATTATGATCTAGTTTCAAAAGTCACATAGTATCACTTCTGCCATGTTTATTGGTTGAAGGAGTCACAAACTCATCTAGGTTCAAGGGTCAAGGACAAAGACCCCATCTCTGGATGGGAGAAATGTTAAAGAACTTACGCCCATGTTTTAAAACCTATATGGGGGGGGGGGGGGGGAGGAGCACCTAGCTGGCTCAGTCAGTAGAGCACACGACTCTTGATCTTGAGGTCATGAATTCAAGCCCCATGCTGGGCCTGGAGCCTACATAAATAAAATAAAATAAAATAAAATAAAAAAATAAAATAAAATAATAAAATAAAATAAAATAAAATAAAATAATAAAATAAAAAAATAAAATAAAATAAATAAAATAAAATAAATAAATAAAATAAATAAAATAAAATAAAATAAAATAAAATAAAGTAAAACCTACATAGAGGGGATGTTCTAGATGTCTCTCAAAGGAATTCAATAATCTGAGGTAGCGTTAGCTGAATCTTCCAAAATGGTGTGGCATTTAAGAACTCAGAGGATGTTCAGGGAACTTCTACCCCTACACTTTAGAGAGGAGGGCTCTAAGGCCATGGGAGGGAGTTGAAGAATGGAGCACACTGTGACATGGGTGGGGATACCGAAGCCAAGAAAAAAGAACTGGCTTACCCCATAGATGATGGCACACTTGGGTTTTCAAACAGTGATGATACTAAGGAGAAACTGGGCACCTGAAACTCCCAGATAAAATGTAAACCCCATTTTGCTTTTTGTTCTACCTTTCCAACTATTTCTTGCCATTAGTTGTAGGATACAGTCAGGGGCCAACAGACAACAAAGAACCATATGATGAGATAAGGATGTGGATGATCTTGAGACGTGGACATTTTCATTGTTACCTTGTGTAACATGACCCAGGGTCCGAAGAGAAGGGATTTCTCGTGAATCCAAACCCACATTCAGGCTGTGTGTAATGACCTGATCAGACAGACCTAGAGATATGTTTAAGTTAATTTAGGGTACATTTCATAAGTGAATTGAATGTATTCAACTGACATCTGTATTTCTTTTAGAAGATTCTAATTAATAAACTCCTCTAGGGGCAGCTGGGTGGCTCAGTCGGTTAAGTGTCAGACTTCGGCTCAGGTCATGATCTCACGGTTTGTGTGTTCGAGTCCCGCATCAGGCTCTCTGCTGACAGCTCAGAGCCTGAAGCCTGCTTCAGATTCTGTGTTCCCTCTCTCTCTGCTCCTCCCCCATTCATTCTCTCTCTCTCAAAAATAAATTAAAAAGTTAAAATTTGTTTATAAATAAATAAATAAATAAATAACCCCTCTAGATATTGCTGAAGGAGGCAGACTGCTTGGACATTTGAAGTCAAGATGCTGGTGACCTTGGTTTGCAATCAAAGCAAGGTATCCTAGATGGGTCCTATTTAGGACCTTTCCTTGTTCAAGTGGGTTATTCCTAAATACCACAAACAAAAGAGGGGCCAAGAAAAGTCTTTATAAACAATTTGGTGTTGTTAGTTCTTACAAACACAGTGAGGTTTCATCTTCCTTAAAGGTGAGGATCCTGGCTCATTCTAAAAGTTATGTGAGAGGGCATTACACATTTAACAATCTTGCCACATCTCCTTGGCCTTCACCATTCCAAGAAGACCCTACCTCCTGCCTTTCTTAAGGGCTGATTCCAGGCCATTCATTCATTGCTATTCTCCACAGTGCCTGACAAAGGAGCTGGATTGAATAAAATTCCTTTGCTGGGTGACTAAATGCAAAAAGTCCTGGCATACAGCGTGGGTCATCAGTGACTGGGGGTTGAACTTGAGTAGTGTTCATTTGCTGATGGAATCCTTGCATTTTGAATTATAAAAGGCATTTATACTTTAAGGGAGAACGTGGACAAAAACGGGGTGGGCCAGAAGAGGTCAGAATGATGTGCCCAACCTTGGGGGTGCCTGGGTGGCTCAGTTGGTTGAGCATCCAACCAGCTCAGGTCATGATCTTGTGTTCATGGGCTCAAGCCTCGCATTGGGCTCTGTGCTGACAGCTCAGAGCCTGGAGCCTGCTTTGGATTCTGTGTCTCCCCCTCTCTCTGCCCCTCCTCCCTTGCTCATACCCTGTCTCTCTCTGTCTCTCAAAAAATAAAATAAGATCTTAAAAAAAAAAAAAAACGATGTGCCCAACTTTGATATTCTCTCCTTACTAAGGCAGAGGCCCCAGGAAGCAGGCAGAGTAGTGAAAAGAGCTTGCCTTAGTGCTTTAGGAGGGAAAAGCTTATACTTATTCGCTGCATTCTGGCAATGGCTATATTTATAATATTCCTTAGGGTGGGGATAGGGATTTTTGCATTCATGTAGTGCTTTGGTAGATTTTGTTAGGCACCTACTACATGTCAGATGTTACGTTATCTGTTAGGGTTTCAGACATGAAAAGGACACAGTACCTTACCCACAGGAAGTTTCATATTAGAAGTGAAAATAAAATGGCAGACTGGAAAAAATGACAATGTGTGGAGGTTAATACTGGGAAGAAAATCCTTGAGTATTTCCAGAGGTCACAAAGCTCACTCTTTCCTATGTCCCAAGAGCTAAGGAATGTTGTCATAAGGGTGAGGTTGTTCTCCTGGAAATTTTGTGAGTACCCAGGGTGCTGTATAACCTAAAACTCAATAGAAATACTAGGTTTCTTGCTTTTTTGTTTTTTATCTTTCAACTTAGTTCTAGAACCTGGTTAGAGGACTCTTGGTACATGTGTAGAGGAAAGAACTAGGTTTGTAGCCACACGGACTTTCCTTCATGTGATTCTAGCCATGGGACTTCAGCAGAAGTAACTTGAACCTGAATCTCCGTGTCAACAACCAGAAAATACCCACCTCATGTGGTTGTTGCATTTGATGGCAAACATGTGAACGTGCCTGAGGCACAGTGGGTATCTTGTCATGTTAATTCATTATTTCCCATTTATAAATGTTTCTTTGATGCTATTACCACAATTTTTTTTACATTGAGTATCTGATGCCAAAAATGTAAATGAGTTGGAAATAAAAGGCATTTGCCTAAACAGACAGCAGAAAATGTAGAAAAGTAAGGTTCATCCTGAAACCCCAAAGGCATCTTGGTCTCTGTTTTGTGGGTAAAGAGATCAGCTATCAATAGTCATTAGTGATTTAAAATTGAATCACTTGCAAAACAACTGGTAAAAGGGTGATAATTTTTCATGCTCAGGAAAGATGACCCATTCGGGGCTTCAAAATTAACAGCAAGAAATATGTTGTCAATATGACACCAACACAGACCATAATTAATCAGATCCCAGTCCCTCTGTCTGCTGGGAAATCTCCCAAGCCTGTTCCAAGCACCTTAAGAGATAAAAGTTGACCTTGCCCCACTTGCCTAATAATAATTTATAGATGTGTAAACATTTACCACAACAATTACAGCCTGGCCTAATGAAATTCCAGGGGCACAAGTCACAAAAGACCTGAATGTGCATCATAAATTCAGATCAGTCCCGCAGGCTGGGATCTGCAGATCAATTGTAAGTCAAGGCAAATCCTTTCAAGAGCGTACCTTTTCCAGGCGATGGGGGCTGGGGGCTTTGTGGCCTGTCAGGACCACTGAAGGGATCCAGACATATATGTGCCAGATCCTGAATGCTAACCCTGTGATATTCTTCACTTAGAAGTCAGTGAACTTTTATGAGCCTTTACTTCCTCATCTGTGAAATGGGTAGGTGACGGTGGGCTTCCTTGCACAGTAGTTGTGAACACGATCACTTCATCCATTCATTTGATAAGTACTTCATAATTATCGTCTATATTCCAGAAATCTAGTGATGACACAGTACCTGGCTCTTGGCAGATAGGAAATAAATGGTGGCTATGACATGTTTATCATAATAACCAGCATCATTACTGTTGGAAGTTTATTCCTTAGGCATTTTATTATGATGATGTAACAAAATTTACTCCTTGGGAAGTTAGAGGACTAGAAGAAAAATAGGAAACTGGGAAAAGCTACCAGGTTACTAGTACCTCTTCCAAGCCCCTCGGAGACTGGTGTTGGGGTTTAAGCAAGGGGAAAAATGAAGGAAACTTCTCTCTTGCATCACACAGACAGAACTGCTAAAGGAGAGGAGACTGACATGACCTGGGGTTGTGCCTGAGACACATCATTCACTCCTTATGGTAATTCTGTTGAGTTCGCTATTGCTATTCCCACTGAACTATAAAATAATTGAGATTTCAGGAGGTGAATCCCAGAGAAAGAGAAATAAGTGACAAAGACCTTTGATTATAGACTAACGAATTTGGGAGGAACCTGTGAGGACAAATGACTCCCAGAGCCCTGGGAGAAAATGGCTACCCAGCCCGGGGAAGGATATCCCCATTCAGGGAGCAGGAAAGAGCCAGCACCTGCCAACCTCCCCTAGGCAGCTCGTGAAATGGGAGACAGACAGGAAACACACAAGTGCCACCTGCCTGTTTCTCCCTCCAGCCATGCATTCAGACGTCATCCTACACGGTGAATGGGAATATTCAGGAAAATGATGGTCTCATCTAACATTTCACGGGCTGCCATTGCTGTCTGCTTTTAGCAAAACTTGATCCTATTAAAACAAATGCAAATGCAAGACAAGTGCCCTGAATGCCACACTCAGAAAGCACTCTGTCTCTGATTAATCCTAAATGTGACCGTTCGATGTGTGCACTTTTCTTTTTCTTAAGTATAAAGCCCATTTGTGAAGAAAGATTTGTTCCAACTGATTGCTTGACTACAAATCTCAGCACTGACATCTTTTTTTTTCTCCTTCGTTACTAAAAGAATCAACTTCAGACCTCTGATTTTTTAAGAGTATTTGGGAGTAGAGAACCTAGGCTTTGATTAGTTGATCCAGGTCCTGGGTAACCCATACCCTATTTCAAACTACCCAGATGTGGGGGTGCTTTAAAGGAAATGTCTCCCAGCGGAGCCCAGTGGTAAAAAGACAAGTTTGTGAGGCAAACCTCCTGAGATAGAACCCTAGCCAGGACTTAAAATACTTACACAAAGTACTTAAAAATGCGCCTGACACAGGGGCCCCTGGGTGACTCAGTCGGTTGAGCGTCCAACTTCGGCTCGGTCATGATCTCACGGTTTGTGGGTTTGAGCCCCGCGTCGAGCTCTGTGCTGACAGCTCAGAGCCTGGATCCTGCTTCAAATTCTGTCTCCCTCTCTCTGCCTGCCCCCCAACTCACACTCTGTCTCTCTCTCCTTCAAAAATAAATAAACATTTAAAAAAATTTTTTTAATGCCCCTGACACAGGGGCACCTGGGTGGCTCAGTAAAGTGAGCATCCAACTTTGGCTCAGGTCATGATCTCACAGTCTGTGAGTTCGAGCCCTGCGTTGGGCTCTGTGCTGATAGCTCAGACCCTGGAGTCTGTTTCTGATTCTGTGTCTCCCTCTCTCTCTCTCAAAAATAAACAAACATTGATAAAAATGTGTCTGACACATATTAATCCCCAGCAGACTTTAGCTAGAATGACTGTTGTCCTTGGAGAAGGGGAGAGGGCAGCTCACGTGCTCTCATCTCCAGGTGAGATTTCTTACTCCAGGGCTCACCTCCACGTTCTCTCTGCCTGTTACACTACAATGAAGGCCAAGAACTTGCTAAGTGCCAGCCACCCTGCCAGGGATTTTGCAAGCATCATTTCACTATAGCTCCTAGAAGGAGGCACAACTTGTGATTCCCTTTATATGGGGGGTGAAGGGGGGCAGGGCACAGAGAGGTGACAGTGATGAGGTAGGTCCAGAGCCTGAGCCATTCGGGCTCAGGCCCTGCAGTCTCTGACCTGTCCCATCCAGTAGCCCTCTGACCTGGGTCAGGCAGGATGCTGATGTAAGGAGGAACCTTAGAGAAGTGACATGCTCCCACTGGGCATGACAGATCCCAAGGAAACCTCTAGGAATTGGAAAACAATCCTGGGGGGCCTCCCTGCTTCCTCCAGGGCCAAGGGGGAACAAAGGATAGGAGACGGTAACAAAACCAAAGGGTGAGACCCCAAAGAGACATAGTGGGTGACTCAATTATAAGAGGTTCACAAGCAGAGCAAACATCATCAGAACAGTGGGAGCCAGTGGGGAACATGGACTGAATGGAAAGGGATGGAGAGAAACGTGTATCTTATTGGGTTTGGGCTACGTGGTGATACAGTTGTCAAAAATAACAGCATTGCATTTCAGTGAGTGTGAAGTTTATCCTCAATTGGTACTAAGTTTGTAAAGGACACAGAGCTGAGAAGGGTGGGGCAGAGCAGGAGATGGGAGGGTCGGAGGCCACGCTGGGGGCACAGGAGGGGCTACCTGAGTCACAGACCTGGAGTCACAGCTACTCAGCCCCACTGCCTGTCCCTCCTGTGGGCCTGATCTGAGCCTTGGGGGCCCTCCGTCGCTCATGCTACCTTGTCAGCACCCCACCTTCTGCTCCGTGGTCCAGGCTCCATGCACATCACATCGGCAGAAGGTGAAGGGAGACACCGATAAGTACAAATGCTTTCTTAGCCCCCACGAAAGAGGCCCAGCACGTGGACTCCCTGCAAATGTCTCCACCTGTTGGCTGCTGCCCCATCTCCCCGGGAGCCGAGGCAGGGTGCAGCCCAGGAACCAAGAAGTCCTGCCTCCTGGGTGGGTGCCTTGGCCACACTGGGATAAGGTGATGTGGAAATCAGTTCGTGTCCTCCATCATTATTTGAGCAATGAAAAGGTCTCACAGAGGCCTGACCCCCATTCTTTGCCAAGCCCAGGATCTTGAACGTTCAATGTATTCTCATTGTAATTTGAAAAAAATGATTTGATCTGTATTATTCTCTACCCTCCAAACCAGACCCCCAGCCACCTGTGTCCTAGCACCACTTGCCCCTGGGAGTTGGCAACGTGCATGAAGCCCTGTCTCCCCTCCATTCACGCTTCCACATCTGCACCTCCCTCTGCCTAGGACGTTTCTTCCTACGTCATCTTTCTAGCAGTTTGCTAATTCCTCTCAAGACCCAGCTCATGTCCCAATGTCTACAAACATGCCCAGTGCTGCTGACTCTGCTCCTACCCCTGTGTTCACAGCGTTTACGGCACCCTGCTGGCGCCTGCTCTCCCTCAAGACCCAACAGCTACTTACCTGAGGGGGGGGGGCGGGCTAGGACTCCATTGTTCTATCCTCCCAGCGTGGTACCACGTAATGGGCAAATGCTTGTTATGGATCGAGAACACACACACAATAAAGAGAACAGTACTCTGCCAAGATCTTCCTTCTTCTGGGTCCGGGGGCCCCCTGCTAGGGATACGCCTCGGGGCCGCAGTGGGACCAGTGGATATTCTTCCACCGCACGTCTTCCATGGCCCAGGCCTTCCGTGTTCTGCTGAAGGCAGGACTTCCTGCACCCACAGGGTCTGGAGCAGGGGAGCCTCTTGTACCAACCACAAAAACAGAATTGAAAAGGATAATGATTTCGCCGTGTGTGAGGGGAGAAAAGGCCATTTGTCTCCAGTCTGCAGTTGACATACGCGTTCAGGCCTTTTTCTTCTTTCCTTCTTTTAATTATTATTATTAATTCTAAACTCCTCAACATAGAGGGGATCTAAGTGACCAGTAGGAAAAGGATAGTCTTGTTATGCACTGAAATTCTGGGCCTGTGCTGGGAATCGTCAAGCAAAGAAATAGGCTAACCCAGAGGGTAAGCGGCCCCACCTCCAGAGTCCAGAGCAGCTGCTGCCTGGGATCCAGGGAAGGCCTTGATGCAGCGTTGCCATGGTGACAGAGCTGTCACAGGCCCAGGGCCTTGCTGGGTAAGCACAAATGGATGGCATGCAGGATCCCTCTTTTCAATTGAAGATTACCACTAATTTGCAATTAGTTGGAGGAAAATTGGAGATGGAGAAAAAGGAATTGCTCCTTTCAGCAAACAGCCACAACTACTGAAAACTGACGTTTCCCCTGAGTCACGGTGGACAGGGAAGAAAACTTGTATCTCTAAAGAACACAGGCGATGGTGCTGGATAGAAGGACTGAATCCTGGTTCTCTCATGCCAGGGCTGCGTGACCTTGAAGAAGTCTTAGCCTCTCTGGCTTTACTTTCTTCAGCTATCAAACCAACACACGGTTAACATGAAGGTTAAATGAAATAACAGTAGTTAAGTGCCCAGCTAACGCTGAGTCTCACTCTTGAGATTTTTGACTCATTGAGATTTTTCACTCATTCACAAAGTCTTCTCCCCTTTCCTTGACATTCTCTCTATCCAATTTGTTCATTTTACTAATACTCATTAAGCATCCTTCTGCCCTGGCGTAGTCCAGAAACTGCCGCTCATCAGGTCCACAGGCAGCCATCAGTCAGAATCACATCCTACTTATAGCCCTATAGGGCGTTTCACGTTCGCCACCTTCTCCATGATGTCTTCCAGGGCCCATCAGCCCCTTCTCTTCTGCATTCCTGCCAACTGGGAGAGTCAAGACTCTCCCTTGACCCTCAGCACAAGATCTTCGTAGGTCCATTAGGAGCTGAAAAGATTCCAGGAGCTGAGGTACATAGGGCTGATAGCCCAAGGCAACAATAAAGGCAGAGACTGTGAGAAAAGGAGAGTCAGGACTTGCTAAGTCTGAGATCTGAGATCTTCCGGAACAGGGACTGGGCTCTGCTCATCTCTGAGGTCTGACCCCCAGGATGACCATGCAGAGTGGGCACCAGATCGCTGGCTGGCTGGGGAAATCCCGCTGGAACAGCTAGAACAAACTGAGCTGTTCCCTCTGCCTAGACGGCCCTTCTCCTCTGTGCCTTGCAGAAACCCACACTTCTGGCTTTAAGCCCAAGGACCCAGAGTATACATGGAAAAGAGTCTCTTGCTCTCTCTGTGCATCCAACCACCCACCCCTACATTGTCAGGAGGAGCTGAGAGCTAGTCCAGAGGGGAGAAGTGCTGGACATTTGTCAAACAAGCCCCTGTTATCCCTCCTCCCAAAGGCCACGTGGCACGGGGGCTAGAGGTACAGACTGTGCCCAAGTCCTGCCTCTCACTAACTGTGTGACCTTGCACAAGTTACTTCTTGAAGCTACATTTCATTCTTTGCAAAAATGAGTAATGATGATTTGGTATTTCCAGGGAACAGCCCTGCTGTCCAAGTCTGAATCGCAGGGCCAGGAGTAAAAGCTGTTCTCGTTCAAAAATCGGGACACGAACCAGTAAGTGCAGCAGGAGCTTCACGGTGACGGGAGTGAAGAACTCAGGCCCCTGGCCTGCAAGAGCCGGGCAGTAAACCAGAAGGAAACCAAGGCTGCCATGCTGTACACAAAGCTGGCATCCAGAGCAGCACTGGCACTGGCGTTTCCAGCTCACCTTCTTCCTGCTAGAAGGGATGACATTGACTAATGGAGGATCATCCACCCACACAGTAAGCCACAAGGAATTATGAATTCCATTACCCAGCAACTCGTCCAAGATGCCTCTCGGCTCACCCTCAGACGGGAAGTCTCACCCAGCAAATGGAGGGCCCTGGGAAGCAGAACGGTTCACGGGGATGGAAGGCTGGCTAATTAAGTCCTTGACCAACACCAAGCTGTTCTCCCCTCATGATGCCTTTCCCCTTTCTGGTAGAGGTGGAAAGAGGGCAGAAAGGGTCAGAACAACCATGTTCTAACAACTGCTCCACTGTGGGAGCCTGGAGAAGGGATCTGATCTCTTTGAGTTCCATGTGCCTTCTCTAACAAATGGGAATACTACTGCTTCCCATGAGGGAAGAAATGTGTGCAGCCCTCGGAAAAGCCCTCGGAAGCCCAAGATCACTGATGAGAGACATTGGCCATCATTGGTGACAGTGACCTGCAGAAGGTTTTATCGTCATCCCCATAAAGACAGCTTTCATTTTTCAAATGTGGGGTCCACTGATCTTGGGGACTTACCATCCATTATTTCATATACTTTCAAAATAACGGACAGGGGTGTTCTTATTATACCCCTCATGACAGCAGGGTGATTGAAACTCAGGATTAATGACTCGCCAGTGGTCACACCACTTCTTAAATGCTCAAGACAAAATGTGCACCTATCCCTCTGACTCCACGGCCTATGTCTCCAACCCCATCCCATCCTGACACCATTAATCTAGACCACTTACTGAATCCGAGAAACCCTGAGGGGCTTTGGGTCTGCGTTTTACAGTAGTAATTTAATAGCATCACAGCTATTAGGTAATGCAAGTCCTACTTCAGAGTTTGTTTTTTTCTTAATAAGGATCACAGGGTACAGGGCATGTGAAGGAGTATTTTCTGGCCAATCTCTGATTAATGCTGGGTGTTAGGGTAAGGCGGACTCTTGTAAATAATTCAGCTGCCACTGAAACACTTTCATCAATACCTCTCACCACTGAGCACCAGCTAATACTGGTACTTCTATCTGGGTGTGGCTTCCTAAAGGGAAAACAACCAGCAATCAAAAAAGCTGGGCCTGGGAATGTGGTCCCTTGCTCGTGGCTCATGAGCAGACTTTCTCTACCGTGACACATCAGCTCAGCCTGCCAGCAAAGACTCAAGTTTTGCTGGCCAGGATGGTTGATGATCAAAGCACGGTCTTTAAGATTTACCACGCGTCCCAGAAGAACCCTAAACTGTGCATTGTTTACCCTTTAAAGAACACACACTTATTAAACACCTGCCACAACCACTGTTCCTACATCCTGGCTGAACGAGCATCACCTAGCAAGGAGATGGTAGATAGAAGTGGATGCCTAGATGCCACTCCTGCTGTGTTGAACCAGAACCTCGTAGATGAAGTCTAAGCACGCATTCACAGAGTAGGTGCTCAATAATTTCTATGAATTTACAGCAATGACAAGAACTGTGGCTTCTCGGGGTAATACTGCCTGATGCTGCACAGATACGGGCTCCATTACTTACCAGTGCTACATGACCATGAACAGGTTTCTTGGTCTTTCTGGAACCTTAGTTTGCTCCTCCACAAAATAGGCAAATTAATAGGGAACTTTAGCAGCTTTTTTGAGACGTAATTCAGATGCCCTATAATCCATCTATTTAAAATGTACAGTTCAATGGCTTTTAACATATCGGGCATCCATTCCACAATCAATTTTAGAGTATTTTCATTTCCCCCAAAAGAAACTCAACCCCCTCTCACCCCCCCCCAGTCCTAAGCAACCATTAATCTACTTTTTTCACCATAGATTTCCCTAATCTGGACATTTCTCATCAGTGGAATCATGTTACACACACACACACACACACACACACACACACACACACACACATTGTTCTTTGTGACAGGCTTCTTTCACCCATGTTGAATCACGCATTAGTACTTCATTCCTTTTTATTACCAAATATATTCCGTTAAATAGATATGTCACATTTTGTTTATACGTTCATTAGTTGATGGAAATTTGGTATTTTTTTCATATACTTTTTGGCCATACATAGACCTTCTTTGGAGAATCTCTATTCAGATCCTTTACTCATTTTCAATTGGTTTGCCTTTTTATTATTGAGTTGCAATATATTTTATATATTCCAAATAAAGTCCTTTTGTTTTGATGTCAGTTTATACATATATTTTTTCTTTTGTTGCTTGTATTTTATGTGTCATATCTAAGAAGCCATTGCTGAATCCAAGGTCACAAAGATTTGTACCTATGTATTCACCACAGAATTTTAGTTTTTATTCTTACATTTGCATACTTTTTACAAATTTGCTAAATGTTTATTTTTTGAGAGAGAGAGAGAGAGAGAGAGAGAGAGAGAGAGAGAGAGAAAGAGAGAACAAGTGGGGAAGGGACAGAGAGAGATAGAGACACAGAATCCGAAGCAGGTTGTAGGCTCTGAGCTGTCAGCAAAGAGCCTGGTGCAGGACCTGAACTCACAAACCATGAGATCATGACCTGAGCTGAAGCCAGACCTTTAACCAACCGAGCCACCCAGGTGCCCCTACATTTGCATACTTAATCGGAGCTCATTTGTGTATATGATATAAACTAGCGGTGTCCACCTTCATTCTTTTGCATGTGGATGTCCAGTTTTCCCTGAACCATTTGTTGAAAAGACTATTCTTTCCCTCACAGAACGGTCTTGGAATCCTTTTTAGATATCAAGTGACCAAAATGTGAGAATTTCAATTCAATTTCTGTAATTTTAATTCTTATACCATTGATCTATATGTCCACTCTTAACGCTAGTTCCGCAGGGTCTTAATTACCATAGCTTTGTAGTAAGATTTGAACTCAGGAAGTACAAGGCCTTTTAACTTTTCTTTTTTTTTTTTTTTTTTTTTTTTTTTTTTTAAGATCCTTTTGGCTACTCTGTATGTCTTGAATTTCCATATGAACTTTAGATCAATTTGCCACTTTCTGCAGAGGAGTCAGCTGGGATTTTGATAGAAAGTGCACTGAATCTGTAGATTACTTTGAGTAGTATTGCTGCCTTAAAAATAATAGGCCTTCTGATCTTTGAACACAGGAGGTCTTTCCATTTATTTAGGTCTGTAATTTCTTCCCACAGTGTTTTCCAGTTTTCACTAGTCTTGCATTTCTTTTGTTCAATCTATTACTATTTTATTCTTTTTGATGTTATATTAAATGGGCTCTGTTGCTTAAGCACAATGTTACAGTGGTAAGAGCAGACATCCTTGTCTTATTTCTGCTCTTGTGGGCAAGCATTAAGTCTTTTACCACTAGGTATAATGTTAGCTGTGGGTTTTTTATAAATGCCCTTTATTAGGTTGAATAGGTTCCTTTCTATTCCTAGTTTGTTGAGTATTTTCATCATGAAAGAGTATTGAATTTTATCAAATGCTTTTTTCTGCATCCTTTAAGATGATTGTTTGGTTTTTGTTCCTTATTCTACTGATCTGGTGTATTAAGGTAATTGACTTTGGATGTTAAAGCAATCTTGCATTCCTGGGAGAAATCCAACTTGGTCATAGTGTATAATCCTTTTTATATTGTTAGATTTGTTATGATACTATTTTGATAAAGATTTTTGCATCTATACTCATAAAGGATATTAGTTTATAGTTTTCTTTTCCTGTAATATTTGCTTAGTTTCACTATCCAGGTAATACTGGCCTCCAGAATGAATTGGAAAGTGTTCCCTCTTCTAATATTTGAAAAATTTTGTGAATAACTGGTATTAATCTTCTATAAATGTCTGATAGAATTTACCAGTGAAGGATTTACCATCTAATGCTGAGCTTTTTCTTTTTGGGAAAGTTTTTGATTACTAATTAAATCTCTTTATCTCTTAAAGGTCAAATCAGACCTTTCTATTTCTTCTTGAGTCAGTTTCAATAGTTTGTGTCTCTATAAGAATTTTCCTTTTAATCTAAGTAATCTAATTTATTGGCATGCAATTGTTCATAGTATTGCCTTATACTTTATTTTTATATTTCCATAAGGTCAGTAGTAATATCCCTTCATTCATTTTTTATTTTAGTATTTTCAGTAGTTTTTTCTTAGATAGCCTAGTTAAATCAACTTGTCAATTTTGTTGATCTTTTTGAAAAGCCAATGTTTGGTTTCACTGATTTTATCAACTGTTTTTTCTATTCTCTGTTCAATTAATTTCTACTCTAATCCTTATGAATCCTGTCTTTCTGCTTGTGTTGAGTTTAGTTTCCTTTTCTATTTTCAGTATTTTAAGATGGAAGGTTAAATTGTTAATTTGAGATCTTTCCCTTAAATTATAGGCACTAACAGCTATAAATTTTGCTCTAAGCACTGATGTAGCTGTTTCGCATAAGTTTTGGTATGGTGTATCTTCGTTTTCATTTATTTCAAAGTATTTTCTAATTCCCCCTGTGACTTCTTTGAGCTATTGGTTATTTAGTAGTCTGTTGTTTAACTTCTACATGTTTGTGACTTTTCCAAATTGCTTTCTATTAATTAATTTCCAGTTTCATTTCACTGTGGCCAAAGACGACCATACTTTGTACAATATTAATCCCTTTTACACTATTGAAGATCATTTGTGGTTTATGATATGGTACATCCTGGATATCAATGCATTCTTGAGAAGACTATTCTGCTGTTGGTTGGATGGAGTGTTCTATAAATGTTAGATCTAATTTATATATAGTATTTTTCAAATCTTCAGTTTCCTGCTTTGTTGGCATAGAGTTGTTCATAGTATTCCTTGATACATTTTTTAAAAATTTCTGTAGGGTCAGTAGTAATATCCCTTCTTTCATTTCTGATTTTAGTAATTTGAATAGTCCTGATTTTTCCTTAGTGGAATATTGCCATCTACAACTTTCATTTTTGAAATGTCTGTTTCTCCCCTCAATTCTCTCAGCCTTTGCTTCATGTATTTTGGGGCTCTGTTGTTAGATGCATACATGTTTATAGTTGTGGCTTTCTGATGGATTGATACTTTCTCATCAAAAAATGTTCCTCTTTAATTTTAGTAACATGTTTTTTGTTGTTAAAGTATACTTCATCTGATATTAGTATCCTGACCACAGTCACCAGGGTTTTGTGAGGGATTAAGAGAGCTAATCCATATAAATCACATAGAAAAGCATGTGGCACAGGGCAAATGTTTGATAAATACTAGCTAATACTGTTACCCATGTGACACTGTTGCAGTGGCCTTACATGCCTGAGCTCAGGTAAGTCTCACCACATCCAACCCTGTGGTACACACAGTTCTCTATATTTTATAGAAGACATTGAGGAACAGAGTTCACCTAGATTGTCCAAGATTCTCAAATCAAGACACTGGTCCAGTTGGATCCTTCCTACTCCAAAGCCCAACCTCTGTTCTGTATGCTCTGCCTGCATGGAATGGCCAAAGTAGTTAACTTTATAGTAAAACTGAAGGCAAATTGTAGTGGCCAATGGACTTGGAGGTCATAAGAGCTTGGAATAAATCCTGGAGCCACTAATCACTGGCTTGAGGGCTTTGAACAAATTCTTAACCTCTGCAGGTCTCAGTTTCCTCATCTGTGACATGGTGGTGGTGATGGTGCTTCCACCAAAGGTCATTACGAGGATTAACCGTGACAAACCGCGAAATTTACAAACCATAAATTTCCTGGCACCTACAGATCAGTCAGTAAAAGGTGGCTGCTATTGACGTTATAATTCTCATTATTACTAAGAATATGTGCGTTAACATATCTACCAGAATATCTAAGAACTGCCACAAGGTAGACCAAAGGAAGATACGTTGTGTTTAAAGAAAGGAGCAGTCTCCCCTGACTCAAGGACCATCAGAGGATTCCTGAGAAATGTGACATTTCTGTAGGACCTTGAAAAAGGTAGAATGAGGGTAGATGAGCAAGGTATGACTGGCCTGGTGAACAGCAGAGCCAAAGGCACCAAGGTAGACAAGCACTTAAATGGCAGGGAATGTGAAACATGCTGGAATTCCTGTGTCCACACAGCTCTGGCCTCCTTTGAGAGTGCCATCCTAAATTCATGGTGCCATAAAAGTTAAAGCACACCAATAAAGGAAGAACAGGTGGCTGAAGATACAAAAGGAGTGATATCATAAAGCAAGAATCTACATTCTCTCTTTACCCCACCACTGTTCTCCCCCTCCTGCTTGCCTTTATCTCATATGAGTTTATTCAGAGCCCATCTGTCTGGTGCTAAAAGCTCTGTAGGGTGCAGAGGACTGGTTTGGAGAAGTAGCATCCTGGAAAGCTCAAAGCTCCCCTCAGTTCTGTGCTCAGCCCAGGTATCCTCAGCCCAGGACCTCTATGGCATCCCTAGAATCTGGACAGTGGTGAAGGAGTGAATGATCCAGCTGAATCCGGGGGGAAGAGGTAGGAGAAGATGCTGGGATCTTGCATCCTTCAGCACCACTCTGGAAAACACTGGACTATGGGCATGGTTCCCTAATCCTACCTTATCAATTCTGCCACTGTGATCTCCTTCACACAGCACCCTGACCTCCAAGGTGGAAGAAACGAGGGATATCTGCATGAGGGGCATTGGCACATGCTGCCACTTTCTGGGACAAGCCCTCCCTCTAATCTGCTCTGAACTGGGCTTTGTGCTCATCAATTTCACAAGCATGACTCAACGATGACTTCGCTTTTCCCTAACAGTCTGTGTGTTGGTATTCTTTTTATAGGCTTCCTATAGCTCAAGTGAGGCTCAAAGAGGCAAGGTCATTTGCCCAAGGTCCCAAAGTAATAAGTAAAGTAAGTCAAGAGCTATACAACTTCACTCACAATGCTATCAATTTTGTTTAGGGGCATGGGACACCAGACAGCTCAAGGGTGCTCCTGAAATATACCAAATGTGGCAAAGCTGAAGCGAAGGAACCATGTATTACGTGGCGGGCTCAAATCACAGGCCCACTTCAGGGTAACGAGGGAAGTAAATGGAAGGAGGCAGGGACAGGAGAGAAGGGCCAGCAGGCAGGTGGAAAGTCTCACTGACAGCGTCCAGTGAGCTGGGCAAACGAGACAAGGCCATCTTCAATGCCAGGTCAGAATTTAGAAAGTATCTCATCTTTATCCCACCAAAGGACACAGCCCAGCCACCAGGAGTCTAGCACCTTGCAATTAGGGGGGAGGGGAGGCTCAGACTTGGGTTCAAGTCTCCAGTCCATGAGAGCAGGGACTGGCAAAACCAAAGGAGTAGGAATGACATTAATTTATCACCCATTATTCGTCCGAAGCTCTTACACCTTTCATTTCCTTATAGTCCCCACCGTGCCCCAATAAGGGGTTAGTTTGTACACCTATTTTAATAAATGAGGATGCTGCAGCCATGATAAGCTAGTGGTTTACAAGCTCCATGTCCCCTCCTTCTGTGGCACACAGGTGGATGACACTTCCCAGCACACGTGGCTCCAGAACGCAGTCCGATGAAATTGGGAAAGACGCATATAGGTCTCATACATACTGCTTGGTCCTCATATTTCCCCACAAGGTCCTCCACACCCCCCTTCACTTGTCTGCTGGCTGGACTCAGAAGCCCCCAAAAGAAGGAGCCCGGGTCCCTTAGTGACAGCTTGGAACAAGCTGAGGTAGAGCCTTCAGCAAAAGCCCAGGAGATGCAGCCCTCTAGATGACCAGTCGTGAGCCCCACTGCTCTGTCATTTCATCACTGTGACCTTGGTGTCCCTTTCTGCACAAGATAAGGATGAGACTGGGTGATGCCCAAGGCTCCTCGAAGACTGCGACAAGGAGATGTGTATGCTTCTTTAAGGGGAGGAAGAAGAAAGATAGCGAGGACTCCTCCTCCTTCCCAGCAGCTCTGCGGCCTTTCTTTGGGGCCCTCTGTGGGGCCTGTGCAGCACCTCCATCAGAACGCAGGACACGTGCAAGGGTGGCGCCCGTACCCTTGACACCCTTCCCGGCATTGTCACTGATGCGTCGGTTCATTTTCACCCACGACAGGTGTGACCTACTTACGGCCACCTCCCCGGGGAGCAGTCACCACGATGACATCAACCCCCATTCAAGCCGCCCTGTCCCCTTTGGTCTGAAGATCCAGCACCTCCCAGAGGCACAAGCCTAAGGGATACTTGTCTTCCTTCCTTCTTGCCTGGACACTCCCTACAGGGCAGTGACATTTCATTTTCCACGGAGGCTCGCAGCCGGCTCCACCGTGCTTGGTCCCGGGAGACCTGCGGAGAAGGCGACAGCTGCCTGCTCAGGGCCATGAAGGCCATTTCTGCCACCGGAGTCCTAAACAGGGGACATGCCTGGCTTCCTAAAACCCTCCCTAGGTTATTTGCTGGTGGTGTTATTCCTCTCCCCGTCTCGCTTCTCCATCTCCCTCCCGTGAATATCTGTCCTCACCAGTCACTCTCCAGAGGCATTTGTCTGCTGGGAAAATAGCAGTTGGCAGCAAAGGTCACGGCGGCCAGTTCTGGCTCGCCGCATACAAATGTGCCTTTTAGCTGTGGGCCCTGCAAAGAGGGACCCAGTCCTATTATTGATAAATCCTTGAAAAGACTCTAATGTATCTTCATTTCAGGGAAAACAACTGCCTTCAAGGTTGCACCAAGAAAATAAAGCAGGCGGCCTGGTGACTGATTCGAGAACTTGGCATTTTCCCGAAGATTAAAAGATTATAACACTTCTATTAGGATCACTCCGCCACGCTGTATTGATCTCATCAGGGAAGCCACTGCAGGTCTAATATGAACAGAGCGCGTTCGGGAATTAATCACGGGGGGTTTTATTACGGTTCATAGGGCGTTTCGTTCAAGCCGCATCGTTTGCAATATTTATGGCCCCGCTCCCCGGCCGTTATTAAGTGCGCGGAGCTGGGCCTGCTGGGTTAGAACACAAAGTCATTCTTCAAAAGTAAATCTTATCTAAACTGTGCACACAAAGCCAATTATCTTTTGATTTACATTTTAATTCTGCGGCAGAAGCCCCATGTGGGAATGGGAGGGGCCAGAGATGCAGATCTGGCAGGACCCCGTTCCCATCCCACACCAGCCCCCTTCCTGCAGAGGCAGGACCTCAGACAAACCTCCAAGCCTCTGGAGCCTATAGGAATCCTTCCAGATCTGTAGGAGGAGGGCCTCAGCATTTCCCTCCCAGTGTGAGAACTAGGGAGAGGGGATCCCCTAGCATCTGTCCTAGGGGGCGGGCACACAAAAATCAGCAAAGTCCTGCTACCTGATGGGAGCACTGTTTCTTCTTTTCGGAGATCCTACCTGACTTGAATTCTGGAGAGACCAATCTAAGTGGAAAATCCAGTAAAAACAGGACGAACTTTTTTTTTTTAATCCCAAACTTAAGAGAAACACAGGAATGTGCTTTATGACCCACGGAAGCTAGTTCCTAGTTCACCGGTTTCCACCTCCTGTTCTTTTCTTGGGGATCAGGGATGCCTGTATTTAGCCCACAACACGGGGCAAACCATTAGCTTTTAGGTAAAGGCCATCTTCAATCAGTGAATTGTTGTGAAGAAGTAAACAAGATAGAAGGGAAGAGGCTTAGTCCAGGATCTTACACCTAGTACACACCCAGTAACTGAAGACTTTATCACCGGAAGGCGGAGAAGCAAATAGCCTGAGGCACTGGTAATACCAGTAATCACAGCAGTGGGCCTAGTAACCATGGCAGTAAGCCTAGCAGAGTCGCAGAGACTGCAGCAGCAAACAGGACAACAGTGGTAATGGCAGTAGCACCCGTACTGGTGGCAACAGTGAGACCAGCAGTGGTTGTGGTAACGGTGGTGAAGAAGTGTCCAGGCCCCAGCGCTCGCTCCCTGTGTGACAGTAACCGAGTCACTTAACCTCTCTGAGCCAAAGTCTTAACGTTTATGAAACGGCAGTGAAAACACCTCACTCTCACGGATCCTGTCCATACCGAATCCGATGTCATGCAGAAAGCTCTGCCTGGCCTACAGCGGCTCAGAAAGCATTTGTTTCCTTCCCGATCAGCCTCCACCTACCCCTTATCTCTTGTTTTCTCCCTGTCCTGAGCTTCCGAGTCTCCAGCACTCGACGCCCACACATCCGCAGTTGGTGTCTGTGAACTGGGATAACGGGAAGAGACTAGATCAGGAGGCCGGTGGGCGGGGTTGATACTGGGTGGAAGCCCTCATGCTTGTATCCTCGTCCCAGGATGATGTGTAGACGAAAGGAGAAGAGGCAAGTAAGCCCTTCGCATGGGCCTGGCCACCAAGGGCACTCAATGCCAGGTGTCCCCAGAGAAAGGCTCTTCACCTTCCTGACCTCAGTTTCCCCAGCTACACAACAGGCATCATGGATATCTTTTCTATTTAACAGTGATGCCCAGACTAAGGAACCTGCTAGAGCTTCTTGGGCTCTAGAAGGGCTTCACCGTCTCTCCATTCACAGAGCCTGATACAGTCCCTGCATACAACAGGTGTCCAATTAGTAATGATTGCATCACTCTGGCTGCAAAAGAATTCTCTGCCACATATCACTGTCAGGAAGTCACGTGGTATCTTTCACTTGGACATGTCTAGTCTCAAGGAGTTCATCATCCCAAGACTCGGTCCATCTCCCCATCAAATAACTGTAGCTTCCTGATACGGAACTGAAATCTACATCCCCGTTGCTGCCCCTCCCCCTTATCCCAGCTCATGCCCTTGGGATCACAGGAAACACATCCATAGGACAGTGCTTCCAGTACTACGTAACATGCCCTCAGCCCTTCTTTCTCACAGGCTGAGTGATACCAGTCCTTCCACCGTTTATCTCATGACATGGCTCTTTTGCTTCCCAGCCCAGCAAGCACCGACTGCACGTGCAGCTCAACAGCTAGAACACAGCCACGGGAAACAGCTGCCTGCCTCTGCTTACAAGTGTCTCCCACGACGTGGCCACCCTCTCGGCCGCTCTGCTCAGGCCCTCGAGCCGAGCCCAACTCCAGGCACAGTCTGACCAGTTCAGAGAGACACCTGGGCCCCTAGCCCAGCACCGGCATGTAGTAAATACCCAGGAAGGTATGTTCAGTCAATGTTCCCCACCTGGATATCACCTTCCTCCTTCTAAAGGTACACGGTTACTAACCTCCTTGTCTTGTAGGGAAAGCTAAGGGAGCAGCCGACCCGGCATGGGTCCCATAGGACAGAAACCAAGAGTTTGAGCATCTGGACCAGTGAATATGGTGTGCACAGAACACAAGAGAGCAACAGCGAGCTCTGCTAGCCAGAGAGAGGACCAACAGGTGTCTCGCCTAGAAGGACAGCTTGAGACAAAGTCCTTCACCAGCAGGCGGATGCCAGAATCCTAGCATGGAGGGGCTTGGGGGGTGGCATGCCCGCGGATTAAGTTAGGGACAGGCCCAAAGAGGTAGAACAGAGAGCAGACGGTGAAAGTCAAGTGTGCTGGCTAGAGAGAAATTCTAAACCCATAATGGGGACAGGGCTTCTGACGGACGTGTGAGACCCTGCGGCCAGACATCAGCCAGAGGCACGTAAGCTTGGTCTCTGGCAGCCAGCACCACTGCTTCCTGAGACAAAAGAGGGAGCAGCAGGAGAGAAGAACAAGTGAGGGAAGGAAGAGGAAGAGCAAGAGAGCGAGCAGAAGGGTGAGAGTGGACGGAAGTGGTGGGCGAGAGGGTCGGCCGGAAGGAGGAGATCCATGGCGTATTCCAACATTAAACCCCAACCCCGTGAGCACTTCACAAACTTGGCTTAGCGACCAAGGCATCTTCACCGTAAAAGGGACTTGCGCTTCCCTCCACCCCCGGTGTCCCGCCTCCTCCACGGCAGGAAATGCACAGCAGTGTTACCACCACACGTCACGTCACGCACCTCGTAAGCCCGCTGGCTCCGCTGGCTTCCTAGGAAACCCAGGTAGCACTTCCAGGAGGCCTGTAGCTGGGAGCCCTGGCTGCTCCCTCAGGGTCCCCGGCCCTGCCCAGAAATAGACGCAAACGTCCGTGTAAGAAAAGAGCGCCTGTCACGTGTTCGGTTTTTAGCTGAGAAAACCCACCGCTTCCGGAAGTGACAGAAATACAGCCTTGTGGATTCGGAACAAACAGGCAAGAGCACATCAGTTAAACAGCACGGCCCTGGTTCTTGCCCTTTCATCGGACAGGGAGTGGGCTGCCTGAGGGCACAGATACCGAAGGGTTTCCAGCACACAATTAGAAGGACACCACGGGCTACCACTAAAGACACGTGCATTTTGTTATCCTGAATCCGGAGGCTAATTTTCAGGGGTTTATAAAGCAACTGTAAAAACAGCTCTCATACTGGCTCAATTTGAGAATACTCGTGCTAAAGCTATAGCTCCTAATCTTCCCCATTAAAGTTTGACACACACTTTAAATTGAATATATACATGTAGATATATGTGTATATGAATACATGCATATGCATGAATGAAATAATAGACGGTACCCCATCTGCACACTCCTGGTGAGCTCTCAGTGCGGGATGAATTCTGTACATGCTGAATGAGAAGAGAACAGTATGCAGTTGCCATGCAGCACAAATACACAAACACGAGTCTGACTGTTGGCCAGTCAGGCTTATGAAATCGTCTAGGAAAACAAAAGCCATCAATTCAAAGAGGTTAAAGACAAATCCCAAAGGCAGGAATGCAAACCACCAATCAAGATATAAAAAGTTGGTCAGTCCTTCAGACAACAGAAGAAACAGAACAGAACCAGTAATGATTATCTTTTAATTTGGCAAAAACTAATTAAAAATACTAATATTCAAAGCCAGCAAGGCTGTGGGAAGACAGTTACTCCCATTCATCAGTGAGGCAAATAAACATGGAAGTAGGTACAACACTGCCTTTTGAGGTGTCTACTAATAGCCTTGAAATTGTTTATTGGACACAGTAAAGATAGACGTTCTGTTTGTTTTGGTTGTTGGTGGGGTTTTTTTTCTTTTGTTTGTGTAATCACAAACAGAAAATCTAGCCAAGACAAGAAAAGTGATGTTCCAACATGAACGTAGGGAAGAGGAGAATCATGGGATGAAAAGAGGCTTGAACAAGGAAGACGACGTGAGCAGTCCAGACAAGAGCTTTCCTCCAGAACCATAACTGCCTAAAGGTTTTACCAATTGCCCTGTGAAGAAGGATCAGAAGGGAGATCAGAACTACTCTGCAGTCACCTGTCACTGTGGGCTTACGGTGACCTAGAAACCTCTATTAAGAACATGCCTGGGGCTGGGGCAGGGGGCGGTCCAGGCAACCTCAGCCAGTCCCTGTGTTTTCACAAGTAAAGGAAAATCTTCAGAGAATACTATAAAGCACCAAGTGAGGCTGGTTCCATGGAGACTCTGGGGCCTGAGTGGGAAGAACAAGATAGCATTCCCCGAAAGCTCTCGAAGAGCCCCAAACCCAAGGGGGCTCATTTCTATCTGAGATGGGCAGCAGCTCCTTGCTCATGGCTATTGAATGCCTTTCCTGCTGCCTGTGTTCTCAACGCTGCTCCCCACCAGCAAGGATGAGCAACATCAAGGTATCTCATGTGCCACTGGACTTACACTTTTCCCACAAAAACCGTCTTCTCCAAAACAGACACAAATGCAATTTTGGAAAGGGAAGACAAGCCAGGAGTGATTTCAGGATGTCAAGTGACTGATGTGGCTGTGTAAGTCTCTGGTCCTGTGTCTCTACAGGTTGCAAGGCTTTCTCACCTTCTCTTTGTATTAAAAAAAAAAAAAAAAGTTCAGATTTATAAACACAGTTCCTGATGATGGCCGCCTAGTTAGTATTCACACTCAACATGCATTATTTGGAGGGTTTTCTATTATTATCTGGCCAGAGACTGTTCAGGAATGTCCTCGTTGAAGAAGCCATGAGCCTCGCCTTCATTCCTGGTACTTACTTCAGTGACTTTCCAGGATCAAAGGGCTCAAATAGAAAACCTTCAACTAAATAGAAATTAACCATCCAAAAAGTTCAAGTTGTGGGCATTCACTTCTATATTTGAATCTGCTGGGAATATATTTTATCAATTCAATACACTGATTCTGCAAATGCTTATTGTGTCCTCATCAGGCACTGTTCCGGGTGCCCCAGAACAAACAAGCAGTGAAGCAAAGGAAACTTCCTTGTCTGCATAGACTCTGCACTCTGAGAGGGGACACATACAGTGAAGAAGTCAAGGTTCAGAGCTTGCTGGTTTGCAAGCTCTCCCTCCACCTCTTCTCCCTGCCCGGTGGCCTGCAGCTCCAACTCCTCGGGGCCATGGGAGTCACCACAGGCTCTGTCTACCCCACGTGAAGTTCTATTTCTGCACGGAGGCAGCCTACCGTCTGCCTTGCTCTGACACGGTGGGGCCAGTAACACAGCTCTGGCATGGTGAAGGGATTTGGTAGTAAAACGGAGATACATGTCATAGACCTGGCCCCAGAAACCAGGTGAAAGCCATGTTTCATGCCCTAACAAAAGTAGCCTCATGAGAGAATTCAGAGAGTTTCGTTTCAAACACACTGTAGTTGAGGTGCATCTGGACGTGTAGGTCAGGATGCTTGGTGGACTGTGAGACCCCTGGTTCTAAAGGTGAGGGCCCGCCATGGAGATGGCAGGACCAGCCGCATGGAGGTCTTCCTTGAAACCCAGAGATGTGATCACCCAAGGAAACGCCACAGAGAAAGAGAAGAAGAGGACCAAAGATGCTCGGAGGGAATGAACTTTTAAGTTAGTGAAGGAGCAAGGCAGCCAGAGCTCAGGTGTGGTGCACCATCGGAAGCGTTCTTGAGTACCGCAGAGGAGAAAGCTTGGGGGACAGAGGGAAAGTGAAGGGCCCCAGGTTAGGGGGGCTGAAATGGGTTCACGGGGCTTGGCAACTTGGACATTTCTAATGACTTTCAAGAGAGGTTCCAGTGGTGGGATGGGAGTCCCATTCCACAAGAAGAGAGGACAAGGTATTAGGAAGTCAGGGATACAAGCATGCAGGTCAACTTGACAAGTTTGGGGGGAAAGGGGAGGTGTGGTGGCTTGGGAGGAGGTGGGATGACGAAGAGTTTAAGTGGGCTCTCAGGCTGAGACCTTGAACAAGACAGGAAAGATCTGCTGAGAAGAAGGTCCCACAAAAGGCAGGAACTGCCTGGAAAGGCACGGATGCTCTCTGCTGTAAGTGACAAAACGCCCCGCAAAAGTGGCTGAAACAATACAGCCTTATTTTTCACATATAAAGTACAAAGTGTCAGCCACATGTCTCAGGAAGTGATGGAAGTGCTAGAACAAGAAGTATTTTTCATGCAATCAAGATCCAAGTGACACCAAACATACAGTTGGCATGGGAACCAGAAAGCTTGAGGGACCCAATTTTCAAAATTCATTTTACAACTGTATCTGCATTTTGTGTGGGTGTGGATGCTAATTGTGATGCTTAGGCCAATAGAGGCACAAAAACACAGTTCTTAATGAGTTCCCTAATACTTTCTTCACGGAATAATCAGTGCTTGTGTTTTTAGACATTAAATATATTTATGTCAATCATTTTTCCACACAAGTATAACCTATAAATGTTGCTCAGTGACAGCTTCGCTGCTGAGTGGCCCAATTTTCATGTGCAGGGGCAGCAGAAGAACTAAGCTGAAGTCCCACATTCATTCCCATTCTCCCCCTCCCCAGGCAACCGCATCCCTCTATTGAAGGATCTGATTCCAATATCTGGGGCCAATGGCACTTTGCTTGAAGTGATGGATCACTCTCATTAAATTAGGATTGGTCACCTTCATGTGACTATTTATTTTGCCTTGTGCCTATTGACCGTAGATTTTATTGATTACTAATTTCAACTAAAATAGGCCTCAAGCATCACAGATTCTGGCTCATTCCACCAATGCTGAGGGATAGAACAGGAACCAATGAGTGGAAGGCATGGGATGGGGAACGACTTTCTAACAGTCAGAATGACCCCAGAATGGGACCAGTGATTTCTGGAGGAAGTGATTCCTCATTACTAGGTCTGTTTAAAAATTTGAGTGTTCTTCTCATTTGCCTAGTACCCTCAGAGCCAAGGCAATGTAAGGACTTGGGAATGATGCTGGCCTCTCATGAAAAGTCTGTATTCCTACTTGCTTCAAGGAGTCTCCATCACCAGCAACCTTAGTCTACCTGATTCCAACGGACTCGGCAGGCTAGTGTGTGACATCCAAACCCAACATTCTCCGGAGTCTGCACACTAGAATTGAAAAGCCCAGAGCCCTGACTCTCCTGTGGCCCTGCCAACCATTTCTTACTGTCCCCTACCCAACTGAGAACCACTGTCCAGACACTAGACCATGGAGCCACCTCTTTTAAAGCTCCCCTGGTCATTTTGATGAACGTGCAAGTTCAGACCACTCGTTCTCAGGACAAGTAAAAAACTACAGATATCACTGTGGTCCTTAGTGACCTGGGACCTACCCAGGATTTCAGTCGCCTGTCCCAAGGCTCTGCTTTCTTCAACTTCTGGTAGCCATAACTGGTTTGTAATTCTCTCTATGCACCTTGTGTCCAGAGAGGGAGAAATCTGAGAACTTGGCTTTGGGCATGGGAGACCCTGGGACAATGGAGACTTCCAGACTTGCTTTTATGTGAATCCTTGGTATGTGAGGAAATGGGGGAACTCAATAGGGCTCAGTCTGCCTTCCTAGGTCTTCTCTACCCAGTGAACATAACCGTGTTATCTGGGGCCTTTTGTTTGCTTCCCTCGTATGTATGCTATGCACACCCCTTACCGGGACCTTCATGGGGAAGGGGTGGCTGTGCGCCTAAGCCTTCCACACACATTCTTCAGTTACCTAATCATAAACCATTTCTGGGTCTGCCCCCCATAGGAAACTGAGAGCTATTCAAGGGTTGGCCCATGTTTTTCTGTTTTCTATTTTTCCACTTCTCAGCAGAGTACGTGGCAAAAAGGGCATGCTCAAAGAATTACTTATTCATAAGAAATTAATACATAAGGAATATAACTTTCCAGAGGCTGTGTGGGATAGAGGCAGGAGAAGGGAGATTTTTTTTTTCAGTTTCCATGACAAATATGAGAAATAGGGATTTTTCTTTCCATTACACAGATTCGTGAACTCAGAGGAAAGGAATTTACCCAAGACAGAGCCAGGCAGTGAGACTTCAAGTAGGACTCATAGAATTTTCTCCGGTCTGCCTCCCTCCTTTCCAGGGACTCTTTGACTCAAATCCACACTGGCACATTTGAGGCTACATAATGGGTATAACCATGACAATTACATTTTCAATTTTCAGAATCAGGTGTATAACTTTCCAAATTTCATCAAAGAAGCATTCTAAAAATAGCTGTTAACTCATGGGCAATCTTATTGTTTCCTGAGATCAAGCCCAGGGTCCCCCAGTTCTGTCTGTCCAGATAACATCAGCCATCTGCTTCTGGGTAACCACCATCGCCCTTTTCCACATAAGAGCATCTCTTGTGAACATTACCAGTATAAGATGTCACTGGCACCATCAACCAGGCCTTGAATACATTCTGTTGAGGGTCTCTAGATCCAATGTTGTGTAAACCTGGGCCCTTTTCTCCTACCACTCCCACACCTGCCCTTTTGTGCTCAACCTAAACTCACTCCTGGCTCTTACCAAACCATATCAGAGAGAACAATACAGAGGGAAGAGTCACAGGCCTAATTGCCCAGGAATAAAGTGTTGAGATGTTGAGCATGTCAGATATTTGTTAGGAGTGCCCTGCAGATCAAAACCTGGGGAAGGGATGAGAACCGAGGTCAGTAGCAGAGCGAGACATTCAGTCGTACTGCAAACCCAATGGTAGTTTGACTAACCTTGCAGAAAGCTCTAGAGTTAGAACTGACCCTTCAGCATTGTTTCTAGTTAAGCTAAAATACTTTACACTTCCACATCAACTATTTAATTAGATTAGCCACCTGACAGAGGGGGATCGATCTTAGGTGGGTGGCTTTCTGCACCAAAAGAGGGGACAGATGTCAAGGTTGTCTGCCAACAGTCCTCCAGCACCCAGGGAAGTAAACCCTCATTGAAGGGAACTTCAGAAGCACATGATAGCACCTACCACAGTATAGTAAAGAGCTAGTCTAGCTCCGCCAAGGTGTAGAACCAGCACATGCTTCACACCCAAGTTAGCAACTCAGAGTAACCGACATATGAACTGACCACATAATGTGGATTCCAAGAAGGGACACTGCCTGCCAACAGCCCCCTCCTAATCACTGTGTGCATAGGTCAACTCCTCCCGTGTCTGGAGCATGTGGGGCACTGCTCCCACTTCTCTGTCCAGCACTTCTAGGTCTCTACTGAGACTAGAGTTTGGTCCTGAATCCTCATCTGCTTTTAGGAGGCCATAATCCCTGGTCAGTCTCTTCCCAGTCCTTACTCAGGAGATTCATTCTGTTTCCATTCTGCCATAAGTGGATGGAACATAGGCAGCCATGCCTCCGCACCCACCTACCATTGATTTCCATCTATTCCCTATATTCACCTTCTCTACTGTGTCAATCCTTGTCAGATAACAAGGACTTCTTGGCCCCAAAGAGAGTTCCCTCCATCACACTGACAAGGAGCTCCTAACTGCCTGTGATAGCAGCAGGGTCAGGCTTCTAGTTCCCACTCCTGGCCATTTCCAATTGCCCACATGGCAGGAGCTCATTTTAAGTAACAAACATCTTCATGACATATGTGACTAAAGATGAGGTTGCAAGAGATTCTGAGGTGGAACTCAGAGACAAGTCTTCAAAGTTAAGAATGAGCTACATTTATAATACCACTCAGGCCAAGGACATTAATTAGGGACTTAGAGAAATGGGGAAAGATGTATAGCCACCAATCTGTCAGTGACTGTCACTTCTTAGGCATTGTCCCATTCTGTCCATAAGCATTAACAGATATCTACTTTGGGCCACACTCGTACTGGTTTCTGGGGACACAAAGGTCAAGATGCTTGGATGAAAGTCTTATGTATACTTTCCCCCATGTTTCCACTTCACCTCCTAAAGGCTACATTTCCATCCACCTTCCTCACGTAGGGAAATGCCTTAGAGGGAACTCTGGTCCTCCTACCTTCTCACTCCTCCCTTCTTGTGCAAGGAGAATGTCTAATCCAATTGGCCAGCTTAGATTCAATGAGCTGCATTTGCCTAGTGGGCAGGGAAACTGTCCCAAAGGCAGGCAACCCTTCTTTCACTTCCCTTTGCCATCCAGGCTCTAGTGCCATACATTCTCCTTCTCCTTCCTACCACTCTGTTGTGAACCCAGCAGGGCAGGACCCCTCTCAGGGGACAGACTCACCATTTTCCTTCTCTTTCTCCTTTACCCCACTCTTAACTTTTATGGTTGATGCAGGCAGGCATATAGTTCTAGTTCACAAAGTTGAGAGTTTGGAGTCTACAAGTCATGCTTTTTTTTCTTGGGATTTGTTCAAGTTTTCAGATCCTCAAGTTTAAACATAGGGTAGCACATAGGAGATACCACTTGGCCCCAGGTTTAAGCCACAAGCTCCTACATAGTTTACTAGAGTCTCTAGGTTTGATGGCTACTGGGTGTTGTACAACCGCTATTGAAGTAGATAAAGGGATCCCCATTCAGCAATCAGTACCTTGTGTGTATATTTTTAATGGCCAAATTTTGGGAAGAAGAGTGCAGGGCTTCTTTTGGTCCAAATCCCTAAGAAGACATAGTTTCTATTGTCCTGGAGTTGACTATCTAGTGGTTGAATAAAAAGAAATATTAGAAAAATACAGTAAAAAGATACCTAACCCAGCCTAAGGGAGTCATCAGTAAAGGTTCCTTTCAGAATAGATGCAGAACAGAGACTTTAGTGATGAATAAAGTAAATAAAGGTCACGGAGCAAGAGCGAATCTAGTTCAGTCAGAAGAAACTGCATTAGCAACTGTTCGGGGTCAGGTCGTGGCATGATGTGAGGCAAGAGCCACAGGTAGCTAGCGCTGGTGTGTGAGAGCTTACGTCCGGTCAGAATGAGCTCATGAGACCCTTGCAGCTTGTAAGGAGAACGTGCATATCTTATCCTCTGATTCATCTCTACATCCCTGAGGACATGCCAAAACATTAAGCCCATCTTGATTGACTCTCACATCTTGGAAAACAGACCAGACTTGAGCTTCCTTCAAAGTTCTGAGCAAGAAATAAATGCCAGTCAAGCCAGGACAATGCAATCCATATACTGGAATGGCTTTGAGCCTCCCCACTTCCAAGAGAAGCTTCTATCTGTCTAACTGGTCTACCTGCATCAGTTTGACCCTCATTACTTTAGCCTTCAAACCAGCCACACTACAAATCCAAACGTAATGCCTCAATAACTCCCCAATGCTTTCAGGAGAAAGTCCAATTTCTTTACTATGATGTCACAGGTTGAATTCTTCAAGAAGAAGACCCTGAGACAAAGGTTAGCATACAGGAATGTATTAAGAAGCAGTCTTGGGATCAATCCATATGGAAGGGAAGGGATGGAAAGGGAGCAAGACTGAAAAGAAGCCTCTAATTCAGCCCTTCATTCAACCCCAAGAGAAGTTCTGAACCCAGAGGACCTTTCAGAGGTGAACCAAGTAGGGCAAAGTGACCAAGCCTTAAAACACACACGTCAACAAGTCTTGGATGCAGACTACCCTGGGGAAAGGGTCATGTCCTCGGACAAGGCAACTCAATCCAAGGCACATTCCTAAAACAAGCTGATAGCTGAGGGCTGTCTTGCCCACAGCATTTGCAGCAACTGGAGGAATAAGGCCATCGGACTTGAAAGGAGATCTAAGTGATACATCACAGCATCCAGTACGTATGGCATCCAATGATTTTTATATTCTTTTATGACCTACTATATTAGTTTTCTAGGGCTGCCATAACAAAGCACCACAGACTGGTGTCCTAAACAATAGAAATGTATTTTCTCACAGTTCTGGAGGCTTGAAAGTCTGAGATCAAGGTGCCAGAAGGACTGGTGTCCTTTTTTAGTTTGTAGATGGTCATCTTCTCCCTGTATCCTCACATGGTCTTCCTTGTGGCCGGCGTCTGTGTCCTACCCTCCTCTTACAAGGACAGGAGTCACGATGGATTTAGGGCCTATCCCAATGACCTTATTTATTATTGTTTTAAGTTTATTTTATTTTGAGAGAGAGAGAATGTGTGTGGAAGGGGCTGAGAGAGAGAGAGAGAGAGGAAGAGAGAGAGAATCCCAAGTAGGTTCCACACTGACAGTGCGGGGCTCAAACTCACGAACCATAAGATCATGATCTGAGCCAAAATCAAGAGTCAGAAGCTCAACTGACTCAGTCACCCAGGTGCCCCCCTAATGACCTTATTTTAACTTCATTATCTCTTCCAAAAACTTATCTTCAAATACAGTCACATTCTGAGATACTGGGAGTTACGACTTTGACGTGAATTTTGAGGAGGTGCAATTTGCCTGTAACACCTTATCATTTCCCCACTATCAGCCATTCTCTCCACCATCTCTAGTCAAGTCACATCAAACAGCTGCTTTTTTTTTTCCCCTGAATCTCATTCACTTACTTTCAAACAAGTTAAATCCCTAAGAGATACAACATCACATGGATTCGGTGTCTAACGGCCTCAGGGGGAAGGTTGCTTCAGAATTTAGCAGAAACCATGCTGCTGTTCCATGGAAGCAAGTTACCTTTCCCTGGATTGCTTGGACTTTAGTTTGCTGCCAGGGGTCGCTTTTCCTGTACATGGAAATACATGTCTTGCCTACATAAAATTCAGTTTTATCTCAGGCATAAACACTTTCATTTTTGAGAAGAGCTACATGCTCCCTCTGGTTTAGAAGGCCTTGCTTACAATCAGAAAAAAAAAAAAAAATGGCCTTGGGCCACAGCCTTGGAGACAAAATTGGCATTTTAGAAGTCATGATCCCAGTAGGCCTCCACGAGCTCCAAGATGAAAAAAATTTTTTTTTTTTTTTTTTTTTAAAGAGCTACTGGCTGACTCTGGAACATGCCATGCTGGTCTAAACCTCTATGCTTTGCACAGACTGTGCCTTCTGCCAGAAAAGCTCTCCCTACTTTGCCCCATGGACACCTTTATATGACCTGTGTCTCCTTCAAGAGTCAGCTAACGTGCTCACCCCTCTCTGAAGCCTTCCTCACAGTGACCTGACTCATTAGGACCTTATCTCCCTTGCCCCTCGATGAGAGACAGTTGTCTCAGGATCTAGTGGGTGTGTAGCATGATCTGTAAATGTGTGTCGTTGGAGTGTCTGGCTGATAGTTGGTGCGTTGAGTGATTTGGCAAGGATTGTGTAATGACCACGGCTTCTATTTTTCTCAGTAGATCAGACACCAGTGTGGGTGTGGAGGAAGACGGAAGGATGGTCAGAGGGTGCAACGTTGCTGAGCCTGAAGCTGGAGGAAGGGGTCCGTGGGCTGAGGAAAGTGGACGGTCTCTAGAAGCCGGAAAAAGCAGGGAAAAGGACTACCCACTAGAGCTTCCATAAATGAATGCAGCCCTCCTGATTTTAGCCCAGTGGGCCTCCTTGCCTCCCAAACTGTAGGATAATAAATGTGTTGTTTTGAGCCACTCACTTTGAAGTAACTTGGTACAGCAGGGGAACGCTGGCACACCATTCCAAACAGGCCTTTTCCACCCTTGCCCTCATGCTCTAGACCTACTTCATGTATGCTGGGGAGGGTAATCTAGGTGACCAACACTGGAGAATTTTCCTGACTCAACACCAGGGCTTCTGAAGACCCAGGAGAGCCCAATATTAATGCATTTGGTGAACTTTGTGAAGTTATGTTCTGTGTGGACACCATGGTAGGAGCTATGTGATTATACGGGGTCAAATCTGCTCCAGCTTGCTCACAAACTACAGGATAGATACGGTGATGCGTGCAGTGACCAAAAGCAGGTTCATAAGAGGGGCAGAAAGTGGGGCTAGCACTAAGGTTCCAGGAGAACGGTCACGGAACATCACAATGGTACCACTCTGCCCCCTCTCCGCCCTCAGGTGTGCTCTTGCAAAAATTAACAATCAAGGTGACAGTAAATCTTGGAAACACCGGAACACAGATTACAAATGGGAAAAAGCAGGACAGTATTGTCAGAGATGGCACAATCAGGACTCTGAAGGACCCATCAGGCAATAGGGAGCCATGACAGATTCTGGAGAAGAGGATACAGTAAGGGTAGAGTGTGCAGGATAAGCATTGTGGGTGGCACAGACACAAAGCAGAAGGGGAACCTGGGGTGATTATCATGTTCAGCTCCGAAGCCAGATCACTGACTTTTCTTACCATTCCTAACACAATGAGTCTGACAGATCTGAAGTTGTTTTTTTAATTACCACTGACAATATTGTGAACTTCGTTCACTTAATCTCCATTAAAGTCATTGAGGATGATGCATGGACCTTTTAAGCTACTAAAAAAAAAGAAAAAAAAAACCCTGAAAATAGATTCTCAAAACTTCCCTATCCATAGCCCAACAGGCCAGACCAACAAATACTGCTTAACATTAAAGGTAAATAACTAATGCATAAACAGGGAGAAAATTGTACTCCCATTCTCTATTAATTGCCTGACATATTAATGATATTTTAACAAACCATCTGTGACATTCTTGCAGCCCAGCCTCAAAAGGTAGGTGTTGGTATATACATTAAAGGATAATAATAAATAAAACTGTAACAAATCTCCATCTAGCTTTTCACATTTTTCATGGAATTTTCACATGCCTTATGTCACTGGACTTCATAAGCACTGTGTGCAGTTGGTCTTAATAGACACTTAGAAAGGTTGAAAGCCAGGAGTCAACCCCAGGTGGCAAAGCTCGAAATGCTTTGCTCTTTTCACAGAATCACAGCGTTTCTTATGTTTGAACAAATGGCACAACATGTGTGAGAAGAGACGGGACGTGAAGCCGGATGACAGAATATCCAAGCTGAAACACCCAGCAAGGCTAAGGCAGAACAGCGACTTCCCACAAAGCCAAAGCGAGAATGGGCCCCGCCAGACCCGATGACCTTATTCCAGGTCCAGAAGTCCTGAAATGGAAGCTGTCAGCGCAGAAGAGGCCTGGATGATTCAGACATACTGGTTGCAGAGCAATGGCCAGTAGGGAATGTGGGTTTTGTTTTGTTTTGTTTTGTTTTGTTTTGTTTTGTTTTTTTATATCCAGGGAAATGGCATTTCTCTGTCACTTAAAATAAGTATGTGATTTGAAGGAGGAGGAATCAACAGATTGGGATGAACCATATGCCAGGCACTGCACTGGACTCTCAACAATATTCTCTTACTGATTTCTCATAAACACTGGGCCAAGTTGATACAAAAGCCCCATTGTACAGAAAAACAAACTGAGCATTGGATCCAAGAGTATAATACATTCCCCTATGGTCACAGAATGCCCCTATCATTTACAGGTTAAAAACCACTCATTTGTGACATCCAAAATATGATCTGATGTGCCACCTGCCTGCACAGATAGCACACAACGGGGATTAAATCCAAGCCAACCTGTCTCCCAAACACATGTTTCTGTGTCTGTTGAAGAATCCAATTAATAGGGGCTGAATAAACAGGGAAATATAGACATTTCTACCATGCCATGCTATCCTCTTTGTGATGGGATAAACAGAGAGGAAAAAGGATGTAAATTACAAGATTTTTAAAGCAACCAAGAGGCATAAATGGACAAACTTAGTGAACAACCAGAGTATTCACAAAGAACACTTGCCTGGATCCAGACCGGGAGTGCATCTAGGATGGTTATCCTGAGGAAAGCAACCACATAATTTGAAAGGTGCCTGTGGCACTAACACCCCCTTGAAAACATGGCCCTACGGACACTATACGTCGGGGTCTGATGAAGGAATGTGGTGAGGAACACAGAGGCCACTCACTCTCCCCCATCAATGCACAATCCTGCTTAACAGCACTTTTCTTGTGGGTGACTCTCCCTCCTGGGACAATAGTGACGTTCCAAGGTTGATCCCTCCAATTCTCCAGTTTCCACCACTAATGGCTGGGACTTGAATCCACTGCCAAGACCAGCTTCCAGTAACCAGCCACAAAGCCAGTGCATCAGGAACCTGAGCATCGTCCACAAACGTGACAAATGTGCCCAGGACGAAGCTTATCAACCTTTGAGGCACAGAGCTAGCTGACTTGGCCCATATGGGAAGGTGGTGAATCCAATGAGGGCAGAGAGATACTACAGCTGTCATGTGGGTATAGGCCAATGTTTCGTGGAAGATTCAATTCCTGTTTCATCCTCTTCCTCTCCACCCAACCACCGCCATCATCCTGAGGGACATTAACGTGCAGAGCTGACTCAGCCAACTGCTATCATGGTGTTGTGAAAAGCGGCTGAGAATGGAAAAGACCCCCTACCTTCACGTCCCAGCCTCGAACAATGACTCATTTGTGGCTCCTTCATCAATCTGTTTCTTCCCTCTCTGCCTCAGTCTCTTCCCTGTAAAATAAGAATTTCCATGAGATTAAATGGGAAAAGCCATCTAAAGCACTTAGGGTTGTATTTAGTGTAATGTTAGTGACCATTTTTACCTCCCCATCAGCTGCCAGACCCTGGATCTTATGGTCACCACCCAGAAAGTTTCTGGCTTTGAAATCTTAAAAATCTAACATCTGACCACAGCCTAGGTATTCTCAGCTCTTTTAACCATCTACCATCTTTTGTCTGACCTTATCATGGTATCCCACTCTTTGAGTTCTCTATGCATATCAGCTCCCTGTTCCAGGCTTCTCTTAATCCCATGGCTCTAAACCATCATTTCATTAATTCTCTGGCTCCTTGCTCTATAGCTCCCCAGCCATACTTCCCATAAGTAGAACCACGGGGCAAAGCAACCATCTGCTTCTGCTGCTGCCCTATCAGTTCCCATTTTATGCCGAGGATAATGACCCAGTGACGCCCTATGCCGGGCCCCATCCCAGCTGCAGCATTAACACCCCTTGGGCCTCAGGCAGCTCACCTCCATTGTTCTAAGTTGACCTGCTACATTCTCCCAAGCCCCAGCCCCACTTGGTTCCCCTGTCTCACAGAAGAGCACCTTGCTTCCTACTTCAGACTGATCAGAGAGGGATTACATATAAATTCTCTGTTTTGTTTCATTACCCACAAATTTGGAATGCTTTCCATTTCTTCCTACCACATCCTCCTCCTCAGAGGAAGATGAGTTTGCTTCTTCCTTCCTCTGTACCATGTACCGCTAAGGAGTCTTGCCCATCAGTTATCACTTCTGTATTCTGCCCTGCCAGGTGACCCCCCAGCAAAGACCCCTTCCATCGGCATATAAATATGCTTGGACATCCCATACCTCAAAAACAAAAGGAAAATCTCCCTTGAGCCTCTACCTCCCTCCAGCTCCCTCACACAGATATGCTCCTTCAAAGCACTGTCTATACTTGTTCTCTCTGCTCCTTTACCTTCCACTAGCTGTACAGACCAATTTTCCAAGATATTTCTCTAAGAAGGTCAATAACAAACACGGAGCTTCACTTGACTCCCTTCTCTTCCTCACTTCTCCTACCTAAGAATCCAAAAGTTCCATCAACTCTGATGCTCCATGCATAGCAGCTTTTAATTCTGTTCCATCTCTCCATTCAACATATCCCAGCCTTCCAAACTCATCCAAAGACATCTAAATCACACTTCTCTGAGATCTGGCCTCTACTCCACGCCAAAGAGGGAAAAGAGGGAAAGGAGGAATGTTCCTCTCCTTGCTCAGCATCCTGAAGTGGTTCCCACTATATTGCAGGCAGATCCGCTCCCTTCTGCATGATGTACAAGGAAGGTTCTTAAGATCTAGGTGTAGTGCATGTGGCCACCATAAGGGCTAACTGAAGTATGGAGACTATAGATCTAAGTGTACTTCGTTTACAAAATGCTTTCAGTAGGACATTAAAAGTGTTTCAAAACTTTCAGAGGAAACTCATCAAATGTTAGCATTTCACAGAAAATTCATCAAATACTGGAATGCTTTTATGACCTAATGTCCTTAAGAACAGATTTTATATGGTTATTTCTTGAGATGTTTCTCAATGCAGAAAGTACCACTCAACAAAGATGCTGTGAGAGAGGACTTTCATATGACCCAGATGTTATCTCACGTGACATCTGCAAATGCAAGATCAAAACGTCCTTCCTCCTGACCACAGCAAATCCAACTATTCATTCCAACCGTCAACCCTAAGATTCCAGCATTCTGACTGAGGCAGCTATTTCTATGCTTCTTCCCAGATGAGGACCCTGAAATTCCAAAATGAAAGGGAACTCTCTTCAAGTCCCACTTCCAGTGTCCATAGCTGAGTTGGGACCAAAACCTGGTGGTCTCTTGCCACTGTGGTGTGGGGGTGTCTGCCCACAGGTGCCGAAAGTCCACATGGTCCAGTGTGAGAGGCCCCTTAGTTGTTAACAGTGTGTTGTTAGCACAGATGCTGTGATCAGTAATAAGGTCTAGGGGCCACAAGCAACCACACAGAGAGAGGAGGAGGTGGAGGAGGAGGGAAAGGAAGAGGGGAGGACTCCAAGGGGAGGAGTAGGGATGGCATACACGCAGCCACAATGGATGAAGCATGAGATGAAGGGGAAAGAGGACACACTGAGCCTGAGCTTGGCCCCACTGGAGACCCCCTCAGGAGACTGAGTACTGTGTTGCCTGCTCTGACTTGAGAAGCACTGAGTTCCCTCTCTGAGTTAGACCGTATTTTCATCAAGGCCTTCAGTCCAGCCCTAGAACACCAAGCAGAAGACAGTCAGATAATCACTCTGCTGTTTGATTTTTTTCCCTCCCACCAGTAGACAATTATGCATCACTCCAGGCTTCTGGTAGCACAGTCAGTTCCACACTAAACGGCTCCCAACATCCAAGTCAGATGCAAAGTGCCATTGACATGGCTGGTACAGCCTGCAACCCAGCATAGACCAGCCTCCCTTGAGTATGCACACACACACGCACGCACGCACACACATGCACACACAAATACACAAGCATTGGTCTCAGAGTCAGTGAATGACCAGCTTCTCCACCCAGTTGGCCAACTTCAAACCAAGGAATCAGCTTCAGTCCTGCTTTCAAAGCAGCGCATGGAGCCAAGTCTGTCTAATCTCCATGATATGTCTCCCTCTTCCTTGTCCCCACATTCCTCACCTGGCTCCAAACCTCTTGATCCTAAGCTTGGATTAGGTCTCCCTAATCCCTATCTTCCCTTCCACATAACCTACGTAAAATATAAACACATAACTCCTCTGATTAACTTCCTTCAGTTCCATTGCCCCTAATAAAGTTCAACCTCCCCATTGTTCACAACAATGAATCCCAGCCCTTCACCTTGCTAAGCATTGAACACCAATCATTCATTAATCCATCTACTCAACAACTATTTATTGAGTATCTACGCCATGCCAGGCATTGTTCTAGGCACTTTGGATAAATCCAAAGCAATGACTCCCGTCTTCACAGAGCTTACATTCTAGTTGATGAAGAAAGCAGTAAGTAATATCCATAATAAGTATGTAAATTACATAGTATGTTAGAAGGTGGTAAATGCTATGGAAAAAATAAGATGGAAGACAGAGAGACGAGGTCGGGCATGCTGGGGGTAGGGTAGAAGGCTTTTAACTATAAACTTGGTGGTCAGAATCATCCTGAGAAAATGACATTGGAGTAAAGACTTGAAGGAGGTGGTGTTGTAAGTCTATTCTATTCTAGGAAAGACTATTCAGTGTTGTAAGTCTATTCTATTTTAGGAAAGATTATTCTAGGCAATGGGAGAAGCCAGTGCAAAGGCCCTGAGGTTCCTGGGAAATAGCATGGAGGCCAGTGTGGACAAAAGAAAGTTAACAAGAGGGAGAGGCATGAGAAATGCCATCAGAGGGGATAAGGAGGCCAGATCATGCTCCTCTCTCACTCCCTACCCTGCGACTCATGAGTCTCCCCCCTAACACTTGTCACTGTTGCAATTCCCCAGCAGGTTGGGTGCCCTCATGCCCCAGCACCTGTGCTTATGTTCTGACACCATGTTGCCTGATCACCAACTCTTCTGCCCACCACAGAGCTCTGACCATCCGTTTCCCAATCCTCCCATTTTCCTTGACCATAAAGCTATTATAGCATTAAAAACTGAAATGCAGTTACCCAGCTCCTGGTCTCTATCACCCCCTGGACTGAGCTACTTCAGGAAATGAATCCCATCATCCCTGTCCTCTCTTTTTCCCTAAGAATCACATGGCTACAGAGACGCTGGATAAAAAGAGAATAGGCAGTAAAGCATAGGAGAAAGGGAAGTTGGAAAATAGTGCTGAGGATTGAGATTATCTTGGTCAAATACACACCTAACCTCATTGAAACTCAGTTTCCCTTGGGGCGCCTGGGTGGCGCAGTCGGTTAAGCGTCCGACTTCAGCCAGGTCACGATCTCGCGGTCCGTGAGTTCGAGCCCCGCGTCGGGCTCTGGGCTGATGGCTCAGAGCCTGGAGCCTGTTTCCCATTCTGTGTCTCCCTCTCTCTCTGCCCCTCCCCTGTTCATGCTCTCTCTCTGTCCTAAAAATAAATAAACGTTGAAAAAAAAATTAAAAAAAAAAAAAAAAGAAACTCCGTTTCCCTGTCTGTAAAATGAACATAACAATTGTGGCTCCACCTACCTTCCAGAGTTATTCTATAGGTAAAAGGAGACTAGATAGGGACACAGCTTATGGAGAGGGGCTAACCAACTGCAAAGGGTTATCATTATTGTTCCATTGCTGTTACCTAGAAAATCCTTTGTGCTAGATAAAAAGATGCCTCTGGTTCCAAACATGTCCCAGTTATGTGCTTTGGTTCCAGGAGAGGCAATGTTGGAGGAAAGATTATCTTGTGCCACATGTGATTTCTTCGCAAAATGGGGCACAGGGAGCCTGACTCCCTGTGGAGAAGAGCCTCCCGGGTAATGAATTAGGAGGGTCCTCCGAATGATCCATCCACACTCTGTCCAGCAGGTCCAGCAGGCACTGACTGTCTGAACCACACCTGCTGTGGGAACGCCAGCCACCCCTCCCCCAACACATCCCCACCCCCACAAATTGTCAAAAAGGCACCGTGATAGATAGAGCTCCCACATGCCACAAGGTAAGTGTTTAAATCTTTTATAAGACAGTCAATGGCCTTTATAAACCCTCAGACAAGAATTACACTGTGTCTGAGATGGGGCTGAAAGTCAATGGGAAATTGATTCTGTCTAGCTGGTGCTGTTTCAAGGAGAAGGCTTGCTGGGTGCCTTTGGGACCAAACGTGCCATCTCCCATGTGCCCTGGGGTGTAGCGTGTCACATGCTGTGAATACAGAGATACTGGGCCCATTTCCTGGCAGAGGCCCCAGGGAGCTGTGAGTTCCAACCACAGGAAGACCCTGGAGGGCATCGACCAGCACCAGGGATAGTTATGAACTGTGTTTACCTTCCCAAGAATTGATGCCAGACCAATCATGCCACTGCCTGCATCCCAGGTGGAGAAGCCAGAAGATGATAAACGGCCATTGATCTGGAGGCAACCAGGGGGGTGAGGCATACCTACAATTACTCTCCTTTGCTAATGACCCCATTAGCCATTGGATCAAACACAGTTAGAGGCTGTGATGACGCTGGGGTTATTTTTCTGCCAATACCCATTGGCCTGATGCATACTGTCCTTCCAGGGGTGCCAGAGGGGGCAACAGGACCCCCGGTTTGGGACTTGGGAGCCCCAGGGTCCCAGTGTGCCTACTTTCTCTGCAGCACAGGCCTGGTCATGACAAGGATGACTCTGGGTCACAAGTGAGCGGATAGACCTTGGCAGGTAAACCAAACAACCCCCATCCTGGCAGGCAGCGGCGGGGGGGGGGGGGGGGGGGGGCAGTGGGAAAAGCACCCACTGTGGAATCAGGCAAAGGTGGAGAGTGAAACCTGACCATGCGATTAACTAACCAAGTGACCTCATGGAAACCCCTTTCCTGCCCGGGGCCAAGCCAAGTATAACTCGGGGATGATACTTAGTCTGTCTCCCAGGACTGCTCGGAGAATAAAATGTGACAGCACAGGCCACATGCAGGGCACAGAGCAGGCACTCAGTGCTTCTCAGCTCTGCTCACCATCCAGTGCTGAACCCAAAACTCGAGGAGCAGGTGGAGCTCTCCCCTGGAAGTGGATGGACCAGAATCACACAATAAAAATGGTAACGTGATCCCAAGTACTGACCACATATAAACACTGGAACCAGCGCTTGCTGTACATCACCTTGACCCTTCTTTGTCCCCATTTTATAGATAAGGACACTGGGGCCCAAGGAGTTTCAGGAGGTCAGTTCATCCAACAAGAGCAAATGTTGAGGATGTGATTACTAAGGGCCTACTCTGCACCAGGCAGCCTCCAGGGGACCCGGTGATGACGCTGAGCGAGACAGAGGCTGCTCTGAGGTCAGGCGTCGGCAAAGCCCAGGCTAGAATCAAGGTCTCCTGCCATCAAGTGCTGGATCCTTCTCTGTCCCCTGCCATTTCTCCCACTAGAAGGGACTCCTCAGAGGATCACTGTGTGCCCCAGCTCAAAGCGTCCTTGACATCTGTCCCGACTCCCCAGCCTGCTTTACAAATGAGGTCGTGCTTTCCAAGGCCACACAGCAAGGGGGAGAGGAGCTGTGATCTTGAAATGAGACTGGTGCAACTCCGCATCAGGGCTTCCCTCTTCACCGGCTGCCCGTTTCCTAGAATGCAGCACTTCCTGTCTGTAGGAAGCCAGCAGTCCACAGTGTGCCATGGACCCTGGGAGGTGGGCAGAAGGAGAGGGTCTCTGTGCGCATGAACCACTCACAAATATTTACATAGCCTGCAAGAGAAACCACCCTGTCGGGCTGAGAATAAGGGGTGAATGAAACGGCATCCTAGCATCTCTGCTCCTCTGTCTCTGGTTAAGTCACACCATTGGTACTAGATGGTCAGGTATCTTTGAACTGAAAGGAGTTTTATTTGAAAACTCTTCAGGGTGCCAGAGCAACAGTCTTTTTCCACATCAGTAGTCTACCCAAGGCAGGCTCGGCAAAGAAGAACAAATATGACCGTCTGCTGCGGAGGGGCGGGGCGGGGGGCAGAGTGGTGGTGGGATTAGTAAGGATGAGGTCAGCCAGGAAAGGACGGCAAAGAACAGCCCCCCTGTTGTCAGACAGAGTCACAAATAAACACTTGCTGGCAGCTGGAAATTCAGCTCTTAAACCCTGCAAAATGAGAAAAACCAGTCATGGTCAGAAAGGGTATATTGTCTGATGGGGTGAGACAGCACCGAGTGGGATTCAGACCAAGAGCCACTGAGCCATTCCGATGAGGCTCAGCCTTTCCTACCTAGAAAGTGGGCAGAAAGCAAACACCCAAGTGCTTAGAGGTGATGTTTCCATGCTGCCATAAAATTGAAAAATCCAGCATATATATGTCTATTCATCTATCAGGCAACTGTTGAACACAAACTGCATACTAGCACCATGCCAGGCTCTGGGGACTCAGCTATCAGTCTTCCTCTCCACCTTTATGGAATTTAAAATTTAGCAAGGAAAGCAAACACAGGAAAATGCAATTACATGAGGGATGTTAGTGGTGGCCTGTGTGCCCAAGAGGCCAAGGAAGGAGGGAGTGGGGGGCTGTGGAGATGGCAGTGGAGGGTCGAAGGGGCTGGAGAAGTGACTAGCACGGCAGGGAAACTGATTACATAGAGAGGAGTTAGACAAATAAATAACTAAACTGAGGATAATGGGAGCCAGGTCTCTGATGGTCAGAGAAGGATTTACAAAGATGGAAATGGAGGTTAGAATGGGAGGTATTGAGGCAGTGGATTAGAAATAAAGGCACTGGGGGCGCCTGGGTGGCTCAGTCGGTTGAGCGTCCGACTTCGGCTCAGGTCATGATCTCATAGTTCGTGGGTTCGAGCCCCGCATCAGGCTCTGTGCTGACCGCTTGCTCAGAGCCTGGAGCGTGCCTCAGATTCTGTGTCTCCTACTCTCTCTGCCCTTCCCCCGCTCACGCTTTGTCTCACTCTGTTTCTCAAAAATAAATAAATGTAAAAAAAAAAAATTTTAAAAAAAGAAATAAAGGTATTGGTATGAGCTGAATTTTAAAAATTATATATGGAAATAGATATGGAAATCTATATAGATAAGTGACTATCAACCAGGAGTGATTTTGTCCCTTATGGACAATGGCAATGTCAGGAGATACTTGGGGTTGTAACAACCGGAGGAAGGGGTGCCTACTGGCATGTAATAGGCACAGACATCCTACAATACACAGAACACTGTCCCCAACCAAGAATTCTCCAACACCAAATTTCAATAGTGCTGTGGCCCAGAAACCCTAATATAGATGTGTGTGTGTGCATGTACGCACATGTGGATGGACGAATGGATGGACAGACAGATAGTTCGAGACAGATAAAAATAGATGTATTTGTTTGTATGTGTTATGTATTATATATATATGTATATAATAATATAATATATATCATACACATATATGCCTACATAGATTTCCTAGCTAAGTTGCCTAAGTGGACCAGGAGCAATGACACTCCAGTGGCTATGAACACATCCATTACCCAGAGCTTGGTTTCTAAATACCATTGTCTACTAAAAGGAACCAAATTTCCCCTGGAGAAATAGCTCATTTCAGAGCTGGCACAGAAAAAGTGTAACGGGAGCTTGGAAAATGTTTCTGTGCCAGAAAGTAGAGAAGTGCCCAAAGAATTATGGGAATATGTTCAAAAGGGCAAAAGGAGTCAGATTCAAGAACCTCCCACCAGCTAAACCTGAGACAATGTGAACATCAGAATAAATCAGAATAAAATATGAATAAAATATGAATCTATGCATTCATATGAATAACTAGTTAAAGAACAGATAAATGAGGGAGAAAGGGAAACTCTTCCTTACAGTAGAATAACTAAAAAATGTAGGAAAATTGTGAAAATAGAAAATCACCATTTGACAACCATCATAGTGGTGGCTAACTCAGCAGGAAGCATCAATAGAAGCCAAGGCTAGCGGGCAGAGGTTTGATGAGGTAAAGAATATTGACAGCCTTTCAGAGAATCTCCCCACAAAAATGCCTTTAAATTATACATAGAAACTGGTGACTTTATGGTAGAGAAACTTGGCATATACCAACTTGACCAGGCGATCAAAATTACCATGAAAGGACAGGATAGATTGGCATCGGTGTGGTCCATTGAGAAAACACAGCATCATTTCCATGGCATTAAGGATAAGATATGTATACGTATACGAACAATTCACCACGGTGGACTGAACCAGCAAGGAGGATGATATACTGATGGGGAAGTTGGGGAAATCTGAATAGAGGTGGGTAACAGCCCTCTTTCAGTGTTGATTTCCTGAATTAAATGGTTGTCCTGGGGTGATTAGACAGTTTTCTTGTTTTAAGGAAACGTATACTGGCGTTTTGGGGGAAGGTGGACAATTGTATATACAATTGTATATTGCTCTCAAATGACTCAGAAATGAATAAATTGGTATTAAATATGCACATACATGTACACAAATACAGAGGGAGAACAATAGCAAGAGAGAGAAAAGGTGAGGAATGGAACAAATGAGGTAAAAAGGTTAAAAATTCATGACTTATAGGGAATTCGAAATTATTTTTTAGAAGAATATAAAAATATGTAAACTATTGTTTACATATATTGCTATATGCGTACTATATAAACTATTGTGCCAATTACAAAATTATAGTCATACAGTAGGATATTCACATAATATACATGCAACCCACCATGCACACACACATATGAAAAATATGAAGGAAATGTACAAATGTGTTACTGATGGTTATCTCTGAATGATTAAATTGTCAGAAATTTTTATCTTTTTTAAATGTCTCTCCATATGGTCCAAAATTTCTCCTGTGAACATACATTGTCTACTGCTTTACGATTGGAAAATAGCATTGTGTGTGTCATCAAATAATTTGACAAAAAGAAATAACGAACTTGATTTCAGAGGACATTTTTCCTCCATTCAAAACTGGCCACCCAGTCAGCCACTCGCGGAACTACCTGGAGGCTGCTCAGTGAACACCCTGGGGTTGAATGAGGCAGAAAGAGCACAAAAAAGAAGTCTGGCATCTCTGGACTGTGCTGTGGTCCTGCCCATCGGTCAGGCCTCCCTCATCTGGGTAATAGGATTCATGGTCTATCCCTTGAAGCATCATCAAGACTCAGAGACTTGAGATGTAGACAGTTTTCACCCGTAAGGTGCTTATGCATGGGAGGTAATATGAAGACACAGGTAAAGAGATCATCATTCTAGTAGTTAATTACTACCGTCACTGGGGCAAGCTCTCTCCCACCTTTAACTTCATTCTCAATACCACTATCAGTAAGCATCCCATTCTACAGACGAAGAAACGAATGCACAAAAACATTAACACTCATTTGTCTAACGTCATCCTCGCAAGTGACAGAATCAGGATTCATACTTGGCGCTGACCGTAAAACACACGAGCCATCCACCTCCACTACCCCCACGATGCCTGCCTTCCCTTGGCACAAGAACGGTCACCTAACCCTAAGATGCCCTCGAGGCAGAAAAACAGAAAGCAACTTTAAGTAGATTGGATATTTCTGAAACTCTCCAGTCTTGGTGACAGTTGCCATACCAGGCTTTTCTCTCACCAGGAAGACAGCTTCTGGGCACCTCTTTATATGCCCTCCATGTGTTCCAGCATGCTGTTCCGGCTCCAACAGTGGCGTTTAGTAAAGGCCCCTCCACTTCAAGGCTGCCTTTCTTGGTCATGACAACTCACAATTAATTAAAAAGAAATACCGAAGCAGATGAGGAAACATCCCAGTGACAGTTCCCGGAGTCTGGCATCCCACCTGATAACTCCTGGGTCACATGGAGGAAGTCACGTTGCATCCGGGAAGCCAGCTGTGTGAGTGGTCACTTTTTTCGGGACCGGCAACACACAGGTTATTCCTGGGGACCACTGACTCCGTAGTTTCCTTATCTTATTTGATGTTTTTAATTGTCCTTATTTCTACAAACAAACCTTCAGAGACTACACACGAAATGAAAAGCCATTTGTTTCCACCTGTTAAGCTGCTTAATTTCTTCCAGGAGGAGATCTTCCCTTTACTTTTGCAACTGTGGAAATATTGTGAAGACCCAAAGTATATGAAAAAGATCAATAGGTCTTCTAAAATGAAGGATTCTACTTCAGAGCGTGACTGTCCTAGCTGAGCCTCGGCTGTTTTTATTCTATTGTGTCTTCTCTTAAAATTGATGTGAGAGGCAAACAAAAATACTGCAAGAATTAGAATCAGATAACATCGGCACTTCTGGGGACATGAAAGGCAACAGAATCCAACAAGGTCATTTGAAAAAGGAGAAACCAAGTCCTACACAGTCGATGCACCTCACTCAGTGTCACAGAGCCACTCTGTGGTCCAGCTGGGATTCTAAGTCATAAGCCCCGAACAATCAGTATTCAGAATGTCTCAGACGGAAATTATCTACATTAAAGGGTTTGCAGCCACTAGCCTATAAGCTCACCGAGGGCAGGCACTGTGCCTTATCCGGGGGCTTAGCCAGCAGATGGCACTTATAGGTATCCAGCAGGCATTTTTTACGCAAAGAAATGAATGATTTCTAATATCGTTTTAGCGGAATTCTAAGAACACTTACAAAAGCATCTATTTTAAAACATTTTTATTTGCATTTAAAATGAAGTTCTATATGGCCAAGCCCAGACGGGTCTCATGCTCATGTTTACTAAACAAAAGATGACTGGTGCTGTGATCATTAATCAGTTGGCATTGACTGAAGCTCTTAATGAAATGAGGCATGAACTGTTTGAGAAAGCAATTGAAAGCCATCATACATGCCATGAATCATCTCTCGAATGCACATTTATTAAATCAGAATTCATAACTTTGATATTTTATCTAACAGGTTTGTTACCCTTTCGAGACTCTATTGGTGAATAAAAAGACAGATGTTTCCAGAGCTAAATTGGAGGAGGGATGAGGGAGGGAGAAACCAGCCAGACATCAATTAAAGGGAACAGGCAGCAAAATACCATTACCCGATGTCTGGGTTTTGCGCTATCGTCTTGAAAGAAAGTTCAAAGAAACCTTGGCAAATGAACAGATACGGAAGCAGGATGCAACACTGAAGGTTTCAGGGGTCTGCCTGGTAGCAGGCAGATGTTGTGATGGATCCAGAGGTGGTGACTGTTTGGGGTTGCGGAGTTGATTGTCATCAAGGGAAACGTCAGTGAAACAAAAGTCAGACTAATGCAAAACCCTATTTTTACTTCCTGAGGGTGCCAGGGAGCTGGAGGGGAATCAGAATCCTCTCCCATTTCCAGGATCTTCAAAGACACCTGCTTCTTTTAGTTGAAGCAAATATATATCACACCAGTGTCACATCCCACGACTATTGTCCCAGGCACCTCTTTTGGATGATCCAATAAAAGTGGATTGAGAGGCGTGTGAAGATGTTTAGCTCTTTTGACTGCTGTCGGCAGTAAATTGGTGGATCAAGGTGACATGGTCCCCCATGGCTCACAATTGCCACACTTCTTAGAGTCTCCTCTTCATAAAAGCAGACCTGGAATCCTTATAGGCAGCGCTCTGGCGCTTTTGTGTAAAGGAGACCTTCCTTTTTAACTGCTTTGACACAACACGGCCATTCTCCTTCAAAGCCTCTCAGACCCACCCTTTCGCCAGCCAGAATCATGGTCCAGCCACTGAGTTACATGCCCCAGGAACGTTCTGGTACTTTCTTCACACAGAACAACACACAACTAAATAACAGCTTTTCTCCACTGTAATCTGATTAGATGGCCGTAAGTAGGACGATCCCAGGGATAAACTTGAACATTGACACATCTACCAAAAATAACCACCTGGGTCATCATATGCAGTGGCAGTGGCTTCTCCCTTTTATCTATGTTAAGCAAAGGACATTCAGTTCTAAAACCAAAAGCATGGAGAACATGCACCCGATTTGAGGAAGGCAAAAGCCGCCAATGAGTGCAACAGACACATGCTGCCAACCTCTCCTCCGTCTCTTTTTAAGAACACCAGAGAACTAGGTGTTTGTTCTGTGGGACATAGGCATTCAAGATCGATAGCTGCTCCTTGTGCCCCTCCGGATTGGGGCTGGAAAGTAGCTACAAGCCACAGCCACATTTCCCTGGGTCAGTGGCTCTCAAACCGAAGGGTGCATCACAGCCACGAGGAGCGCTTGTTAAACCACAGACTGTGGAACCCCACCCCAAGACTTTCCAACTCAGCAAGTGTGGGGTGGGGCCCAGGAATTTGCATTTCTGGCAACTTCTCGGGGGATGCTGCTGTTACTAGCTAGCGCAGGAGCCACAGTTTGAGAACCAGCCCCGTAAGCAAAGTCTCATCAGCAAAACCCCGCCACTTTCTACAAGGCAAGATGGAGGAGATGAAATTCACCAGCCTTCGGACCTATGTTCTCATCTTGTTTTAGTGTCTCTGAAGAGACCTATTGGCTGTATTTTTTTTTAACTTCTCTGTTAATCTGCAGTACTATGCTAGCCCTTCAACTTAAGACAGCGAGAGTGAGACAGAGATTCACCCTCATGTCCTCAACAGAGGAAGGGAAAGCTTAGGATCATTAACATAGGAAGGGGAAAGGCACTCAGGGATCCTCCAAACCCCAACAGCACTGGGTCCCAGGGGAAATTGAGATCAGAGAGGCCGAGACACTTGCCAGAAGCCACAAAGCAGACATGGAACTAAAACCCAGGGTTGCTGACACCCACTTCAAACCCTTCCCTCTAGCTCAGCCCGGCCACTTGCCTGAGGCAGCTGTTTGAAATATGCACCCGATCCCAGCAGACAGGTTTTCTGTTTACAAGACTGCACCTCCCTGGACCAGTGGTTCTCAACCCTGGCTGGCTACACTTTAGAATCCTCTGGAGAGCTAACAAATGTAATGACAGCGGGCCCCACTTCAGAGATTTTGATTCAATTGCTCTGGGTGGAGTCCAGGCACGGAATATTTTTAAAGCTCCCCAGGTAATTCTAAAGTGTAGTTGAGCTTGAGGACTGCTACCTAGACTGTGGGGTTCTCAAAAGCAGAATGTTTCTTCCCTAGGACAATGACTCTCAAACACCAACGAGCATGAGAATGCACTGCTCCCTTAGTAGCAAGGCCCTGGGAGATTCTTAGCAAATACATGTTGAGCGAAAGACTAGGCCAGCGCTTTCTAAAAATCGCAGACCAGCATCACTTGGAAACACGTTAGAAATGCAAAACTCTAGGTCCCATCCCACATGCAGTGATTCAGAGACCCTGAGGGGGAACCCATCAACCTGTGTTTTAGCAAGCCAACGAGAACTCTATTAGATCTGGACATATGCTGGCACTGAGGACTTCTAGAATAGAGGAACGGAGAAATGGATGAAAAGATTTAGTTAGAAACATAAAACTAAAATTAGAGTCTAGAAACAAATCATGACACACTGCCCAGAAAGGAGGTGATGGGTAATAATTGGGAGGAGTTGAGGGCTTGTGGGGAAAAGGGAGAGTCCAGCCCCATTAGAATGGAGGATGTGTGAAAGGACGGGTGGAGAGAGAATGGAGAAGTCACTGAGACCCTGATAGCAGACTCAGGGGTGGCAGTTACCCGTTCATCTAAGAGAGAAGGGGTTGGGGACAACAGACATCTCACTGGAGAGCAGGAGGCCATCACCAAGCATGCAGGACAAGGGTAGTCCCCTCGATCCTCGCGAGAATGCTGTAGGTGAAATTCTGCAGGCAGGTGAAGCAGACAACCACCACGGGGTCCTGGAAAACATATGGCCCTGGAGACCCCTAAACTCCTGGCTTTGCAGCATAGTAGCCAGGAGCCCGTGAAAGAAGGTGCTGAAGCTCCCTGGACTTCAGGGTCATCATCTCTGACATGCACACCATAGCTACTTACCAAGGTTGTGACAAAGTTCTAAAGTTACATTAGCAGCCAGCACAGCGCCTGGAAGGTGAGTGCTGCTCAAGCACGATAGCTGCCATCAATGCTCCAGATGAGGAGAAACAGCTCAAACTCACCGTGCTCGGCGCGCAGGAAAGGGAACTGGAGAGCAACTCACTAAATCACAAGGAGGAAGTAGCCCTTCAGTGAGGAACGCAGGTGAAAGGTGTTTCATCCTAGAAGCCTTGCAATACCAGGTTGTTGGGTCCCCGGGCTAATCCACACCCACCACCTGGAGAGGAGGGAGTGCTGGCCAGGAGGGATGAGGGCATCACACCTGCTCCGTAGCCCTTCGGGCCCCTATCCTGGCCCGGAGCCACTGCCACCAGCCCTGAGGTGGTGAGAGAGTCAGAAGGTATTGGAGGATTGTTTTCAAAAAAAGATACAAAAGAGAAAGAACTCCACCTAAAGAAATTAACTTAAAAGCTTACGGAAGCCACCAAAAGCCCTCTGCCTTCATTTCAGGACTCAAAGGGCACAGTCTGGCTTTGAAAATGAGCACACGCAGCAGGCACGCACGTTTCAATGGAATGTGAACATAGTCCCAGCTCCACCATTAACTGATCACGTACCTTGGAAAAGTAAGACTCAGTGAGTGCACTCCACATGCCAGGCAGGGGTAGAAGCTTCCCCAGTTTTATCCAATGATTCTTTATTCAATGATTCATAAGTGGTCCTTTGTGCCAAGCACTGTGCTGAATACCGAGGAGCAAAGACAGATAACTAGGGGGAGGGGGGGGAGGTATACCCCATCCCACCCTCGAGGAGGTCACAGACTAGACCGCTAGAGACAACTGCTCCCATATCAATGACACCATTCCTTGCACAGGTCTTTCCCATTTTACAGATAAGAAAACTAAAACTTAGAAAAAAAAAACTTTGATGATTAAGTGGTAGCTGGGATTTGAACTCAAGATTTTGTGTCTCCAATGACAAGGCTGGTTTCATGTATACCAGGGGACGGGGGCAAATCCCTCCTTTCCAACCTTCAGAAAGACAAATGACGTGAAGAAATAAGCTCTTGGGTCCCCTCTGTCCCCATCTCTGCTTCTAGCTGGGTCACACCCTGGGGTTCAAAGCAAATGCATACCCATTCATAGCCCATCAGATGTTAAAGCCAATTTATCCAATCCTGTCATTTGAGACCCAGAGAGGAGAAGGGAACTGCCTGAGGTCACACAGCACAATGACAGAGCAAAGACTTGGAGGCCAGCTCTCCTAATGTTTGGGATTTTGCCATTTTTTTTTTAAATTTTTTTCTTAACGTTTATTTATTTTTGAGACAGAGAGAGACAGAGCATGAACGAGGGGGGGGGGGGCAGAGAGAGAGGGAGACACAGAATTGGAAACAGGCTCCAGGCTCCGAGCCATCAGCCCAGAGCCTGACGCGGGGCTCGAACTCACTGACCGTGAGATCGTGACCTGAGCCGAAGTCGGCCGCGTAACCGACTAGCCACCCAGGAGCCCCGGGATTTTGCCATTTTTAAACACAGACATATACATACATCTAAACAACTCAAATAATGTCCTTCGTCATAGTTGTTTTTTATTGCTAAGAAACACCAAAGGAAAAAGCGACTCTGTCTTCCCCTTCAAGCTTGGGTGCTAAGCATGCTCTCTTCTTTGGGGAAGGGCTGGGGGAGGGGGTGGCAGAGAACCTTTAGAAAGCTTCACCCAGGTGACAGGAATCTCAGCTCCCCCAAGGCAGGCAAAGGGACCCGCAGCAGACTAACAGACACAGCCTGGCCCTTTCATTCCCCAGCCACAGACAGAGGAAGGGGTAAAGAAAAATGCTGTAAATCAGCCACCACATAATCATGCATTTTTAGAGTTTGCTTGTAATTAGTCTGTATTCATAGTGCTGTGTGGGTAGAGAAATCTGTACCCAAGGAAACTCTGAAAACCAACATGTTTGTTTCGAGCGATTGATCTACAGGAACCATATGCCAAGTGACAGACAGCTGAGTTCCTCCACCGTCTGAGAGTAGTGAGAGAACCTGAGGTCATAAGTATGCATGCACAACCTTGATACAGCCTTTCCTGCTTCCCCCGGGCCCGCACCACCTCGTTTGGCTCCAGATTTGCTAAGGTTTCCTCTTAAAAGAGCAAAATTTTTTTATCATCATGGCTTACTTCTCAGGGGTAGTCACTAACAGGAATCACCATGTTGGGGATGGGGAGAAATGGCTGCTGGCCCGTAAGGAAACTCTATTTCACACCAAAAGCTATGCCAGGTATCTACTTGTAGTCAGTCCTCCAGGCGACCCTGTGGAAGAATCACTGCATTACCCGAGCCACCTGTGTCTTCTGCTGGGTCTACACACTGGGTGGGTTAGGTTGTTCCACAAAGATTACATTCACGGAACCATGTGCTTTTGACCAGTAACAATAATAAAATCCGGGACTTGCAGTTTCCAAACTATGTGCATGTTAGACAGTGCATTTGAGCCATGTGAAAACTTCACCTAGCGATTTGGCCCTCCTAATGACATATGATGCACCCTCTAGGAAAAGTCAAAAACAGCACTAATCTTACCTGGCTGTATTTCCATGGGTGACAAATCCCAAACTGCCCTCCTTTCCTTTCTGGAAAGCCTCAGCAAAGCAGTGAGGGTGGTGGCTAGGGCAATTTACAAGTCTCAGGTACGTACTGAGAAGAGGTGGGTTCTCCCAGCTTGAAGGACAATTGTGGACCTCATCGGCCTTCCCAGGCATCCACACCTAGCCTGCAGACCCAGCTCCATACTGCTGGTTCTCGAGACCCCAAAAGACCCTGTGCACCTAGGACATTATGCAAAGAGCAGAAAGGTGAGTTGAGAGTGGATGGAATCACATTATGCGACAATCTACACAAGCATATGAGACACTGAACCTAATTCTGTATCTCCTGCATCTGAAAACGGCACCCCAGCTGAGCACAACAGACCTCTGTTGTCTCTTGTTTACCACCACAGCAGACTTGGTTTTTTACCACCCCTGCTCAGCCAATTCCTGGCAGGTAGCACACATTCGATAAGTATTTGTTGGCTGACTCAACGAATCGGACAAAAGGATTGGGAGATCTCTATCAGTTTTGTGGGTTTATTTCGTCGGGTTCTCCTCTCAACACACACGCTATGGTCTAAGACAATAATTCTCAATTCTGACATCAAAATCACAATCAGGTTATTTGATGAGTGGGGACGCCGAGTTGGGGTGTTTGTGGTTCATACAGCGGAATCAGCCATAGAGCTTTGAACATGTACCGATGTCTGATGCCATGCTTCATTTGGTCTGGGACAAGCCTCTGGCTTCAGTATATTCTAAAGACATTTTGGTGATTCTTACCATTCCGATAGGAGAGGGGGAGAAATCTATAGCAGTGGTTCTCAAAGTGTGGCTCCTCAAACAAAGAGCCTCACTGGGGCACCTGGGTGGCTTAGTCGGTTAAGCACCCGACTTTGGCTCAGGTCGTGATGTCATGGTTTATGGGTTCGAGCCTCGCATCTGGCTCTGTGCTGACAGCTCGGGGCTTGGAGCCTACTTTGGATTCTGTGTCTCCTTCTCTCCCTCTCTCTGCCCCTCCCCTGCTCATGCTCTCTCAAAAATAAATGTTAAAAAAAATTTTTTTTAATTAAAAAAAAAAAAAAGGATAGCCTCAGCACCACCTGAATGCTTACTGAAATGTGACTATTTGGGTCCCTTTCCAGATTTCCTGGGAGGAGGTTAAAAAAAAGTCACTGGCGGCAATGGTGTTTTGATTTTACAAGCCCTTCAGGTGAGTCTGTTGCACTAGAATGTACCACCGAACTGGACCAATGGAGGCCAAATGCTCGTTCCCTGCAGCTCCAAGCTCCAGAGTGGGGAGACGGGCTAAGATTCCTTCCTGGGGCTCAGAGCCTGAGATACACAATCTACCACTCAGGACGGCAGGAGCCGCAGCAGCTCCAGGGCATATGTCACCATTCTCCTGTTCTAAAAATTGCTACATCTGTACATGCACGAGCTAATAAAAACGTCTTCGCCACAGGGTTGAGAGCTTTATTATGCACTGTCACGTGCCCCGACTCTTCCCAGCTTTCTCCAGCCAGCCGACTGCATGCTCACCGAGGGCAGGTAGATAACCTGGCTCCTGGCTCCTCCTGCCCTGAGCCCATCAGGACATCCTGTGCAGCCTCCATCATCTTCCATTGGCTCTCTGGTCTCCTCCCTCATTCTCAGGGGTCCTGCCTGCTTCACTTGTCCTCTTCATTCATGGTTTCCCCCACTCCTCCAGCAAGACTCAGGCTCCTGCAGCCTTCGCGTGGAACTTTCCAAAGACCAGCCCTCACAAAGGGACAAGATCCTACCTGCTCCACCTCCGGCAGAAGCCCCAAGATTGTTTAAGGACTTACAGTAAGGACAAAGGGGAGAGCAGGGCCCCTTCAGAAAGACCAAACAGGAAAGCAGGACCAGCCAGAGGAGACGTAATTTACCAATCTGGCAAGAAGGAGGAAGTGGAGTTTCAGGGTCAGACCGCTGCCAGCCCCCACTCCACTCTGATGAGCCAAATGACCTAATCACATTCTGTATCTGCGATGCAGTTTGCACATCAGTACAACTGGGGAAAAGAACCATCAGCCCACTGGGGAAGTACTCAGTGATCTGTGAAAATATCTGATGGTATGTTGTTGTTTTCCCAGGCCCTTGCACAACACCTATCAGAAAGGGAGGAGGGGAAGGGAGGAGAGGGAAGGGAGGAGGGAGGGAGGCCACCCCTTGACATTAATCAAGTGCACACACATCTCTCCACCCATCTCCTGGGATCTTATTCGAAGCCTGGTGTGGGCTGGTCAGGAAGAATGTGAGCAGGATACACACCTAACAGACCTGGTGTGACCCGGGGAGTCTTTTCACGACACTTGTGCTTGGGGGGAGCTCCCGAGCTGGTGATAGAGGCCCTCGGGCTGGTAAAGAGTAAGGAGAAGACAAGAAGAGGAAGAAGAAGAAGAAAAAAGACAAAAAGATGGAGTGACAAGGTAATTAAAGCAACAACATACAACAGCTTACGTTTGTCCAGGGCCGCTATGTGCATGTCCTAGACTACAGGCTTCTCGTGGACCATCTCATTCACCCCCAAACAGCCACATGGGGGTGTGCTAATAGCGGGGAGCTAGGGTGTAAAGAAATTTGACCAAAGACTCACATCATACAGGAACGTCTGTGTGTAGCCCTGTGCCTGGCACTGCTCCTACCCCGGACTGTGCTCACCCCTTCTCTAGTATCTGTGACCACACTGCAAGTCCCTCTGTGCCCATGTCCCTCTGAGGAAAAGGGTAGTGATAACACCCACCCTGCTATGTTGTTACAAGGATTAAATGCATTAATTGACATGTAGAACTTAATGCAAAGCCTGAAACCTAACAAAAGTTCAATAAATGGTGGTCGTGATGAGAAGGCAGATGATGATGATGATGATGATGATGATGATGATGATGATGGGAGGAGGAGGGGGAGGAGGAGGGAGGCAGCGTAGGGACCTTTGAAGCCTGAACATCCAGCCAGACTTGGCACCTCGCTGGCATTCAGAAGGTGTGTGTGGTGGAAGGCATGCATGCAGGAATGTGGGTCTGAAGGTCTGCCCAGCCCTGAGTCAGCCCCAGCCTTCCCTACTTGGGGGTCCCCAGTCTGAACATGAGAGACCCATGTTAATGCTCGCCCTGCCCTCAGGGAAAGGTTTTCCTCTCAATCAGGAGTCCTCAAGGAGCTGCTCCTTCCCACCCAGAACACTGAGATCACAGCACTGAGGCAAATCATCCTGTAGGCGCTCCAGGGGAGGGTCAGACCCCCGTCCGCACTGGAGACACTGACAGACTCTGCAACTGGCCAACAAGGCTGATTCCATCCAGCTGTCAATCTCTCCAGCCTCAGTTTCCTCTCCTGAAACACAGGTTATAAAGGCTACCCCACCAGGTGTCCTGAGAAGTGAGCAGATATATGGAAATGCAGTAAAATGGAGCCCTACCCCCATTCCTTAACCACACCAGCACCTGCACAGACATGGCTTCACTCCATTACCAGTCTTACCCAGTGAGCTGCCTGTGCTTATTCGCCCTCCAGCCCCTCCCTCCACCCTGCTCTGGGCACTGGGATGCTGACCTGTGTGAATGACAACTCTCAGGTCCATCTGGAAGAAGGTGCTGACTAGAGATCGGAGGGTGGAAGGAAAGTAGGGTGAGGATGTGGACTCCGGCTCACCCTTGCGGGTGCATTTGTGAATGGCTGCACTGTGGTCCTGAAAGCCGCAGTTCCTGTCCTAGTCCCCTCTACAGTGACAGCTGGGTTCCAGCGAGCCCTCCTGACCCCGCCCCTTCCCCTTGAGGTCTAGGGTGGTAGGTAAAGGCTCGCCAGCATTCCTAGCCCAAAAGTGCTTCCCTGCCTCTTGCTGATTTTCCCTTCATCCTCCTGAGCCATTATAAATAGTCCATCTATTGAACTCAACTCCATTTGAGAGCATCATCTGTCTCCTCCCAGGACCCAGAAAGCCCAGGCTCCTCTTTGGGTCCATAATGTTCACCATCACTTGAGCACGTTCTTCAAGTCCTATCTTTTCCAAGAAACCTCCCCGGATCAGCCGAAAGTAGATCTCGAGCAGACTTTCCGCCCACCATTTAGCCTGTGTCTCCTTGTCAGAGTGCACTCCACACCCACAACCTGCCCACCAGTCCAGAGTGGCACGGGCTCTCCTTAGCCCCTCCACACTTCCCACTGCACCCAGCCCAAGCAGGATGTTCTCTGAGAGGTTTTAGGAAACATTTCCTCCCTCATTCACACCCAGAGAGCATCGCTTCAGCGCTTCTGGTTTAAACACCAACGATTTTTCACACTGACCTTTTCTCAGTCCGTGACTCACAGAAGGGCTCGCTTGGAAAAGTGCCTCCCACAGTCTCCATCCCCCACTGGCCTTCAGAGACCCACAGACTACCAAGCCTTCATAAAGGTCATCTGTCCCCATCCCCTCATTGTGCTGATGGGGAAGTGGAGCCCAGGCTGCTTAAGCCACAGATGAGCCTGTAACGGGAGGAAGACCTCCCAGCCCATTGTCTTCCCAGACCCCTGTGCACCTGGCCTTGTATAGACAACCTCACGTATCTCCGGGCTTCTTTACTGAAGGTTCCCAGACCCACAGGAGCAGGCAGAAATGTGCTCCGGGGTTTCGGGAAGCCTGAGGAATAACACGCTGCCTCTTCTTGGAGGTTTCTTCTCTTTTGAGTTTCAGGGGAGGAGAGTGAAGCAGGTTAAGTACACTCAGGGCCAGGACTAGGGTAAGGCAAGTGAGGCATTTGCTTTTTGGAGAGCGGGGTGGGGGGGGGGGTGCGGAAAATTGAAGAGGGCACCAAAAAACTCAGTAAACAAAATATTAAAATAATATTTTAATGCAACATCTTTTAACTCAAAATTAATGCCACAAGATCCATGCCAAACAAAGTATCACAATTTTAAGTAAAGGTAGACCCCAATTCTACATGTGGATAATCCCACCTGCCTGCCCCACCCTAATCCTGTAACCGGTTCTGATAAAACTTTATTCACCAAAAGGGGTGGTCAGTTGTGCAGACTGAGTTTTTTTCAACATTGCATTAAAATGTTATTCATCTTGACAACTAGAGTTGTTTGGTGTCTTCTTAAATTTGGGGCCTAAAGCAAGCACCTCACTCTCCTCCGGTCCCAGCCCACTTGCTGTAAGTCACTTAAACTATACAAAGATCAAGCAAGCAGAGTTAAAATGCCGAGTGGAATACAAGACCTAGGGATTTTCAAGGTAAAAAAACAGATTTCAAAAGCATTTCATGGGTGATGCTGTCAACCTCCTGGGGGGTCTACGCTCGTCCTCCCTGGATTTAGGGGCCCTTCCCGGAAACAGCACTGAACACGATTTTTCCCGGTAAATCAGGTGAATGGTTTGGGTCCACTTTGGAGGTGAGGAAGCTGACGTTGAAAGAGGTTTGGTGAATCGTTACATGTGACCACGTGAGTACCAGATGGGACCCGGGCCAACAGCTGGCCACTTGGCAGAGTAAAGGCACATTTGCATCTGAACCCCATTCCTGGTGTTGCAAAAAGAGACAAGTGACCCGAATATGCCTCCGCTAACTTGTCAACCCACTTCTTCCCACACCAGGTGCGCAGAGCTTCTGAAATAACAGGTTAGTCACCATAATTGTCACTTGGGTGAGAAATTTCAGGGGTATGGCAGAAATCAAACAGCACCTCAGTTACAGGCAGGCAGCTTTTCGGAAGGACACATTGCTCCACGTGAGTTCCACATCGGATCAAATTAGGCCCTACGGGTGACCACCTGAACCTGAAGGTTGGGGCTTGGTGCCCTCTGTGTCAAATGCGTCACCCTCCCCCTCCTCTATGGAACAATCACTCTCCCTCCCCACAACCCTGGCCAATTCTGCATGAATTTCAAGACTCAGTTCACACATCAGCCCTTTGCAGAAGCCGCTCGCAACACCTCTCCTGCATTTATTCATCCGCTAACTCATTCATCCGTTCCATAAATACCTGCTGAATTTATTCAGCCCAGCACAGCAAGAGGCTCTGAGGGTCCAGTGGGGAACAAAGGGACATGGTTGGGACCCCAGTCTATTGTCCCCATGCCATGTGGTCTCTCCCACGCTCCGGTGTTAGAATGGTCTCACACTGAACTTCACTGGTACAATTCTCCCCAACTTGACTGGAGCTTCACGAAGGCTTTTTTCTCCATCTAAATCCCCAGGACATAACAGGCCATGGCCTAGAATAGGTGCTCAATAAAAACGGGACTGAGAGACCAGACTGGTGTTTATCTTGCTTTGGTGTTTCAGGTGGTGTATCTGGGCCTTGTGGCCGTGCGCCATGCCCTGCGGCCATCGTTGTCTTGGCCCACATTCCCATTTGGGACGTAAGCGGCGGACAGAGCTGCCTGTTCATCCAAGAGGCAGCATCAACAGGCCTGGGCAGGAGTGTGTCCTATAGCTCTAATTGGTACACATTCTTGAGCCAGCGATCCACGGGCTGTTGAAAGGTTTCAACGCAAGCACGACTAATGTCACGTTTTTGATTGGAAAGTGGGGAAAGAGCTCTCAGCGAACCACTCTCCTTAATTACGTGAGGCCAACACCGCCTCAAGTAAAGCCGTGGAAGCCTGTTTCTGTCTCTGGCCCCAGCCCTCCTCCTATCCCGCCTGCTGACCAGCACAGACAGGTGAAAAGCCAAGGCCTGCTGGACGAATCAGCAAAAGGACCTGGGTGTTGTATGTAAGCCAATTTGACAATAAATTATATTAAAAATAAAAAAATAAAAAAAGGACCTCTAAGACCATCTGCTTGGGACAGTGGGACTGTGCGTGATTCTCCGTGGCATCAATTCCTAACATACACTCCCGTCCCCAGATCCCTCATGCGAATCTGTAGACAGTGTTCACCTGGACATCCCTGTATGCAGCCAAATTATGGATCGGCCCAGGAGGGGCCAGGCGACACCAGGAAGCCCCTAGACAAGTGCAGGGGGCCTCAAGCCCACAAAGTCACTGATCTCACAACGGAGGCCCAAGGGGGTAGTGGCCCAGGCCACTGGATTATCATACGCTCAGGGCATGGCACCCATTTCTTTCTCCCACCGGCCTCCTCCCTGGCCTCCCAACTCGAGTCCGCACAATTTCCTTTCCACAGCTCAGCCTTTGCCACGCACTTCCAAGACCCACCTGTACACATTGGCTGACCTTGGTTTGGGAGGCCTTCCCCAATCTCATTTCCCCACCTCCCAGACAGCTGTGTTTCCGAACGTCCCCCAAATTGAAACCTCTGCGTAGATTCAAGGGCACATGCAAGCAGACCTGTCTCTTTTCTAAACCTCATCCACACCCTGGGCCCACATCCACTTCCACATGCACACTTCCACACACATAAGCATTTCTCATTTTCCTCCCCGCCCCCGCCCCCCGCCTCTCTCATATCCAGGTTTATCCAGCATCAGTTGAATGCCTACCATGTGCCAGGGGAAGGGGATCAATAGTTTTCTTGAGTATCAACATAGGCCAGGCCTTTAGACTCCCCCCACTTTGAACCTGTGTCCCATGTAGATATAATTAGGACTGCCATTTTACAGTTTACAGACTGAGCCAAGAGCCCACAGATACGTGGTGGTCAGCACGACCTGCTGTCCCACCTTTCTACTACAGCCTCCAGTCCCCTGCCCGCCTGTCCAAATTCTGCCCATCCAGGTCGGACCCCACATCTGTGAGGTTGCTATATGCCTTAAGGCCTGAGTGGGGAAAAAAGATGATGGCATGTTCAAGTGGGTAATTTAGGGAGAGTCTGGTGAAGGGTCTATTCCCATAGGTGTGGGCAGGATACAGGGAAAGCCACCAGAAATGGTTCAAGGCAGGGCCCAAGGGCTCATGACAGCAGGGAGCTATCCCCACCACAGGCCTGAAGAGAGGAGGGTGTGGGGAGAACTGCCAGAACCCAAAGCCAGAACTAGACAGACAGTCGTGTGCTAAGGGGTCTGTGACTTTAGGTCATTAGATGCATCCAGCCCTTGAGCACCCACGGAAGGACCCCCCCCCCCACACCACCACTCCGCATTCCCTTGGGACACTCACCACTGACCCAAACCGACAGGAAGCCAGAGGCCAAGAGGACAAATGATGTTTCAAAACAATCAACAAAAAACCAGGGACACCCACCGCTTTCCGGGGAAGAGTTCCTGTCCCCAGTCTCTGAGATGCACAGAGTCTCATCGGCTACTACATCACTCCAGGCTGACGCCAATTTCGTGGTCCTCCCAACCAAGCCCTCGGATCATCGAGTGCCAGTTTATAATCATCGTTTCTTCTTCCACTGCCCATTCAGCATCCCCTCACGCTCTGCCAGGAAGAACCCTGGACCCTGGCGGTGAATCAGGCCTCATTCTTTGCGGTGCGAGTCCCCAGTGGTCTCATCTTTTTATTGGGTTGCCATGGCCGGATTGGCCAGGACTTTGAGAAGGGAGCATTAAGAGGTGACCCAGCCGAGCCTCCTGAGGGTTTCAAGCATAATCCTCCCCATGCACCGCCTGTGGGATAGCAGTGGCAATTGGGATCATTTTCCTTGGGTCAGTTCAGCGACCTCCACCCCCCCTTCTTTGCCTGTGGTTTAGCAGCACAAAGAACCCACAATGTCCAGGACGTGTTTTAAGTTTCCGATTTCGAAAATCCATGCTTGTGTTCCCTCCCATGATTCCTCCTATGGGCACCAGGGCCTCTCAGTTTAGAATATTAAGAGTAACCTCTGCTTACAGTGACAAGGTGTCACTTGCATAAATTACCACATTTCACTCTCCTGTGTGCCCCTGTGAGGTGAATGGCCCTCACCTGGTCTATAGGTGAGGAAACAGAGGCTCAGAGCAGTGGATTCATTTTCCTGTTGAAACACAGAATCCGGTTTGAGCACTGGTACGGGACTCTAAAGCTGGGGTCCTTTTTCCCACCCCAGGCTCTGCCTCCAGAACTATACTGGCCACCAGCACCCCGTGAGTGCTACAGGTTCGTGCCCAGACAGACACACAGACAGCCTTTTGGACTCCTAGGGGCCATAATCCATTTGCCTCCATGTCCTTTGCTCCACAGGCTCCCAACACTGCAGAACCGGGGGAGCAAAACATCCTCTTCACCCCTCACAGGGGGCCGGAGCCCCAGGCCTCCTCCTCCAGACCGACCGGGTTCCAGCATCACCTGGAAGCGCCTTCTGTGAAAAGAGCGACAGCCCTGTCAGCTCTGCTGGAAGGCTGACACGGGTAAGAGCAGGGACCTTGCTGGGGCCGGCGGGTTTAACTGGAAATGGATCCTCCAGACAAATCACCTTCACAAAACCCCAAAGCCTCCTTCCCGTCATGCCCCTTCAAATTAAAAGAGTTCCCTCTACTAATATATTAATTAAAATGAAATATTAATAGCCGACCTCTATTATTTATTGGCTGTTTTTGGAGAATAAAATATTGAGATCCAAAGAGGAATCAATTTTGATGAAAACTCCCTCTCCTGAGCAGGCTGGATTCGTGTCACATAATAAAGAGATAAGCTTATCAGCTGCATCAGTTCAAAGACGTCTGCTGTAAATGTTGATTTTAAACCAATAAGAAGATTATAAGCACTGTCATAAAATATCTTTCCAGGATGTAAATTATTCAAAGCCCTCCGTGGGCAGACACAGTATCTCATGCCTCAGTGATCCCCATTCTGTGCAACACATTTCATTTATTAAAGCCAGAGAGGGCCTCTGTTGATAAAGCCCCCTAAATAAATGATAACCCTCATCTCCTTCTTCCGAATTATTTCCACGATTAGAATTCAAAATGTTTGTGCCAGAGGTGTCGAGAGGCACGGCTTCTATAAGTGATGCATATGTCTTCATGGGGGAGCTCAGCACCACGGCCGCCAAGCCCCCTTCTTTGGAGGAGGGCAGTGGGTCCAGCCCCGGAAACGAGTTCTGAGTGCTCGTCTTGACAACGTTTGAGCTTCAAGATGAAGCAGGGAATGTCATGAACCAGCTTGGAGCCCAAACCTTCTCTGCCACTCAGGTTGACCCTGACCCTGGACATGTGACTTAACCTCTGTACGTCGGAGTCTTCACACGGTGGGGGAAGGGAATAATATGCGTACCCACTGGGCACGGAGTCTGGTTCATTGTGCCTTCTCAGTCAGTACTAAGCGGGTAGACGGCCATGGCACACACCCCATGGGGCATGCCGCATCTGGTCCTTTCCCAGTGTCCTGGAGCCTCCTACAGTGTCCTGGGCAGTTCCTCCTGCCCCAGAGGGTAAGTGAGAGGGCCCTTCCTGCACCCATCTCTGGCCTTTGTTCACACAAAAGCCAGATAATCCCTACCCATCTTTTAAGACCCAATTCCAATGCCATGTCCTCTTCAAAGAATTCCACGATTTCTTCTTCCCTTGGATTTTTTCTTACCCTTTCGTCCTTTCTCAAGTGCATCCACCCTCCGCCAAGCGTTGATCTGGTAGCTTTTCAGGAAACGTCTTATGCCATCTTCATCACAGCCTTCACTGCAAGGTAAGCCCTGTGGTCCGTATTTTGTAGAAGAAGGAATCAGGCTCAGGGAGGTTCAGCATGTTGCTCAAATCACACACTGAGTAAGTGAGGAGGTTGGTCCTCCAACCAGCTTTGGCCCGATACCGAAGCCCATCCTCTTTCTTTTCTACTCCCAGTCCTGCTGCTGGACTCATAGCTCAGGGCTTCCTATCAGGGCTTCACTTATTCTGCTGAGTGTGCCTGGGTTTTGCTGGGAATGGGCCTCTATCCCCAGAGAATCATTCAGTCCCCCACACGGAGCCCTCAGGGCCTCCGGGAGCACTAGGCCTAGAGTTCATCACGGACACTACAGCCCCAGCTGCCCGCATCCCAGCTCGCCCAGGCCTGCTCTGCTCATGGTGCCCAGAGTCTCCGAAGAGTCTCCTCCCCCGGCCCAGCCCAGGATGACGACGGTAATGGCCACTATTTCTCTTCCCTCTCCATTCACCATTCTGTCCTTCAGTTTCCCCAACTAGAAAATGGTAATGAACAACGGTACTTCTCCCAGGCAGCAGCTGTGATGATTAGATGGGATCAGGAAAGTAGAGGATGTTGGACAAGCCTGGCACACAGTCAGAGCTCAACGAGACCAGCTACTGTTATCTTGAAGGTTTCTGACTACTTCCTTCTTTTTTAATTTTTTTAATACTAAAAAAAAAATTTTATGTTTATTTATTTTTGAGAGAAAGAGTGTGAGCGGGGGAGGAGGAGAGAGAGGGAGACGCAGAATCTGAAGCAGGCTCCAGGCTCCGAGCTGTCAGCACAGAGTCCAATGCAGGGCTTGAACTCAGGAACAGCAAAATTATGACCTGAGCTGAAGCCGGATGCTCAACCGAATGAGCCACCCAGGCGCCCCTTTAACATTTACTTATTTTTGAGAGACGGAGACAGAGCATGAATGGAAGAGGAACAGAGAGAGAGGGAGACACAGAATCCAAAGCAGGCTCCAGGCTCTGAGCTGTCAGCACAGAGCCCGACGCGGGGCTTGAACCCACGAACTGTGAGATCGTGACCTGAGCAGAAGTCAGATACTTAACTGACTGAGCCACCCAGGCGCCCCTGACTATTTCCTTCTGACTTCAAATCCATGCCTTCCCCATGCTGCCCTGAGCACGTGCGTCCCCACAGCAGGAGCCTGGCAGAGGGTGCCTGGTCAACCGGCTGTGAACTGCTAGTAAACTCTTTCATGTTCTCCAAAGCCTATGCCAATCAGCTCCAGGTACAGCCTCCCGAGACAGCAGGGGGCGCACAGGCTCTGGAATCAGGCTGGGGCAGGAAGCTTGCTGGGACACCTTCTGGTGGACAGTTCCGGATGAGTCACTCGGTCCTCCCCCAGCCTTTGCTTCCACATCTCTACAGTGGGGCTGGGAGACAGAGCTAGATGCCAAAGCTGCAGGGTCACCGTAGCTGGAAAGAGAATGTGGTCTACAGCGCATTTGACCGGGACACTGTAAAAACTCACTTCCTTCTTCCCTTCCACCTTTGCCTCTTGCTTGTCCTCTCTCCTCTCCCAACTCCCTACCTGCTGGTCTTCTGCCTCTGCACCATCCGTTACGAACACCATCAACAGGGCACTCTATTCCACTGGCAGCCTGCTCCTACACATTTGGGGTATCTTGTGCTCACCCACCAATCATTTTGACCTCAACTCCCCAGGGCCGCAATAAAGGCTTCAGAGACAAGGATCGAAGTCGGCCTTACCTTGAGTGACAGGAGCTACTGGGACATGTTCCACAAACATCCATGGAAGGAATTATTCTCATCAACCAGGAAAGGGGACATTTGGCAATAAGGAGGGCCCCCCCCAACCAAGCTGTAACGCTCTCGATCTCCCTCCAAGCTACATAGTTAAATCCATTATTCTCAGCCAATACTAGGAAAACAAAACAGTGTCTCGCTGTGAGGATGATGCCAAACAAAGCTGATTAACCGTCCAACAAAGTGTTTTAATATTTCCATATGCCCAATAAAATAACACACATAGACACAATAAAACAACGCACGAATCACTGGCAGTGTGCATGGAGATCGCAAGTTTCCTACCAATTCATCGGAAAGAATGGGTGCTTGGAATTCTCTCCCACCCAGGACACAGACGCCGTCTAATACATTTTGTTCCCACAGCATCCTGCCTCGTCAAAGGCTGACGATCAGACAAGCGAAGCCAGTGCTACGTATGAATCTTGCACAAGTATCACCTTGGGAAAACAGAACCAAAACAAATTGAGAAATCATATAAATAATTACTCTGAGCTTCAACTCCAACATGAAAAAGGAAGGCACGCGGGCATAAATGCTAATTAATATGACTGTTCAATTACAGGGTCACAAATTAATAAACCGGAATTACTCCAGATTTCCAGCAGGCATCCCATCTCTGCATGTGATCTCGGAGGTGTGGGCACAGGGAGACAAATGCTTAGCTTTCCTTTGCCAGGTGCCCAGCTGGAATGGCATCAGGAACGGGGAAGGTGAAGCCCCTGTGCAAAAGACCAGATCCTCCTAGCCCCGCCTCTCTGTCAGACGCGTTGAGGCCTCAGGGACACCAGCAGATGCAACCTTCCGCCATGGTACCCTCCCTAATTAGGAAATCATTCCTCACATAGCTTTGAGGTCCCCACCACCCCATGCTCAGGACAAAATGAAACCCAACACAACCAAACTGCAGGATTTATTAAGTAGCTACTATATACGTCAGGCACTCTGTCTCTCTCTGTCTCTCTGTCTCTGTCTCTCTCTCTCTCTCTCTCACTTTATTTTGGTTTTTGATTTCCCAAAGTAATACTTTGGAAAAATTCATACACATCACTTGTTTCGCATGCCTGATTGTCAGCTCTTGACAAGGCAGGATGCTGTGACAGCAAAATGCATATCAGACCTCGTCTTGTAGGTGGTGTCATCTACATGGGAGTAATCATCCCATTATACTGCCTTGAAAACTGAGGCTCCAGAGGTCAGCTGATCTGATTTTGCCAAAGCCATATCACTAGAAAACAAAGGGTTCTGGGATGCCTGAGAGGCTCAGTCGGTTAAGCATCAGACTTCAGCTCAGATCATGATCTCGTGGTTCGTGGGTTTGTGCCCCATGTCGAGCTCTGTGCTGACAGCTCAGAGACTGGAGCCTGCTTTGGATGCTGTGTCTCCCTTTTTCTCTCTGTTCCTCCTCTGCTCAAGCTCTCTCTCTCTCTCTCAAAAATAAACATTTTTAAAAGTTTTAGAAAACAGAAGGTTCTGGATTCAGAACTCTGGGTGCCTGAGCTCAAAGTCTGTGCACATTTCAATACACCCAGCCTCTTTCTAGAAATCAGAATGCAGCTACAGCATTCATTCAATCATCTTCTCATTCACTAAAGTCAGTCATAGACCTACAATGTGCCAGCTTTAGACTATGTTCTGGAAATACAATGGTGAGCAAAAACTGACCCAGAACCCACTTTCAAGGAACTTACGTGGGAAGCAGGAGAGGATGCCACAGATTAAATAATCACACAGATATGTTTATTTCAACAGCCTTTGGTCAGGGCTTCATAGGTGAGAGAATAGGGGCTATGAGAACTTGTAAAAGTAAGGGCCGAGGGGCGCCTGGGTGGCGCAGTCGGTTAAGCGTCCGGCTTCAGCCAGGTCATGATCTTGCGGTCCGTGAGTTCGAGCCCCGCGTCGGGCTCTGGGCTGATGGCTCAGAGCCTGGAGCCTGTTTCCGATTCTGTGTCTCCCTCTCTCTCTGCCCCTCCCCCGTTCATGCTCTGTCTCTCTCTGTCCCAAAAATAAATAAACGTTGAAAAAAAAATTTTTTTTAAAAAGTAAGGGCCGAGTGGTCTGGAAAATCTCCCCTGAAAAAGTAATGCTTGAAGTGTGAAAGATGAATATGAATGTATAACATACAGAAGAATATGTATGAATATAGAGTTTTCTATACTGGCTCTGTTTTCTTCCCACCCATTCACCCTCCACTTGCTCCAAACTAATGTGCCTTCGGCATTCCCCTCACTTTGCCTCAGGAGTTCGCGTGATGAATCTCATGGTCATTTTCAATCCTCTGTTTACTTGAGCCTTCAGGCATTTTGGACAGAGTTGATCACTTCCTTCTCCTTGAAATCATCCCCCCTTGACTTATGAGCCAGAAATTTACTTGTTTTCCTCTTGCCTCTATGGATCCCCTCTGAAAATTGCCACATCATCATTCTGTAAGTGTTCTTATATCCTTTCCCTGGACAACTTCATTCCTTCCAACAGCATTATTGAGCACTCCACAGTGGTGATTCCCCCATTTGTATCTCCAGCCCAGACCTTTCCTCTGGACTCCAGGTCTGTATTTCCCAGTTGCCCGATGGACAGCTGCTTTTGGAGGTCTCACAGGCACCTCAAATTCAGTATGACTAAAACTGAGTTTGTCTTGTGACTCTGACTCTATCTCAGAGCCATCTATCCCACTGACAAGACAGACCCCGAGCAACACGTGTGATCTCTTTTTCTCCTTGCCTATGTGACATCCTGAACAATAGCTCCCAAAGACATCCAGGTCCTTATCCCTGGAACCTTATTGGCAAAAGGGACATTGAAGACATGATTAAATTAAGGGATTTTAAATATCTTCAGCCTCAGAGTGGAGGGATCATCCTGGATTATCAGGCTGGGCCCTAAATGTAATCACAGGGGTCCTTAGGAGAGGGAGGCAGAGGGCAATGAGATAATGGAAGCAGAGAGTGAAGTCATGCAGCCATAAACCAAGGAGTGCCAGCAGCTGCTAGAATATTCAAGAGGCAAGGGAACGGAATCCCCTCCCTGGGGCCTCAAGGAAAACCCAGCACTGCAAATACTTTGACTTTTAACCCTTTAAGACTCCTTTCTGACTTCTGGCCACCAGGATTGTAAGAGAACAAATTGCTGTTGTTTTAAGCCATAAGCTTCTGATATTTGTTACAGCAGCAACGGGAAACTACTACACCCTACTGTAACATATATGCTACCAAATTGCCTTTATTTTGCTGTCAAAATAATTCTCAAATGCATCTACTTTTCCCCATCTCCACAGCCCCTTCCCTGGGACCATCTTCTGTCATCTCTCAATCTGTGTGCAGATGCCACAGCCTCTGGCTTCCCATGGATCCTTTGACAAAAAGCAAAATCGCTGGCACGGCCCCCTACTAACTTGTTTGTCCTGGTCCCTGCCTCCCTTCCCAGGCTTATCTTGTACCCAGACACGCACCGGCCTTCTTTTAATTCGTGGAGGGTACTAATCCCCTATCCACCACAGCGCCTTTGAACAACCTTCTTCCTTGGCTTGGGGTGCTAAATGTCATGTCCTCATCCTGTTCTCTCTGATCTCCCAGAACTGGGTTTGTCCAGCACATACACTTGCAATTTCACATTAATTTCTAGAACTGTATCGTGTATGTCTAACTCCCAAGCTAGTTAGTAAGGCCTCAGAGGACAGGCTAGTTATGGCTGGGTGTGCCCACCACTGTATCCTCAGCATCTAATATAACACCTGGCAGAGAGCAAGTGCTTAACAAATATGTTGGGATGACTCCCAAAGCCTAATAGACTGTCTTTGGGCATCTTTGTGGATAAGGTGAGTGATCTCAGTAGTTGGCTTTGTCCCACCCCTTCTAGACACACAGTTAGAGAAAGGGGGGAGGGGTATAATGACACGGACTTGATTGCACTCAGCAATGGCCAAGGAAACTCCAGAATGAGAACTTCACCTTCCCCGGTGCCATCTTCTAAAGACAGGCATGGGGCGGGGTTCTCATTAATTTAGTATTCATAGGAGAGAAAGTGATGAGCTGTGGGAGTTTTTACCACTGGCCTCCCCTCTCTCCATTTCCAGCCCTGTAAAGGTTCCTTGGCCATTTTCCCTTCAGTGTCTTAGATGAAAGCACTTCGGAAATTATCTAATTATAGACCAGAGCCTTTAAATAGTATTCTGTGCCGGGGCTTACGTGAAGGCACGTCATAGGCCACTTGGGGTCGGAGGTGGCTCTGCATTAGCCAAAGCCCCTCTTTATCAATTTTAGGTACTGCGATTTCACATAGGAACTTTTTATTAAAGGTTTTTGTGCCCAGAAAGAAAAATTTATAAAAGGTATGACTTATGTTATTTGTGCCACACTTCATAGTTTTCAAAATATTTGATTTTTTTTTCCATTCAGTTTCCTGTAAACCCACCAAACTAGAAGGAGATTATTTACTCCAGTGGATAGATCAGAAAATGGCTCAAGGAGCTTAGGTAACTCACCCCAGATCACAGATCTGGTACAGGAAAGAACTTGGACTCCAGTCCAGGACACTGGCCTTTATATAAGCCATGGAATAGTGATTTGATCCCATTTTATGGGCTTGTTTATTCATTAAGGAGATGACTTCAATGAACATTTAGGTTTCTTATGTACAGAGAAAGTAGTGTACCATTTTAGATGTGGCAAGGTTAGGTGGAAAGATTACGAGTAAATTTACTGCCTTTTTGTGCTTCTCTGTAACTTCTACAATGTACTTGCGTTAATTTCATATTTAGAAACAGTAGAAAATAAAGAAGTATTAATTTGAAGTAGATCAGCGGGTAAACAGAGGAAGGTCTCTAACTCACCTTGGGAGGGCGAGGGAGGTGACTGATTATTTGGAAATGGCTCTGAGCCTTGATGATAAAAGCAGATGTTATTCAAGCAAGGAAGTGGGCAGTGACGTGATACTGGGTTAAACCAACTCTTAGCTTCTGAGACAGACAGACCTGCTTCACCAATTACCCTTTGTGTGAGTCTCAAGTCTCTGGAGGAATGGAGGAAATAAACCAACCGACCTATATTGGTCAAGGGCCTTGATCAGAAGTCGCAGACACACAATTTAAACTAGCTTAGAGTGCGGAAGGAATTCGCTGAGTTCCATAAATGAGGAACTAAGGAATCTCATTGTAGAAATGGCTCTCGTTCCATCTATGAACTCTGCCTTCCCATCCTCAGCTCTTAAGCACACTCTCCCCATGTGACTGGAAATGTGGGCACCAGCAGGCTTGTTGTTATTTTCCCAGACTGGCAACCCTGATGGGAATAAAACCTCTCTCGGAGCCCACATATTAAGCCCAAGGGTGATTCTGATAGGCCACGCTTGAATCCCGTGGCCACACCCCCTTTCTCAGAACGAATCACTGTGACCAGGTAATAGGGAGTAGGATGGGCCCAGCCAATCCCATGTGCCCACCTCTGTGCCCAGTGGCCTTCTTCCTGGGGACACAGCTCTCTTGTCATGAATGCTGAACCAGGCAAACTCCTGACTAAGACAGATGAGGTGAGCATTTCCACTGGCCAGAGGGTCCAATTTACGTGTGCTGTTAGAAAGTTTAATTAGCTCATGAAATGCATTAAATGATAAGTAAGTTTTGCTAAGCAGCATTCCAATACTTAGCAGAAGGGGGTAGGGGAAGAGAAAAACTTTAAAATCAAGGTGACAATACAAAAATAAGGGAATTTAGTTAGGAAAAAAAATAAGATCATAAAAAGTTAGGTTCTGGAGAAAATCGTCACGGCACAAGGTTCAGAGAAAACAGGTATGGGGCCCCTTACATGGACTAAACCCTGGATGGCCACCAAGTTCTTCCCTGTGATGTTTGCTCCTTAACTACTCTTTGCAAATTGCAGACAAGAATTGCAGAAGATGTTCCTCCCTCAATAAAACTCCAAATAAATTAGATATTGAACACGACACTGAGATCCTGGCAAGATGCACACAAAAAATCGGGCCTCGAGCTGTTGAGAGGTGACAAATTGTCAGTTTCTCTTTAATAAGATTGTGTCTCATCGCCATCTCCTGTAAGGGATTTGATGGCTTTTGTGTTTAACCTGTGAAGATTAAAATCAATTCCCAGCTAGAGCTGGAAGCTCCAAACCATACAGCTGCAAATATATCAATTAATCAATCAATCAGTCAGTCAATAGATCAGCAAGACTGTACTGAAGATCAGTTAATTCTTGCTGGGCATCTGGGGCAGGGAAAAGAATTAGAAAAGCTGCCCCTGCAGATGCTAGATGAAGGAAGCCCTGATTCAGAAGACATTAAGTCCAACTTTAAAGGCAACAGCAAACCTCTTTCTATTAGAATTACGCTGGGTCAGGGGTGCCTGGGTGGCTCAGTCAGTTAAGCGTCTAACTCCTGATTTCAGCTCAGGTCATGAACTCGTGGTTGTGGGTTCAAGCCCTGCATCAGGCTGTGCACTGACAGCGCAGAGCCTGCTTGGGATGGAATTCTCATATTCATCCTCTCTGTCTCTCTCTCCCTCCCTCCCTCCCTCCCTCCCTCACTTAAAAAATAAACTTAAAAATATTTTTAAAAAGAAAAAAAGACTCATGTTGTGTCAGCACGTCCCACCTTCCCATTTGTCCTGTCTTATAAATATGTTTGATTTTAACCCTGGGTCAGTCCACAGACTTTGACTTAAACCTTTGCCCTACTCAGGTGTCCACACTGGCAACAACATTACTCCCTATGTATCAGCTGGGTTCATGGATCCTACCTGTGCTCCCCGGGCATCTCCTAAGAGACAGAAATGAGGAAGAGGACTTGGGAACAAGCTCAAATTCCACCCCTACCCTTCAGTTATTCAGCCATTCTTGGCTCTGGTATCTTTAACCACCAAAGCAGAAATAATATGTGCCTTGTAGCTGTGTAAGGATTAAATGAGATCACAAATGTAGACGGGTGAAAATAAGACCCGTTCAGAGTTAATGGCATTTTGTTTACATCACAATCACCATTGGTGGTGGTGGTGTTATTTCGACCATCAAGTGTGTTGCTTCTAGATCAGATTTTTTTTCTGGGGGGGGGGGGGGAGGCGGGGGGAATCCATAAAAATGAGTGTAGGCTTGGTTTGCTCCTCTGTTTTTTCCCCCCCTCTCTAAATGGACTTCCTCACCCTACAATAATCCTATTAAATTGTACAGACTTTGACTTACATGACAAATATCCCACCGGCTTCAGCCCAAACAAAAAACTAATTGTCCCCTTGTTTGTCTGTGTGTGAGTTTGTTTTTCCAGATGAAACGTTTCAGACTCTATTTTCTTGTCCCTTGGCATTTTTTAACAACCAACACTGTATGAGTTAACCACAAAGATAGGGTTTCTTGGAGCAAGGAAGTGAGAGTGTGTGAAGCCAGTGGCTCTATTTGAAGCCACAGTCCTTACTTTCGGCTAAGAAACGGCTGAAGGAGTGTGATATAGAGGAGAGAACATAAACTTGAAGGTCAGGAAAGGCAGTGTCTTAATTAATCCTGCTTTCTCCCTTCTACCTCCTATAAGCGACATGACACCGGGTATGTTTCTAAACCAGTGCAAAAACCAACTACTGTTCTTGCCCATACAAGAATGAATTTGGCATGATTTATGGACATGATTTCCTTACCTATTCCTCACAATGACATTAACAAGTCAGAGTCATCGTGACCCTTCGGGGGAGGAAATCGGTGGGTGTATTTCCATGGGAGGCTCTGAAGAAAGAGGCTTAAGGCAGAAAAGGAGGAGATTCAAGTTCAAGTCCTTGTCCTACCGTCAAGATCTGGGGGACCTTCAAGAAGCGCCCTCTGCATGCTGGCCTCCTTCTGCTCATTGAGAATGGGGAGATTTAGACCAAAGGATCCATTCAATGTCCTTCCAACTCGGGCCCTTGGTCACACTCTGTCCTAAGACTTTCCATGGCATAAAAGCTTACTGCTCTTCTCTCCCAGCTGCCTTAACAACCACACCTGCTACCTCTTGCTTGTCAACAGTAACCAATTATGGGTCAGACGGCGCCAGGTGCCTTATCCTAGTCTCACCCCAACCCTCTGAAGCAGATGCTGTCATCATCCTAGCTGATAGTGAAGGAACCCAGGGCTGTGAAATGTTGAAACACTTCTTACTTAAGAAACATTTCTGGGGCTTGAGAGGCATTCTCCACATTGCTGCACTGCTTCTCAACCCTATGACCTAGGCTTGCAAGATACAGAACTTACCAAGGTCACCTCTTATCTTCCCTGGGGTCTCGAAGGCATCTGCCTTGGTTCAGCAGGTCTTCCTGCCCCCCTGCCCCCTAGTCTGGGCTTTGACTCAGGTCTTTGATGCAGGGGAGAGGAGTTAGGGGGGTGACAAATGGTTCGGAGATCTTGGAGGTGGGCTGAACAGGAGTCCCTTGTCTGCCCGGAAGGAAAGTATGCTCTCTGAGGACCCGCCCAAGCCTGTGGTCCTCCTCTGGAGCACTCCTGCCAATGAGGCTCTTGGGAAAGTCAAGTGGGACTCTATAGATTACACTCCAAGGACAGCTGCTGACACACCACTGAGCCAGGACCCTACCCCACCCCCACCCCGCCCCCACTCTGCTTTCCTTTAAGACACGACCCTTGAAAAGCTGCTTTTCTATTTTTGGAAGAGATCCACCCCTCCTTGAATCAATCCAGGTCCCGACAAGGAAGAGATTGCATACTGAAAACAGTGACTCAGGTGAGCTTACTGCTGAAGGGGCAATGAACAAAGGTGTGGGTGAAGGGCGCTAAAGTGACAGGACAGTACCCTGAGTCCTGGTAGAATGTCACCACCCCCAGGACCAAAAGGCTGAGGTGAGGGGAGTAGTTTCAGAGACAGAGAGAGAAAGAGAAACAGAGAGGAAGGTACAATCATCTTTCTTGGGAGGAGCAATCTCTAGTCCAAGGACAAAGCCAGCCAAGAGGTAACCTCAGAGGGAGGCACTTAGAGGATAAATACTCCAACCTCACTCTTGGCTCTGAGAGTTCATTCCAGAAACATATAATTGGCCTGAGCTATTTTGCAAAAACACCTGTCCAACACAGCACTGACCCTCGGTCAGAGCATGAAACGTACTGATTAACAGTGTTGCTTTTAACTGTGGGGACAAGGCATTTGGGGCTGGTTTACACCAGCTTGTCAGCGTGGTTTCCTGGCAATGGTGACTTGGATGATTTGCACTCTGACCTCCCTCCAAACACTTTTGGGGACTCCTCCTTGGCTGGGCCCCATGGGAAGTAACAGGCAGAGGAAGTCCTTGATATCACGCATGTAGTTCAGACTCGGGGGTGGAGTGCAGGCTGGAAACGGGCAGAGAGCAGTCTCCTGCTTGTTCCTCCAGCGGGAAGGCTGTGTCCGTGCATCACAGCTACTGAGTTCTTTTTTTTTTTTCATTTTAATTTTAATGTTTATTTATTTTTGAAGGAGAAAGAGTGAGGGGGGAGGTGCAGAGAGAGAGAGAGGGAGACACAGAATCGGAAGCAGGCTCCAGGCTCTGAGCACAGGGCCCGATGCAGGGCTCGAACCCATGAACTGTGAGATCATGACCTGAGCTGAAGTCAGATGCTTAACCGACTGAGCCACCCAGGCGCCCTCGATGGGTTCTCTTTTATATCAGAAAATCATGCATGTGGGTGTGCTGACCCCACCCTCCTGACCATGAGCCCCCTAAGAGCAAATATCCCCTCCCCGCCATGGGCATCTCCCCACCAACCATCTCAGTGCCCGGCATCGAGTGGCTGCATGGTAAGTGTGACAGCATCCCTGGGGCCGGCAAGCATCATGGAGAGCCAGCCAGGTGCCGTTCCCCGAGGTCTGTCCTTTTTGTGTTGTCGTTGCCGCCCAAGAGCCCTGCCAGCTGCCCGGCAGCTACAGAGACACTTTGGAAGGTGGGGAGAGACATGGATGAGGGGAGAGAGGAGTGGCAGGTGGAGGTCTAACGATAGCAGTTCTCCACTGGCCTCCCCTGGCAACATTAGATAAACAGAGACGGGAATCACATTTCAGCGTGACAGCTTAAAAGGCATGTCAAGGAACAGCTAAAGAGATCTCGCACAACCGGGTCCTGAGAGACTTTTGTCCGATGAGACCGCTTCCCATCCCACGATGTGGGGGTGACATGGCCCACGAACATATGTTCGGGGCCTTGAATTCTCAAAGGCAGGATCCTCTGAGACCTGGGGCTGGAGGGTAAGTGAGCCTGGAGAATCTGACCCTCTATTGCTTCCCGCTGTTTAAGAAGTCACCTTCAATGAGCAGCACACAACACCTGTCCCGGCAAGTGTCCACCCCAGCATGCCACCCTCCAAACCTTGTCAAAACCCCGACTGTGAGGAATAACACTTACAGGGTATTGCTTGCAGGAAGTTCCCTCTGTCACTCCTCTAGATCAAGTTTTTCTGATTATCTTCCCCAGAGCCCTAGAATTCCTGGGGGTGTCCCTGAGGCTCCCTAGAAACCTGCCCCGACCCAGAGATTGCCAGGTTTTGTCTGTTACGCATGGGATCCTGGGGTTGCAGATAAGAAATCGCCTTTTTAAAAACGCATGCCGAGGCCTTAAAAGAGCAAAAGCCATCACATTAGCCTGAATCTTATTCTGTGATCAAGCCAGATGAAGCCTGGGTCGTGTTCCTTTGCTCCTCTGCCCTTAGAATTTCTGGTGCTAAATTGAGCTTCAGAGAAATCCCATCAGCCCACTTTGTGGGAGCCCATAAAAAACAGCTTATTGAAATTCCTGAAATGTCTCTTGAAGGACTTATTTTGGTGAATTCATGAGAGCCCTGCCTCTTTTGTTATCAGGACGAGTTGATTCTATTCTGGTTTGATGCTGGAATGTGATTCCAGTTTGATGTGTCACGCAACCTCTATGGGCTGGGAATTTGACTGTTTCCATCTCAGCCTTGGCCTCTGGGAATCTCAGAGCTATCCCTGCGGCCTACTTCCAAATGTGCAGGACCTTTGCTTTTAGAGATTCTAATCCCTGCCCCAGCTTCCTCGGTGAGTTATTTGATCATTTGTTTGTGTGAGTTAATGTGGACTATGTGTATCAGTATCCTCCTTCCCTTGTGAAAAAGGAGGGAGAATAGACTGTATAAAGAAATAAAAGTACATGGCCCTTAAAGAGAAAAGCAGAAACCCAGTTCATTGGTAGGGCTTCTGCCACCTCACAGACATGTTCTCATTCTGATATCCTAGGAAATATACTGCTTTTCCTATTCTCTGCTTACAAATCTATTGGCTCCTAGCCTGCTGGCTATAGGAGGACATCCAGACTCCCGTGGATGGATGGAATTCTAAGGCGTTCTCAGTTCTGGTCCACCAGCTCAGCCCTGTCCTGCCCCTGCTTTCCACACCCCTATGAGGCTGAAGTGCTCACCAGTCCCCAAATCCATGCAGCCTTTTCCTACCCCAGTATTTGGCACACATGGTTTCTAAGCTTGTAATGTCTTTCCCCATTGTCCCCTCGGAAAGTTCAAGACCAGGAGTGTTTCCAGCCTTGGTCATGCCTACTCTGGCTTCTGGTGCAGACTTCTGCACCTGCTCCCAAGTTTTTCAGTCTGAGTCACGTCTCTGTTGGTCACTCACAATACTGCATTGCCAGGCTTCTGTCTGTTAGTCTCTCCCACTGCACTCCAAGCTCTCTAGGCATGGGGGGCCCACTTAACCAGAGAGTCTACACCGGGGATAGACCTCAAAGAGGGCTTGGCGTAGAAGAGTTAGGTAGTCTCTTTATGCCATGACAGACAGGCAGACAGACCTCCCAGGCATCATTCCATTGCTCACTACCAACAAAGGTTTTGTAAATGTGGATGCCCATGGTCACTCAGTCTCCCCCAATCCTGCCTTCCCCTGCACTCCCTGAGATCTTCACCTCTAATCTCAATACACCTGCAGGTGCCAGCAATGACTACTGACTTCATCTCAGGCTTCTGATATTCTTAATTCCTGACATGAAGCATCCTTGTTGGTTTTGCTAAGAAGAGAAGAACATAATCTGAGTCCCCATGGAAGCTGCATTTGCTTCCATAATTCTGCTATCCTGACTGATGAGGCACAGTGAGCCTCCCACGACAACATGGCACACCAACTGTGCCTTTGTTGGGTTTGCACGCCCATGGCACCCTCACCCACCCCCACAAATGCCCAGAACCCTACCCCACCCCATGCTGAGATTGAATGTCAAGTGAGAAAGGCTGGAGTCAAAATACTGGTTCAGCTACTTACCCAGTGTGTGTGTCCTTGGGCAGGTCTAACCTGTACAAACCACACTTTTCTCTGTACGGTAGGGATATCATGTGTTATTTTATTTCCCCTACAAGCCAATGAGATGGCAAGCCAATGATGGGTATGAGGAATAGCTCCAGTTTATTAAGTCACTTAATCTCTGCATGCCTCAGTTTCCTTCTCTACAGAGCAGGGATATGCCTACTTCACTGAGCTACTAGGAGAATTGGTTAAGAAAATGCACGTATAGAACTCTGTACAAAGTCTAGATATGAACGTTTGTTTATTGTCTATGGCCACATCCCCAGAGTATGAAAATGTTCAGTCTTTTGATGATTTTCTACCAAGTCAGGGAGAATATCACCTATGGCTCTGATATGTGTCGTGCCTGCTGGCTATAAGGATATTCCTGGGAAGGAATCTCACTGCCAATTTGAACAGATCACTCTGATCCTTACCTATGCACTAAAGTCATTCTCATTGTCTGTCAATGAGCCCCTTGCTGTCTGTGTACCTCGGAAGCTTTCTTGCAGGTAGTACCCCCCTTGCTAAGCTCCAAGTTGCTGTTGGACACAGGCCCCTTACTCATCCCCTGTGCTCCCACCTAAGGTTTCAGTGGCATCCTTCCACCCGTAGTGCTGGTCACCACGCTCCAGATACCGTGCGGTCAACCTGCCAACAGTAGCCCCTCCATCCCCGGCCCCTGCAGCTACAAACACCTGCTCTAACACCCCCACTCCAGTAAGGGTCTCTAGATTCAGGGCTGGTCCCTCTCAGTCAGCTCCACTCCAAGGCAACCAAATGCTGCATACACAGCCACCCTTGGGAAGTGACAGGTAAGCAAGGAGCACTGACATGTTGAGAAGAACCTTCACTGTTCCCGTGCTCAGAGAAAGAAGGAATTTGCCTGAGGCCAGGCCTGGGGAGGCTGCCATTTTTCTTCCTGAACTCTCCCCATTCCCAAAGGGCCGTCTGTGTGTGTGTGTGTGTGTGTGTGTGTGTGTGTGTGTGTGTATAAAATTCATGATGCTGGGGCTGGCACCATTGCCAGATAGATTTCCTTGACGATTAAACATTAAACACACAAGTATTTCAAAGCATTTGAAATAACTCAGAACTAATGAAGGACTAATTGCTTCACTCTGTGTATTCAAATAGTGATGTTATTTTTTTTTAAAAAATGCATTCTTATGTCAACTGCTGCATCAATTAATTGCACATTTTCTAACAGTTAGCTGTAGTGTGATTAAAGCATATGAAAATAATCTTTTAATTAGCTTTCATTTCGAAACAAATAGACAATTAAACCAAAGAAGTAAGTGTGAAAATTCTGTTGGTCTGTTTTTGGGGGGGGGGGGGATGCTTGTACAAATAATGACTATATCACTGGAAATTATTTCCTTGGCTGGTCTAATGGCTGTTATAGTAATTTCATCTTTTCCCTATTACATCCCTTCTATTTCTTATAATCCCATACCCCTACTGTTTTCCCCAGAAGCCTAATATATGTAACTAGATGAATAATAGTCTTTTTCAAGAATGTCTTTTTGAGTGGAACTATTCAAAGCACCAGCCCATTCTTATTAAAAATATCACTGTACACATCACCGGTGTTTAAAAAGACAGAAAAAAATCTGTTTTGGCTCCAAGGCATTAATACTTTCTCCCACCCAGCAGGACTGGGGCCAGGTTGAGAGAAGAGGTGCCAAGGGCACAAGACTTAAGGAGGCATGCACTCCCCCATGCCAGCCCTGTGCTTGCACAGCCTGCAGAGTGTGTGCCTCCTTAAATTTTGTGACCCGGGGGCCTCCCTTGCCTCGTGCCAGTCCCAGCCTCTTTAGGAAGAGTCACAGGGTACCCACCATGTGCTCAGTGCCATTCAGGAGCCAGGTAACAATGAGAAATGGACTGTAGGGTCTATTGGGTCCAAACCCTCTTACGTTACCTGTAAGGAGACTGGGGCCCAAAGAAGAGGAAGGAACATTCTCAATCTGCTACAAAGAAAAGAAAGATGGAGATGACAAGGTCCTTGTCCTTGGCCATTCAGCCAAGAAGCATTCGCCGGGCATCTCTCTGCATGTGGCATGTGGAGGAGATCACCAGCCTCAAATGGGCAATGTTACCACACAAGGCACACTGGGTAGGGCAGAGCAAGAGAGCTGACCCTGAGGAAATAAAGATTCAAGGCCATTCTCTGAGCTCAGTGACCTTGGGCTAGTGGCTTCACCTCTCTGAGCCTGTGAATCGTTTCTTTAAATGAAGGTAATATTTACATAACTGTGAGCACCAGGGAAAATATCCAGAAGTGTGTTGCATAGTGACTGACGTGGAGTAAAGCATAATAATGATGTGTTGAGAACTAGGCTAAATGCTTCACTGCATTATGTCATTCTATCTGCCTGGCAACCCATCACACACTTCCTTTTACAGGTGAGGAGATGGGCTCAGAGAAATGAAATGACTTGCCCAAGTTCACATAGCTGGTAAGTGGCAAAGGGAGGATTTGAACCATCTCCATCAATTTCTGATATTCAAGCTCTTTTCTTTCTTAAGAAAATGGAGCTCAAATTTGGGGACATACCCATGGTTGGCAAATTCTTAAGGAAAGCCCTACAGATTTTAAATACAACACCCAATCCCCTCCGCCACCATCACAAACTCAACTAATGGGACCCGGTAACACTATCAGCAACAAGAGTAGTGTAACCTCATCGCGATGGAAATTATGTATAATATATGAAAAACTCTGTTCCCACATGATGGTACAATTGCACCTAGGTACCTGGGGAGCTTGAGAATAGAACCACAACATGTAAGAGACTCACAGAATTTAAGACTTAGAAGGAATCCTGGGGCACCGGGTGGCTCAGTTGGTTGAACATCCAACTCTGGATTTCTGCTCAGGTCATGACCTCATGGTTCTTGGGACCAAGCCCCACATCAGGCTCTGCGTTGACAGCACGGAGCCTGCTTGGGATTCCCTCTCTCCCTCTCTCTCCGCCCCTCCTCTGCTTGCGCTCTCTCTCCCTCTCAAAATAAATGAATAAACGTTAAAAAGAAAAGAGAAGGAATCCTAGCTTCTTTGTTAGCCGACCTCCTTGGCATCTCTGGCACGAGGTGGCACGGCCCCTTGTTCACCTCCATGAAAGGGGCCCATTCATTTCACCAGAAAATTCCTTCATTACATTGAACTGAAATCTGATCTTCAGTCCCCTGGGGCCAAGCAGACACATAGCACTGCTGGGGCAGCCCTCACACAGCCTCTTTCCCAAGGCGGCCCACCCCGGGCTCCACCCATCCTCCTCGGGGCGCACTTTCTACATGCCCCGTCGTCTCAACAAGGCTTCCCATAGCCTCCTGGGTTTTGACAGATGTGGGGTTAAATCCGAGCTCCACCACCACAGCTGACCTCAAGAAAGCCAATTAACCTCTCAGAACTTTAGTTTCCTCTTCTAGAAAGTAAAAGCCATACCAGCTACCTATTGTAGAGCTGTATTAAACGAGATGAAGCATCTAAGCACATTACCTGCTCTATATAAGCACTCAATAAATGCTCTTCCCTGCCATCATTACTGTGATTACTTCAGAGGGAAGCAGGAGAGCACTGGGGGACGGGAGGCAGTGGAGAACAGGAGATTAAGGAGGGTCCTGCAGGCCGACCGGAGAGGGACGCAGCAGAGGTGAGATTAGCCCCTTCTCCCCACCTTTGCAAAAGGTAATTGGTAAACAAACAGTTGTATTGAATGGATCCCCTGTGGGGGCTCTCCGGAGCTAGAGGGTCTGCAGCTCCATTCAGCTACGGTTTGGGTTCTGCTAAATTATCACCAGAATGTGTTATCACAAATCATTCTGTGACTTGGCAGAATTGAGTGAAATGTGATCCCGAATCATACATTAAAGGAGTAGGGCATTTGCAATGGCACATTCATTTACACCATTTCATTTCGCTCTTTCAACTGCTAAGACACTCAAAACTCCCAGCAGGGAGCGTTGGCCACAGCACAAGGAAGACACTGAGTTATGACACATCCTTGTCAGTCTTCCCCGTGAAAGCAGGAGTGAGCACGTACTGCTGATGTGCTGTGATTCGCTGAGGATCAGAGGGAGGTGAGGGCGGCTCAGCCTTGAGCTTTCGGAGGTCAAACCACGGACAGCAAATTATAAGGACCCCAGGATGCCTCCTTCTTTTCGCCATCAAGTATCAGTGAGTACATGGATTAAAAGGCAAATGCAATTTGGGACCGTCCACTTCATCCTCCCTCCCGTTCCTACCCCAGCTGCTGGGATAGAATCTCTAACCCTCCCAGACTTGGAGACAGCAAAAGCCAGGTGTGCTGGTAACGTAACTGGAACATCTTGAAAAACCCAACACAGAAATCTGAAAGGGGTTCTGCCTTTTTGTGGTTGCCCAAGGATAAGGAAAGTCCTGGGTACCTGGTGACCTGAATCTCAGACGTTGAAACCCTCACATCAGTTAAGGCCTTGACCCTTCCAGATTCAGTGTTCCCTATCCCATCACCGGGGCTCTGACTGAGATAGTGCCCCAGGCTCATCTACTGACAACATGAACACAGGGCACTGTGCCAGTGAACAATAAGGGAAACTGATCTAATCTGAGGATCGGTAAAAGATTTACATAAGAAAGAAAATAATCATTGAGGTCTGAAAAATGAGTTGGCATGAAATAGCCAAAGGTAGGTTGGAGGGCTGGGGGTAGGACAGCGGCTTGTGACAAAGCTCTCTAACAGGATAGACCCTGGCAAATATGGAGGACAGAAGGACACCATGGGCTGGAATGGACAATAGGGTGGGGACTGGAGGGTTAGGGGGCCAGAGATTTGGGTGGCACAGACACATAGGGCCCAGCCCATGGTGAGGATTTTGATTGCGGTAATAGGTCAACAAGATTAGATTTGAATTTTGGAGAAAAATAAATTTTTTAATCGGTCTGCTGTATGGGGACTGGACTGTAGGTTTTATCAAGAAGGGAGGGAGGGAGGGGCATCTGGGTGGCTCAGAAGGTTAAGCATCTGACTCTTGATTTCAGGTAAGGTCAGGATCTCACGGTTCGTGGGATCGAGCCCCGTGTCAGGCTCTATGGTAACAGTGCAGAGCCTGCTTAGGATTCTCTCTCTCTCTCTCTCTCTCTCTCTCTCTCTCTCTCTCTCTCCTCCCCCTCTCTGCCCTTCCCCTGCTTGCAAGCTCACTCTCTCTCTCTCTTAAAATAAATAAACTTTAAAGAGTTGTAAAAAGAAGAAGAAGGAGAAAGAGAAGGAGAAGAAGAAGAAGAAGAGGAGGGAGGAGGAGGAGGAGGAGGAGGAGGAGGAGGAGGAGGAGGAGGAAGAAGGGAGATTGAATAAGGGGTGATTACAATTGTCCCCATAAGGGTGAAGAACTGGGCTTGGGGCAGGGCAGCTGCTGGAGGTGGAGTGGGGAGGAGATAGCCCAGAGAGATCTAGGAGGTAAAGTCAGCACAATTTGGCAACCATTGTGGGGGGTAAGAAAGACTGGGACCAGGTTTGGTGTTAGTGTTCGTCCAAGGGCTCCCCGCCCCCTCCCCCATGCAAGGTCATTTGAAGCCAATAAAACAGCTTTCATCAAATTAGATTTGGTCAAAAGTCACGTGGTAGGCTGCTCACTTGAACAACATTGAAAAATACAGTGCACAGTAGCCATATTGCTCTTTCTAGAATTTTCATCGTCGTGAACTGGAGCACTGTTCTTGACATGATCAGACATATTTTCTCTTTAGATCTGTTCTAGAATCTTTTTGAGGCAGTTATCCTAATGTTAGTCTATAGACAAAGAACTGTTGAATATTCTGTGAAACAGAAATTCAGAAACATTTTTTTCCCTTTCCTTTCATCAAACTCTACATCAGGATACCTAAACCACTTCCAACTTTGCCACTAACTTGCAGTGTGACCTCAGGCAATTTTCCTCCCTCTCTGTGCTTTTATTTCAATTTTGGGAACACTGAAATAAGTAATCTGTAAAGCAACTTCGAGCACTAAAATTCTTTCCATTTGGGACACCCTCTATACACACATGGAGAAGAACATACTCATAATCGCAGGTAACTGAACTTCTGTCTCACACTGAGTATTGCACACTTGGAGCCTGACTTTAACTCAGACAGTTCTTTCAAACAAAACACAATATAATTTACCATCAATTTTGAAACAAATTTGCTCTAATGAAAAATGTTCCAAGCAACAACATCGTTTTTATAAGAGTTACACTTTCCTAATGGGCACCAGCCAAAGGGAAACATCAAAATATGTTCCAAATCTGCAAACCCCGAGAAGACACAACACTTAAACATCGCTGCATGTTCCCAGTAAAATTAACTACACGTTACCTGCACAGTCGGACTCCTCAGGTGATTTTTCGGAGTAGTGCCGATTTATATCTCGGGCCTCCCTGGCACAGCACACCTGAATGCCCCCTCTGCCGCATCGTGCAAAGGAACATCTGCTCTTAATGTCTCAGAGCTGTTTCGATGAATACACTTGTACCCTGTGCACAGAGCTGTGGATTCAAATGCCTACCCCCCACCTTCTACTTCTGCTGCCAATATCTTACTTTAGATTAGATCATCCCCATCCACTTGTGCAGAGCGCGGCAACAGGAGAGCGGCCGGCTACCTGATTCCAGCTGCATCCATGTTCTGTGTCAGCCTCCAGTATGGTTTTTTTTTTTTTATTTATTAACTTATTTTGAGAGAGAGAGAGAGAGAGAGAGAGAGCGCTCAAGCAGGAGAGGGGCAGAGAGAGAGGGAGAATCAGAATCCCAAGCAGGCTCTGCACCAGCAGCACGGAACCCATCGTGGGGCCCAAACCCACAAACCATGAGATCACGATCTGAGCTGAAATCAGGAGTCGAACGCTTAACGGACTGAGCCTTCCAGTATGTTCTCTATAATAGGGAAGCCTGTCTTTCTCTTCCCCTTGGTCCAAGATGAAGCCCAAACCCCCAGAGAAGACATTCCAAGTCCTTCTGGAATCTACTCCAAGCCATGTTTGCAGTCTTGCCTGCCCAGACTTGGCTCTGTGCACCCTCTCCCAGACACATTGATGGTTTTGCTTTCCTCACGACGTGACATCATTCTCCAAATTGGCTTATTTTTCCTTATAGTATTGCCTTCCTCTGGAATGTGGTTTCTCTTCCTCAGCTTGGTGTAAACCTCTTATTAATTCAATAAATGTTTGAGCATCTATCATATGGCTAGGAATGGCAGAGTATTTAGGTCAAACTCTACCAGAAGAAAGATGAATCAAAATGGAATACTCTGGAAGCAGAAGCATTCTGAAGGATGCTTGGGAAGGGCTCTTCTAGAACAAAGGAGTTCAGATGCAAGCAAGTGCACGGGACACCTGGTGATCCTGCTAAGATGCACTTTCTGATTCAGCAGGGATTCGATGGAGTCAGAGAACCTGAAATTTCTAACAAGCCACCCATTCTGCTGGTCCAAGGCCTTTGAGTAGCCAGGGCATCACCTGTAGATTTAGACACAACTGGGTTCAAATTCCAGCTCCACTTCTTTCTAGCTGGGGGCAGTTGGGCAAGTCACTTAACTTGTGTGAGCCTCAGTTCTTCTACACTGATTTGATAACTGGCAGGTGCTGATCATTCAATGAATTGTTCCTGACCAACTTCGAGGTGAGCGGGAGAGACGAGTATTTGGACAAATGGGGTAGAGCTAGATGTGTGCTATTATGGGGATATTGCCCCAGGAAGTGCTCAAAAGACTTTCTCAAGAACGCTGTTCCCAATTTGAACATTATAAAAATAGGAGTGAGGGGCACCTGGGTGGCTCAGTCGGTTAAGCTTCCAACTTCGGCTCAGGACATGATCTCGCGTTTGTGAGTTCAAGCCCTGCATCGGGCCCTATGTGGACAGCTCAGAGCCTGGAGCCTGCTTCGGAGTGTCTCCCTCTCTCTCTGCCTGTCCCCTGCTCATGCTCTCTCAAAAATAAATAAATGTTAAAATAAAAAAAAACAAAAACAAAAACAGGAGTCAGTAAAAGGTCAAGTAAGCTGGGTGGAAAGAGTAATCTCTCCAGGGAAAAGAGAGAATGGGGGTGAGGGTACAGTAAACCGGAGACATCCTCAGGATAGGGTGCTGGTCTGAGGGTCAGGAGAAGTGGGTCTGGAAAAGGAGTGATGGTTAAGTCATGTCAGGCGTGCTTCTAGGTCAGATGTGGAGTCTGGAGTTCCCCCAGAGGACAAGATGGAGCCACAGGGAACTTAAAGCAGGGGAGTGAGCCGGGCAGATCTACCTGCTGGTTTCACATCCTGAGTGGCCACGTGGTGGGAGTCAGACTGAAGGAAACGAGGTAGGGAAGGTTTGTTGCAGAAAGGGGCTTGTCATATGCCTCAGAAACGTTAGTTGAATAAACAAGCGAATGCGTGATTTAGTCATCCCCTTTTTTGGATCCACAGGCTTTGTTCCTAATGTTATAAATAATTCAATAATAGAAGTAAGCCCATCTTACTGCTCCAGGTCTCAACAAGCAAACTGTAAAAATACCAAGATTCAGTTACAGTCTAAATTTCTACTAACATGGGGCAGGGTTCTTGAATTTGGCTGGTCTAGCTGGATAGAAATCAGCAACAGTGGAAAAAAATGGCTACAAACGGCAACATTGTCAAACTTTGTAAAACTCTTTACCCCGCTGAAAGCATCCAGCAAGGCACCCCTTACTTGCTCATCTATGCAGCCTTGCGAAGTAGGAAACATAGATTTGGAATCGCTGGCCATAGCCAATGGCCCCAGAACGCTGAAAGCTTGTTGCCGAACAAGTCTACGGACTGTAGGCTGGTCTAAGACAAAATTTGCATTGGGATACACAAATGAGAAAAAAAATGAGGAGTTATTAATTCACTTTAATGGAGTTGCCTTTATTCTGAGATTATATATTTGGTATTTACAGGGTGATATCAAAATATCCTTTAATGAAATGATTACGATGTTACAAGGTGGGAGATATTTTGTTATTGTTTTGCTTTGTCTTATATCTTTACTTAGCCAAATAAGAAGGTGGTTATTACCATGTGCTCAAAAAATATTCTTGGACATTTTAAAGGTTTAAAAAATCTAGGGGAGTCTGGATGACTCAGTCAGTTGAGTGTCTGACTTCAGCTCAGGTCATGATCTCGCAGTTCGTGAGTTGGAGCCCCGCGTTGGGCTCTGTGCTGACAGCTTGGAGCCTGGAACCTGCTTCAGATTCTGTGTCTCCCTCTCTCTCTGCCCCTCCCCTGCTCATGCTCTGTCTCTACCTCTCCACAATAAATAAATGTTAAAAAAAATTAAAATCTCAAAGTTTGGGGTCTACTATTCTACACGATTTAGAGGCCCTGTTGCGGGGCACACTGAACTGAGGTTTAGTAGATTTTATTGAGTGAGTTTTATCCCCTGAGAAGACACCAACTCATCGATAATTGTGGCCTGGAAAATGTACTGGAAAAGATTCTGAGCCTCATCGGTGCTCAAAAGGGGAAGACGTTCCAGAATGCATCAGTAAGACCTGCCATGGATGGGCAGGCGGGGGGGGGGGGGGGGGGGGGGGGGGGGGGGGAGGTGATCCATTCACAGTGCGGTGCTACTAAATATTTAACAACTGTTCTCTAAAAGGAAGAAAAGCCCTATCTGTGTCATTGACCGGTGTCCATGTAGCAGTGCTCCCACCATGGCCAATTTCCAGCCGCTGACACGACGTCACTGAAAGCAGAGTGGGGAAGGAGCACACACAGCCATCGGGAGATGGGACGAGCTAGCTTCAGGGGGTCGTGCCACACTAGCCCGTGTTTGCTTTTGCAGCTCTACACAGCAGGAAGCCGTTGCTCCTGTGTGGTTCAGCTTTTCACTTCCGACCACAACTCTCCTTCCCCTATCCACTGAAGAGAAGATATTCCTTTGGCTGGAAAAGAATCGTACATTGCTGTTTCTTATATTAAATGTGGCGAATTTGTCATTTGTCATTTATGTGGCTCCAGCATGAAATGAAACCAGTGACTGGGGCACCTGGGTAGCTCAGTCGGTTGAGCGCCCAACTCTCGATTTCGGCTCAGGTCATGACCCAGGGTTGTGGGATCGCCCCACATGAGGCTCCATGCTGAGCATACAGCGTGCTTAAGATTCTCTCTCCCTCGGCCCCTCTCGCCCACTCCCACTCTCTCTCTCTCTCTCTCTCTCTCTCTAAAATAAAAAGAAGAAGAGGAGGAGGAGGAAGAAGAGAAAGAGGAGGAAGATGAAGAGGAAGAAGAGGAGGAAAAAAAAAATAATAAAATGGGTGATTCTGTTGTACTCCTTGCTAGCAAAAACAATGACATTGAAATGTGAATATTGAAACATGAACATCAAAATATGAAAAGTGTCCTTGAAGCACAGCTACAGAAGTGAACTCCATCAAGGGGACCTGGCATTAGGCACTGTGGCTAATGGAAGCCTCACTGCTGTTTGCACCCTTGCTATGGATACAACACAGACAAATACAACAACCAGGGCTTGTTATCTAGTGACCAAAATAAGTTGATTCAAGATGGTATTTCTAGGCTGAGTAAGACAGCTTTCTGAAGAGCATCAAATCCTAATATTTACAAAAATACTGCGTCCTTAAGCCTGAGGTGTAGGGCCCAAGAAAGGTTACAGTACTGAGTGCTGGTTTTGTCACTGGGCTTAATGCACACGAAAATTGCACCCTACCTCTTTAGCCCAGCCTCCCCCAGGTTTACTCTGCAGCTCAAGTCTCTAGGTTGAGGGAAAGCCAGGAGCTTAGTCCATACGGGGGAGGTAGGGGGGCGGGGGGGTAGGATCTGGGAGTGAGTGAGGGCTGAATTTGGAACCTAGAGCATGGGGTACTGTGTTTTGGAGCAGTAAGTTCATGCAAGGTTTCAAAATACATCTGTGTAGGCTGTGCATTGCACAACTCCAAGGGTCACCATTTTATGTGAATATGGCAATTCTGCATCTATAGGACCTGGAAGTGAGGCAGGATCTGGAGCAAGAACCAGGATCTTCACTGTCAGGGATGAAGAACAAGGAAAACTGATGAAAGTAGTTCAGAGAACAAAACAAAACAAAACAAAACAAAACAGAACTGCCGTAGCTATTGATGGGGAAAGAGCTATTATGTATGTAGGTCTTGCTTGAAGTACACTAGCATTGTACAGATGGGGAAACTGAGACAAAGAGAGGGTAGTGCTCATTTCCCAGAAAATGAGAGGATTGACAGAAAGAAAGAAGGTTGTTGCTTGAGTTAGAGCCTCTGGAGGATAAGCGATCCTCGCAACTTAAGCCCGGGAGTGTCGTAAACTAAGTGAGTCAGTAGGCATGGGGTATGGGACCAGGTACAGAATCAGCAGTCAGGTGAGAGACAGGAAATGGGTTCCAGGGGATGTCGCCGGAGCAGGACAAGGGGCGGGGGGCGGGTGGAGGGGGAGATGACCAGATCTCCACTTAAATGCAGCCACACTTGCCTTCTTGCCTACAGGGACCATCACAGCCTGCACAAGAGCCCCCTAAAAGTCTGCTTTTTATCAAAGTTACAGGATGACCCGTGCCCCAGGCTAGGCTGCAATCAGTATCCTCCTGGATAGTCACTGCACTTGGCAGATATCACTGGCCAGGGTGGAGAGGTGACCACAGGAAGAAGGGAACGAATGTCGGATGAGAGGATGACAATGTAATTACGGTGTAGAATGTCACATGTGTGGTCACTGGCACAGACTATCCCCTCACATCCTCACAGAAACCCTGAGGGCTAAGAATTTTGCTCCACATTCTCAATGCCCAAGAAATGAAATGCACACAAGTAACTTGCCCAACTTCCTCCAGCTAGAAAGAAGCAGAGCTCGAATCAGAATCCACTTATGTCTAAAGCTACAGGTGAGGCCCTTGCTACTCAGTCTTTGGAGCGACAGCATGGGCACTACCTTGGAGTTTATTAGAAATTTCCAACTCCCTGGCTGCATCTAAGACTGGCCACATCAGAATCTGCACCTTAGCAAGATCACCAGCTGACCCGTGTGCTCATTTACATTTGAACACCTTTGTTGTAGAAGAGCCCCTTCCAAGAATCCTTCAAAACGCTTCTGCTTCCAGAGTATTACATCTTGATTCATTTTTCTTCCAGTGGAGTTTGGCCGAAATATTCTGCCATTCTTAGCTGAAATTTACCCTGGGGCAAATGGAAGCTGTTATTTCGTCTTCCATTTCTTTGCAAAGTAGAGAGAAAACAGCACAGCCACGTGTGACTTCTCTCATGGTGACAACACAGCCAAGATGAGGCCTGTTATAAGGTGAAACAATGGGTCTGGACTAGCCATTGTCCCCAGGGCTTCATCTGGATTGATGTGAGTTTTCATCACCACACCTCGTGGGCAGGGAGGAACTCCGTGTAAGTTCCTGATGCAGATGCTAGGAAAAGCAGGCATAGGACTAAGACCACCTGCTTCCACCTCTCTTCTCCTCAAGTTGTCAGAACCAACCCACTTTTATTATCAGAGCTCACAGGAAATTATAGCAAAGATGTCTAAAAGGAAGAGTCAGGAGGCCATTCAGATGACCACACCCCTCCTTCAGCCCCAGAGGAACTCCTCTGGTCCCTCCCTCCCGGCCAGAGCCAATGGGACCAAGGATGAGCAGAGACGACATGGCCCTCCCAGACTCGTATATTCATTCCCGTTCTTCTTCTCTCCCCTGACCTTCTCTCCTTTCCTACCCACCCCTCCTTTATTCTCCAAGTACTCCTTACTGTTTCTCCCCTCCCACACCCCATAGCTGGAATCATGAAACACAGAAGTTGTCCGTTAGCAGTGAGGGCTCACAGCAGGTGCTGTGGATGCCCCCCTCCCATGCTCTCCAGGCCCCCATGTCTACATGCTGAAAGCCACTTCCCACATACACCTGCCTCTCTCTGCAAAGACAAAAGCTCGGCCAACACCTAGAGAAAGCTGGGAGTGATGATGAGTTGATACCCCACAGCGGCCCAGAAAAATGACTGGTGACACTTGGTATATAAATACCCCAACTCTCTGGCCCCTCGTGTAGACTTGCCCTGGAGGTGTATGTTCAGCACTGATGACCCGAGTTCCCCAAAGGATGAGGCGCAGATGCCCGAAGTGGTAACTCACTTGATCACACAGCCTTTCCTGCCTCGCTTGTCCCTCCCTCACATCCTCCCCTCGACCCCCACTCTTTCTGCCATTTTCCTGGAATCACTTCCCAAATCACCACTCCTACTTGAATTTTCATTTCAGGATCGGCTTTTGAAATCCATCTCAAGGAGCTCTCCAAGCTGAAGGAAGAGGTCACGGAGAGACAGGGAAACCGAGGTCTGCAAGAGGCCGAGGCCTCGACAGTGGGCCCCGGAGCCGACTCGGGCCCAGAGAAAGTCCTCTTCTTTACAGAGGCTGGAGGGAAGACTCAACCCTTGACACCCGGACAGCCTAGGTAGATCCACAGGCCAAATGAAGACGAAGAGGCACAGGCAGATGATGTGATTAGGACAACAGTGACACTTCCTGTGTTCCCGGCGCTGCCTTAAGTACACCATGTGTGTTGACTTACCAACCCTCACAACAACCCTATAAGGTAAGTGATAGTGATGAGGGAGCATAAGAAGCTGAGACCCACAAAAACCCCCCACCCTCAGGCTCTCCTGGCCGCCCAAGAATGAAAGAAAGGGGAAAATGAATGGTTAACTGACGGAGACTCAAGTCTGTAAATTACAAGAAGCAATCTTATCAATAGCCTAATCTCCAGAAACCCATAGACTCAGTTTCCTGGAGCCCCAACATCACCCTCCACCCCATCGTGACATGGGGATGAAAGGCAAGAAGAAAATGGTAAATAAATTAAATTTCCTTATAACCTGCAGCCCATTGACAAATACTTGAGGCAAATACAGAGTATACCATTTCTCCAGGAACCCCCTACAGTCCGAATGTTAATGCCTTTCTAGAGGGCAAACAACCTTAGCCAGACAATAGCAAGGCCTCAAGTGACAGAGGAGTCTTCTTTAGCCTATCAAAGTCCCTCTGGAGGCCTCCCTTTGACTTTGCCTCCCCCAAGTCCATAGTATATAAGGAGCCACTCTTCACAACCCCAGGGCAGCTCTTTCTGCCCAAGGATCCTGTCCCTGTGCTTTAATAAATCACCTTTTTTGCACCGAAGACATTTCAAGAATTCTTTCTTGGCCATCAGCTCTGGACCCCCACCACTCCAAAACCCCATCACCAGCATTACCATCAGGAATGAACCAAGAAATGACAAGGAAAGTGAGTCACAGAGAGGCTAAGGTGTGTGATTTGCCACAGGATCAGCTGTGGGCTGGAACTCACATGGTTTATCCCCTAAACACCACGTGGGGACTGGTCCATACGCCACTTACTGTGGCACTGCCCTCCTTTTAGAGGATGGGTTTTCACATTTCCAGAGCCTATTTCTCATATAAAAAGTTGTCATAACCTCCAAAAGCTTCTGGTTCTGGACCTCATCGTTTCTTACGAGGATTTAGTCCCAAGCTGTGCTGGGGCCAGAAGAAGGCAAGGTCCACGTGCTGAGCGCAGAGCCGGGAGCTTTACCTGCTTAATGATTTAATGTGGTCTCTACTCCCATTGAGTATGTGGTACCATCCGGATTTAGCATCTGAGGAAATCCAAGTTTAGACAGGAACTAGAGCTTCCTGGAGCCCCCAGGTCTTTGGGGCTCCTGAAGCTGGTGTCCTTGCCCAGAGGAATCTGGATGGACACTGGCCTGGCTCCAGTCACCCAGGGTGCCCTACCAAGTAGCCGGGCCATGTGGGCAAGGGCTCTCCAGACCGTGGTGGCTGGTGGCCAGCCATCAGCACTGGAAGGACACTGGGGCCAGGCCCACGGCAGACAGGTGTGAGAGCCCCCGCTTGCATGGAGACCCGAGACTTTTCTCAGAGACCCATCAGCATCTCTGTCCACACCACATCCCTACCACGTCTGGCCTCCTGGCCCTTCCAGTTCTAGAACAGGAATCCCTTCTCGGGGTCACCATGAATTCTCTCAAATCTATGGCGGGTGTGAGTTCCTCTGTTTCCTGCAGGGCCTGCATGTTTTAAATATAAAAGCCAGTGCGGAAATGGATGCCAGGAGGCACAGCAGGAAAGGAAAGGCTGGGAACACTGATTAATGCTCCAAAACTATATTGCTCCCAAAAATATATCACCTCAGGTGTGAAATGTCACTTCATCCAGCATTTAGAAGTCCGAACTTCATTTTTTTTTCTTTTCTTTCTTCTTTTTTTTTTTTTTTTTTTTTTGGATACATTCCTCACTTTTCCTTTCCTTTAGACTTTAAAGGTCTATGCTAGTTTCCTTTTTCTTATTTTTCTTCCCCCAGAGATCGAAGGAGTCAAGAAGAAACCCAAAGCAGACAAATTCTGATTAGAAGGTGCCCCCACAGGAAGGGCTGAAAAGAATCTTTTCAAGAAAATAAAAATAGAAAAAGCAATACGGGCATTTTTGCCGCGAAGAATAGCAGCAGTGGGCCCCAGGCGCTCTGGCCCTGACTCCTGAAGCTCGTTGTTTCGGGGCTAGAGTCCATTTTCTGTTTCAACTGACGTTAATTTCATCCCAGCATATTTCAGGCCTCTCATCATAGGATGATTCATTGCTGTGTGTAAGTGAGTACAATCAGCTCAAATGTTTGTAGTCTTCACGCAATTGCTGTACGGAAACGGGGCCGCACGTCCCGGATCACCCCCCACCCCCCCCCCCCCCGGCCGCCGTGTCCGCTGGAATGACAGGCGGCGGCTGCCGGGCGCGTCCTCTTCTGCTATGCTGACTTCCAACCGCACAAAGCATTCATCTCTCTGGAGACCAGCAGCTCCTGGCAAGGAACTATTTTCGTGGAGAGGGTTATGGTCCTGGCAGCCTGGCCAGGAACGTTTCCAAGGGCAATTCGGAGGAAATCTTGGCAGATCTTGTCCTCACACAGCTTTCTAACCTTTGTGCCCAAGCAACTCTCAAGGTGCGTTTTCTCGTTGATAATCTTAGCATCCAAGAACCACGGGGCAGGAGGCAGCCTCCGACCTCTTCCTTGCCATCCCAGTGATTGTGCTGCAGGGAGTGAGGGGCAGTCGAGAAATAGTAGACAAGACTGATCAAGGGCCATGAGGTAAGAGAATCCAGATGAGAATGCAGATCTCTTGCTTCATGGTCCAGAGTACACATAGCTGCTCTTAATTCTATAGGCTTTGTTTTAGAGTAACTCTCTTTCCTGTTTCTTTTTGGGGGGTGTTTTGTTTTGCTCTGTTTTTTGTTTTGTTTTAAGGTATCTTCCTGTATGGATAGGCATATGTAGATCATTATTTTTTTAATATAATTTATTGTCAAATTGGTTTCCATACAACACCCAGTGCTCATCCCAACAGGTGCCCTCCTCAATGCCCATCACCCACTTTCCCCTCTCCCCCACCCCCCGTCAATCCTCAGTTTGTTCTTAGTATTTAAGAGTCTCTTATGGTTTGTCTCTCTCTCTCTCTCTCTCTCTCTCTTTTTTTCCCCTTCCCCTCCCCCATGGTCTTAAGTTTCTCAAGACCCACATATGATTGAAAACATATGGTATCTGTCTTTCTATGTATGACTTATTTCACTTAGCATAATACCCTCCAGTTCCATCCATGTTGCTACAAATGGCCAGATTTCATTCTTTCTCATTGCCAAGTAGTATTCCATTGTATATACCAACTACATCTTCTTTATCCATGTCAGTTGATGGACATTTGGGCTTTTTCCATAATTTGGCTATTGTTGAAAGTGTTGCTATAAACATTGGGGTCCAAGTGCCCCTATGCATCAGCACTCCTGTATCCCTTGGGTAAATTCCTAGCAGTGCTATTGCTGGGTCATAGGGTAGATCTAATTTTAATGTTTTGAGGAACCTCCACACGGTTTTCCAGGGCGGCTGCAGCAGTCTGCATTCCCACCAACAGTGCAAGAGGGTTCCTGTTTCTCTGCACGCTCTCCAGCGTTTATTATAGAGATCTTTCTACATATGGAATATGTTACTCCATTATCCCACTCCTCAAAGATAATCACCATCAAGACCAGTTGAATGGATAGTTGACCTGTGCAGTCACAAAGGGCTTCATGTTGAGAAGGGTCCTGTGCTTGATTTAACGCTCTGCTGTTGCCGTTCTGAATCTCTTAATAATTTACTAATAAGGAGCCATGAATTTTCATTTTGCGCTGTGCCTCATTAATGATGTCGGTGGTCCTAACTGCCATTAATATTTTAGTGCCTTCCTCTCCAGCACCTAGCACCTTGTTTTAGCCCATTCATTTGCTCTTTCATTCATTTGTTCATTTCGCAAATGTTTATTGAGCACCTACTACAATGCAAAATACAGAATCCTATGAAAATACCATTGAAAGGAAGCCTTCCTAGGGGCGCCTGGGTGGCGCAGTCGGTTAGGCGTCCGACTTCAGCCAGGTCACGATCTCGCGGTCCGTGGGTTCGAGCCCCGCGTCGGGCTCTGGGCTGATGGCTCAGAGCCTGGAGCCTGTTTCCGATTCTGTGTCTCCCTCTCTCTCTGCCCCTCCCCCGTTCATGCTCTGTCTCTCTCTGTCCCAAAAATAAATAAACATTGAAAAAAAAAAAAAAGGAAGCCTTCCTTGATGGCTATACTCCATGAACAGAAACTAATATGCTGGAACTGTTGCTCTAGGGAGATTCAACTGGCTGTCCGTAGGGAAAAGACTAACTAAAGCTCATAGGACTCTAAAAAATAAAATAAGGGAGAGAATAGGCAGAGGAAAGGTCATGGTCCTTAGGCATCTGTGGCCATATACTCTGCAGATCTACATGGATGAAGTGCTCTGATAGAGGCACTGAAGGCAGATAGGCATTAGTTACATGCAATTGGTAACTCGGGCAACACACCTATAATTGTAGATCCTTTTACAACCTAGTTGCAGGACTAGGACTAAACTCTCTTCAGTTCCCACAGAGGTCAACTCCATAGTCATGGCCCAAGTGCTTCCAGTGAGAAGCATACATTTAGTGATTGCTCTGCAGACCCTGCTGTGTCCTGAGTTTCTTAGCATTTGGGGGGTGGGGGGCAGAGCATGGCAAGAAATCTCTGCCCTGAAGTCAAAGGAAAGATACTTTTCAAAGAGGAGACGAGCTTTTTCCTCCAAGCAGCAGGTAGAAAATATAAAAGAAAGATAAGAATTACCCCAATTACATGGTAGACCCTGGAAAAGGAAAAGCCAAAGCTCTGTATGATCTAAATGTTATTTCTCCACAAGGAAAAAAAAATAATGTAACCTTTCTTTTTCTGGACCAAAGGCATCTGATATGGGTGTTCTGCATTTATAGCAATATACCCCACAGGATATTTGAAAACTCTGATTTAATCTTTAATTTCTCCCCAACAAGGTGAGTGCCTGAATTGAACCACTGCAATAAGATAAAAGTTTCAATTCTATAACTGGGAGTTGCCCTAGGTCCATAAATATTTACCTGCCTTCTAGGGGTTCTGGAAATGGGGAATGGTCAAAACTTCAAGTGCCTCCTTGGTATCTGACCATTTATCTTTCTGCTGATCACCTCCAGGGATAAAAGTTTCAAGACCCAGTGAGTTGAGAGACAAATAACCTTTAATATAGACTGGGATAACGTTGCCTCCTCACCTTCAATACTCTTCTTGCGGGGAACCACTCCCACCATTTCCCCAGGGTTTCTCCTAGAGAAGAAACTCAACACCGACAACATTCAAGTCACATAGCTTTGACTGAACTTGAGGTAACTACTACAGAATTCTCTCCCATAAAATATGTCTGCTACTGCCAGTCTTTCTCCCTCCAATCCATACTCCTTACTGAGACCAAAGTGATGTTCTAAAAAGCAGATCACACCATGTACATAGTAGATATCCCCCATCCCTGAAGCTCACCTGAGTTAAGGGTAGCTATGATGCACAGCCTCATACACAGATTCAATATCCCAACTCAAGTGTACTGTTTTTTTTGTTTTACATTTATTCATTTTTGAGAAACAGAGTGAGACAAAGCGTGAGCGGGGGAGGGGCAGAGAGAAAAGGAGACACAGAATCTGAAGCAGGCTCCAGGCTCTGAGCAAGCAGTCAGCACAGAGCCTGATGTGGGGCTCGAACCCACAAAGTGTGAGATCATGACCTGAGCCGAAGTCGACTGCTCAACCGACTGAGCCACCCAGGCGCCCCAAGTGCACTGTTTTCTTACCTCTGGGCTTGCTCTGAAGCTGCAAAACTAGTGGAACCCATCGTCAACTAAAACTCATTTGACTCTAAAAAAGAGTACCGCAAAAGGCAGAGGTGAGGCAGAGGGAAGATCAGGCATGGTCCTTTGGGGTCTATGGTGATCTGCTCCGCGTGGCCACAAGGGGGGAGTGCTCTGACAGACACAGTGAGGGCTGGGCACGAAATGCAGACAGACCTATTTCTGTGTAAGCAGCCTGAAGCGCAAAGAACCATTGCCACTGAGGGCAACCTTCAACCAATGGAGGATGGAGTCAGCGCATCGGGGCCCCCGGCTCCCATTCTTCAAGTAGAAAAACTGAAGAAATTCTACATGGTTCTTTTTTTTTTTTTAAGATATTTTTAACTATTTATTTGCGTGTGTGTGTGTGTGTGAGAGAGAGAGAGAGAGAGAGAGAGAGAGAGAGAGAGAGAGAGAGAGAGAGAGTGAGAGTATGGGCAGGGAAGGGGCCGAGAGACAGGGAGACACAGAATGTGAAGCAGGTTCCAGGCTCCTAGCTGTCAGCACAGAGCCCGACGAGGGGCTCGAACCCACGAACCGTGAGATTATGACCTGAGCCAAAGTCAGACGCCCAACTGACTAACCAACCCCGGCGCCCCTACATGGTTCTTTACAAGAGCCCCGGCAAGGTTGAGGTCTGCCTTGCCCATTGTGGTTACCGGCTCAATCGCACGCGTGGTTTCTGCATTCTTCCTTCCCCGCATCCCTTTTCCACACTCCTTCAGGTTCCTGGGTTCGCCTTCCCAACAAACCACATGCCTCCAGGTCATCTTAGGCTCCGCTTTCAGGGGAACCCAAACTAAGACACCATCTCATCCCCTTCTTAAAACCCCTCAAAATCTCTTTACATTCAAGACAAAACTGAAGTTCCTTCGCTTCATGTTCAAGGCCTTTATGAAATTGGCTCTTGACTGCTAGGTCTTCATTTGAGCCCCAAAGGCCAACAGCACCCACCTACCTGCAAAGAAAACCTCCACTCCATAGCTTTCCTATCTTCCTCTGTGCAGAGTCCACACTTCCCTATTTCCTTGTACTGATCTTACTAGTCATGTCTCAAACTCCGGCTTAACGGTGTCTCAGCTGGGAGCCCTTCCCTGCTCTGTCTTCTGCATCTGGATGCATTTCCATGGAGCCTCTTCCACAGCATTGGTACTTGCGCCCGACTCCCTGGTAGAATGTGTGTTCCTCAAGGGCAGGACTGGGTCTTACCCGGTCAGTAGAGGCCAGGGCCTCATACCAAGGTTGGCATACTGTAGGAACACTTAGACGCTTTTAAAGGGCCATATGGCTTTTCCTTCTGTTCTCAGCTAGATTTGGTGTCCTCTAAGCATGCTGGGTACCACTGGCCTTTTATGTGGGCAACAAAGGGACATATCTTTTTTAAGGAAGTAGCATGAAGCAACTCATTCAAATATTTGCCGACTTATCTACCACGCAAAACTCTGTCTCCTGGAGGGAGGGGCGTGGAGACTGATGCTCCATAGGTATCAACACAAGGCCAAGGAAAACAGAGACACTAAGGGGAAGAATCTTGGGATGGGCAAAGCTGAGAACGGTATAGCCCAGCACAGAGAGGGAAAGTGACTGCTCAAAGGGACAGTGTAAGGACTCAAAGCCCAGGCTCCAAAGTCCCAGGCAAGCATTCATCCATTTACTCACGTCACCTCTCATCAATGGTGAGTCAGGACCAGCCTGGCCGGGTCTTAGTCTTTTCTAGCAGGTCCAGATGCAGTATTTTTTGAAGGGTAAGGAAGTAGCAGGGAAGCAATACTTCAGGGAGAATAACTGTTCTGAACTCCCCAATTCAAGGTAAATCTGGCAAATTTCCCCGGAAAAATCAAACACTATTTGTAGAACAAAGCTCATGGAAAAGAAAAAATTAAGCAAAGGTAATTGAGTTGATGGATCAGGTTTTCTAGTATGTGCTGTGTATTCTAAATATTTTTCCTCGTTTTCTTATTTAAGTATGGTCTTTTCTCCACTGCATATTGTGCAAAATATCTGATTGTGAACTGGGTGAAGTAGAAAAAGCCCTGTCCAATTCATTTCCATTTCTCCAGCATGGACCAGTTAACCCTTTCCTCACCTTAGACCAATAGAAGTGAATTATGTAGGAGGCAAGGTGGGTGGACAAGAGGATCAATGAATGGATGGTTGACAGACGAAGGGACAGAGCAATGTGCGGGGTGAAGGAATGGGCTCTCTCTTTAGTGCTTCCCTCCCTACCCAGCTCTTTCGTGACCTCTTTTCTGTCTTAGCACTCTAAACCCATTACCTTGCCTTTTTTAAAGCCTACTTTAAAGACGATCTGATTATTTCCCCAGCATGTAGTGTCTATGTGACCCCAAAGTTTCCCAAACTCTCCTCATCTCCTTGAAAGAAGAGTTTCTTCCATTCTCAAAGACCTTTCTTCATATCATTATTACTCAGCCTGACCAGTCTGCACAAGTCCATCAAGTGTTGAAGGCCATCGCCTAGATATCCTGCAAGACACCAGACCAGAGACCCTTCTGAATACAGACCTCCACTCCGGACCACATACAAGCCCTTCAGTGCTTGAGACCCATGGTCAGAGGTCAGCCTCCTGAGGCACTTTCCCCAGAAGATACAGATTCCTCCCTTCACCATCCCCTCCAAATTCGGTTCAGCAGTTTGTATAATGTTCATTTCCCTAGACAGTTTCCATCATGTTTATTTCAGGAACTTCAGCAGTCACTATTAGTGTGACCTACATATTTTTTTGATGTCCTAGGTGTTCTCCAATTATCATTAACCCAGTATGTTTTAAAACCAGTCTTAGAAGTAATTATAGCAGGGAACTAGTTTTGCTTCTTTCCAATCAACAGGAGGAAATAATAAGAGAAGGATTTCAATCATGAGCAGAGAAATCTGCTTCTTAAGCAAAAATCCAGGAGAAAAATTGGCCACTTGGGAAAGAAAAGAAGCAAAAATTTCTTGATCCCCTATTGTGCACTAGATATTTTCACCTGTTATTTCCCACAATCCATATACCATCTTACAAAATTTCCTCTTTTATAGATGGGGGAACTGAGGTTTAGAGAAGTTAGAAATATTCTTGAGATTAAAAAAGACAAGTACATATGAAAGCAGAAGTTTGAGCTATGCAAGCAAGCTTGGCAGGTCTACAAGGTGGTCCAGAAGTTGCCTCTACCTAGGTGGGACTACCACATCCGACCACCACCTTCTCTGCACAACAGCATCCTGTGGCTTCAGAGAAGGCAGCCATGCTCTTCCTTGGCCTCAGCCCCATCCCATCTCCATTGGAAACAGCTGTTTGGTCCAGAGTTAGACATTCAAACCAAGTCTGACCAGTAAAACTGGTCCATGGTTGAACATTCAACCCAAGGCCAACCAATCACAGTCCCTCTCTGGGATTTTTTTTCCACACTGGAACTGGAAATCAGAGCCAAATTCTCTCTGCTATCTGGTGACAGAAGAAAAGAGACTAAGTCATGAAAACCAGGAGCAGTGGGAAACCATTCACAGGAGAAAGCGGAGCTGAGAGAGGAACAGAGAAATGGCAGAGCCCCTGACATACGTAGTGCCCAAAGCCTAGCCTCATCTTTGTCCTTCCTATGGTTTGGTTGTCCAATCCTACCTTGTCACCCATAAGCCAACAAATATCCCTCTGCCTCTGCTGGCTCTAGAGAGATTTTAGTCTTGAACAACCAAAAAGAGTTCAGCCTAATACAAAGGTCCTGAGTGCACATTTCCTATTTCTTGGTTGGAGACCAGATAAGTAAGACTGGGCTGAGGCTGAACCAAGGATGTTCTTTAATTCTCTAACATGAGTGAGATCCAACTGAAAAGCTTTCCAGGCCTGAAGATTGAGTATTGGTTCCTAAAGAACCCAAACGGCCGGTCCCAACTCAAAACAGCGCAGTAAGTGAGCAGGGGCGCTGGGCAGGGAGTAGAGAGCTGAATCTGCCTCAGAGCCACACCCAGCCCACCCCCAACACTTTTTAGAAAGAGGCTCGATTTTATTGTCCTTTATCTGTGAATAACAGATCTGATTATCCAGCCCTATTTTCCCAGCACACATTAAAATGCATAACTACTCACGTAAAACATGTTTGACTGTGTACCACTCAAATCCCCCTGGGTTCCACACCCTGGAAAAGAACAGAGCAGATGATCTCTAAGAAGCCAACGACGGTGTCCTGGAAGGTCCACTCGGCGTTCATCCAGCAGACATTGATGGTGTCCCTGCTCCAGGCCGACCACTGTAAGAAACTACACCAATACTTGTAGCTTCAGCGGACAGTAAGTGAGCACTTATGATGGGCTGGGCACTGGACTAAGTGCTTTACGGCTGTTCTCTCATTTTTTATCCACTGAAAAATCCCATGAGGTAGATATAACTGATTTCTGAATCTCAGGGAGGTGAATTATTCATCACTTAATCCCAAACCTACTGTATTAGTTTTCTATTGCTGCCATAACAAATTATCACAAATTTAGTGGCTTAAAACACACATTTATTATCTTATAGTTCTGTAGGTCAGAAGTCCAACGTGAGTCTCAGTGGGCTAAAGTCAGGCCGCATTCCTTTCTGGTAGCTCTAAGGGAAATTCTGTCTCCTCGCTTTTGCCAGTTTACGGAGGCCACCATGTTCCTTGGCTCATGGCTTCGTCCTCCATCACGAAAGCCAGCAATACATACTCTGTCTTTTCCACGATGCCAGCTCTCTGGTCCTCTGCACCCAGGAGAAGTGTTCTGCTTTAAATAGTCATGTGATTAGATTGGGCCATCCTGGATAATGCAGAATAATCTCCCCCATCTCACAGTCTTTAGCCTTAATTACATCTTCCAAGGCCCTTTTCTCACTTAAGGTCCTGGGGACTAGGACAGGGACACCACTGGGCTGTCACTCTGTCTATCACAAATAGTAAGGGGCTGATGAGCTTCAGTCCTTCATCACGTGGTCTTAGCCAGCACCTTATACAGAGGCAGAGTCCCAGGGGCTTAGAGCTTAGTGAATGGTGGGTAGAGTGACACAGAAAACAGACCCACCCCAAACCATAGGCCATATTGCTTTGTTTTCTATTGTTTCTTTCCCCAACTGGAATGTCCAGTCTGTGAAGGCAGGGACTCTAATACCCTGCTAACTGCTGGATCTCATCTCCTAGAGCTGTACTATACAGCAGGCACTATACACAGCACTGGAAATGTGGCCAATCCTAGCTGAGATGTCCTCTTTGTATAATCTATACCCTGGATTTCCAAGACTTAATATGATCAACAGATTTTTAAATTTCATTAATTTTTTTGTATTAATACATGGAGGGGCGCCTGGGTGGCTCAGTCGATTAAGCGCCCGACTCTTGGTTTCAGCTCAGGTCATGATCTCACGGTTCGTGAGTTGAAGCCTGGCATCAGGCTCCTCAGTGACAGTGCAGAGCCTGCTTGGGATTCTCTCTCCCTCTCTCTCTGCCCCTCCCCTGTTTGCACTATCTCAAAATAAATAAACTTAAAAACAATGTAGAAATCATTGAGACATATCAAGTTAAAATAAATTAAAATTACTTTCATAATGAGATATTGCCCTATACATGTCCGAATGGCTAAAATAAAGATAAGAAATAACAAGTGCTGATGAGGATGTGGAGAGAAAGGAACTCTCAGGCACCGTTGGGAACATAAACTGGTGCAGCCACTGTGGAAAACAGTATGGAGGTTCCTCAAAAAACAGAAATACCATATGATCCAATAATTCCACTATGGGGTATTTACCCAAAGGGAAAAAAAAACCATTAATTCAAAAAGACGGATGCATCCCCATGTTTACTGCAGCATTATTTATAATAGCCAAGAAATGGAAGCAACTTGCATGTCCATCATTAGAAAAATGGATAAAGAAGATGTGATAGACACACACACATCCATGCGGGCATGTGCGTGCATACACACACACACACACACACACACACACACAAAACCCATTAACTGGAATATTACACACCCATTAAAAAAGATGAGACAAGCCCATTTGAGAATACATTGATGGACCTAGAAGGTATTATGCTAAGTGATGCGAGTCAGGCTGAGAAAGACAAATATGATATGATTTCACTCTTAAGTGGAATCTAAACCAAAAACAAAAACAGAACCGAATAAACAGAAGGCAGAATCAGACCTATAAATAATGAGAACAAACTGATGGCTGCTGGAAAAGAGGGGGATGGAGCATGGGCAAAATGGGTGGAAAGGAGAGGGAGGGACAGGCATGCAGAAAGAATAAGTCACAGAATGAAAAGACAGCGTAAGACATACAGTCAAGAATATCGTGATGCCGTGGATGGGGACACAGTCAGCTACACTGGTGAACACAGCCTAAGGCATAAACTTGTGCAGTCACTATGGTGTCCACCTGAAACTAATGTAATATTGTGGATCAACGATACGGCCCCCCAACTTAATTTCACCTTTTTCTTTTTACCTGTTTTAATGTAGCTAATGTAGCTATCAGAACATTTAAAATCACATGCTGTGTGCGGCTCTCCTATCTCCGCTGGACGGTCCTGACCTAGAACACTTGATGCACGGCAGTCACCCGATACATGCCAGTGAACAGAGGGGTGGAACAGCATGAGATGTTGGGGAACAGAACAGAGTCTGGCACTTGCAAACGTATAGTATGAGTCAGCGAGGCACGGGCTGTCAGCTGGGAAAGGCAGGCAGTGGACGCAACATGGATTCGCACAGGGAACCAATGTCTCCTGAACACCTGGTGTGGGTTAAGCTGGACCTGATTCTATTCCTTATGGTAGAACCAGTGAAGCGTTTTAAGCTAGGAAGGGACAGGGCTGAATACTGTTTGAGAAAAGGGCCCCTTATCCACCTGCTAGCAGGCTGGATCAGAAAGGGGGCTGGGTCCGCCTGCAAAATGAAGCTTGGGAGGATGGTGAACACGAACACATCCCTTTGAAGAGAAACTAGCTAAGAAACAACACAAAGGGGCCTGTAGAAAAAAGGATGGGGGCTGCTCTATGTATGTCAGAACCAAATTGGGTAAGAAGCAATTAAACGGAATAGGGGAAAATGGTAAAAGAAAGTTCCCATCACAGGGAGCCCCTGTGTTCTGCCCTCTGAGGGTGAAAGCACAAAGGTTCTCGAGTGCAAAGCTGGGTAAATCCAGAGCAGACAGCAGGAAGGAAGGTTTCATTCTGGAGATCACAAACCCAGAGACGCTTCCGCAGAGAGGATGTGGATGCCTGCGAGCGGGGTCAGCGCAGCACTGGGCCGCGGGTTCTGGAAAGGTCAGCGTCCACCTGACCGAGAAGAAGAGAACACACCGCCTCGGGGCCCTGAAGCGCCAGCCAGCGCTCCCGGCGCATCTGGGCTCTCTGTTACGGAACCGGGGAGCAGGACACTTGAGAAGGGAGGCCAGTAGACGCTGAGCCCTCCTCAAGCCCCATCAGCAACACACCTTCATTAAATATTTCACAGAGCAGAAAGCCCACTTCAAAAGAGGAAAGCCTCCGCAGCCAGCCACAGATGGAGTTTCCCTGTCAGAGACGGAGCAAGGCACCGCATCAGAGGCTCTCCGCTCCGGCTTCGTGTCACCCCCTGGCCGTGCCAGTTAATTTCAAAACAGACGTGTGACTCACAAGCGAGGATCCATTCAAGTGGGGCAAAGGAGGCAGGGTGTGGGCTGAAGTGGGGAGAGACGAAGACACGCTCCGAGCACAGGAGTGGAAGAGCTGGTGATGGGGACCAAGCGGGGGGTTCCTGGGTGTGAGGCGGGCTCACTCCCTCTGCAGGTGGGGGATCTTAAAAATAAGGATTTAAGGATTTTAAACATAAAAGCGCCACCCCAAGAGGGAACGCTGATATAAGCTATAATGATGCGTTGATGCAGGATCATCAGTTGTAACAAACAAACCACTGACTGGGGGCATTGACAGTAGGCGGGGTACAGCAGGGGGCCCATGGAACCCTACTTTTCCCGCAAACCTACAACTGCTCAAAAAGTAAAGCTTTTTGAAGAATTAAAAAACAGCAAACATGAGGAGAAGGAGCAAGGAGAAAGGCATGGCAACATCGGAAGGAAGAAAACAAGTGGATGGGAACTGGCTGACGTAGAGCCCTGGACACGAACTCCTAAGCCTGCAGAAAGAGGAGAAGCAAACCCACTTATGAAACGAGGTCCCCGAAGGCTCTAAACCAGGAGCCTCAGGAGCATTCCATAAGCTCCCTCCCTGGCTGGTGGAATAAGGAAGAATGAAGAGGGGAGGGAGGAGGAAAAGGAGGGGCCCCGCACTCAGAGTGCCATCCCGCCCGCCCCAGGTTCACCCCCTGAACTGGCAAGACCCATCTGCTCTCCCCACACAGCGCGAACGACCGGTCGCCTTACCCCCACTTCATTTTCTCCAAGCTTTTCTTTGAAAATATTCAATCCTACTGAAAAATTGAATAGTACAATGAACTCTCACAGCCCCTTCATTTGATCATGAGCACTGAATGTTTTATACCTCTTCTTTGCTCACGTGTGTGTATGTGTGGTGTAAACCATTTGAAAGTATTTAAGCCTGCGTCTCCTAAGAATTAGGACGTTCTCCTATAAAATAATTTAAGAAATTTAACACTCAATTTATAATTTCATCTAATAAATAGACTGCATTCAAGTTTCCCCAAATATTCCTTTTGAAAAACTACGAAGTATCGTTTGCAGTGTTTGAGTCTAAGACCGTTGAAGGTTCATGCATCATATGTGGTGGTCATGTTCTTGAACCTCTCTTAATCTCGACTTCTTCTACTCAGCGTGCAGCTGTGAGACCAGCTGGTGTGGCATCACCTTAGGTAGTGTTAGAAATACAGAGTCTCAGGCCTCTCCCCGACATTCCGAATCAGAATCTGCACTTTAACAAGGTCTCCAGGTACTTTGTGGCCATGTTTAAGTTTGAAAAGCACTTCCCTGAAATACATACACGAGTACATACATATAAACACACACATTCACACACATGCATGTATATACACATGTCCACACGTATGCATATCTGGGCGATACATGCATAAATCTACGTATACACATACTTGTATATTCTCTACACATACATATAGACATGCCTGTATATACACCCACACATGCCTATATACACACACATATATACGCATATGCCTATTTATATATACATGCCTGTATACACAGACACATTCTTATACACACATACACATATGCACATACATATATAAATACACCTAAATACACATCACCATACATATAGACATACATATCTATATACACACACTCACACACATACACATACGAGTATACACACTATGCACACACTCTCTCCCACCAACAGCTTTTTCGTTTCTTTCGCATGGACAATGACTTTCTTTGTGTTTGTAAAATCCAGGCCAGCAATCTTGCAGAAGGCCCCACATTACAGATTTGTCTACTTGTTTTTTTCACAATTCAACGCAGAGTAAACTTTGTTGGCAAGAACATCACACATGGCACTTCTTACTGCCTCACACAGTAGGCACATAATGTCACGTCTGCGCATTCTTGGTGATGCTAAGTTGGATCACTGAGTTATTGCGATGACTACCAGATATCTCCACCATAAAGGTCCACTTCCCCACTGCATATGTAGTTAATCTGTGGGATGATTCTTTGGAATCCTGTTAATATCCTGTTCCACACCTTTGGCCCAATGGTTTCGGCACCCTGTGGTCCCTAGTAGGCATTCTTCTGTAAAGAAGAACGTCTCTCTCCTTGCTCCTGGACTACTATCAATCACGAACTCACAATGTACTGTTTGATGCTCAGATTATCCCTGCACGCGGCCACGTAAGCTGGATCCAGGTGTCTAATTCCTTTCGACATGACCAGTAGCTGTGTGACTTTGGACAAATGACCCAACCTCTCTGTTTCTCAGTTTTTTCACCTATAAAACAGAAAACTTAATTGACGGCAACAGTTTTGGTATAAAGATTAACGAGTGAACGCATGCGGAACATGTGCAACTGTGCCTGCCACGTAATCAGCTACGTAACTGCCTGTTATTACTTCCTATCATTCTACTCGTCATCCTCACTGCCCGCACACATCATCCAGCCCAGCCTTTGGCACAGAGCCAGAGCTCCACAGACAGTTAGGAAGGAAGTAATGGGGGAAGGGAGGAAGCGAAGAAGGGTGGGATAAAAATTTTTAAGAGAAGATATATCAGAAAACGTTAGAACCACTTTCTTTCCTACCCTGCCCTCACACACCCACCCATGACCTCTTCCTTGCTAATATCCAGCTCCCCATGGAGGCGTGGAGTCAAGCCCAGCCAACTCACGGAGACACATTTGGGGAACTAACACCGGGCTACTGGATAAACCCAAGTACTGGCTGAGGGGACATGAGCTCCTCCCCATCTGCCGTCTCCCAAACAACGCCGGTCTTATTACTTCCAATGACATGCAGTTCTCTCTGTAAATTTGTATGTCGTGCCAATTCAGCTTTTATGTGAGTGCATTTCTCATTTCATTTTCGTCTGCATACAAGTCACTGATGCCAGGCAGCTACACCCCAGGGCTGCCGCGCTCTCTGAAGGATGACCTTGGTCAAGTCTCTAGGTTCTTGACCTCAGTGGGCACCTTGGTCCCCTCTGCAGAGACCGTAGAGAGCCTTTGAAAGTTGTGTGGCAGAGGCAGTAAGTGACAAAGTGAGAACAACCGGAAGTTGGTGACTTTTGAAGCCGGTGATGAATGTGAGTTGGTCATATTATTCTAATTGCATGTATTTGGAATTTTCCATAATAAGAAAGGGAGGGAAAAAGCCTCTGACAGGTCGGTATCTGCTCTGAGTTGGGTAACTCAACCTCCAAGCTTTCTTCACTCCCCAAGGGTCAGGCGGGTTCAAAGCCCCAAACATCCAATCACAGTTGTTCTTTCTGGCCATCAGCCCCCACCCTGAGTCATCTAATCACATTAGCATAAATTCAGGTGTGATCCAAGGGGCTCAAGAATTACCAGGATACTCTATCACTTGGGCAACTCCAAGGGTTCTAGAAGCTCTGTGCCGACAACCCACGACGATGACCAAATTCTTTATCATACAACAAGGGGACAGGGCAGTGAAGTCCCCACGGCAATGGGCACTCATGGAGCTCCCTGCCACACCCTCGCTGCTCCCGGTGCTCTGACCTGCACTAGACACTGCCCCCTGTTCACTGCAAGGTGTGTGTGCAGGGCAGGGAGAGACAGAGGACAGAGGGAGGGAGAGACGAGAGAGAGAAGAGAAAGAGGGAAGGACAAAGATTTTAACTTCATTTTACAAGAGGCTCAGCCTCAGGCATGATGAACGTCAAGTCCAAAATCACATGGGTAATAAAGGCATCAAAAAGACCCAAATCCAGGGGCACCTGGGTGGCTCAGTTGGTTGAGTGTCCGACTTCGGCTCAGGTCATGATCTCACTGTTCCTGAGTTTGAGCCCCACGTCGGGCTCTGTGCTGACAGTTTCAGATTCTGTGTCTCCCTCTCTGTCTCTGCCCCTCTTTGACTCGTGTGTGCGTTCTCTAAGATAAACATTAAAAAAAAAAAAAAAGACCCGGGGCACCTGGGTGGCTCAGTCGGTTGAGCGTGTGACGTAGCTCAGGTCACAATCTCACAGCTCGTGAGTTCAAGCCCCGCGTCGGGCTCTGCTGACAGCTCGGAGCCTGGAACCTGCTTTGGATTCTGTGTCTCCCTCGCTCTCTGCCCCCAACCCACTCACATTCTGTCTCTGTCTCTCTCAAAAATAAATAACCAATAAAAAAAAAAAAAAGACTCAAATCCAGGCCAATCGCACTCCTACCTGTGCCATTTCTGTCTGGAACAGACAGCAAAAGTGAACTCATTAGGGGTCGCGCATAACCAAACTAAGTTGCTGAGACTTTGTGCTGGGTAACAAGAACAGGCAGAAGTTTGTCGGCAGTGGACCTAAGACCTGCACCTGCGGGTCTGTGGGCAGGACAGAGGCAGCAGGTGGTGGTAGGCCCAGGTAGTCCAGACAGCTGAAGATGTGACCTAAGCCAGAGGAGTCACAGAGGGGGTGGAGTAGGGACAGACCAGAGGCAAGGAACGTGCTGCCAGATGACTCCCATTTAGGGGTGGGGGGGAGGCTTTCCCTACCACCTGAACATAGGGGGCCTTTATGTTACACACTACCCAGGCCTCTGCTTTCTATACGTGTGTGTCAGATTATTCTGCATTCGTGCAAAGACGTGCATAATTCTCTCATCATCCCAGAGGTCACTGGTGCTGTGAATCCTGTGGCAAAGTATGTTAGCCATCCCTGCAATAAAGAGCCCCCCTGGCATCTCCCCTCACCCAAAGTTGTCCTATGGACTCTACGAAGAACCAAGATGAGTGACTTGAGGCATTTGCACAATGACCTGGACGGGACAGCCAGAGCATTCGTGGGCAGCCCAGCTCGTCCTCAGAGAGCCCCACCCCTACCCTGCTGTAGGGTTCTAGAGGAAATGCTGGGGACAATACGCCTCACACACACACACAAGTCGCAGTGATGGGCTTACAGCCAGGCCCAGTCCCACCCAGCTCTTCATCTCTCCAGCAAAACTGACCCGTGTAAGGACAGCCAATCAGAGTCCTTCCTTGGAAGGGAAGGGCTGTGTTGTTCCAGTTTTGGTCACTGCCAACCTCATTCCGCAAAGGCACGGAGGATATCCTTCAGACACCAAGAAGAGATGGGGATGGAAGAACAGGGAGGGACACAGATGGGGATGTCTACGAGGCCCTGGCTCAACCCTTGACCTTCCAAATACGTACTACCTGTCCTGGCCTAGGAAGGGAGACACGGGTGGGGTGCTACAGAGTTTCGAAGCTTACGTGAGCACCACACTGGCAGAGGGAGGGGTCCCTCCTCTGTTTCAGCAGGAAACCCCTTACAGTAGAGCATCCTGTAGGTGGGAGATCAAGGAGAACCTTCTGCCATCAGACAAACTGTCAAAGGCACAAGCTCCAGGCTGGGTGTGGAAAACAAGCGTGCAAAGTGGCCGTGAACAAAGAAATCACGAGTACGAATCTAGTGGGGGGCACGAGGGGTTGAGCGGGGAATGAAAGGATGTAGTGGGATGCCAGGTAGCACACGGAGGAAATCCGAGCACCGTGCATTTGTGCTAGAATTAGGACGGCGGCCCCAGATCTCTATATGCCAATTCTTGTCCCCAGATCCTGGTAGAGAATCCCAGGCCACATTTTTCATTTATTATTGTTGTTGTTAATACTTATCAACAGCAGGAGCCACAGCGAACATCCAGTGGACTCTGTGTGCCAGGCAGCGCGCTAACGGCTTCAGTTATTACCATTCAATCCTAGGTAAACTCCGTCAGGTGAGCAGCGATGTCCCATTTTAGATGAGGATGCTAATGCGCAGAGAGGTGAGGGAATTTATTCCCAGCTTCTCAATGTATAAGTGATAGAGTCATTATACAGATGGGCAAACCAAGGGCCAGAGAGAGAAAGTGACTCACTCAATGTCACACAGGAAGTCGAGTGAGGAACAGGATCCAAAGTCAAACTCACAACTCCGATTCTCCATCTAGTGCTCTTGGTTAGATCTCAACTACTTCAACAGCACCAAAGGACCACTGGCCAGGGAACGAGCAGGAGACGCCATTAGACTGACTGCTATTCTGCATTCTTGGATCCTCCGATGAGAATTTTAGTCAATGCCAAGGGCTTGGAGAAGGGGTCCATTCAAGGTGGACCAACCAGAGGCTGCAAACTGGTGATCCGTGGGCTAGTCAGAGTATGTGGTTTGGTTTTGCCTGTGGAGCGGTATACAAACTTGATTCACTACTTTCAAATTGAGAGATGGCACACACAACTCTAGGCTACAACTTGCCAGTAGATTCTGCTGGATTGGGAACGGATTAGTGGGAGTCTGGTCTCCACATTGGGAACGGAGGGCCAGCCAGGCGTGGCGAGTCCACTGGAGTTTGCCTTCTCTGTTCCCATTTCCATTAAGCAAACTGTTGCTAGTGTGCCTACTGTGCTCCCACCAAGCCCCCAATGAAGCTGGTAAAGAAAATGACACAGGCCCCGCACCAAATTGATCCCTCGCAGTCACAACTTTTGGGTTTGGGTTTGGATTCTTTCCAATACTGCTGTGTAATGAAGAACTCCAAGCCCTCAGTTGTGCAACAACGTTTTCTGCTCTCAGGTCCGTAGATTACTGGGGAAGCCCTACTCCTGGCTTTGGGGAGCGGGGAAAGTTTGGGTCTGCTCCATCTCTCTCCAGGACCAGCAAGCAGCTACTCTGAGCTTTCTCTCCTCATAGCAACTGGCAGAAGGGCAAGAGTCTCAGCAAAATGATACAAGTACAATTAAAGAGTCTGCTTTTGTCACATCACTAGCTTTTTAGTGGCTAATGGCAGTCCCGTGGCCATACCCAAAGCCAATGGAGCACAGATAAATATTCTAGCTTTTCCATAGAAAGACGCCACAAGATCCTATGGCGAGGGGTGTAGATGTACCATCCTAGGACAAGGCGGGCAAGAAGACTTGGCAATAGTCAGTCTGCTATACTCATTATGGACCGGTGTTTTAAGTCATGATCTGCTACTCTGCTGCGCCCGGTGGGAAAGGCAGGCGGAGAAGCAGTGGGGTACGTGGGAGTTTGTCTCTGCACTAAAGCGAAACCACCCGCTCAGAGTTAGAGAATGTGAAGCTGCAGCAGAAAAGGCACTGGGCGGAGTGGGGCAGGTCACACGCTTGGGCTTCGGAAGAGAGGGAGAACAGCTGGGCTCGGCGGTCCTGCAACCCGCGGCCAGAGGCAAATGTCAGAGCGTCAAAGTGCCACATCTCCCACTACGCGAGAACAAGTCAAGGCTAGCGAGGAGGAGGTCTGAGAAATGGGTCCCGGTGGGCAGGCACGGCCACTCCACCAGAGGCAGTTCTCACTCATTGGCCTGCTTCGGCCAATGCCTCACCAAACACAGGACCGGATCCCAAGCCCGGCGAGGGTCCCACAGCCTGCAGGTCAGGGCTCAGAGGCAGGCAAGCACTGGGTGGCTAGCCACACCAGATTCTGCCTGAGTCACTGAGGCTCTGAAAATTCTGCTTTAACCCACTTCGAGCCTCAGGTTTGAGAAAATTTGTAGGAGAAGGAAGAGGGAGAAAGAAAACACGGTGAATGGAAATTACTTTTACAAAGATTGGGTCTTTAAGGGGTTGGAACCCTTGGTGGGCATGGTTCTCCCGGGCTAGACAGGCAGCCTACCATCCTCTCTGTCCACCCCCAACTCCAGCTCCTTGGAGAAGCCTGCCAGGAGCTTTTGTAGCACCATCCAGACTTCTTTGGTGACACTGACCAACAAGAAGTGAATTATGTCCCATCAGCAGCCAAGACACATCCACATGCTTCATTTGGGGCCATGGGGACAAACCTGGGGTGGACAAGATGCTTCTCTCCACCCAACTGGCCCATGCAACCAAGATAGGCCACCAACCTCAAGCTTCAGCACTCAATTCAGCTTGAGCACATGCTCAGGGAAAAAAATGCATAATAGATTTCAAAGATGAGCTGAGGTTCTCTGCCCTGGATCACATAGATGGTCTGCTATGAGAATAGCAGAGATATACAAGTTTACTTTCATAACTTTACAGACAGAGAAACTGAGACTTGGGGTTTAAGGAGGTCCTCAAACATTAGCTTTCCTCCTAAGAAGAGCAAACAGGGGCACCTGGGTGGCTCAGTGGGTTAAGCATCCGAAGTCGGCTCAGGTCATGATCTTGCAGTTCATGAGTTCAAGCCCCGCATCAGGCTCTGTGCTGACAGCTTGGAGCCTGGACTCTCTTTCAATTCTCTGTCTCTCTCTCTCTCTCTCAAAAATAAATAAACATTAAACAAATTTTTAAAAAGAAGAAGAAGAAGAGCAAATAAATGAAGACTAATTAAAGACCAGAGCAGCTGCCGGCCCCTACTGTACCTTTGTAAGAGCAGAAGGGATCAGATACATGCAAACATGAGGCAGATCTCAGGATGTGGGGAGTTGAGCATGGGTTCAGTGTCAGCCTCCATTTCCCCCCCCCAGCCAGGTGCTCTCAAGCAGTGTGCAGTGAGCACAACCACACACGGAAGCCCTGCTCAGCACTAGCCACAAGGCAGATGTTATTTGTAGCATCGATTACCAGGAAAAATTAGGGTTAGAGAAAGTGAGTAACTTGCCCAATTTTGTGTAACTAATAACACAGAAGTCTATGCGGTTTGGGGTCTTAGAAGACAAGACACAGTCATTACCTCCCTTGCCCTAGTTTCGCTTTCAGGGTGGTCAAATATTTTATTGGCTTGTCATTTTACTTGCCAAACTGTGGGTTCCTGGGAATTAACAATGCATTAAACTAGTGTAATAATGAAGATCAAGTTATCTGTTTAGAAGCGTAACATCATGGGTGGGCAAATTCAGGGGAGGCATTCTATCTAGGTTCATCTCCCACCTCGGGAAGTGAAGTGATTTCCCTAAGGTCTCACCTGACAGCAGAGGCTGAGCCAACCCTGGAGCCCAGGTCTTGGTACTCAGGCCAGTGGCCGTCATCTCACCAGGCCAAATGCAAACACAGATGCCCACCCACCCCCAGCTTTGTGCTCTGACAAGAGACAAGGCAGAATGCAGAAAGGTGGCGGGGGGGGGGGGGGGGAGGGCAGGGCAGGACAACAGTCTCTGGAGCTCAAGCCCTTGAGCAGCTCAGGAACAGGGCTGGGAAGGAGAAAGGGCAGAAGTGAGCACCAATATATTGGCCACTGTCAACTGAGGGTCCTGCTCAGTCCTTTGGATGAAAAGTCCACCCCATCCCACAGATATGTTCTAGGTTTTATACCCAAGAACCCACCCACAGCCTTCTGAAAATGCATGTGTTCTTATTGGCAGGTAAGAGAAGGAGCCTCCTGTCAAGGGAAGCCAGCCTACTGTCCTCTCCTGACACACCCTGGATATACCTGCTGCCCCCAGAGAAACCAGACGCCCCGTGTGCCCCCGCCCCACCGTGTCCCACGCCTCCATGCCTCTGCGTGTGCTGCCCCCTCCCCCTGCTCATGCCTCCTGCCATCCTCCCTTCCTTTGCCACCCTCTGCCGGACTAGATCTCTGCATCCTTCAAGCCTCAGCCTAGGAAGGACCCCTCTGCAAAGCCTACCTGATATCCTGGCCTTACCCTCCAGCTCCTGCCCTGCCGAACTAAATGTCTCTCCTTATGGACTTCCCAAATGCCTTCACTTCTCATTCACAGAGATAATGCATCCATGTCTTTTCCCCCAAAAGCTGTTAAGAGGCAAGAACTGTCTTATATTTTATGAAGCAGATAGCCCTTTGTGCATTCCATGCTGTAGAGTAGGTGCTCAATAAATGTGTTGAATGAGCGAATAGGAAATGTTTGTTACACATACAATAAAGAACAGATTTGGTACGTTGTAAAGTGCAGACCTACTGCCAAGGATAGCAACAGCCAGCAGTGGGTGTAGTTTGAAACTTAGTTTGAGTCCAACTAAGAGGCCATCCGAGACCCCCAGATGGCAGAGGACATCCTGATGGCACCTCTGGCCATCTGGACTGTGAACACCGTTAAGCACATTCATTAATCCAGCCGCTTGTCTGGGCCTCCGCCCACAGGAGTTCATGCACCCACGACTCATGGTCCTGCAGAATAATGATGGGGGATGAAGAGCCATCGGGAACAGACGGTGGCATAATCGAGCAGCCATCAGGCCATTACCAGGGCCACAGGGAGGCCTTGGCCCTTCAGACAGAGCCAGGAGAAAAGCGTCTGCAGAAATCACAAGGGCTTGTCAGAAGCCACGGGCATGTGGAGAAGTCCAAGTTTGGAAGAAGGGGCGGGTTTTCTCCTGATGACTTCCAGGTGCTCCTGAGAAGGGCTATTACAATGATGCATAGCCAGAGGGGCCCTCGGGAACACTGCCTCCTCTTGAGGACAAAATATTGAGCCATCGGTCAAATTTAAACACTCTTTCATCAGGAGCCTCGTTGAGGATAAAGGACTGTGATTCTACATCATCCGCAGCTTAAGTAGCCCAGGAGGCAATGCCCAGGGGAAGGACGATGGTGGAGGCGCTCAAGCGAAATGTAGGATTTGGGGAGGGATGGTGAGGGGAGCACCTGCTGTCCCATCATCAGGCGCCACTGGGTTACAGCCCATGTCAGGGAAAGGCAACGAAAAAGCAGGACTTATTAATTCTCAAATGCTCTGAATGCCTGCTGGCCCCGGGGGCTGATCCAGATCTCCGTAGCACGAGCTACTGTGTATTCGGTCACTCTGAAAAACTTTGAAACTTTCTGGACCCCCATCCTATCTTCATACAAGGAAGAGGCCAGTATTTCTACTTTACACAGACTAAGACACTGGAGCACAAGTTGGCTAATCACACCTCTAGGAACTGCTAGGGTCTGGGATTGAACCCATGTGTCTGTGCCCAAAGCTCACCGTCTCCCCCCTGCCCACCTTGGGTGTTAGCTCTCATCAGCCTTGTGCTCCAGAGGGAGAGGCTAAACCTGGCTCAGGGTGGGGAGCGCCTCCCATCCACCAGCACCTGACTCGTCCTCCTATTCTTCGCTCAGTTGTGAAACCGGACACGTATCTGCTGCCCCACGATGTCCCAACCTCTGTGTGGGGCAGGAGGTAGGGGACACGCAAGGAGGGCAACCCCAAGGCAACTCCGGCTTGCTTTAAGGGTTCGTGCACCTTCTCTCCTCTGATTAGCAGAGCAGCTCTTTAAGGTGAAGATGGCCACATGCGTGTTGCTAACTGAGAAGCAGAGGATCCTAGAGGAGAGGGGAACAGCTCTGTGTTCCCCTCACGCCTGCCTGGTGCACAGAACTCAGGCCCATGTAGCAAGTGGGTGGAGCCCCGGAGCCCTCAAGGTGACATGAACGACAGGAACTGCCAAACTGGGGCTTCAAACCTGCTTTCCTGCCTCCTCCACCATCACTCCAATGTGGCACATTTTTATTTACTGCTGTGGACTCAGTGGTACCCCTGCCCACATTCACATACAGAGGCCCTAACCTCCAGCATGACTGCGTTTAGAGGCAGGGCTTTTGAGAAGGTAAATAAAGTTAACTGAGGCCCAAAGGGCAGGGCCCTGATCCAGCAGGACTGGTGTCCTTATAAAGAGACAGCACAGCGTGTGCTCCCTCTCCATATACACACACAGAGAAAGGCCACGTGAGGACACAGCAAGAAGATGGCCGTCTGCAAGCCAGGAAGAGAGACCTCACAGACACCATCCCTACTGGCACCGTGACGTCAAACTTCCGGCCTCCAGAGCTGTAAGAAAATCGCTTTCTGTTGTTTAAGCCACCCAGTCTATCAAGGCCTGTTATGGCAGCCTCAACTAATAAAGCTACATGCAAGGATGGATCTTTCTTTGGCCTGTTAGGTTCTTTGATACACCTCACATCCTCTTTTTACCCTCAGATCAGGGCTGGCTTATGTGGCTCCATCTTGCTGATGAGGCCATTCCTAATATCAGGTCTGCACATGCCACAAGCACCTTCCCTATTCCTGGGGCTGAGGGAAGGACGCTGACGGAAGCCTGTGGCAAGCCTGGTTTCTTAAGGGAACAGTGGGCAAACCCCTTGCGAAGAGCACACACGTTAAACGGGACCAAGGGTATTGGGGCTAGAGTGGTTGAAACGACCCTGGTCACAGAGGTTGGTGTCACCGTCACCAAGGTGGGACCACCCCCACTCCAAGAGTCAGAGTCACCAGACCCTGGAACGCTGAGCCTCCTGCCACCTCTCAGGCCACATGATACAGCAGAAACAGCACGGACTTGGGAGCCTGGCCTGTGTTTGAATTTGAACTTGTCACTTGCTGAGAGGCTGGTGGTGAGTAGAGCTAGTCGCCAGCATGCCAGCACCCTCCTTCTGGGCATGTGGTTTTCCCACCTCCTGGAAGTTGGATGCGCCGTGCGGCCTGCTTTGGCCAATGCGCGAGAACTTCCAGGGCCCAGGCTTGCTCCTCCACATTTTCTTCTCCCTCTGGCATTGTCAAAAGGAAGGTCCCAGGTGGTGCCTGCTCCAGCAGACTGTGTTCCTAAACAAGGGAGGCAATGAGGAACAGAACCCACAGCGTCTCATGGTGGATGTGGAGAGTGAGCGAGAAATAAACCTTGGTGGGGCTGGCCAGCCCCAGCCAGCCTGGCTGGCTCAGTCGGGAGAGCATTCGACTCCCAATCTCATCATGTGTTCAAGCCCCACACTGGGTGGGAAGCCTACTTTTAAAGATTAGTAAAAGAGGGGAGAATACCTAGGAGGCTCAGTCGGTTAAGCTTCTGACTCTCGATCTCAGCTCAGGCCCTGAGCTCGCGTTTAATGAGACCAAGCAGCACTCTCAGGGTGGAGCCCACTTGGATTTTCTCTCTCCTTCTCTCTCTGCCCCTCCCCCACCCACATTCATGAGTGCTCTCTCTCTCTCAGAATAAATAAAACATTAAATAAATAAAACATTAAATAAATAAATAAATAAATAAATAAATAAATAAATAAATAAATAAAAGAAAGCTTTGCTTTCAGCTGTGAAGCTCCTGGAGCTGTTTGTTGCTGCACCATAACACAGTTCATCAGTTCTGACTGATACAGAAAAATTGTTGAATCACAGGCTCCTTGAGATTTCATTTTACCACCTGTAGAATGTAGATAGTATCTCACTCACCGAGTTTTGGGGCGATAATACATATTCTGCTTGGCACACAGCAGGTCTCTGACAAATGGTAACTCTTGCTTTCTTGTCTCTGCACCGTTTTACCCCAAATCCTTCATGATGGGGATCAGACATTTTGGGAGCCAGTTCCTTAGGGCAGATTTCAGACACGGCCCATCTGTGTTTCCCTGGCACAGTGTGCTGGGTGGGCATCAAAGCAAGTTCTAAGTACATGTAAGGGAGCACCTCGACCCAACTGGTAAGCCCTGAACAGGTTTCTTACACTGCACCAGGTGGCAGAGCCCAAGGTCTCTGATAACACCTGTGGCCACCACCTTCCCGGATACACACATTTCTTCCTTCCTACATCAAGAGAGCACACGATCCTGGACTCTCAGGGCTCCATAAGCAACTCCCCTTCTCCCTTCGGTAGTGCAACCCCTTCAGCAAGATCCTTGTTCATCAATCCCTCCATCTCTGCCGGAACACTTGCAGCAACAGAGAACTCCCGCCCGCAAAATGTTCTTCCATGTCTTGTAATTCCAGGCCCGGTCCATGAGCCCTTCAGGCAATTCTGCAAAGCATGTACCATCATCATCGCCCCATTCTCAAGATAGGAAAGTAGGGCTCGAGAGATGAAGCAATTTCCCAAGGTCACACAACCAGTGAGCTACGACCGTATTCCCGAAGGCCCACAATAATGCCCACGTGATAAATGTGAATAGACTGATGGCTCCATTCCCTGGAGGGGCATTCCTGGTGACTCCAAATGTCCACGTAAGCCCCGCCCCACAACTGCCAGCTTGGCTTGTGGGAACCTTACTACAAACATCCCTTCAGCTCTGTTAAGACCTAAATCTCGATAAATGCTTTCCAATAACACAGTCCTTGCCAGGAAAGGAAACATTTGCACTATTGCTATGCATAATATAGGTTAATATTTCAGGACGCATTAAATGTGTAAACGTTTATAGTGAAGCGAGGTGCCAGTTGTGAGCCAGGCCGCTGTGCAGAGAAGACAAGATGCTGAAGGGAAGTTGGGTACAACTTGACACTGCCCCTAAGTACTTTGTGTCAGAGAGCACAGTACTCGGCCCCGCTCCTGGTTTGCCAGGCAGGAAAATAATACGTTGCTTTCAAACGGATGCTCCCAAACCCTTAATGGAAGTTGATGACTTCAAGATGCGCTGGTTGCTTTGTGGCTTCTTCGGAGACAGTGGAAATTAGGATGGGATTTGGGGCATGACCAAGGGCCAAAATCTGCCAAAGATGTGCCTAACTAACTGAAGAATGGAGGTGGGTCAGATTGGCCATGTGCTAAAATCAAAGGCACATGCAGGAAACTGGAATATGAACTTGGCATTTGGAGGAAGCGGAGTATGAAGGCAAGCTGGGGGGAGGGGTGAGTAGGGGGGAGGAGAATACTCTGCTTTAAATAAATAGGAGATTGAACCATATGAAATTGCCAATATTTGATGGCGGTTGACCAAAAATGTGGCACTTTGTTTAGACTAATCTAATAAAAGATATATTATGATCTATTAACATACTACCCTAACCATGCATCCCAAGCAGCACCACCACATCAAGGGTGGGACAGCAGTCATGCAACCATCCACAAAGCAAGACAAAGTCCACAGCAAAGAATACCAGCCATGTCACCTCTGGAGTTTATGTGGCGGAGGGCCAAGCACGAGGTTTGTACCAAGAATGGAGGGTAAAAAAAACCAACACAGGATACGCTATGATCTGAATGCTATGTCCCCCCAAATTCCTATGTTGAAATCCTAAATCTCAGGGATGATAGTATTAGGAGGTGGTGTTTTTGAGAGGTGCTTAGGTCATGGGAATGGAACTTTCATGAATGAATTAATTATTGCCCTTATAAAAGAGACCCCAGAGGGGTGCCTGGGTGATTCAGTTGGTTAAGCATCCAACTTTGGCTCAGGTCATGATCTCACAGTTTGTGGGTTCGAGCTCTGCGTTGGGCTCTGTGCTAACAGCTCGGATCCTGGAGCCTGCTTGGGATTCTGTGTCTCCCTCTCTCTCTGCCCCTCCCCCACTCACGCTCTGTCTCTGTCTCTCTCTCTCTCAAAAATATTTTTTTATTAACTTGTTTTATTTTTTATTTTTTTAAATTTACATCCAAATTAGTTAGCATATAGTGCCACAATGATTTCAGGAGTAGATTCCTCAGTGTCCCTTACCCATTTAGCCCATCCCCCCTCCCACAACCCCTCCAGTAACCCTCAGTTTGTTCTCCATATTTATGAGTCTCTTCTGTTTTGTCCCCCTCCCTGTTTTTATATTATTTTTGTTTCCCTTCCCTTATGTTCATCTGTTTTGTCTCTTAAAGTCCTCATGTGAGTGAAGTCATATGATTTTTGTCTTTCTCTGACTAATTTCACTTAGCATAATACCCTCCAGTTGCATTGACGTAGTTGCAAATGGCAAGATTTCATTCTTTTTGATTGCCAAGTAATACTCCATTGTGTGTGTGTGTATACATATATATATATATATGTGTGTGTGTGTGTATATATATATATACATACCACATGTTCTTTATCCATTCATCCATCGATGGACACTTGGGCTCTTTCCATACTTTGGAAAAAAAAAAAAGAACACAAAGGAAAAAAAATAGATACTTAAAAAAATGTTTTAAAAATAAAAAAAATAAAAATAATAAAATAAAATAAAATAAAATAAAAGAGACCCCAGAATGTTCCCTCGCTCCTTCCGCAATGTGAGGACACAGAGAGAAGGTGCCAGCCATAAGCCTGGAAGAGGGCCTTTCCCTACAAGGCTACCATGCTGACACCTTGACATTGGTCTTCCCAGCCTCCAGAACTAAACAATAAGTTTCTGTTGTCTATAAAGCACCCAGTGAGTGGCGTTTTGTTAAAGCTGCCCAGATGGACTCAGACAGGCTCTGAGGACCCTCAGGAGACAGACCAATTAAAACCCCAGCCAAGCTGCCTGAGGCTGGCATCACTGACATCCGTGCTGCCGTTGCACCAGCACATTAGCAGAGGAGCAGAGAGCACAGAGCAGGGCCAGAGAGTCCCAGTTCTGCAGCCACACTGCCGGGCTCGAGTCCTGCTGGGCTCCTTATGAGCTGTAGTGGACTGAAGGGTGGCCCCCGGAAAAGACAGGCTTGTGTCTTCACTCCCCGAACCTGTGAACATTACCTTAAAAGGCAACAGAGTGAAAAGTATACCTTGTAGGAGAACATCTCAGTTAAGATAAGGACCTTTAGAGGAGGCGTTTATACTGGATTATCCAGAAGGCCAGAAATCTGACGACAAATGTCCTTATAGGAGATAACAGAGAAGACCCCACGCAGGAAGAGGGGGAGATGATGTGACCACAGAGGCAGAGATTCGAGTGACGTGACCACAGCCAAAGAATGCTGGAGCCACCAGAAGCTTGAAGAAGCAGGGAATAGATTCTCCCCCAGAGTCCTACGAAGCACAGCGCCGCCACCACCTTGGTTTCAGACTTCTGGCCTCCGGACCTGTGATAGGATACATTTCTATTAAATTACAAAGTTTGAGGTCCTTTGTCACAGCCACCCCAGGGAACTACTACAGGAACCCTCTGCCTCGGGTCTTTCAACTGTAAAATGGGCTCCTAACCTCCCGAGAAGATGCCTATGAGGGGTTTCACACGACACCTAGTATACACTAAGCATTCAATAAATGTAAGATGTAATAGACGAACTGCAGAAGGGACAGAGAATCCCATAAGACCCAAGAATATGGAAATGCCGGCCTGCCATGTACACCTCTGGTACATAAGCCAGGATACCCCCTGCTGTGAGGTGCAAGGTGTTCTGGGCAAAAGCCCGACTCCTCTGCCCCAGTGGCCATCTCAACTCACCACTGGGAGCTAAAAGCCCTTCTCGGGTAACTCTTGAACAAACACCAGCAAAAGCAGCTTTGGTTAAATATAGATGTATGGGACAGTATTCTGGAAGAGTCCACTTTCCTTACAGAATTGCACATTGCACCCAATTTAAGCAACTGGGAATCTGGCAATTTGAGCTTGTTCAACCACTGGAAAAAGTGTCTTTCAAAAAAGATAGTTAAAAAAAATAGGACACAAGGGAAGAAAATGGTTATTAAAAATGCTTAAGAGCCTTCCTGAACTTCAAATGGGCTCTTCACAACAATAATACTGATGATTTAAGGGAAAAATGAATCAAGACTCTATTGATTAAATGTTCCTTAAATTATGTGTGGGTTTTAAAATGTGTGGCAGTATGCAAAACACGTTGGAGATAAAACGTTTGAAAAATCATCCAAGACATTTAAAGAACAGGCAATGTAGCTGCAGCCTCTGTCCTGGGGGTGAGCAGTCTAGGCAAGAGAGTAAAAAGTCAACCCAGAACCCTCAAGACCATCTGTGACTCGGGCCAGTAACGCCCAACCCCACAGCCATGACAGCCATCAGTGGTGTCGATTTCTGCTGACACAGCCCTGATCTCCCCAACGCCCCAGTGGTCTTGGCTCAGCACCAGTAACCTGAACACATCATTCATTCCAGGAACATTTACTAAGCACCGACCAGGCGCCAAGCCCTGTGCTCACAGCCAGGGGATACGCAGCACAAGGCTTCACGCAGCCGCAGATGTGAAAACAGACCATTACGGTTCAAGGGTTGAGAACCAGGACAGGAAAGACATAGGGTGGACGTTGTGAATACCCACTGGGGCAGCCCCATCCAGCGGGGGACCAGGGGAGCTTCTCAGGGAAAGAAAATCTAAGATGAGACCGAAAAGGTGAGCCCTAATTGACCAAATGTAGAGAGAATGCAGAGACGGAGAGAAATTCAGAAAGGAAGGGGCAGAATGGTAACTGTAAGGTGCCAGAGGCTCAGGATGTTTAAGAACAACAGAAGTGCATCCCAGCTGCTTGTGGGCCCTCCACCAGGACCACCTGCTCAGTCTCCCCTCCACAGCCACTAGACTCCATTCCCTGCAGGCCCCCGGCTCTGTTCGTCCAGTGTCTTCAGAATCCCTTGAACTTTTAAGGGAGAGGCTCCTTCTCCCCCAGAATTTCACTGGCCCTGCCCAGCCCAGCCCAGCCCTCACTGGGGGAGGACAGCCAGGCAGCTTGCAAGGAGGCCCCAAAAGATGTAACATTCTGGGATTTATGTGGAAACTCAGCATACAGGGAAAATCCTCTCCCAAGCAACCTGGCCTCACCAGGTGACCAATCACCTCCCCAGGCTGGCATATCCCTTCTCCTTAGTCAAAGCCAGGCCCAGTGGCAGGCTCCATCCATCTTCTCTACCTCCCTGTCTTACAGATTTATGCTAAGTTGGGATGCTTCCTCTGTCTAACCCACCAGATAGAGAACAACGAGAAGATAGGCTGAGCATAGAACTTTCAGGAACTGCTCAAGGGGCAGGCAGAGGCTTGGGGACCAGGGCCCTCCCTGATCAGTCTTCACTGAAGATAGGACCCATTCCCTTGCAGTCCCCAGAAGCAGCAGCTAGAGGTCCAGGCATGTCCTAGTACAAAAGCAGCAGACGCCGATCTCTCCTTCATGGACCCCATTTGCCATGCAACTTTCAGATCCCAATTCAACCCGCCCCACTATGAGCTGCTCAAGAGCAGGGACCAGTCCCCTTTGCTAAAGGTTGTCTGCATGTGGCCCAGTGCCTGGAACAAGATGGTGCTTAATAAATGTAGTGAAGATATGCTTGTAGATGCCTTGGTTACTAAGCACTGGCCCATTCATTATTCCTTTGAAGCTCACCTCGACCTGGTGAGACACAAAGGGCAGTGTGACGAGCCTCCTCAGAGATTTATCCAAAGTAGATTGGTCCACACAGCCCCGAAAGGCAAAAGCAGGACATGAGCCCAGGCCTCTGGACCCTCACACCTCCCACCATGCCAGCCTCACCTTTTCCATCATGCTTCTGGCAGTCTAAATATCATCATTCTTTGCATGGGCCAACCTGAGCACCCAGCGGGGCACATGAGACAAAGAGGAGGAGAGAGGAGTAACCCGTACTTCCCAAGCCCCGGAGAAGCTGGCTGCTTGCACTCAAAAATTACGTATTTGATTTAAAGATATTGTTTCCCCCTTTTCTCCTTCCACAAAGTGGTACATGGCCCACTTATATATTTAATTAGAATGGATTAAAATTAATAACATCTTGAGTAGTTCCTGACCCTTCTTGAGATAATTGGAGACACCCCGGGGTGATAGGAAACTGGGAGGAAGAATTGCTGATCTAACCAATAGAGGCTGAACTTTCTCATGTGCATGTAATTAGTGCATCCCCTAATTGCCCTCTGTGTGTATGTATATGTGTGTGTGTGTGTGTGTGTGTGTGTGTGTGTGTATATATATATATATCTTATCTATTATTTAAAAAAAACAAAGATAGGTATCCTTGTGATTTGGAATCATGTTCTGTCCCTTGGGCTACAGAGCTCAAGGCACGCCTGTGGCAGGCAGACCAGCTGAACTCTGTCCTGTCCGTGTCTGCAGACTGATACACAGCTCTCATAGATATTTTAACAGGTGTGTGTGTGTGCGGGCGTGTTAACAGATGTTTATTGCACTGTCTCCATAAGTATAAATATAAAAAGACATTTCTGAGCGCCCACTGTGTGCCAAGGACCATGTTAAGTATGCTCCCATCCGTTCACCTGTCCACTCTTTACAACAACCCCATGGAAGCAGAGAGGGTAGAGAGCAGGGTGACTCTCTCCCGTTTGACAGCTGGGAGGACAGAGGTAAAAGATGGCACAAGAGCTAGATTCAGGATGGAAACCTGGACCCTGGGGGTCAACTACCACGTAAGACCTTGCTCTAATGAGCGCTTTCTTCCCACCCTGTAGATGTGTCTCAAGAAATCACTAGTGCCCCCAGCTCAGTTTCTGTTAGTACAGCCACATGCAGGCATTGACACGGCACAGCTGGACCTCACTGGTTGTCTGAACATCTCACACTTTCTCAGACTCCAGGAAAGAGAAGTGCGAACAACAGTGAGTAAGCTAGAGCCCGAGAATAAGCCACAACCATCCCTAAGGGAAAAGGGGTCAGAGAGCAGTGAACTGAGTCCACCAGGCCCCCTGCCTCCTGGGCTCCCAGGGCACAGGAAGACGGGAGGAGGGAGAACCAAAGACCCCATCAGACAGGGCTGGGTGCAGATCCTGCTCTGCCACTTACTGTGTGAGACAGAGATAGGACCCCAGATAAGCCAGCTAAGCACACCAAGGGTCAGCCTTTGCACTTGTAAAATGAGCGGGTTCATGCCCATCCACCAGAGCTGTAATGACAACAAATCCGTCACTGGGCGAGCACCTAACAGGACAGTCCCTGTTTTTGTAGATGAGATAACAGGTTCAGGGTGACATGGTCATGCAGAGATACCCATCTGTTTCCCTGACACCTCCTGGCTTCTCACAACCCAGGAGCACCAGATTTCTTGGCCCACGATGACAGCAATGAGCTTTAAACAGTAATTGAGAGGGGCGCCTGGGTGGCTCAGTCAGTTGAGCGTCCGACTTTGGCTCAGGTCATGATCTCACGGTCCGTGAGTTCGAGCCCCGCGTCGGGCTCTGTGCTGACCGCTCAGAGCCTGGAGCCTGTGTCAGATTCTATGTCTCCCTCTCTCTCTGCCCCTCCCCCATTCATGCTCTGTCTCTCTCTGTCTCAAAAATAAATAAACATTAAAAAATAAACAAACAAACAAACAAACAAACAAACAAACAGTAATTGAGAGAGGAAAGCATTTGCTTATCTTTTTGGGGTCACCCCAAGCTTCAGAGGCAAGTAACTGACATCCCCTCCCCTGGTTCGTCCCCACACCCATTTGGCAACTGCCCTCACCACTTCCAAACATCCGTGTCCCCTGCTGTCCCCTGGACAGGTTAAACCCTACCTTTTTCCACAATGAGGACCGTGCCTGTGAGTGGGACAGCATTTCTGGGTCAAATTAGGTCAAGGCCGATCAGTGGCGCTGGAACTGCTACGGCATTAGGTAATCAACTCAAGGCTGGTTCCGCCCGGAGCCATTTAATTTTGGGGAGGCAAGATTTAGCTGACTTGAAAGAAGGGGGAAGCAAGCTTGCAGAAAGAGATTGATTTCAGCGAAATACAAATTCATACTCACTAACTGCCTTACCACTTCGGAATCAATTAAAATGAGATGGAGAAAAAGGCACAGAGAAATAGAGAATGACAGAAAGCCCAATTGGAAAAAAGGAGGGGGTGGGGGAGAAGGCTTCCTGGAAAGCAGAGCAGGAAAAGCCCAATCCAAGGAAACCCCCTCTCGGGTAGGAGGGGAAGTCTGGGGACTGTGAGGCATTTTCTTTTCCAGTCCTGGGCAACTGGTAAGCAGCAGACCCACAACATGAGTCAGGGGTTCTCAAAACCCAGTAAGCATCGGAAGCAACTTTTGAGCAAAGGAGGTAGGGCTTACACGTGTCCAGTCCTGAGGCCACCTCCCAAGGTTCTGATTCATTAGGTCCGTGCAGGAGCTGGCAATCTACCTAACAGAACCCGTCTCCTGGACAGGTGCCCTCGGACCACACTCCGAGGAGCAAGGCCTAGACTAGAGATTTCATGATGTGCCCCTCTTCTCTGGTCACCAGAGTAACAGCAATGACCACACGTGTTGCTTATCTCTAGGACTGCTGCACAAAGCCTCGAGAAAGACTGTGGAAAGACCCCCACGTTAGCCCGTCCAGAGAAGATGAAGACTTTGGAAATACAGTACTTGGAAGGTGTGGACAGTGGGACAAAGAAAACCTGCCCAGATCCTGGCTTGGACAGCCCACCTCGGAGAGGACTAGACAGGACCCAAGAATAGTGCTGGACCACTCTGGAAGACAGTTTGGCAACTATCCTTTTTAAAAAACAAAATAAACATACTCTTACCTTATGGTCCAGTAGTGATGCTCCTTTTGATATTTACCTCAAGAATTCAAAACTTAGGCCCACGTAGAAGCCTGTACAGTTTTATTCACAATTGCCCAAACTTTGAAGCAACCAAGATGTCCTTTAGTAGGTTAATGGACCAACTATGATAGATCCAGACAATGAAATATTATTCGGTGCTGAAAAGAAATGAACTATCAAGCCATGGAAAGACATGGAGGAAACTTAAATGCATATTTCTAAGTGATAGAAGCCAATCTGAAAAGCCTACATGCTATATGATTCCAAGTGTATGATATTCTGGAAAAGAAAAAGCTTCGGTGACAGTCAAAAGCTGAGTGGCTACAAGGAGGATGGCAGGGAGAGGAAGGACTGGGCAGAGCACAGAGGATTTTTAGGACAGGGGAACTATTCTATATGATGCTGAAATGCTTGATACTTGCCATCATACATTTGTCCAAACCCACAGAATGTGCCACACTCAGAATGAACAGTAAACCATGGATGGCGTGGGGTGGAGGGGGGATAATGACGTACCAATGTAGGTACATGGATTGTAATGAACAGACCACTCTGGTGGGGAGTGTGATAGTCGGGATGGCTGTGCATGTGGGGGGCCAGGGGTATACAATAACTCTCCTTTCTGTCCAATTTTACTGTGAACCTAAAACTGCTCTAAAAAGTAAATTCTATTTAAAAAAATACACAGGACTAGAGATGGCCTCTGGTTCCATGAAATACGAGATGACATGGGAAGGCAGAGTAGTGAAGCATGCAACGGGGACTGGAGCCACTGGGGACATGGCAGGAGTAAATCCAGGCTGCCAGCCAGGTGCCAATTCCTGAACGGGTGGGGGTCGGGGCTGTAAAATCAGGACAGGAAGTACGGGGCCCCTCTCTTCCCACCCTTCCTGCCAGAGAGGGGGATACTGCAAAGGGCATCAAGGTCTCAACAAGAGAGCAGTCTCTCTGTGGTGTTTGAAATTCTCAAAGATCCCTTAATCCTCCCAAAGAAAACAGTTCAAACAGGTGAATAAACTAGCGAGTCGAACAGGGAGCCTCAGCATCATTATCCAGGCCTCCTAACGCCCCTTAATGCAGAATCTCCCTGCCTGCACCTAATAAGGGCTGCTCTCCTTCATGAGAGTCCTATAAAATGCATAAATATTCCTCAAGGAACCAAGAGAGCTCCTAACAGTCTTTAATAGCTATCATAAAATGAAGGATAAAATGTGTGAAAGGAGATTGGTCATGATAATAGTGCAAGGCTGGAGAGCAGTGAATTTCCTAACCCCTCCCTGGCTGGGTTTCACAGCACAAAGATACTGTCCCGAGTCAGAAGCATGCCCAGAGGAGGCAAACTGGGGAGAGGACATCCAGACTCCTGTCAGAGAATCCCAGACAGATGAACTGGAAAAGCTGAGGGCCAAAGACAGGAGGAGACTTGCCTAAGGTCATACAGCAGACAGCAGACTCCCATCAAATCTGCCAAGATTCTGTGTGGCCCAGATGGAATGGGTCCTAGGAATTTGCATTGTTCATTTATCCTCTGGGTGATGGAGATAAAAACTAGTCTATACCAAATAAGCTCGTGACTGATACAATTTGGCCCTGGCTACATAGCTCCTCCAGCCTTTGTGGGAGCCAGAGATTGGTCTGTTAGTAGAACTTACAGCCTGAGCTCTGCTCCAAAACTGGACAAGGACTCTAGAGCATGCCAACAAGGTGGGTATTAACAGCAGAGGTCATCATTGAGAATCTGCAGACCAGGGAAACAAGAGTATGCTCTAAAGGACTGTTTGCTTCAATGGGTGCTATGATGGGCTTTCCGTGAGCACCTCAGGGCCATAGCACGTGGGTGTGGGGTGGGGGGTGGGGAAAGACCCAGTTGGCAGGAAAGCCCACATCTAACAGACAGCCAGTCCCCTAGCTCATGTCCTGGAATGCAACAGAGCTCAATAAACAGCAGTTATTGGCAGATACAGCACTGAACACCTAGAGGTGTACCCACCAAGAACTGCTGTTTGTTGAGCTCTATTGCATGCCAGGACATGAGCTGGGGGCTTTGCATTTATGATCTCATTGAGCCCTCCAAGTGCTACACCTGACTGTAATCACACGGACCCACAGGTCCATGCACGACCAAAGGTTGGCCAAATAACATCCAGGCAACACAGGTCTGGGCATTTGTTCCTGCTCCCACCATAGTCTGGGGCCTACTGGGTCTCCCCATACTTTGGCTTGGGCTTCTAGTTTACAGCTTCCTTTATCTTGATGGCAGTGGAACGGCCTCTTACATCTGACCCTCAAGACCTTCGAGATGTTGACTCCCTGCTCCTCAGGCTCACCCCCCTCACTTGTCTCAGCTCTGGTTTAGGAATCCCCATCCCAGGGCTTTCCTGACTCCCTGGGGTCTCAGCCCAGCCCATCCTGCTCCGAATGACAGGAGGTCCAAGAAGCCACATTTCCCTCTGCCCATGCAGGCTGACTAAGCAAAGCTACCAGAAACTTCATGGTGAAAGTCAACCAGCAGAACCTCAGGTGAAGTTCTTCACTGCATAGAAGTCAAATCCCAATACAGATGGGGTGCGGACAAGTTGAAAAGAATAAACCTTTTCTTCCAAGTTAAACTCCCTGGCCACATGGGGGACAGTCCTGAGAGTGGATAACCTAAGATTCTGGTGTCGTCCACTATTACCCTGATGGCATTCAGCAGCCGATAAGACATCCAGAGGTCAAATGTAGGAGGGCTGAAATAGAACAATAAATCCATCGGCATTCCCAGATAATGGGCTTCGTGGAAAATCTAAAAGCATCAACAATTAGAATTTTTAGAAAAGCTAGCGAAATCACCTGGAAATAAGAGCAATGTACAAAAATCGATTATATTTATTTCACCGTCAAGTAGATATAAATGCAATTTTAAAGACACCACTTATAAAAGCAACAAAATGCATGAAGGGTCTAAGATTCTAACAAAAGATGCTCGAGACCTTTGAGGAAGAGATTAGAAAAATTTATTGGAAGACACTGAAGAAGACCAAAATACGTGAAGAAACAGACTGAGTTCATGAGCAGAAAGATTCAATATCATGAAAATAGCAAGTTGAAGGGAATTGGCCTACAGATTCCATGAAGCTCTAAGAAAAAATTCCCAACAAGGTTTTATGTGGAACTTGACAAGTAACTTATTTATAAGCAAACAGGTAAAATGTACATGTGTGTGTGCAGTTTGTGTATGTACAAACACACAAACACATGCATTCATATGTAATTTTTAGCTTGCTCAAAAGACCACGAATGTAAATTGAAACTGCACTGTGATACCAATTCTCATCTAAAGGTTTTCCAAAATACATGGGAAAAAAGTGCCCTTGTACACGGTTGTGAAGAGCTGAAAATGGTGTTAACACCATGTAGGGGAAATCTTACAGACATTAAAGTTGATGAAATTAAATAGAGACTATGTAATCACAAATTCGAGAACCCATGCTGTATCTTTAATACGTGTGCATCTAATGTAAGTATTTGCTAACTCTGTCCACTGAAACAGCCTAGAAACAATGACTAAGCCAACAGCAATAAAGACTCCTAATGCTCACACTGTAATTTTCTTCAACAGCATTTTGCACTAATAGGAACCAAGCCTTCTTGGATAAATGCTCATTCTGGGTCTGGGGCAGAAAATGCTCAAAATGAGCCTAGAACATCTTGTAATTTTACATTTCAAAATTTCAGAATTCTTCAGCTAACCTGAAGAAGCTCCCAGTGACCACAGATGGGGCAATTTGGACATCAACGAGGATGATGACTAGAATGAATTAAAGCATATGGATTTAATCCATGAATTCATGATGTTATTTTTAAAAGGTATTTGTGGGGCGCCTGGGTGGCACAGTCGGTTAAGCGTCCGACTTCAGCCAGGTCACGATCTTGCGGTCCGGGAGTTCGAGCCCCGTGTCAGGCTCTGGGCTGATGGCTCAGAGCCTGGAGCCTGTTTCCGATTCTGTGTCTCCCTCTCTCTCTGCCCCTCCCCTGCTCATGCTCTGTCTCTCTCTGTCCCAAAAATAAATAAACGTTAAAAAAAATAAAAAATAAAAAATAAAAAAATAAAAGGTATTTGTTATCTTTGAAGAATACTTGGGCTCCAAGTCATTATTTTGAAAACTGTTAAATTAAAGAACCACCTGACAGTGCTCAGTATAGATAACTGATTGTGGCATTATCCAATTTGTCCTGTTTTTCCTCCATAAAGTGTACCTTGAGGTAATTAATAGCTAATTAGGGGTAATTCATCTTTATAAAATAATTCCAGCTAGTAAGTGGGAAGGAATTATAGAATTAGCATGCCGCCATTTTATAGTCCCTAGTGAATTCATGAATCTAGACCACAACGATCAGTGGCTACTATTAACACAGAAAAGTCAACTAAATATTTTGTGTCTCCTGATGGAAGTGCATGCCACCACCTATGAGGTAGCCTTGCCTTTCCCACTCTAAAAAATGAACTTGAAGCTGATCAAGTTTCAAATCACCTATTATACAAGACATACAGAGAACAGATGTTCAAAGGCCTCTATAGTGATGTAATAACCAAGTCAAGACCATGGTCAACTCTTGGGATGGACTTTTTTGAATCCTGATTCAAAACAACAGTTTTTAAAAATGTTGGAGAGTTTGGGAAATTTGCTTTGTTAACTGAATATGTGAGGTTTTAAGTTGTAGATGTGATAATGGTATTATGCACGTTTGTAAAGAGTCCTTAAACACACATACAAGAACAAAAATGGTTGAGACACCACAGGAGCCTTTGCCCCACCAGCCATCAAGAATTATGAGAAAGCTATATGACCAAGGTAGATACTATGACATTCATGCAGGGATAGACAAAATGACTCAGGGAGCAGAATAGAGATACAAAAATTAATTTTTACATGTATATTTTATTTTGTTTACATAGCTCATTTTTCAGGTGAATGGGAAATGGCAAAACTCATTGGTAAGTGGTATTTGGACAGCTGCATTGACGATCCACATGGAAAATAAGCAATTTAGAAAAGACTGATAATGAAAGATACGCTAAAATTTAAAACTTCTCTTTATCAAGAGACACCTCAAAGGAAGTGAAAAGATGGCTCCAACTGGGAATGACATTGACCACCTATATATGATGCCAAATGATTAGAATTCAGAAAAGATATTTAACTCCTAAAAATCAGAGAGACTCACAATCCAATTTAAAACTATGGAAAAGACTTAAACAGGTATTCTCAAAAAAGGAAACTAGAGTAGCTCATAAACTTTGGCAAGATACTTCATTATATAATCAAGAAAATTTACACTTGTAGAAAACAAGAGTATGTTTCCACACCCAATTCAGGAACCTGACAATAGAAAGGGCTGGTAAAGAAGTACATTAATGATGGGGCGCCTGGGTGGCTCAGCCAGTCAAGCGTCCGACTTCAGCTCAGGTCACGATCTCACGGTCTGTGAGTTCGAGCCCCGTGTCCAGCTCTGTGCTGTCAGTTCAGAGCCTGGAGGCTTCTTCGGATTCTGTGTCTCCCTCTCTCTCTCTGCCCCTCCCCCACTTACGCTCTGTCTCTCGAAATATGAATAAACGTTAAAAATAAAAAAAAAAAAGAAGGACGTTAATGAAATATTTCCTATACTACCAGAGAGTAGTATGGACTCCAGCATTTTTTAAAGCAATTTGACATCAGCTAGAATTTAGTTTGAGCATTCCATATGGGTTAATAATTCTGTTCTTAGGTATAAACCACTGGTGCACCCTATATATTTACAATAATGTTTACGGCATTTTCTAGAAAAGACTAAAAAACATTCCAAATATTCATTAGAGAAATAAGTTGCAGTGTGGCCACACAATGAGACCATATATGGCAGTGAGAATTAACCAAGAACAAGTATACAGTTCACGATGAATGAACTTCGCGACCCTAATGGCAAGAGAAAAAGGCAAGTCGCCTAAGGATACTTCTAGCATGACACACTTTTTATACATCTCAACTAAAAAAGAAACCACAGTAATGTATCGTTTAGGGGTATATACCCATATAGTGGCATTCTAAAGAAAGGCCGGTGAGTGATCAATACCAAATCCAGAAAGGTGATTATGTACATGGGAGGGAAGCCAAGCTTCAGCAGTGTTGATCTTTTAACATTTTTCAAATCAAGTTTTGGGCTCACAGATGTTTCATTATGGAACTCACACATTTTATACATTCATTTTTGAAGAAATGGTCTAGTTGAAACGGTGAGGCCGGCACGGGACTGACCTGGGTCTGGATTCTGCACAGAAGAGACAGAACCGGCTCCGGGAGGAGATAAAAGATGCCTTTTCTAGGGCCGGCAGTACGACCGAAGCACCAGCATACCACGTGCATCTTGCCGAGACCAACAGACCTTCCCAAACATGCAAGATTAAGGAGGAAGAATTTTCCCTGAGCAAAGGGAAATAACAGAGATCAAGTTTGCATTCATTCCTAAAGCACGGTGCCACCTTTGAGAAGCAAACAGCCTCCCTGCTCGTGGCAGCCAGGCCCCGTTCACGGCTGGATGACCTACTTCAAATTTATGAGCCATATCTGTTTTCAGAGACCCTCCACCCTGCCTGCTTCGAAGGGTGGTGCCTCCAGGTATACAAATCCCTGCAGGAATATAGGACAGACTTCCAGTCGCCCAATTCTACCAATATTGGGGACTCTGCACCTATCCCAAGCACTTCTGTGGGTGCTGGGGCTAGGAGATAAGCCAGAGAACATCTTTGTCCTTTATCACACCTCCCAGGGAAGGAAGAAGAGGAGGAGCCCACGTGGGAAAAAAGGCGCCCACCCCACTGACAAGGGTCCTGTCGTTGGGCCTGAGATCACAATGAGACACAGAAATGCAGTTCAGGGAAATAGCATGCACTCACAGCACCAGCTGATCTGTATACGAAGAGGTTTTTAACCTCAGAAACAAGAATAATGCCCAGAGATTTTTCCCTGAAGCTCTTCCTAGTTTTCCTACGATTTCTTGCAAAATAAATTATCCTTAAGTCATCAATGTCCACATAATGTCTGAAGGCAAGAGGGAGGATGGGAGGCTTTTCACAAAGCTAGAGAAAGGATGAGCCGCCAGGGCCTTGAGGGGGACCCAGGGACAAGGTGTGCATGTCAGTAGGTGTCAGTGAGTTCCCATCCACCTGACATTCTGCAGTGGATTCATTTATCTCACATTCGACCCAGCAGATGAAATCAAGAGGAAGTTGGTATCATTTCTTTATACGGAAACCCATATCTTTCTCCTGGCTGCATCATTTCAGGGGCCAGGTGGGGGTACAAGAACCCCACTGAAGTGAGGAAGTAATAGCAAAATGTAGGGCATTCAGCTGGCCAGCCTCTGGCAGCCCAACTGCCCAGGATCAACAGGGTAAGTCACTAAGTCACTGCCACCATAACGGAGGCCCAGGGTGTGGCCAAGGTCCCTGCAGGCAGGGAAGGCTGGAAGAATTGGAGGAGGCACATTAGATTCACTTGAAGCAACCATAGAGCCCAGGAGAGTTTCCAGAGTTGGAGTCAACAGGAAGCACTCAAGCTAGAACGTGATGAGGAAAGAAAGAACAAGCTGGAAATGTGTACAAAGTGTCGCTGTGTCCCCTGTGCAGTCAGGCAGTAGTCCTTTCCCCCATCTGGCAGAAAACTCTGGTATTACTGCTCTCTGGGGATAGTCAGACACAGGTCAACTCACCATTGACCGGGACAACAGAGGGCTGTACAGAGGCACCACATTGAGAGCAGAAGGAAGGAACAAAAGTTGGCATGGGAAGCAAGGAGACCAGGACCACATCCAGCCCAGCCTGAACCAACCCCCTGGGCCGAAGCCAACTCCTCCAGGAGCAGGGTGACCAGATATGGACATTTGGGCCCCCAGGTAATAGCAGAAGTGTGTGGACAGGTGACAAAATTGCCAGGTTGGGACTCTGTGTCTGGACAATGATGCTCCCAGCTGACAAGCTCTGTCCCCCACGCCAATATTCCCCATCAACAGTTTGACATTTCCCTCAGCCATGTGTGGACAGCCAAGAACTGCCAAGCATTTAAGAAAAGTCTCCAACAACAAAGCAAACAGACATACTAAAGGAACTAAAACACCGATACAATAAAAACCATCATAATGTTAATATCCTTAGAGAGGTAACCAAGTAGGAGATCCTTAAGACAGAAGTTTCACTTTGTTAAAAACTAGTAACAAAAATAAACTTGTAAAAAAGAAAAAAAAATGAAAATGAAGGAGAAAAAGTACAACTTTAGGGAATTAATCCAGGAAAATATTTGAAAGCCAGAAGTTCTAAGAAGTAACAATAGAAGAAAACGAGAGAAAACTATCAAAGGAATAACAGAATTCCCCCAAAGAACATGCATCTCCAGATTGAAAGAGTCCATTGAGAGCTCAGAGCTAACAAAAAGATCAATACAAGTCACATCATTGTGAAATATCACAACACCAGAGAGAGAAAGAGAAAATATCAAAAGCTTCCAAAAAGAAAAAGCAGATTATAGACAAAAGATAATTAAAGTGCCATTAACAGCAATGCTGGAACCTGGAAGATAATTCAAAATTGTGAACAAAAATATGTACTTGCAGCCTAGAATTCTATACCCAACTAATCATCAATCCAATGCTCAGGTAGGAAAGATCTTGTATGGTCTTTCAAAATGCATCCTCTGTGCACTTTGAGAGGAAGCCATCTATCCACTTGAGGAAGTAATCAAAACTTAGGAAGAGGGTGGAATTCAAGAAACAGAAGATACAGGGGCACCTGGGTGGCTCAGTCGATGAAGCGTCTGACTTTGGTTCAGGTCATGATCTTATGGTTCATGGGTTCAAGCCCCGCATCGGGCTCTGTGCTGACAGCGCAGGGCCTAGAGCCTGCTTCCAATTCTGTGTGTGTGTGTGTGTGTGTGTGTATCTCTTCCTCCCTCCCTCCCTCCCTCCCTCAAAAATATACATTAAAAAATTTTTTAAAAAGCAAAAAGAAACAGAAGATATAGCACAGTCAACTGAGAGGGAGGAGGGAGGGGATCTCCCAGGCAGATGGAAAGGAAATCCCAGGGTAAGAAAGACACAGCAACCCCAGAGAACAACTCCTATAGACTGAGCTACAGGGCAGTGGCTCCCAGAGCTGAGAGACCATCTGGGGGTTCAGCCTCCCTGATGGGCCTGGCCAGTCTGGGATGCACAGACACCCAGCAGATGAACAAACAAAGCCATCATTTTAGCTCTGGACAAAATAATTGTCGTAGAAGAAAGAGGAGACATAATCGTGAGACACCACATGTCTCAACTGTGAATACTATTTACACGTTCATAACAACACTGAGTGTTGATGTAACTAAACGGGTGATAAATACACTTGGAGAAGGGGAGGGCACACATGTGGAAGGGGGGGAGGCAGCAAAGCAGTGTTAAACCCTCCTCTTCCTCGGCACAGAGTCGATAGATAACATCCAACAGGAAAGCATTCAAGATTACATTTCTGAAGATCCCCCGTATATTGTTACAATGAGTCTAAGACACAGCTCGGAGTTGAAAACTGCCACTGCCTCTGAGGAACAGGAAGCAGGTGAGGAGGGACTGGGCAGGAATTCGCTGTTTTTCATTGAGATCCTAGTAGCACGCTTTGACATTTTAATCTACGCCTTTGACACAAAATTAAATTATACTTAAGTTTCACATGCACACTCCCACCTACCTCCACCTCCACTCCCCACCCCCCACCCCCCACCCCCCACGGGTGAATCTACCTGCATGTACACACACTTCCCCACTGTGTGAAGGGCTAGGACTAGTCCTGAATGTGGTGAAATTGTAAGCAGTGAATCCCAGGAAAATCAGAGGCAAGGGTCTTGGAAGAAGGAAAAAGAAGTCCACAGGCTTTCAGGAACAAAATCTTGGCTGGTCCTTTGGGCACCTGGGTGGCTCAGTCAGTTGAGCATCTGACTTTGGCTCAGGTCATGATCTTAACCATTTGTGAGTTCAAGCCCCGCGTCTGGCACTGTGCTGACAGCTCAGAGCCTGGGGCCTGCTTTGGATTCTGTCTCCCTCTCTCTCTGCCCTTCCCCTGCTCATGCTCATGCGCTCTCTCTCTCTCTCTCTCAAAAGTAAATAAACATTAAAAACAATTTTTTTTTTTTAAAGCTTGGTGGTCCTTTGCCGATGATCTAGCCAGAGAAGCCCTGGGAGATTCAACTCTTATCTGGCTTCAGTATCTCCTCGGGAGCCTACAAGAGCCCCTTCGGATCTCACCATTGTCACTTCTGAATGTTTCTCCTAATAAATGAAGGTTTTAGACCATAAAATCCAGCATTCTTTTACAATGCACAACATCAGTCTCGCCCAAGTGGAATGCTGTAAAATGGTAATGAGGTACGATAAATCTGCTTTCTGTGAAGATCGGGAGTATAGAATCCCTCTATTTATTTAGCATGCCTGACACAGTGCAAAGCCACCTGGTTTTAACCCAGTTCCGCTCCAGTCCACCCCATCCCTCTCTCTGCTCACAGCCCACCCCCAGCGCTTTCAGACAGCAGGTCCAGGAAGAGAAGCCAGCAGCAACTGCCCTCTGCCCACTCTAGGTTTAGGCCATGCAAAGTCCCAGGACTTAGGAGCCTTGGCACCGAAGAATGGAAACCTGGACGCTGCATGTCCCCCAAACCAAGGCAGAGTTCTGAGGATGCTTGGCTTCATCTCTTTGAAGGCCCCCTCCGTTTGAAATTGTGAGTTTTCGTCTCTTTGGGAGAAGGTTATTAGGGATCCATTATCTGCTCTTAAGCCTAGAAGTTCTGGTTTTCCTGGTTCTCTCAATGCAGGGCCCCACCCCTGCCCCCCAGAGAGGAAGGAGATGCCGCACAGGGGAGGCAGCCTGGAGCTCCCCTTGGGGTTGGTTGGAGACCAGCCCTGAGCCCTTCTACTTTTCTTCTCACTGCCTTGCTCCAGGCCTCTGCAGCCCTCTGGTTGGATCTCTTTCCCCTTAATGGTGTCTGGTCACTGAAGGGACCTCTGGTCACAGATGGAACATCATGCTCTCCATTGCACATCCCAGGGTATGACTGAGAGGGTGGAAGGTGGGGGTCACTGGTCAACCAGAAGCAGATTCCTACAGGAACACGGCAGGTTAGGAACAAGGGCCGGGAGGAAAAACAAGGGGAAGACAGTTGGGAAGACGTGGAGAGAACTAGCAAGGCACCTGAATGTCCCCGCTGGTGAGCATCACCAGCCCCAACCACAGTTCTCTGCACCGTAAGGCAGAGAAACTTAGATTCAGTGTTTGGGTTTTGTGGAGTTTTGTTTTTTTGTTTTTTGTTTTGTAAAGCAGAATGGCATTTAATTTTTTTAAGGGAGAAAGTATGCTCTAGTATCTGGAGCGACTGGGATCTGGGATCCTCTGGACCTTGTCCCAGCTGCACAGAGGATGTGGGCTTCTGCCCATTTCCATCTATTGGCAAGGACAGAAAAGCACACTCGTTCTCTGGTCTCCTGCCAGGCTGAGAGGAGCAGGCAGTCTCCTCCGCGATACATCCCGAACTGAAAGGCAGTGGCCCAAGCTCCAGATCCGGGGGAGAGACAGAGCCCCAGCTTCCCATGTCCAGGCCTCTAGAGCCACTCAGGCTAAGTTCACGGCCCGGCCTTCACATCTCGAGGGGAACAAAGACTTCAGAACCAATCCTACACTTTGCCCACTCTGGCTGTGTGATATGGTCACGTCACTTCACTCCTGTTTCTTCTATAAAACATTCTGTATGTTTTTAATGGAAGGCCAAGCAACACTGCCTGAGGGCAGGGTCCAGTTCTTAATGTGTGATTCTCTGTCCCTTTGCCGACCTGCTCCTGAAGGGCGTATTTAAAACATCTTCAGTGTTGCGGACTCTTCATCCCCTGCAGATGCATTGTATCTTGGTAAATAAAAGTCACTTATTTGATGATGAATTAAGGAGAGTCTGACATTGGTTCTGATACTAGATTGTCAAGCCACTTCTACTCTCTGGGCCTCAGTTTTCACATCTGTGAAATGGGGGTGCTTGGCTTCATCTCTTTGAAGGCTCCTTCCGTTTGAAATTGTGATTTTAGGGGTGACTGGGTGGCTCAGTTGGTTGAGTGTCTAACTTTGGCTCAGGTCATGAATTCGCTTTCCTGAGTTCAAGCCCCACGTCGGGCTCTGTGCTGACAGCTGAGAGCCTGGAGCCTGTCTCAGATTCTGTGTCTCCCTCTCTATCTGCCCCTCCCCTGCTCGTTCTCTCTCTCTCTCTCTCTCTCTCTCGTTCTCTCTCTCTCTCTCTCTCTCTCTCTCTCTCAAAAATAAAGATTAAGAACAAAAAGAAGAAATTGTGATTTTATGTCTCTTTGTGGGGGGAGGTTATTAGGGATCCATTATCTGCTCTTAAGTGCACAGAATTTGGACAAACTAGTTTTGAGGTTATCTTGAGATGAGAATCGCCCCACTGACCTGCTCACAGATGTTTCAACGGACTAGGGACAAGGGCCCAGAGGGGCAGCACACACACGAGGCTGTTTTTACCACAGGCAGGCTCGTTCAGAATTCAAACCAGAACTTGACAGGAACAGCATGAACATGGCACTGTCCTATTTTAGCTTAAGACACCAAGGGGCCCGCACGGCTCACGCGGCGGGTTAGGGCAGAGCCACCCATGCCAGGAAGAGCCAAGCCTCTGCCCTGCCTGGGTTCCGACAACAGCCCTCACTCGCAATGAACCACGTTTCAGTGCTTTGATCCCAATCTCAAATAATTAAGGAGGTTTCTGTGGTATCGCCCTAAATGGCTTAGCGTCTCCATCAGAAAGGCGGCTGGGAGGCATGCCAGTTTGGGGGAGGGTCGGATAATTAAGGAAATCATGGTGAATTAAGCTTTCTGCAACGAGGCACAAACATCTTTTCATGAACGGCAACATCATGTTAGCTTATGTTTTGCCAAAGAGAAAGGCAGGGCCTCTCCTTGGGGTTTTCAGCCTGGTAAAACACATCTGGCAACTGAGCCAAATATTTAAGGGTCATTAAAATCCCAAACTCCCCGCGCCAAGAACTTTTCTCCTTTGTTATTCAAGTGCGGAGCAGTTACGGAAAATGCGTTCCATATGGTTTGTGCTGCTGCATATTTCTATTTACTTCATCAAATCACTGCTTTGAAAGAGCTATTTGATGTCAAAGATGCGTTAAGATTTTATAGACTTTCCCAATCCAGCTTTTCAAGATTCTCCCTTTGAACCAGAAATGCTTGCCAAGAGTAAACAGAACTGAAACCACGAGGGGTCAAGGGCTTTGTTGGAAACAAAGACCCCAGCCTGATCAAGGGCTTTCAAAGGTTGGGGGGGGGGGGGCAAATATGCGTTTCCAACTGCTTGCCAAAAGTCCCCAAAGATCATGTTTCCCACATAAGTTACATTAAAATGAGTGTTTTCATGTATTCATATTTTATTAATAATGTAACACTGTCACCCACCAGCTCCCACCAAGAAGCAGGACACAAGATAGTCAGGCACTTAAAATATGAACACAACTTTAAAAAACTGGAAAGTTTATCTTTAAGTCGTACATCAAAATTCTCCCCCGGGAGACTTTGTCAGCCTTGAGAGAAAAAGCAAACCGACACAGACCTTGGAAAAGCTCTCAGGGCTACAGTCAGACTCTCCCAGACACACGGAGCTGGGAGGACATGGGAGAATGACTCTCATTTTACAAATAGGGAAACTGAGGACCAGATCCCGGCGCCAGAGACAAATCCTAGAAGCTCCCAAATTGTTCCCTTCTTTTCCTCCAGCCTCTTCTTCATCATTGCTCCTTCCCGAACCTCCCCACAGCCTCTTCCCATTCCCACACATCCTGGACACCCAGACACAGCAACGGTGGGGCAGGGACTTCTGTAAATAACTCAGGTCATAGCCCCTCCCTGCTCAAAACCACTCAGCACCCTGATTATCCAACCTACCGCCCCTCTTGCCTGGGGCGACTGCCCCTACTCATCTGCCCACACCTGCCCAGCTCCAAGAGCCCCCTGGTCGCCCTGCTCCACCCACACTACTGCCTTCCAGCCCCTGGAAACCACAAAGCTCATTTCTGCCCCAGGACCTTTGCATGTGTGGTCCCTTCTTCCCTCCTGTGCACAGTTCTTCTTTCAATCCTCAGCTTCAACTGTGCTGCTTTGAAGAGCTCTTTCCTAGCATTCAAGGTGATGAACCCACACGACCTTTGCTGACTCCTCTCTCTGCACATTTATCATCTGAACCCCCACACTGAGCAGTGAGCTTCGTGAGGCCATGAAAAGAAGGCTTTCTTATTATCTCTCCCCTGTAACTCCAGCACCCAGCACACTGCCTGGAATTTAACGAGCACTCAGTACTTGTAATTTGATGTCTTCTATTACCCAGCCTGGGCTCCCTCCATTAACAAGAAAAGATTTTTTAAAAAGAATCCAGGGCTTTATGTTTAGAGCCCAACTCTGCAACCCCCTCCATTTTTTTTTTTAAATCTCTCCCTAGTGCTGTCCTGTCACCCCATTTGGGGACTCTGCCTCTGCTCTCTCCCCATCTGTTCTTGGGCCCCCCCCCACCCACTACTCTGAGAGCTCAGAGTCCCCCAACACTTCAGAATGCAAGCCCTCAGAGGAAACCCTGCAATTTAAATGAGATCTGTCAATTCAAAACATGCATCACTTCCAGTGGTGAGAGCTGAGGCAAAAACAAGGTGGGGAGTTGCAGGGCGGCCACTCAAGGAAGGTGGAGATTCGAGCCTTTCCTCCGAGATTCCAGACTCTTGCCCTCCCCGCACCTGGGAGAACTCCCTCTCATTCGGTTCCCTCCTGATCATGAATGCAGTCCCTCACTGCACCTGGAACTGGTGTCTCCATGTCCCCTGTAGCTTTCTTGATACACAAAAATTCCACCTAAGTATTTTTCACTTGTATTTTTTGTGGAGTAAAATAAAGCTGGCTTGGGATAAAATGTACTGAATCACAATGATTATCCAGTCTCTCTCTCTTTGCCAGGAGGTCCTGAGGTAGGTAGATGAGTATTTAGGACCAAAAGCTTATAAAGAAGATCAGAAATCTATAGATCATTCCACCAACTTCTAATAAGCTAGTATGTTCCAGACATTTCACAAAGATCCCAAGGTGAACAAGACCAAAGTGGTCCCCACCAGGAAAGCAGACATGAGGCCAATTATCTGTGTCCTCACCCAAGCACTCACTGAGGGGTCATCACTGGTCTCATGAAGGTCATGTGACAAAGAACATGGTGCAGGGAACCAGTTCCAAGCTGGTGGGGTGGAGACATCTACTCTAGGGAAGCAGCAGCTGGGGAGAGGTTGGTGGCTGGGAGACAGATGAGTGTAGTTGAATGGGCACTGGCCAGAGTCAAGAGGACCCAGTCTCCAAGCACAGGTCCGGCAACTTCTAGCTGAATGATTGCACACCCTTCTTCCTCCTCGGCTGCACCCCATTAGGTCTTCAAATCCTTCTAGCCATCCCCCGCCCTCCACTCCCACCACCACTTCCCCGTTGCGATTCTGCTGATCATAGAATTGTTGATATTCCAAACATCCCCACCCAGTGTCACTGGCCCCAGATCCTCTATTCCCAATCTTCTCCCAGGAGCACCGCCCCAGGCATTGGGAGGGAGGAGGGGTTGGAGCTGGGTAGTGCCCAAAGGAACCCATTCATCTCTAGAAAGATCTTGCAGAAAGGCTCAACTTAGTGTCACGACGACTAGTGAAAAAGGGGCAGTGGAGCAGGTTGGGGTTACAGAGGGGGAGGACTCCAGCCAGACGGGCTGTTCAGAGGGCCAGAGGAGACACGGGAGAAGGTCAGCCTGGCACCACAGGGAGGGATGAGCAGACCCACCACCAGGCAGAGTACCTGCACCAAGACCCCTCTGTTCTCACGGGTAGGATGACATTCTTCCTCAGGATCCATCAGGACCCCCAAGTGGGTTTACACTCAAGTGAACAGAGAAGAACATATTCAAATGGCTTGAGCTCTGGCTTAAACATTCCTCTAGGAATAGCTCTGGCAAGTGATCTGTTCTGGATCCATGGTGTGCTAGGGGCAAAGAGGAGAGAGAATGAAGATAAGAGGAGTCTCTTGAAAGGAGCTTTGACCCCAGGCCTCAGAAACAGAATCTGTCTTTAAGCCTTTGGATGCTCTGGTAAAAAGAGATTGTAAATAATTTAGCACCCAAGAGATAGATTGTAAACGGCCAATGCAGCCTGCTAAGAGGAGGGCCGTGGAGGCTCGGACAAAAAGAGGGCTTTAGACCGTGAGCCACACAAGGGCAGGGGTTATAGCTACTGGCCTCCACCAGACCTCCAGCACCCGCAGAGTCCCTGTGCCTTACCAGGTCCTCGGAGCTTATTGGAGTGAACACCTAAGGGGACAGACAGATGACCAAGTGACTTCTCCTTGGGGAAAAAACACACACATACCAAAGCAAAACCTCACACACAACCAGAATCCTGTCTACTTTTGCACCGCAGACTCCTCCCCAGCCTGTCACTCACAGGTAGAGGAAACTGCTTCCCAGACTCTGGGCTTCTGCCAACATATGCTAGGAAGCATCTTGTGTTAGTCAATTACAAATGACAGACAAAACTCAAAAACAAAACAGTGGGGATGGGGTGATTTGTTGAGTAGTATTTCTAGGCTCTCTCACTCCTCAGCTTCCCTCTTCCCATTCTCTCTGGCTTCCCGTGATGCCACCTGCCTGGAAGGGAGGATGGCTGTATCCAAGACCTTTATTTAACATCCCAGAGGCAGAAAAGAAAAGCTCTTCCTTCCCCAGTATAGGTAAGACCTAGGGAAGAAGCTGACTGGCTGGTTTCGGTCACATGTCCACTCCTTGGTCCAAGCCTTTGTGGCCAGAGGAAGTCAGTGCACTCTGATTAGTGAGGCTTGGGTCAGCAGAAAGCCCCCGTGGCCCAAGGACCAAGGACCTGCTTGCGTAACTGACATCCCCACAAGAATTTTAGAATGGGCTAATGGCACATGCCTTCCAAAGCAAAAAAGTCTGCCACCATCACCACCAGAACACAGAAGAGGAGAAAGAAGAAAGGCACGCTAGACAGATAAGACCAAACCCATAACCCCGTATCCCCACCCACAACCTCCATGCTCATGAAATGCTTCTTTACTGCTGCAGACATTTGGATGGAATAAAAAAGGGACCATCACTCATTGGCATCTTAGATAAAATTTGCTTCCAGCTCTTCTTCCCCTAGCAGGGAGGCCAAATGCAAATGTAGGTTTTGGAGCTGGATAGACACAAGTTGAAACCTTGGCCTCAGAACATGCTTGCTATATAATCTTGGGCAAGTTACTTAAATTCCATAAGCTCCACTTCTTCATTTGCAAAGCAAGCAGCAAGACCCAACACACACTATGTACTGAGGATTAAAGGAGAAAAACATGTGACAGACTTGGCACACGTCTGATAGAAAGACGTCCATAAACATTTACTCAATGCGTGAATTAATTAATTTGAACTTCACAGGTCAGAGAGGACCTGGCTGGATTGTCCTACTTCCACTGCTAAGCAGCAGAATGGTTTTTTTTTTCCTTTCTAAAAATAGATAGTGGCATAGATTATAACTCTAGGATAGAAAGAGTCTAACTGGCCAAGTATACAACTTCGATACTAAACTTTCCCCATTTTAGAGATGAAGAACTGAAGGTCATAGGAGAACAAAATTTCCCAAGAGGAAATGGGATTGCCCTGACCACAAATAGGGGAGGTAAATGCTAGAACGGGGGCCCATCTTGAAGGATGGTTCAGTTGCCAGGAATTAGCTAATTACTGCTCTCCCACACACCAGCAGGAAGACAAAACTGCCTTTTACCTGCATGGAGATTACGTCTCTTCCAGCGCTTGACCGGAGCCTCACCTGAGCATCCTAGGTATGGCACCAGCAGTGCTTTTCGCAGACGGGAAATAAACTCGGAACGTTTAAGTCACTCGCTTATGGCCACATAACCATCTAATGGCCAGATCCAGGGTCCAACTCAGCTCAGTCTCACAGAGGACAAGTAGAACAGTAATGACTACAATCCTTTAATTGCATATTGATATTTATTATATATTGATATGAGCCATTAGTTTTAATTTAGACATGGACTCTGAGCACGGGATTGATCTTGAAGGTCAGTAGGCAAACCCCCTTCCAGCTTGGGAATCTTCCTTCAGCCTCATGTGGAGTAGAGGCAGAACCTGCGTAGAGGCACACGCTATTTCCATCCCCCACACAGCCGAGAGCACAAAATGGATCACCAAGTATCGACCACCGTATCAACCCAGGTATAATTTTGAAGATGAAAAATTCTTGGTCTACAATACACCTCACATTGTAGCAAAGAACTTATGATTCTAGTATGTCATACCAAGACATAAAAATTATGACAAATCCATCTGTCATTGATGAGAAGGGCTAGACTCAGGATCCTGACCTCTAAGTTTTAAGACGTCATATATGAAAAGGATTTGTCTACATCACCACGTTCCGCACATTCTGGGAGATTGGAGTCTTCTCTGCATATGTAGACAGTGACCATGTAATCTACTGTCCATATTGGAACACCTTCAAGAACCAACGTGTGGGGGAAGGGGGGTGGGAGGTACTCATCATTATGCCACGACCACGGAGAAAAACCAGGACTGTCTTGAGGAAGCCCAAGACAGCCAGCCTAGTTAGAGGAAACAATCGCAAATTAGTCAGTCACACAGAGCTAATAGCAAATGTTGGATATCTTGCTCAAAACATCTTCCCTCTGTACCAGTCTTTTTTGACCTCAATTTTTCATGTAATTCCTTGACAGAAATTGTTCAGGGGAAAGTGCAGATAAACATATATTCTGAGGGAAGGTTTTACATGATTGCTAATTTAGTTAAAATGGCTTTTAAACATTGTCTTTGGATAATCTAAGTTGGCTACAGAACAACAGCACAGTGGGAGGCTAATGGAGATTTAGCAACCTGCAGCTAATTGTAATTTCTTTTGGTTTCCTTGCTAAATCATTTTCCTTTTTGTCTTTGAATCCCCCTCGTCCTCATTTATGTCAGGTTTGGCCGATTCACAGCTCCAACCCCCTCCCTCTGAGGCTAAGAAGGGTCCAGGTGGACAGTACAGCAAAAGGATCCAGACAAGGCTACACTGAGAAACCTGTCAGCCATCCAGAGCTGGAAAGAGTACATTGGTACAGAACCCTATACAAGGAGTTCTTCTGTGGCATGGAATATTCAGGCATGGTGCTAGAAAGTCTGAGTTCCTAACACCCTCCCCTGATTTCCCACAGGACAGCTTTTCAACCTGCAGGTCTTTCTATCCCAGGAACCCCCTTCCACTGATGGACAAGATTCTGTTCTCTTCCGCCCACAATCCTCACCTTGTGAGGACCAGGCGATGGGAGGGTGCTTATGGATAGAGAAAAGGAAACCTAAAGCCAAGGAGCTCAGTAACACTGTAGCCACTTCACTTCCTTAAAGGGTGAGTTCAGGGATTCAAAAAGTGCCAGGAGTGTTCCCAGCACTGGGGATGATGCTTCCTCCAGGGAGAGCCCCACCAGAAGCACACTGACCTTTGCTGGTTGGAATGTGGATCTTCCTATGGTCTTACGTGTGGGGAGGAAAGGTTCATTTAAACAAGGGTATCTGAAAGCCATAGTGAGATGCTTCTGAAATCAGTGGAGGACCCATAATTTTTCTATAAGACGTCAGTTAGTTAGACGAACCCTAGAAGGAGACATCTGGAGTAGAGCCATGGGGGGTAAGTAATGAGTCCAGGAGGTAGGCATGAAGATTACAAAGAGTGCAAAATCAATGAGGAAAAGAGACTCAAGAGGAGTATGTAAGAACCAATTCAAGAAAAGTCTCTTCCAGGGGTGCCTCGTGCCTCAGTTGGCTTAGCATCGCACTCGTGATTTCAGCTCAGGTCATGATCTCATAATTCATGGGTTTGAACCCTGCATCGGGCTCTTTGGAGCCTGCTTGGAATTCTCTCTCCCTCTCTCTCTGCCACCCACTTTCCCTTTCTCTAAATAAACTTTTTTTTTCAAAAGAAGCGTCAATAATTTTGGGGGTGTCTGATGGCAGAAGAGTAGGTAAGACCAAAGAGCCATATACACTTCAGCGGTCTTTCCCCTATGCTGCCTGGAGCCCTAAATTCCAGCAGAGATGCTTCTAGGACCCCCCAGTGTGGGTGAGGTTGAGTGCTAGGACAAAGGGGCTCTGGTGCGTCAGCCCCCTTCATTCAATATGTATTTGGATTCCAGGTAAGACTTCATCTGCATAGGAGCCAGTCACTGAAAGATGTGGTGACCAAAGATTCTAGTTTATTATTTGACAGACCTGAACTAGGGAATGAAAGGACTTGCCAAGGTCAAACACAAAAGTAGGAATACAACCAAAATAGCAATCAGATCCCCTGGCTCTGGTCCAGTACTTTTTCCATTACACAATTTGATATGAGGATCTTTCCAGAATTTAGTGAGCAAGTGAAAAAAAAGCCAAAAAAACCCTGAACCTTAGTTTTTCCCATTATTGGCCAAGAGAATTCTGGGCCCAAGAATTAAATACACTCACTCATGCCCACACACAATCCCTTACCTAGGAACCTGGAAAACCAGTCACACTAAATCTAGGGCTCAGTGGTACCCAAAACATGTGTCTTATAGGCAGTGTGGCCCAAGAATCCCTTTGAGCTGTTTAAACCAACAGGTGATGGAGAAAATATTAATGGTTATTTACAAAACCCCACTAACCTTCCTGGTCCTCCAAATATAGATACATCCATGACAAAATCCTCAGTTTCACTGGGTGGAGTAATACAAAGAAATACCAATTGGTAAAGATTAAAAACAAAATTCTTAAGTTGCTTGAAATCAGCAGTCTGCAAATTAAAACCTGTGGCCAAATCTGGTCCACTTCCTGTTTCTGTAAACAAAGTTTTATTGGAACACAGTCATGCCCATTCCTTTCCTTACTGCCTGTGGCTGCTTCCAAGTTAGACCTATTCAACTCTGCCCTTGTAACGGAGAACACAGAGCTCACACAACCTCAAATATTTGCTATCTGGCCCTTTTCAGAAAAAGTTTGACTATCCCTCCTCTAAATACAAGTCTACAGAAATCAGAAGATCCCAGGAAAGGGAAGGAAGCTGGAGCAACACAGCCTGAGAGGGGAGGGAGAAGAAACTTGGGGGAGAGACGGAAATGGGGGTGGGGTGATTTGGCAACTGCTGTGAAGATAAACTTAGAGATCTTATTTTCCAAAGATAGATTTGTACTTTTTCTGTGCATCAATGTGCATAAAATGAATCCCCCTGGTCCCTTAAGAAGAAGAGTTTCCATTTTTTTTTTCAACTTTTTTTTTTTTTTAATTTATTTTTGGGACAGAGAGAGACAGAGCATGAACGGGGGAGGGGCAGAGAGAGAGGGAGACACAGAATCCGAAGCAGGCTCCAGGCTCTGAGCCATCAGCCCAGAGCCCGACGCGGAGCTCGAACTCACGGACCGCGAGATCGTGACCTGGCTGAAGTCGGACGCTTAACCGACTGCGCCACCCAGGCGCCCCTCCATTTTTTTTTTTAAAAAGGCATCATTGGGGGGTGGCTCAGTCCGTTGAGCTTCTGACTTCAGCTCAGGTCGTGATCTCGCAGTTCACGGGTTCAAGCCCCGCATCGGCCTCTGTGCTAACAGCTCAGAGCCTGGAGCCTGCCTCAGATTCTGTGTCTCCCTCTCTCTCTGCCCTTCCTCACTCGCACACTCTCTCTTTTTCAAAAATAAACAAACACTAAAAAATTTTGCTTAATAAAATAAAATTAAAAAGGCATTATTTTTCCTTTTTTTTTTTTCCTTTGGCAAGTTATTTTTGACTGTCACTGATGGCAAGTTCTATGAGATTCACCTACAGATAAAAGATGGTGGGTGAAGGCAGGGACAACTTGAGGAAAGCCAGTTATGTTTGGGGTTATAACAAAAACAAAAAACCAAAAAAAAAAAAAAAAAAAAAAAAAAACTTTCCACAAAGGCCTGATAGCAAATGTAGGAAAATTGAGACTTTATCCCCCTTTCTCACTTTCCAAAGCCACTGCAGCCTGGCCAGGAGATGACCATAGATGCAGGAGGAATCCATGGTGAGCTCAGTGCAGTGACAACAATGACTGACATCTGGGCACTGGACAAGTCATTGGACACTTCCTATTCACTACCTCACTGGCCCTCGAAGGGAACCCTGGAAGGGCGCGTCGTTTTTAGCCTCATTTTACAGACAGGAAACTCAGGCTCAGAGAGGGCAGGTGGCCACTCGGAGTGCCAAAGTGGAGATGCAAACTTGATTCTAGAAGACACTCCCAGGGTTTTGCCTCCTTGCCCATTCTCAGAGGGCCCCAGGCCACCAGTTCACCCAGACATGCCAGCCACAGGCCCATCCTGTTGTCAAAGCCAAACAGTCCCCACAGGCTACCTCCTGAGAGGTCCTGAAGGCTTTACAGGGGATCCCAGCTCTGCTCATCACCATCTGAACCTCCCCCCTCCCCCCACATCCCCCCTTTTTCATGGAACCCCTCCGCTCCTTCACCACACCCATGTTCCCCTTCCAACTGCTCCTTGAACTCCCACCCACCCTCATGGCATTCTTTATGCACTCCCCAGAACGGACCAGCACGTACAAAGACACACGCCACACTGCAGTCACGACAGTCAGGAGCCAGTGAGAAATGTATGCTTCTAAAGGTACACAGGCCTGGCACTGATAAAAGAAAGCATTCCCTAAAATCTTATGCAATCACAAGAGGTCAATCCAACAAAGAGTCTGAGTTTCCTAGCAGGCAGCCCAAGGAGGAAACCTGTGTCCACACAACTGAAGCAAAGTGAGCCTACTCCCCAACCCGGGAAGGCATTCTTCATTCTAAAATCAAAAAGTTCACGCTCCAAAGAGTCCTTCTTAAGGGACACCATGGTATGTTGTATACATGCTCTTCAGCAATATTTTAGAGTAAATCCTCTGATAATTCTTCAGGCCCTTTCTTTTTTTAATTGTTTTTGTTTTTTTAATGCTTATTTATTTTTGAGAGACAGAGTGTAAGCGAGGGAGAGGCAAAGACAGAGGGAGACACAGAATCCAAAGAAGGCTCCAGGTTCTGAGATGTCAGCACAGAGCCCAATGTGGGGCTAGAACTCACAGACCGTGAGATCATGACCCGAGCCGAGGTTGGACATTTAACTGACTGAGCCACCCAGGCACCCCAGGCCCTTTATTTTCTATTCAACATTTAACAATTATCTATTGCGTGTCTACTATGAGTCGGCCACTATTCTAAGCACCAAGGGCATACTGATGAACAAGACAGGCGTGGACCTGGTCCCATGAGGTGGATGGTAGTACAGCCAGATGGCATCAAACCAAAGATCCGCTAATGGCATGTAAACCGCTAGGGGGGGTGGGAGGTGGCGAAGATGTAAGCATCGCTTTCCAGATATCCAGCTTTCAAAGATGTAATGACATTGGATGTGAAACGCTAGAGAGAAGTCTCTGGGCCACATCTGGCTTACAGCCTCAGTGTCCAGTATATAAAAATATGTGTATACACAGAAACACATACACATACACACTCAGACACACGCACACACACACACATACACTTGGACACACACACCAAAAACCTGCTCCTCTCCCTACTGCCTTTCACCAAGCCTTCCTGGAACATTTATAAGCCTGCTGGCCCCTGCATGGTTCTCAGTGCTGACTTAGAGGAATGTACAGATGGACCATGTCCTTCAAGCAATTTCCTACCACAATGTAATATATTCTGCAACCTTGATCACGTTATATAAAGGGCATTTTTTTAAGGGTGAAATTGCTCCTCAGAAGCTCTTAGAAGAGGTGCCAGGGACCAGCAAATACCTAGTGGAGGTTTTTTTCCCCCCATTTGAGATTTCATAAGGGGAAAAAAAAAAAGAAAGTAGGTGACCAATCTCCGGTCATCTCACTTGAGATCTAAGACTGACTTTCTTCAATTCCCAGAGAAAGCAAATGAAATTCATCCTGGCAGGCAGACCCCAGAAATTCCACAAGTGTCTGCATCACCAAGGGATGGACATTATATCAAATGAACAATACCCTGAAGACCTGAGGCATCTGTTTGCGAGCTGTTGATTCATAACTTGGAAAAGCGGGGGAAATTTGAAAGCTGAGACCTTCTATCTGAGAAGGGATAAAAGTTCCAAGTGACCCCAAGGGAAGAGACTTAGTTTCACAGTCAGCCAGAGAATGTAAGAGAAGGAAAAGCAAACACACGCACACACGCGCGCACACACACACACACCACATTCCTAACATCCTTTCACCGGTAGCCATGCAGGATCACCTTCCAGCGGTAGGCTGCAATACGAACCATGACTTCTCAGTGACTCCCTTTCTCGCAACTCCAAGTAGTTGCCTTGTCTGATTCTGGGCAGAACTTGAGGCTAAGAGAAATGAGGATGTACATTTCACTTCTCACCACACCCAAACCAAATACTTCTCAGAGAAAAGACAGGAGAACTAGGAAAGCTTGCAGGGGAGAGTCCTGCTTCGGGTCAGGCCAGAGTCCAGGGCGGGCACCATCTCTGCAGAGCAACAGTCCGGCCACCACAAAAGTCACCATTCCTGGAGGATCCAAGTGGAGGAGAGCAAGGGAGAGAGTGAATGGTTACTGACAGAGCTTTAGCTATGTCCCAGGTGCTTCCTGTTATTTCTGTCTATTGCTAATAACAAATTACCCCAAGTTCATCAGCTTAGTCACATTTAGGTTTCAGTTGCTGAAACTCGGGAAACCAGGTGTGGCTTCACTGGGTGCCTCTGGCTCAGGGTCTCTTACAAACTGCCATCAAGCATGAGTGAGGTCTCAGTCATTGCAAGGCTCAAATGGGGATGGGAGGGGGTGCAAGATCTGGTTCCAAGGTCACCATCATGGCTGTTGGCCAGCCTCCAGTGCTCCCTGGTTGTCTGCTGGAGACATCAGTCTCTTGCCACATGGGCCTCTTCATAGGGCAGATTATAACATGGTGGTTGGCTTCCCTTAGAGCCACCAAGTCAGAGAGCATAAGAGGGTCCCCGAGATGGAAGCCATAGTCTTTCTGTAACCTTATCCTGAAGTGACACTCCATCACATTTGCCATATTCATTCGAAGCAAATCTGTATGTCCAGCCCAAGTCCAAAATGAGGGGACCACACCAGGGCACAAACAGCAGAAGGAGGGGGGATGGTTGGGGCCATTTAGAGGTTGCCAATCACACAGGCCCAGGCCTTTGACATTCGCTTCTTGGAAACACAACGGTGGAAACTATTCTTCTCCTAATTGTACAGACTTTGCAGCTGAGGCCATCGATGTTTGGCTTTGTGAGACAGGATTCAAACTGAATGAACATACTTTCTGCGACATCACAGAATGGGAAGCAGAAAACTACAGAGGGGGATATTCTTACCCTCTCCTCCTTAGTTTCCTCCTCATCTTAGAAGAAACTAGTATTTGACAAGAGCAAATTCATGCCTAGAGTGGCCTAATAGTTTCCCAGAGATTTGTTTGTGTGTTTAGCTTGCTGCAAAAATTCTTTTAAGATATTTTGGATGGGAAAAAAAAAAAGATATTTTGGATGGGACTCTCATAAAGTCAACCTTTAAAAATATCTGCTCTCTTCTTCAAACATCACAGATGGGCAGGTGAGGTCAGGTAAGGATGGGACAGGTCTCCATCCACCCAACCTCCCTCCCTCGCTCTTTTTTTTTAATGTCTTATTTTTGAGAGAGAGAGAGTGTGTGTGTGTGAGAGAGAGAGAGAGAGAGAGAGAGAGAGAGAGCGAGCATGTGCAGAGGAGGGGCACAGACAGAGAGGGAGACATAGAGTCCGAAGCAGGCTCCAGGCTCCGAACCGACAGCTCAGAGCCTGACGCGGGCCTCGAACTCGTGAACGGCAAGATCATGACCTGAGCCGAAGTCAGATGCTCAACCGAATGAGCCACCCAGGCGCCCCTCTCCCTCTCTCACTCTTAAGAGCCCTGAGAAGTTGGCTTGAAAACGTACAACAGAAACTATAGTCAACCTTAGCAGAGCCTCACAGTCAGAAAGTCACCCCCTGCCAACAGGGAGGTGCCAGGCAACTCCCTTCTCCAATCTCAGCCACCCTTTCCTCACTTCCCAGTGGGATAATGGCAAGGCCTGCTCCACAATGGGGGACAGAAATTCCAAACAGAGCCCTGGGTGTGTGCTAGTTAATGCTAGCTAACAAGTGTTAGTTTATAATTTTAGACTAGAGAACTAAGTACCAAGATATTATTCAGGTATCTGGAATTTGGGGGGCAGGTACTGGAGACAAAGTATCTAAAGACAGGAGCTCCAGAAATTTGCATGCAAGTCCTCTTTAGTCTTCAGCTCAGTACTAAGCTTTAACTGAACAGGGCAAGACTCCTGGAAGCCGGGAAATGCACAAACAGTGGGAAGAAAATAATTTCTGGGCAACTGTGAGCTGAACTCCCAGAGCTCTCCCAGGGCCAAGAGAGGCCGAGTCCCAACCAGTGAGGGCGGAGAGACTTTGTTGAACACCATGGGCATTCAATAGAGAGACGAGAAGGGCCACGCCTTACAAATGAGCTCATCTAGTCCTAGACCCACCAAATAAAGCTTTTTAAAAAGCTTTAATGAGTTAAGAGATCTACAACTCAATTAACTTTCTGCCAGAGCAAGAGAGAACACTGTGAACAAAGAAGACCTCAAAATCTGGATATCCAAGAAGTCCACACCTATAAATTCAGCATACAATAAAAAGGTATACGTCTAGACATGCAAAGGAGACAATGAGATGCACAGCAGGAGAAAAAAAGCCAGGAGAAACAGACTCAGAAAAGATGGGATAAAATTAGCAGGCAAGGCTTTTAAAAAACCTGAAGTTCAAGAACTCAAAGAGAATAAGAACATAGAACAAGTAGAAAGTTTCAACTGGATAACGAAAGCTGTGAAGAAAATAACACCGCACATTTATTAGCATGGCGAGGATTCGAACATTGAGAATACCAAATGCTAATGAAGAGGGTAGAGCAGCAGGAGCTTTCATTCATTACTGGTGAGAATGCAAAATGGTACAGACACCTTAAGAAACAGTTGGGTGTTTTCTTACAGAGCTAAACATAGGCTTCCCATAGGATCCAGAAGTCAGGTTCCGTGGTATTTACCCAAAGGAGTTGAAAACAGGTCTACATCAAAACCTGCACCTGAGTCTTTTTTTTTTTTTTTTTTAACGTTTATTTATTTTTGGGACAGAGAGAGCATAAGCAGGGGAGGGTCAGAGAGAGAGGGAGATACAGAATCTGAAGCAGGCTCCAGGCTCTAACCTGTCAGCACAGAGCCCGACACAGGGCTCAAATCCATGAACTGTGAAATCATGACCTGAGCTGAAGTCGGATGCTTAACCAACGGAGCCACCCAGGCGCCCCTGCGTGTTTATGGTAGCTTTATTCATAGTTGCCCAAACTCGGAAGCAACCGAGATGTCCTTCAATTGATGAATGAATAAGCCAATTGTGATACATCCATATAATGGAGTATCTTTCATCAGTAAGCAGATATCAGCTATCAGCCACAAAAAGCAACATGCATTTAAGACTCCTCCATGTCTAAGTGAAAGTAACCAGTCTGAAAAGGCTACATCTGTATGATTCCAACTAGTTGACATTCTGGAAACGATAAAACTACAGAGACAGTGAAAAGATCAATGGTTGTCAGGTGTTTGGAGGATGGGAGAAAGGAAACGATGAGTATGTGAGGCACAGAGATTTTAGGGTGGTGAAACTACTCTATGATACTATAGTAGTGGATACATACCATTATGCATTTGTTACAAACCACAGAACTGCATAAATTGTGGACTTGATAATAAATTACCAATACTGATGCATCAACTTTAACAACTGTACCACATTAATGCAAGGTAAAAGATGTTGGCAGGGGGGAGAAGGGGTATATGAGAACTCTATACTTTCTATATCCTTTTTCTGTTGAACTTCTCCACAAAAAAATTTTTAAAAATCAAATGGAAATGCTAAAACTAAAAACTACAGTTTTAAAATCTGAAAATTTTAAAATCCACGGAATGGGCTAAGCAGCAGATTAGATCTTGCAGAAGGAGAGATAAATAAAACTGTAGCTGAGGCCGTATAAAGTATCCGAACTGGAGCACAGAGGGCTAAAAAGGCTAAAGCAGATGACAAGAGTCTCAACCATGAGACAGTAGCCAATAGTCTAACACAGGTGAAATTAAGGGACCCAAAAGGAGAAGAGAGAGACTGGGGTAGGGGAAAATTTTGGAGGAAAAAAATAAATGGATGGAAATTTCCCAGATTTGATGATACACAAGAACTCAGACTGCAGGAAGCACATCAACCCCAACAACGATAGAGAAAAACACAGTAAGATTTATGATAATTAAATTGTGATAAACTAAAGAGAAAAATCTTCAAAGCAGCCAGAAAAGGGAATATAACATACAGGGAGGAAAAAAAAAACAGTAATCATTTCCCCGGACTTTTCGCCAGAAATAATGCCACCCAGAAAATAGAACAACATCTTTAAAGTGCTGAAAATAAAACACTGTCTACCTATAATTCTATATTGAGGACAAATACCCTTTTTGATTAAGGCAAAACAAAGAGATTTTAAGACAGACAAAACCGAAAAAAAATCCTAGAAAACCTGTACCACAAGCAATGTTGAAGGAACTTATTCAGAGAGAAGGCACACGATACCAGACAGAAATTCACATTTCCACAAAGGAATGAAGAGTATCATAACAGCAGAGTTCTGAGTAAATAAAGATTTTCCTCTCATTTCTTAATTTTTATTTTATTTTTTAAAGTTTATTTATTTATTTTTGAGAGAGACAGAGACAGCATGATCAGGGGAGGGGCAGAGAGAAAGGGAGAGAGAGAATCCCAAGCAGGCTCTCAGCTGTCAGCACAGAGCCAGCTCCAGGGCTCAAACCCACAAAACTGTGGGATTAAGACCTGAGCCAAAGACAGAGGCTTAACCAACGGAGCCACCCAGGCATCCCTCATTTCTTACTTTTTAGAGACTATTTTGATAAAAATAGTAACAATGTGCTAACACATAGAAGTAAAACGTGAGAATACAGGAACACAAGGGCATAATAGCTCTACACTGCTATATGGTTCTTACATTAAATGTGAAGTTGTGAAATATTAAGAGTACATTCTTATAAGGATGTTTATTGTAAAACCTAGAGAAACCACTAAAAACACAGGACACAGAGTTGTAGCTAATCAGCCAATTGAGAAGATATAATGGATTACTGAAATATGTTCAGTTAATACAAAGGGAGGCAAGAAAATTAACAAGATAGACCTAAATCCAACTACATTAATAGTTAAATGTAAATGAACTAAACATGCCACTTAAAAGACACTACTTGTTAGACTGCATTAAAAACATCAAGCCCCAACTTTATCATGTGCACAAGAGCACAGATTCGAAATAAAAAGATGAGTAAAGATATACCATGCAAACATTAATTGTAAGAAATACGGGGTAGCTATGTTAGTATCAGACAATGTAGACTTCAAGATAAGTATTCCCAAATATGAAGAGGAACATTCCATGACAAAGTGTCAATTCATCACGAGGACATAATAATACTTGCATGTAACTGAGGCAAAAACTGACAGAATAGGAAAACCCATCAATTCACAATTAGAGTTGCGGATGTTAATGCTTGTCTCAGTTCTTGACAGACCCAGCTCTTTAGCCCAATTAGGCAGCTGTAACAGACCTAAACTTCGAGACTTGGAAACAACAGAAATTTATTTCTCCTAGTTTGAGGCTACAAAGACAAATTAAAAGCGCCCAAAGATTTGGTGTATGATGAGGATCACTTCCCGGTTTGTGGAGATCAGTCTTTTTGCTGTGTCTTCACCCGGCAGAAGGGAAAGGGAATTCTCTGAAGTCTTTTTTGTGTTTTCTAATAAGGGCACTAATGCCATCACAAGGCCCCAGGCTCCTGACCTAATCACCGCCCAAAGGCCCTACCTCCTAATCCCAGCATACAGAGGATTAAGGTTTCAACATATGAATTTGGTGGGGGGAGGACACAAACATTTCGTCTATAGCAACAAATAAATCAATTAAAAAAAAAAATCAAGAATATATAGTGTGAAAGATTCCACTATCAACTCAGCCTGACTGATAGTCCACCAAGCACACATGGAATGTTGCCCAAGATACACCATATTCTGAGTCATGAAAGAAATATCAACTTTAAAAGAATTTGACTCTTACAGAGTTTTCTGATTAGACTGAATTGAATTAGTAATGAATAATGAGCTACCAGGAAAATCCACAAATATGGGAAAGTAAGCAATAGGCTACTTAAATAGCCCATAAATCAAAGGAGAAATTACAAAGGGAATTAGAAAATATTTTAAACCAGGAAAAATAAAAACACAACATACCAAGAGTTGTGGGACGCAGTTAAAGCTGTGCTTAGAAACAAGCTCATAGCTCTAAAAGTTTATATTAAAAGAAAAAATAAATACATAATTCAGCTTCAGCTTGAAATTAAAAGTGAAGAAATTAAACTTGAAGTATGAAGAAGGAATAAAGGGCAAAAATGAAAGAACAGTCAAAAATCATTTAGGGGTGCCTGGGTGGCTCAGTCAGTTACGTGTCCGACATTGGCTCAGGTCATGATCTCATGGTTCGTGAGTTCAAGCCCTGCATCAGGCTCTGTGCTGGCAGCTCACAGCCTGAGTCTGCTTCCGATTCTGTGTTTCTCTCTCTCTCTCTCTCTCTCTCTCTCTCTCTGCCCCTCCCTCATTCGCACGCTCTCTCTCTCTCAAAACTAAATAAACATTAAAAAAATTAAAAAGTAAAAACATAAAAATCATTTCAAAAAATGACAAAGTTAGTTTCTTTGAAAAGTTTAGTAAAACTGATAAAATCCAGGCTAGACTGGTCAAGAAATAAGAAAGAAACACAAGAGATCACTATCAAGAATGCAATTTCCACAGATCCTACATATATTAAAATACTGGCAAAACAAGTCTATTTCCATAATTTGAAAACTTAGGTGAAATGAACAAATTCCTTAGAACACACAAATTATCAATATTAACTCAAAAAGTAGAAAATCTCAATGGCCACACATCAATTAAAGGAAGTGAATTTGTAATTAACGAGATTCCCACAGAGAACACTCCAGGCCTAGAGGATTTTCCTGGAGAGTTTCAGCAGATAATTAAGGAAGATGTAATGCCAATCCCACACAAAATCTTTCTAACACCTGGAGGACGGGAATAGAATTCCAGCTCACTGTGTGAGGCTGGCGTAAACTTAATGCCACGACCAGATAAAAACATCACAAGAAAACTTCAGGCCAGGGTATCTCACAAATTTACATTTAAGAACAATCCTCATGAGCAATCTTTAACATAATACTAGCAAATCAAACCCAACACTGTATTATGAAACACGACATGACATGGCCAAGTGGGATTCATCACAGGAACACAAATGTTGGCTAACATTCAAAGAACAATAAAAGTTGTCACATTAATAGATTAAGGGAGTGAGGAGACTAAGATAAGCTCAAAAGGTACAGGAAAACAGCTCTTGACCATTCATGATTGGAGGGGGGGAACAAACCATCACAAACTAGGAAGAGAAGAAATCTCCTTCAGCATCATCTATATTATTTATGAGGAGCTATCAGCGAACATGATTCATAATGCTTTCCACGTAGCTCAAGTCCACTCTCACCAGCTCTAGTCACCATTGTACTAGAGGCTCTACTCAATGCACAAGAGAAACAAACGAAAGGCACGGAGGATGGACTTGAAGTAAAGCTTCCTTTATTTTCAAACAACACAATCATACACACAGAAAATCCTAAATAATCTAAAAACAAGAAAAACCACAGCTAATAAGTGAATGTATCAATGTAACAGGATACTTAGACCTAACCATAAGAGCTACAACTACCTAAGGTCTAGGAAAAAAATAGAGTATTTTTGTGTACTTGGGCCAGATCAAATTTCTTAGATAGGATACAGAAATCGGCAACCATAAGAAAATTGGAAAGTTGAACTTCATCAAAATGCCTAAAAAGAAAGAGAGATTTCCGCTTATCAAAAGACTTAAGGAAATGAGTAAGCAAGCCACAAACCGGGAAAAAATATTCGTAATAAAAATGTACTTGTATGTATTTGTTTATATCTAGAGGAACACATAATACCTAAAATATATAAATATATCTAATAATATATGTATAACTTCTATAAACAACTCAATAAATGGACAAAAGATTTGAACAGATCTTTCACAAAAGACATAAGCATATGAACATTTACTTCACATCTTCAGCCATGGGAGAACAGCGTGATGAATCTGCAACGAAATACCAGGACGTGCCCACACAATGACCACGATGAGGATGAAGAACACCCAGAATTCCTGTCCTTTGTTGGTGGGATTGGTAGGCATTACAACCACTCTGGGAAAAGTTGTGGCAGTTTACTCAAGAGTTAAACATACATTTGGTTTAGAACCAGCAGTTGCACTCCGAGATATTTGCCTAAGATGAAAGCACATTATCCACACAAGGTCTTTTACAAAGATGTTCATAGCCGCTCCATTCATAACAGCCCAAACCTGGTAGCAGCCCGGGTGTCTATCAGGAGGTAAAAGGATGAACAAACTGCGGTGTTTTTATACAACGGAAAAATGCTCCACAATTAACAATGAACAAACCACTGACTGACAGATCGAGCCCAAGTATCATGCTGACAGAAAAGCCATTCACACAAGAGTAGACCCAGCTTGGTTTCACTTACGTGAAGTTCTAGAACAGGCCAAATGAATCTTAAGGGGACAGAAATTGGGATGGTAGTTCTTTTGGGGGGGGCAGAATGCCTGGGAAGGGGCACAATGACACTTTCTGGGGTTACTGAAATGTCTTGAAAAGAACGTTATTTATACGAGTATATACATTTGTCAAAACTTGTTGAAATATCTCCTCAAGATCTGTGCATTTCACTGTATTTAAAGCTCGATTTTAGAAAATCTTAGGTTTTATTGGCAGCAATTGGTAAGAAAATGTTAAAATGGAAATGCAGAAAACAAAGAAAAGCCCAACAATTGTGAAAAAGATAAAGACAGCAAGGACTTACCCCACCAGCTTTCAAGACTGACTATAAAGCTATGGTAACCAAGACAATGTGGTATTAGTAATGAAAGGCACATACATCAGTAGAACAGAAGAATCCAGAAAGATCCACGCTTATATAACCAATTGATTTTTTTTTTTTGGTCAAAGTACCTAAGCAATTCAATAAGGGAAAGGACAGTTGGTTCAGTAAGTTGTACTGGAATAAATAGCTCTCTAGAAAGGGAAGAAATGAACTTCACCTCATGCCTCACACCACACACAAAAATCAAGTCAACGTAGATCGTACAGATCCACATAAAAGCTTGTTAACAATAAAGCTGTCATAAGAAACCACAGGAGATTATCTCTTTGCAACCTTGAAGAAGACAGATTTCTTAAACAGGAATGAGATAGAACTAATCATAAGGGGAAAATTTGCTACATTAGAATGTCAAAAATTTTAAAAACAATTTATAAAAAGCCATCATTAGAAAAAAAAAAAAAAAGTCAGACTCCGACTAGGTGAAAACATTCACAGAACATATTTGACAATCCTCTGGATCCACAATGTATCAAAAATTCCTCAAACCTCAATCGTAAAAAGACAACCCCATTTCTAAAATGAGTAAAAAGACTTGAACAGGCAGTTCACAAAAGAATACATGTGAATGGCTGATAAGCACATGGAAAAGGGGTTCGATAATATTAGTCATCAGGGAAATGCAAATGAAAACCAACACAAGATATAATTATATACACACACTGTAACTGATCTGACTATAATTAAGCAGACATTTGAAAGGCAGACAACACCAAATGCTGATAAAGATGTGGAGCAACAGGAAATCTCACACATCATAGTCTCAGGACTGCAAAATGGGATGGACACTTTGGAAGTCTGTCTGGCAGTTTCCCATAAAGCCAAACATTCAGAAAGTCCACTTCTATGTATTTGCCCAAAAGAAATGAAAACATGTGCACAGCAAGACTTGTATGAGAATATTCCATTCCTATTTTCTCAGCAGTGACAGGCTTGGTTTCATCTCCCGCCATCCCCCTTTCTGGGGGGGGGGGGGGGGTGGCAATTATCAGCCAGGATCACAAAAGGAGAAGAGCCCAAAGCTCTATTCACAATAGCTCCAAACTGGAAATGACCCAAAATGTCCTTCAACAAGTGAATGGATAAAAATTAAGTTCTAATCCTACAACAGAATGCTACTCAGCAAAAGAGAAGAATGAATTACTGACACACCCAGCAATACAAATGAGCCTCAAAGACATTCTGCTATAAAAAAGCCAGATACCAAAGAATACAACCCGCACAATTCGATTTATCTGGAGTTATAGAACAGGCAAAATTAACCTCTGTTGAAGGAAATCAGAGCAGTGTTTTCCTGAGGGCCATGGGGAGAGGGAAGGGGGAGGATGAGCTGGAAAGAGCAGGAGGAATGTTTTAGGGTGATGGAAACAATCTGTGTCTTGACAGAGATGTGGGTTACGTGGCCATATGCATTTTCGAAAACTCATTAAAAGTGTATCTTAAGATTTGTGCATTACACTGTATATTAATTGTATGTCAATTAAAAAGATAAGGAGCTAACGCTTTTTTCTAAATGAGAAGAAACAGGAAAAAGGCATATAGAAGAGCCTGAGAAAATATCAGGGCCCAACTAAAGCAGTGATGAGTCACAGGTAGGCATCAGTGAAAAGCACCAAATCACAGTGAAATAATTTGTTTTCTGTAAAAATTTGTTTTGCTAATGATTGTGGGTTTTTAGTGTTATTTATGATTGCTTTAACTAATTCCTCCTTTTTAAGCATGCTCATGTGGAGAAACACGCTCATTTTTTAGTAGGTTTACAACACTCTTAAGTAGGTACAACTGGTTGGTCAAACCCTCAGGCTATAATCTGTCTTTCCCACCTACCGAGTAGGCACCGTCACCTACCTGAGGCCCAGGTAACCGAGAACAGACGGGACAACACCGGAACGCTGAGCTAGCACATGTGACAGGAAGCAATAAGCAACCATAGCACAGAATCATCCTCTGATTCACCCTGAGCCCTTACATTCTGTATCTCAAAAACCTGGCCTTTTGTAGGCTTTGGGCTCTAGTTTTCCTGAAACCATTTTCAGACACTTTAAATAGATGTAATGTACAAAGAGGCAATTAAGGAAACTTACCAACTTATTTGGTAGACGGCAAACTAAGATAACTGTAGAACACGCTTTCAAAAAATAACCGGTGGGGGGCGCCTGGGTGGCACAGTCGGTTGAGCGTCCGACTTCAGCCAGGTCATGATCTCGCGGTCCGTGAGTTCGAGCCCCGCGTCGGGCTCTGGGCTGATGGCTCAGAGCCTGGAGCCTGTTTCCGATTCTGTGTCTCCCTCTCTCTCTGCCCCTCCCCCGTTCATGCTCTGTCTCTCTCTGTCCCAAAAATAAATAAACGTTGAAAAAATAAATAAATAAAAAAAATAAAATAACCGGTGGGGCACCGGGTTGGCTCAGTTGGTGGAGCGTCTGACTCTTGGTTTTGGCTCAGGTCATGATGTCACAGTTTCGTGGGTTTGAGCCCCACATCCGGCTCTGTGCTGGCAGTGAGGAGCCTGCTTGGGATTCTCTTTCTCCCTCTCTCTCTCTCTCTCTCTCTCTCTCTCTCTCTCTCTGCCCCTCCCCCACTGTCTCTGTCTCCCTCACAAATAAATAAAAACTTTTTTTTAATAAAAAAAATAATAACTGGGACATCAGGCATGTTTAGTCCGGCATCAGGGAGTAAACATTTTTTCTCAGTGGCGAGAGCAGGGGCTACACCTTTCCCCCACGTCCCTTCCCTGAGGGCTTGCATATTATCAAAGGAGGATCATAAAAGGAGCTTTTGCTTTAGCAGTCAGGCCAATGCTGAGACACACCATTTTTGCAAAGCAACGGGGGAAAAATTTACCCTAGAAAGGCCCATATCCGCAGTGGGAGAGACTAGTCTGTAAGACGCTCCATTAGTGGGTCCTAAACCCCCACCCCTCACCCTTCTCTCTTATTCAGAGTAAGAGAAGCCAGTTGATTGGATGCCATTGGTGATTAGCAGTCCCCCGGTCCTGGAGTAACCAGCAGGAGCGTTAAGGGGTTAGGAAGAGCATTAAGTGAGCACTAAGGTCTAGATAGTCTCATACCAACTGCAAGAGGCTGGTCCCGAGAGTTTACCTTCAAACACTCACAGCTGTGAGGGAGCAGAGGCAAGTTAGGCAAGGCGGATGAATCACTCCTGAACTCTTCCCACACTCCTCCAGCAAAGGCTATAGACCCCTCAGTACCCAAAGCAGGGCAATGAGTCAGCAGCAGCAGCAGCAGCAGCAGCATTCCCAGGAGCTTGTTAGAAATACAGACGCTTGGGTCCCACCCCAGACCTACTGAAGTAGAGTCTGCCTTTCCACAGGATCCCCATGTGATTCATATGCACACTGAAATTTGAGAAATACTGGAGGGAACTTCATTTGTTTTTATTTAACAAACGCACATATAGCATTTATTATGTGCCGGGCACCGTTCTGTGTTTTACAAATACTAATAGATCTAAATCTCAGAGCAACATTCTGGTTGTAGGCACCGCTGTCATCTCCATTGCAGTAAACACGAATATGGGGCAGAGAGAAGTTAAGTGATTTGACCAAGGTCAGCCAGGAAGTGGGGAAGCTGGAATTTAAACTCTAGAAACCTGCCTCCGGTGTCCATGCTCTTAACCACGCCGTGATGGTTGAAATGCCTCCAAGGAGAAATCAAGGGTATTTTTACATTTTTCTGGGACCAATTTGTATGTCTGGCCAGTTAATTCTTTTGTGATTTAATAATGGACTTTGACACACTGGTTTTTCCACCCTAACGGCTGACAGATTGGGGTACACTTATTTTAGGGGTTCTCCACAAGAGAACCTAAACATATCCCTCCTCTATTCTGTAAAATGGCCCTGTTTGCCTAGTTTTTCCACTGAGGGTTGGAGAACGTATATGTAGCTGGGCTTACTGTTCTTAACCATCCATCTTTACAAACCTGGAGGAAATCCTTCAGTAACATAATGACAGGAAACGGCTGAATCCACAATATGGAAAGCATTAAAATAGTTCCATCTATGATTTAAGTAAACAAATATGCATCAACCAAACTACAACTAATAGCCACCATCACTATCACACATTTCTGGCATTAATTCCCATTCTTCCCCTACCAAAGAACTAGTAGAACCCGCAGGCACGTGTGGCTCAGGGAAATGATCCTGAAACAAAGTCAAGATTGTCCGTGTCTCATAGGAGTGCATAATAGACCAATTACTTCTTATAAGAAGGTCGTTCTAGTCATGTCAGTACAGGAATTTGTTAAACGTTTTAGTGTAGGACCTGCAAATGTACACAACGTCTTCCTGGATTGAATTTTCCACCTCTGCAGTGGTGGGTCTTACGTGCAGATCTTCAGAGGCCACGCCAACTTTGGGGCACCAGTGAACACAACTCTTAGGACATCCGCCACAGGAAGAACTCTCCCTGATGTGGGAAAGCCATTCCTGTCAGACTTCCCTCCTGTGCCACCATATGCAATGTCCCCTGGGTATTGCCGCTGCTAGCACTTCACGTTCCTTACGTTTGGGCAAAAGGCTCAGATACTATTTTTGACTGACTAGATTAGTCCCTAGAGAACCTGTTGGTTCTCGAACAAAGCTATGCCCACAATCAATGGCCTCACTCCAAGTACCCCACCCATCCTCAAATCGGTATTTGTATTGATGGCTCCTAATGTTCTCTGAAACATGCTTTCTGAGAGGCAGCCACGTTTAAGGCAGTGATTTCAAACGTTGTCTGCATATTAGAATGGCTTGGAGCACTTTTTAGGGGCACCTGGGTGGCAGAGTCGGTTAACTGTCTGACTCCTGATTTCGGCTCAGGTCACAATCTCACGGTCTGTGACTTTGAGCCCCACATCGGCTCTGTGCTGACAGCACAGACCCAGCTTCAGATTCTCTCCCTCCCTCTCTCTCTTTGCACCTCTCTTTGCAAAATAAATACTTAAAAATTTTTTATTAAAAAAAATGGCTTGGAGCCCTTTTTAAAAATACCGGTATCTAGGCCCCACGCCTGAGATTCTGATTTAATGGGCCCACCGTGAAGACTGAACTTTGAATTTCTTTAACACCCACAGTCACCATGAGGATTAAATGCGATGCCTCGGGTGGGACTCCGGCCACAGTGATTGGCACAGCCGTTTATTGATAAATGCCGATCGTCCTCTGCCACCTGTGCCCTCCCAGTTCCCGCTGAGGCGAAGGCAAGGCCTGAAATATGGTTCTGCTTCGGCGGCTGCCAGGGGCGGCGGAGCTCACGGGAAACACTCATTAGGGGAGAAAATGAGAGCACGCAGAGGAGTAGCCAGCCACTGACAGGGGACCGTGCCACAGAAGGATTTTGTTTTAATGCAGGGCGAGAGGTCAGGAGAATGAAGAAAAAGTCAGATTCAGTAAAATCTGATCACCTAGCCATTTTAAAAAGGGTTATCACCCACAAGTGTGCTGCTGCATGGAGTACGTTCTCCTCAGAAAAATGTGAGGGGACAGGAGGTGACCAGCAGGCTCCATTTCGCTTATAATCTATATTTAACTAGAAAGGTCAAGGCTGAAGTCCGGGGCGAGAAAGAGGAACTAATGCAAGTCAGAGAGTCTTCTTGGGAGGGACCAGATGAACCACAGTTCCTCTCAAGTTTGAGCCAACATCCTGTCCTCGCTCTACATCTCTTAGGGAAGAAGAAAAAAACGTAACAGCAAGATGGGGGACTAACACATGACAAGCAACTTCAACACTTTGAACACTTTTCGATAGGAAACACTGTTAGCTCGGTATTCATTCATTTGTTCCACATGTATTTATGGAGGATCTACTATGTGCCAATCCCTGATTTCACGACTTGTGCACTGAAGCTAAGTCACGTACCTGAGGGTGAATCACAGAGCTGGGACTTGATCTGAGGTCTGACCCAAATAACATTTAGTGATGATAAGGTCCCACTCATAGCTGGGGAGTATTTATTTTTTAAATGTTTATTTATTTATTTTGAGAGAGAGAGGCAGAGAGAGAATCCCAAGCAGGCTCCATGCTGTCAGCACAGAGCCTGACATGAGATTCAATCCCATGAACACTGTGATCATGATCTGAGCCGAAACCAAGAATCAGAGCCCAATGTGGGGCACTTACCTGACTAAGCCACCCAGGCGCCCCCATAGCCGGGGGGATTTAAAAGACATGAAATCCTCGGTTTGCAGATCTTACTCGCGTCTGATACTCCTCTCCTCTGTGCCAACCCCAGCAAGTTTTCTCCTGTCTTACTTCCTCTTATGCTTCAAGGATCACCTCGTAAATTTCCTTCTCGAGGCCTTTCCTGACCAACATGAGTTGACTATTCAGAGACCTTGGCAGCTCATGCATACTTCTGCCATGGCAAAGTTACATTGCATTGTAATTATTTACTTGCCTGTCTTCTCCACTGGACCATGAGATCCTCGAAGACAGGGGTTACTCATGATTCTTGTATTCATAGGACCTGGCATAATGCCTAATGAAGAATGGGGAGAGAAGGAAGGGAGGGAGGGAGGGAGGGAGGAAAAAGGATTTCAGTGAAGTCTTCCTACAAGAGGTGAGAAATTGAGCTGGATATGAGATCTGAATCAACATGGGAGTGTTGAATGCTTGGATTTCCTTGCTGGGGAATCAGTTCAAGGAAAGTCACAAGGAAAGGAGTGCGGGGTTGTGTGGAGAGCCCACAGATGCTACCACCTGGCCTGGAGGGAAGTTTTCAGGCTGAGCAGAGGAGTTAAGAGTGTAAGGGCTAAGGATGTCTTACAAACAGACAAGCATTCAGCCAAGGGACGGCTATCTACTGAGCATCTACTATGAGTCAGGCGTCCGCTCAGCACAGTGAATGAGACCAGCACAGGACCTACTGTCATGGACCTCACAGTCCCACAGACTATACCTGTTCTGAGAGACAAAAGGGAATCAGTTAGGGTCCTCACCCAGGGAGTGATACAATTAAGGGGAGTTTGAGGGCCATTTATCTTGCTCAGAGTGAAGGATGATCTGGAGTGAGGGAGAGGGAGAGGAAAGAGAGGAGGGAGAGAGAGAAGAGAGAGAGAAGAAGAAAATGATAAGAACTATAAATTAGGTTCAGCTGTGGGAGGGCAAAATCATAATTTGTATCGCTCAGGCTTGTGTCTGTCTGGTTTGCCAGTGTCCCCACATCACCCAGAACAGCTCCTGGGTATGGCAGGTGCTCGAGAAATACTCATGGGACAGATGGGATGGGATGGGATGGAATAGGATGGGCTAGGACGGGTAGGATGGGATGGAGTAGGATGGCATGGGGTGGGGCGGTGGAATTTTACTGAATTGAAGTGAATTGAGGGAGGACAGGGGCAGAGACCAGAACTGACCATGGTCCCCAGTATCCAGTCCTTCCTGGCTCTGCCATTAACCAGCCAAGTGATCAAGCACTTTGAGTAGCTTCTCTGCTCTTTGTTTCCTCATCTATTGAAAGGGGATAGATTTCAATTTGTACACTAATTTTCCATAGAATCTGAATAATTTATATGGTCAAATTAAAGGTGCATGGTCAGCTAATTTTGGTCTCTTGACCATAGGACATCTGAGTCCTGAACATGCCTTTGTCAACTAGGAAGCTCACACAGAGGAAGAGGAAGGTAGTGTATGCTGCAGTTCCCAAACCTATTTGACTGCAGAACCCCAACCCTGACCCTTTTTTTTTTTTTCAGAACCTCTCCAGCACTAGTTGTCTCTGATGTCACCCAAGTTCACAGAGACAAAGATGGCCATGTGGACTTGGGCATCCGTGACTAGGGTTTAGATGGTGCAGAGAGTCTAGGTGGGATAAGAGGAGGGTCTTGTGAAAAGGGACAAAGGGTGTCATAGGGAGACTTGAAGGTCCGGTAGAAAAGTCTGTGGTTGCTATTCAAGATGGAACCTGGAATCTCACTCAAGAAAAGCGAGCCTTCCTCTGTGTGAGGCATTGATATTCTGGCGTGGTTTTTAATTTCCCATCCCTGGGATTAGGTATGTCAGGGAGGAATCCTTTGGCCGCCTTCTCTCAATACATCCCGGAGCTTTTATTTTGTTACCAATTTCCCTACATTGTGTGCTTTCTTTGAGAATCATAACCGTGTGAATATTTGACAATTGAATGGTACAAACATCTTGAAACATACAGTTTTCCCCAGAGCTGCATTTCATACTATAATCCGAGGTGATCTCGGTTGCCAGAAACACTCACGCTGTTAATGGATTTGGAGGGAAGATGCTGGTAATGAGATTTTCAAATGCGAATTGTTTTGCTTTCAAATTCAGGGTGAAATCCAACGAAATATTACCTTAGACACACTGGTGTAGTAAGTCCAGCTGATCTAATGAATGTCTGGTGTGCGTTTTGTGTGGGCCTTTTTCTGTTTCAAACAAAAGCTAGAAGGAGATTGGTCTTCCTATTGCTGGTGGGTGGGCTCAAGTAACTCCTTTGTATTCTGGGGCACATGCTTGGCCTCTTCATGTCCATATTGTTGAGAGGTTGATTTATTTCATTCATTCATTCAAAAAATATTTATCACGTGCCTACTATGTGCCAGGCACTGTTCTGTGCACTGAGTGGTACAACGGTGAACAACACAGTGAGGTTTCTGTCATCATAAGGGCTACAAACTGATGAGACATATCTACACAATAAACAAATAAACACATTTAAATGTCAGGTGGCAGGGAGCCTGGGTGGCTCAGTCGGTTGAGCGTCTGACATCGGTTCAGGTCATGATGTCATGGTTCATGAGTTCGAGCCCCGCATCGGGCTCTGTGCTGACAGCTCAGAGCCCGGAGCCTGTCTCCCTCTCTCTGCACCTCTCCCCCTCAGGAAGAGAAGAATCTGGAAGCCAGTGACTGACCTCTTGAGTGATAGAGCCAGGCTTTGAGTCTAGCTTTATCTGATTCCAGAATGGACGCCCCTCCCACAACATCACACAGCCTCACAAGAAACCGAACAGAATTATCAGGGAAAGGCAGGAAGCTGGGGTTAATGCCAGTTCTGGAGGAGAGAGCTGCTAGGACTGAATGAAAGAAACTCCATCAGGGCCAGGCAGACATGGCACAAAGAAGATGGGCAGTTGTTCTGGACCCCATCAGCCCGGCCGGCCTGCCCCTCGCAACTCACACGCAGCAAGTCAGAGCTGAACTCCTCCTCCTGGCCCCAGAGCCACCGCCTCTACCTGACTTCTCCAGCTCCATGGATGGCACCCAACACCTGCCTAGTCACTCAAGTGTGACTTACCACATCTCCCCCCCGCCCCCTCCCCCAGTTCCCTGTTCTTCACTTGTCACACCCTCAGGACTTTCTTGAGAGCACGTGTGAGTGTGAACAGCTTGACCTGCAAGCAAGTCTTCCCTTGGGGAAAACAGCCTTCCTTGAGGAACACTAAGCCCATTCTCCGGGAGCTGCTGCAGAGGAATTGATTGCCAATGAGGAAATAATCTCACGAGGGGGAAGACTTCTCTCATCCACACATACACCACCCCTCCTACACCAAGATGGGACAGCAGAGCCCTGTCCAGAGAACCATCTCTAGATCACTTTTCCAAGTGTGTATGGTGACGATGGAGGGCCCTGTGGCCTGATCTCACCAGCCGGATTCCCTCCCCACAGGAGAGGAGTTTGTGGTTCTAGGTACTTTGAAATTATGTGCGTTTCTTTGCCTTCCCTTCTAACTCTGAGCGGCCAGAGAGACAGGAGTATGAGAATTCACCACTCTCTCCCCAACTTTCAGCATTGATGGCACAATGTAGATGCTCAAATATGCATATGATGGATGAGAAGCATGAACTGTAATTCTCCACACTAAGAGTCTGTAGCGAGGACGTGTGATGTGCTTAGCTCCCTGGTTCAGCATAGTAGCAGTGGACAGTTCCCTACAGGGACCAGTGTCCCACATCAAGCGGGCCCCAGAGAAGGCCACTTAGTTGCCCTACAGGCGACGAGAAGTGAAGGGGAGTCAATGTCCCAAGGACACATGTCAATTACTAGGGGACAGGAGTTGTTGGATAAATTCTCAGCCTCCCCATCCCCCTCTGTGGAACAATTCTAAAGTGTGTTCTACACTGCTCTTCATCAAGTCCCCAGTGGGACTGGGCCCAGCACACTCACCAATAACCTGTGAATTAATGTACCCTTTCCTCCCACCCCATCTTGCTTTCTCTGCTCCCTCACCGTGCTTCCTAGAAGCACCTCACACATAAACCACCTGCACCCAGATTCTTGTCTCCATCTCTGATTTAGGGAAACCTGAATTAAGGGTCTGACAGGGGCTCTACTTGGAGGGCCTGTTCAATCCCCTAGTGGTCAGAGTTTGCTTTTTTGTTCTGGTATTTGGCCCCACCTCTGAAAACTCCCAACTAGGAATCTCTCTTCCCCACCATCCAGCGGTCCCCTGAACAGTGCCCCTGAAGGCTGGCCCTCTGCATCAGAACTTTGACCATCATCTCTGACATGTTGAAGACTGAAAGGACTTAATACTTGAAACAAATGGCATTTGAGATACTTCCCTCACGCCCCAAATCTGGAAGTTTAGAGGCCATATCAAAACATTTATTGAGCCGTTCAGGGAGCACTATCTTCTTGAAATTATATCACAATCTCTTTTTAAAGGGACCAGTGGAATAGAACCCAGAAGGGTGCCACTTTCAAATGCAGCCATTTGAGAAATGATAGCTGTAGCTCCAGAAAAACTTCCCCACCCTGCTGCTGTGCTGCCTGGCTAACCCAGGATTCGCTGAAGCAACGGGATGCAGAGATCCGCTGGATGAAGCCCTCCTTTCCATAGAAAGGAAAACTAGCAGAAGAATCCTTTCATCCTGGTTTCTGCGAGACTCCGCCTTTCATCTAGCTGAGTGGTGAGTCCGAAGAAACAGAAGTGGCTCTTTTGAAGTGTCATGTCTGAAACAGGTGCTGGGTGTTAGCGGAGCAAATGCCTCTTGGAAAGGAGTTGAAAACTCAGCCAGAGAAGAGAGGAAAAGTGCTTTGTATTTTGGGTGGGCTCAGTGCAGAAATGCAGGAGTCCATGGAGGGAGCGGTCTGGAGAGGAAGGGGCCTGGGGTGGCTGGCAGGATGGTGCCGCCCCAGAGCCCACCCTAGAGGTCACTGGCTTTTGTTCCCATACACACCAACATCTTCCTGCCTCTGCCTGAGGGTCTTCATTGGCTGGAAGAGCACGCTTGGCCCATATGACAGGCCCAGGGCAGAGGAGCCATTGCCTCCAACAAGACCTTCCGCCAAAGGAGCACAGGAGTTGGTGCATAAATGCCTCAGCTTCCTTGCCCCTTGGGGGACAATCCAGGTGTATCCCACATACTCTATGTTGGGTCCCCGTTGGCAACAGCCCCAGCTGTAAAGTACTTATCACCCTGCTTATCAGCTGTGCTCCTCTCCCTGTCTCACTCCCCCGCCCCTCACATGGCTTCTTGGGGATCGCAGTCCCAATGAACCTCATGTACTCAGTCTTTGACTTGGGATCTGCTTTTTGGAGGAAGCAAGCTAAGACGATGGGGAAACTGGCCCATATGTAAGGCGGCCCCCGACAGTCTGAGGCGTTCAAACGGTCGTGTTTCTGGCAGGTGTCAGAATCAAAGCACAGCCAATTGCCGGGCTGTGGGGCAGACATAACAGGCCTTTAGGAGAAAGAATTCAGCGACCCCCTGGGAAGGTGCCTTGCCAGTGTAATCTCACCAAAAATTCTGGATGTACAAAAGCGTCCCAGGCATCTGAGAACCACGTGTTGCTCTGCTACAGCCACCATAACAAAGCACAACTAAGAGGCTTAAACAACAGAAATGTATTTTCTCACAGTTCTGGACATAAGAAGTCCGAGGTCAAAGTGCTGGTAGAGTTGATTTCTTCTGAGACCTCTCTCTGTGTCTTCACATGGTCTTTCCTCTTGATGTGTCCGCGTTCTAACACCCTCTTCTTCTAAGGACACCAGCCATATTGGATTAGGGCCCACCCATATGGCTTTGTTTTACCTTAATTACCTCTTAAGAGGCCCCATCTCAAACACAGCAAGCACACTCTGAGTTACCAAGGGTTAGGACTTTAACATATGAACTCTACATGGAAAGGGACACAGTTCAGCCCATAGCAGACCCCAAGAGATGCCCACCTCCAACCTGAACAAAGAAAGACTCTAATTCCGCCATTTGCAAGGTTCCTGGATGTGGCTGCTCTTGGTTAGGGAGCAAAGTGATGAAAGATAATGAGGCCTGAAATGAGCCTGTCAGAAATGAGGAGGTGGCAGGATGGGAGGGCGTGAAGCCTAAGCCACAGCAACTATTTGACCCACCAGTGGGTCTGGTCCTATTTCTATGGAAATGAGCTCATTATGGTTAAATCTTTTCCAGCTCCTGGTTGATTCATGAAGTGGTTTCAAATGTTGATAATCACTTCATGAATCACTGACAAACACGAGAGCCAAATATCTAGCACTTGTGATGCCGCCTCTCCTGATGAGCATTCCCGCCATGATTTGGGGTGTCCCCGTCTCCGCGAACAGGTGTGCACACTAGAAAAGTCCTCATTCATGTGCCAAAGTCTCCTGCCTCGGTAATTCCATGCTGCCCATTTTGTCAGACATTGAATCCCACCCCCCCTCCCCCCCCAAAAATTTAATGACTGTTAATGAGTTAACTCTGAAAGATCACTTTGAAACCCTGATGACTTCGGCCATGAAGAGACCAGCCATCAAGTTCTACAGCACTGCTCCTGGGGAGAGGAAGACGATGTTGCTCAAGTCCGTCATGGCATCCGTGTCTCTGCCCCAAGGAGAACCTGCTTCAGTCCAGACTATAAACAAGATGTGGCCATTCCCTCCAGGCCAAGAGAGAATGCGTATCTCTCAGGCCAACCACAATGCCCAAAGAAAACAAAAAGGATCCCATTGGAGAGATGCAGAAAGCTGCCACACTGCATCTGGAGAGTAGAGGGACAAAGGATGCAGCCTCCAGTGCTAAAGGCTTCTTGAGCACTTGAGACACAGAGACCAGCAACTTGGAAGCAGGGACCCCTCAAAACCAGAGGCAGACAGATGTCCCTTCCAGATACATGCCCAGGTCTTGCTTCATTCACCCCACTTGCCTGGCCACCCCCACCCCAGAGGTGCTCCCATGAGCACTTCTGCTGTCCTCCCCTGCTGTATTGTCCTCCATGGCACCTATCACCACCCATCAACTGATAGATCCATCTACTGGCTTCCTTTCGGTCTCTCCCCCATGAGTAAGCAAGGCCTGAAAGTCAGACATCTCTGTCTGCTTTGTCTTCTGTTGTAGCCTCACAGCCTAAACAGTGCTTAGCAAACACAGTAGGTGCTTAGCAAATATTTGCGGAATAAATAAATGATTTAAGTGTGCCAAGAACTATGTTCAACATAAAGAAGACAATCTGTGGAACTTTAAAGAAGAGGAATGTTGTCGGAGTGATCGCTTCTTTCTCTACCCAGGTGCACATTTATGGGTCTCTCAAATCCTTGGTGAGAAGGAATGGGTTCTTCACACTCAAGTTTGCATCCAGTTCTCATGTCTGTGTGGACTTGGGCACCCTCAACATAGCATGTCAAAGCCTTCACTAAGTCTGAAGGAAAGATCTCTCTGCAGACGCTGTAACAGAACCAAGCCACGTTTGGGTAGACCCTGAATGATTCAAGTCTGGACTCAGCTGTCCAGAATGGGCACAATCAGGCATGGGTCTCTCTTCTCACAAGGCTGCCTCTGCAGGGTTTATTTGTGTTCGGCCACGTTGTGGTAGAATCTCTATATGCTATCGAAAATCACACACCAGTTTAGCTGAAAGAGCCCTTCCAGAGTATCTACTTCCTCTTCATTGGAAATGGAGCTCCTAAAACTCAGAGAGGGAAGGTATTTAACCCACGGTCACACAGCAGGTTGCAGTAGAGTCGGGACAGAAACCAAAGCCTTCTCATTCCCACTAGAGAGTGTTTTTTTCAATGCTAAGCTATCTACCTGCATTTCAAAGTTGAAGCATCTAATTCTGAGGAAGAAAATGACTGGTCATCCACCCGGCTTTCTGTAGACCAGAAGAAATCAGGTGGATTAGAGCAAGGATTTCTGGGGTGTCTGGGTTGCCTTGAAGCCAATATCTCTACTACAGAAAATGCCTTAGCGTCTATCTCACCCAAGCGCCCCATTTTCAATAGGCCCACGAGAGTTCAGAAGGTCACACAGGGAGCGAGTTGGAAGACTAAGACTAGACCCCCCCCCAACCCCAACCCTCAGTTAAGGCCCTTTTCTACCACATCCTGCCAACCCGATCACCAAGCATAGATGTGAGGAAGAGCCTTAAGTGTTGTCTTGTCCAAATGCCTGTTTTTCAGTGGAGGAGAGAGGCTGAAAGGTACAAGCAAGCATCAGAGTCCAGGGCCTAGGTCTACACACCTTCTCCTGCAGCCCCTTTTCTGTGCCCTCCTTTTCCTTGCTCCTCTCTTTATAGGACCTCCTCAAGAGAAAACAGGTGCCCTCACCCCACCTCTACCCCCACACCCCAAGACATCAGCATCCCAGGAATGGACTTTCCACAGCTCTCCTGATTCTGCCCCCTAGCGGCAGAGCCCAGCAGACCCACGCACTCTGCCATTTTCACTCCCTGGGAAGGTACTGAGTATCTACTGTGTACCCCGCAAGGATGAGGCCAAACAGCTTGGTTCTGTCATAAACATGGAGTCTGAAGAATTTGCTGGCTGTCCTGTGCCAGGCACGGAGGAGGGCCTACCGGTAAAGCTCAAGATAGCAGCACTTGCTGCTCAGCAGGAGGACCGGGATTGAACAAAGCACTCCTCCAATTCGCTTCCAAATGGAACTCCCCATTCTGCCATGGAGGAGACCAACAGGGTGTACGAGGGGGGTCCAAGGTCACAAAAGTCTTCCCCAAGCTCATGCCTGAAGAAGAGGTGAGAGCCACCCAGGCAAGAATAGGAGAGGAAGTGTGACGACCTCCAAGGACAGGACATGCTGTTTCATTCCTGGGCTGAAGGTCCAGGAGGCCACCTTTACCCAGAGCGCTCACTCAGCAACCACATGGCTCCGGTGTCAGAAGCTTCTGGCTGCCTGACATCCGATCTAGAAACGTGTCCTCTCCCAACCCGAAAAGTAGGAATGTTTTGCTAAAATAGCTCTGCCTTTTAAGTAGACTAACAGCTTCTCACGATACTGAGGGTGATTCAGGACTTTTTAGGGGCTCAGGCTCCTCATCTCCAGCCCGTGGCAGACAGGACCATCCTCCCCGGAGGAATAAACAGTGCCTCCAAACCATAGTTTCATGGCTGAGGATGTGCCTCGGAGTCAGGAAGCTGTGCTCCAGTCCCGGCTTTGCCCCATGCTAGCTGGGTGACCTCAATCAGGTCACTTTGCCACTCTGGGCCCATAGTTTCCTCTGTTTCTTAGCATCCTTTAAATGTCCAAATATGATCAGGTCTCTGAATTGCCTAGCACATAATGGACATCTATGTCCACTTCGGGGTTTTTTATCTGCCTCAACAAAGTTCTCTCCAAACTTTTATCCCACTGGCAGTTAGATCTTCATCTCTTTAAATAACTATTTCCATTCTTATTAAAATGGGAACAAAGAAGTGTTCCTTAAGCAGGGGGCATTTGAACCAGGCCTTGATGGATGGTTGGGAATTTTCCAGGTAGGCTGAGGGGTGGGGGGCAGGAGAATGGGGAAGGGGGGTTCCAGAATGATAGACTCACTTCTACAAAAGCGTGTAAATCTGAGAAAAGGAAACCTTCACAGGAGCCTGAAGGGGAGGAGGCAGTGGCAGAGTAACGGGGCTGAGGGTGAGAAAAAGCAAGATGTCTGCAGAACGGCTGTGGAAGGCCTTGAAGGCCACACCGAAGAGACTTCCTGGAAGGGATGGGGAAGAATTGGAGGTGTTCCAATGGAGAAAGGATGAAGTCACAGGAATTTCTTTGAAAGGCCACTCACCTGGGCAGCAGCTGGAAAGATGGAGTGTTGGGAAGGGAGAAGGAGGTGAAGCAACTGCTTAAGAGGTCTTGGCAGAAGTCCAGCTGGTCCACGAAGAGCCCAGGGCTTTGGACTGAAGGATGGAAGATGGCGACGAGAGCTGGTAACGGCTAAGGCGACGGATGGTGCTAGGAGGCACTGCCCCGACCCCCTGCCAGGCCGCCTCTCCCTCTGCACAGCCCCCCCAGTGGTGACCTCAGAAAAGACATCTCCAAGAGAAGACTGTACCCGACTTCCCCACCCAGCAGGAGATGCGCCTTAAGCACCTTCCTCTCCTCCCGTTTCCTGGTGTCAGGCAGCTGGTCTTCCCTAGCTTTATTGTTTTTCTTTCCCTGGGACTTCCCAATCACCTCTCCTTTGTCATTTCAGAATATTCTCCAGCAGAGCCCTGACCGACCCCACCCATCCTCCCACCAGCCTCCCCCTCCTTACCAGCCTCCCGAGCTCCTCCGATGCCCTCCCAAAGCCACGGCACCTGCACCATTTACACACACCTTCCTCATCAACAGAGTGCATATCTCAGTCTGGTTTTCAGCTTCAAATAAGTTTCTAAAAATCCTCCTGTGAAAACAGCCTCCCTCACTGCAATTATATCCAGGTTGTATTTTCAGCCATTGTCTCTTTAAACCAGGGACTGCCTTGGACTAACGCAGGTGGTGCATGTGTAGCCAACACCTCCAGCCCACATTGGTGTGCCTTTGATGGCAACTATCTTTTTTTTTTCTTTAAGTAGGTTTCTTGACCTGCGCGGAGCCCAACTCAGAGCCTGAACTCACGACCCTGATATCAAGATCTCAGCTGAGATCAAGAATCAGACGCCCAACCAACTGAGCCACCCAGGTGCCCCTTGAAGGGACCTATCTCAGCTGTAATCAGTTTACTGGGTTATGGGCCCAAATTCCCTCTGCAAAACATCAGCTTAAGAGGCTTCACCTGCCCCTCCCCTAGGAAAAGAGCTGCACTTTGACAAACCCAGAGATGCCGTTTCCTAGAATTCTGCAGAACCCAACAGAGCCTTGGTTCAAATCCACTGCACACCATCCCAGGGCAAAATCAAATCTAAGTTTTATTTCAGACGCTGTAGGGTGACCACTGTGTTTAGCAAGGTAAAAGAGATGATTCCACCAAACAATTATTGCAAACATACTATGTTCCAGCTGTGAAAGACGACCGTCAACTGTCTTCGTGTGGTTCTCATCTGGGTGGGGTGGGGGGCTGGGAGAAATATTGAAAACGAAACCGCTTACCATTTGATGTGATCGGTACAATACTGTGAAGACGTGAAAGGTCCTCGGCTGAGCCGTGGGTTTTTTGTTTGCCAAGGTAGGTGTTGTTTTTAATCTTTAAATGAAAAAACCCAATGCTAGTGAAGTTATGGTAAATGTTGCACAATGTTACAAGAGGGCAGTATGAAAATGCACTCAAAGGATCAGGACAGTGTGCACATATTCCCTCTTCCCCCGACAATTACTCTGCTAGAAATTTATCCGAAGTTATGAGTCAGAGGAGCAGAGATGTGTAAGCATGTTCAGTATATCATTTTCTAATAGAAATAGCTCCAGTAATTGAAACACATCAGCCCAACGATATAGTGTGCAGTTATTTAAAATAATTATGGAGACAAGTAATTTGAACTTGATTTGGGATCGAATTTTAGGTAGAAGAAAGAACACACAATGCTATGTTCAGTAACTGCATATGGTCCCTGCACTCAACGTCCTCATCTTCTAGTGGCTTATGCTTGGAACATCAACAGGCTGGAAGGTCTTCCTCTCTCTGCTCCCATTCACCTCTCAGGACAACCCTGTGAGGTTGATATTATGGTCCCCATTTTACAGATGAGCTAAGTGAGGCTCAGAGAGACTGAATGACATGCATATAACATGTATGTCAAGGAGCAGGCGCTCTGACCCAGGTCTCCCAACTCCCAACCCAGAGTTCTTTCTTTACGTTCACGAGCTAACCAGGTGCAGTGACCACGGAGAACTGCCAGAATCACCGTGGGTGGGCAGCAAGATGCTTGGACCATCGGTCTGTTACTGCCTTTCCAGGAAGAAGGCCACAATTCCTCACAGAAAACCTGGGTGCATCTTTGTTCCAAGACATCCAAGCCAGCCAGCAGGGATGAAAAGGGCGCCCCTGTTCCAGTCAAACCACAGCACCTAAAAGCAAGCCTACCAGCAGGAAAAAATATGAAACCAACATGTGTCGATTCATGCAACCCTATAATTGGGCTGGGCACTGGTAAGCGGGAAACGGGGGATGGAAATAACCACCTTACTGCCCCACTGCTAAGGGACCACCAAATGTGGGCATTTACTTGTCCATGCGTGTACCCATCCATTCATCCGTTGTTTCTCCATCTTGGCTATTGTGAATAATGCTGCGATGGACAGAGGAGTGCAAATACCTCTTTGAGATCCTGACTTCAATTCTTGTAGTTAAATACCCAGAAGTGAGATTGCTAGATCATACGGTATTTCTATTTTTAACTTTTTGAGGAAACTCCATATTGGTTCCCATAGTGTCTGCACCATTTGACACTCTGACCAACAGCCTTCAAGGGTTCCAATTTCCAACCACATAGAATGGAATACTATTCAGCCTTGAAAACAAAGGAAATCCTGCCATAGGTGACAACAGAGATGAACCCTGAGGACACTGTGCTAAGTGAAATAAGCCAGTCACAGGTGGACAAATATTGTGTGACTCCACTTACATGAGGTAGGTAACATAGCCAAACTCATAGAAGCAGAGAGTAGAATGGTGGTTTCCGGGGACAGGGGGATTAAGGGGGTGCGGAGTTGCTATTCATCAGGCATAAGGTTTTGGTTAGACAAGATGAGTAAGTCCTAGAGATCTGCCATACAACACGGTGCCTGTAGTTAATACTGTATCGTACACTTAAAAAATGTATTGAGGGTAGATCTCATGTTAAGCGTTCTTATCACACACACACACACACACACACACACACACACACACACACACAAGCCTGTAGGTACAAGTTAAATACCAGAGCTTACCTCTGGTTTCCTCATAACTTACTACTGTGGCCTTGGGCAAGTCAGCTGACCTCTCTGTATCTGTCTCCTCATCTATAAAATAAGGAGAATAATATAGTACTTACCTCATAGAATTATCATGAGGCTCAACATTTTTCTGATATTAATAGGCCAGAAAAGTTCCTAGAATATACTATGCAGGTATTCCCCTAAGTACTTTATATATATTTCTCAATTTAGCCTCAAGATTCCCTGTGAAGAAGGAACTATGATTTCCATTTTACAGGTGAGAAAACTGAGGCTTTGGGAGTTTGGGTTATTCACACCATAAGGGACCAGTGAATTGCACAGACAATAGGCCCCGCCAAAGTGTGCAGAAGGAAGAAATTCTGCTGGCTGGTATTCTCAGAAGGCTTCCTGGAGGAGACAGCATGGCATCTGGGCTTTAAAGAATAGGGAAAACATGAGTCAATCTTTTCAGAGTTCCTAAGGGAGGAGATAAAGGCATAATGTGGAGAGGATGTTTGGGTGCTCAAGAATAAAGAGACCAATTGCAAAGGTGCATTCTGCACTGCGCCTTGAATGCCTGGTCAAGGTGTCTGAAGATGCTTCCTTGGCAGTGGTGAGTCAGAAAGGCTGGGGAGCAGGAGCAGAGGCAGTGTGTAAAGACCTTCATCTATTTACCTGATCAACAAGGCTGCATCAGAAACTCACATCAAGTGCCAGTTTTCACCCTGACCATTGCCACCAACCCCTTCTCTGAACATGCTCTGAGCGAGGCTGGGAAAGCAGAAACAAATGAGCCACATTCCCAGTGGTCAAGCCCAGTGCCTCTTTAACGTGCCTTAGAATCACCTAGAGAGCTTATTACAAACAGTTTCTGATTCAGTAAGTCTGGGGGGGGGGGGACCTGAGAGTCTGAATTTCTAACAAGCTCCCAGGTGATGCGGATCCTTGGGCCACGCTTTGAGTAGTGAGGGTCTAACGTGTTTGTGTTCTTTCTGGTCAAATAATTGTTACCGCGGCAAGCAGCAAATGCCTGGTCCAGAGTGGATGCTTCATAAAACATTTGCTGAATCAGAAAAGTTTCATCATTTTCTCTGCTGTTATCACTGAGTCCGATTAAGGAGACCTGTATATACCTGGCAGGGACCAGATCTTCCCCCTCAGTACAACTGCCCACAACCTAGAAGTAGAATTCAGCTTCCCTATCCTCTCTCACACCATCTCTGAGTGGCTTTCAACCCTCAGGGTCTTTTCTTTTTATTACACAAATTATGCATGTTCATTGAAAAAAATAGGGGTAAAAGGTCAGCAAAAAGAGCAAGAAACCACAATATGATACACAACCCTTCAGACTCTGTGTGCGTGTCACAGAATAAAAACATACTCCATGTTCTGTTGGTATCTTCATTTTCTTAAATTATGAAGAATGTTTTCCCATGTCAAAAATATCCTTTTAATGGTTGCTTAATGTTTCAATATTTAAAAGCTTCATAGAGTACGCATGTCACTGACATATAAAATATAGTGACCTTAAAAAAATCGAGGTCCCTACTGTACAATTTATGAACAAAATGTTACATCTGCTTTAAAATGGTTTAGTGAATGAGGAAGTGTGAGCCAGCAGACAGAACAGGACAGTCCCTGTGGTGGTCCCTGTTGAACTCGCACCGGCTGTATGTGGGGCGCATTATAGGACTCTAACATTTCTGTTTGTTGGTAACTTCCCATAATAAAAAGGATTCTGAGACCGGGATAGAAAGTGCTGGAAGTTAGTTTTTCACCGCCGCCGCCCGCCCCCCCCCCCCCCCCCGCCCTCCACACACACCAGAAAGAATAGTGTTTCATTCAGGCCCATTCAGTCTGTCACTTCAAAATTCCAAGGTCCTTGAGCTACTAAATTGCACTGGAATAATCTGCCTGTATTATTTCCTGTCCTGTCAGAATGGATTTGCATTTTAAGTGCATGCTCAATGTTATGTCTAAATTGGAACTAATTGAGACAGGCAGGAACGTGGAAGTGCACTCTGGCCTCACTGGGGCTGACGTGGGGCTTGCCCATTTAGAGCCCTGCAGACAGATGGAGGGTCCTGGGGAGCGGGGGCACAGCCCTGCCCTATCTGTAGTCTGGCTGAACCTTGGCCAGGTCAGTTCTCCTCTCTGAGCCCCGGCTTCCTAATCTGTAAGGGGAAAGAATTCAAACCAAATGAACTTTACAACTTCTCTCTGCTCAGAAATCACCAGGTTCTACCTTGGGAACCCCTTTCACCGCTTTGTTTCGCAATATGCAAATCAGCTGATTTTGGTAATTGGACAAAGCTGACGGGAGCAATTTAATAAACTTTGATAACATTGCACAAAGTAATTGTTCAATTATTTCAAATGGTTCAGTTCGGAAAGTACAGCGGGGGTGGGGGGGTGGTCCTTAGAAATTACTTTTGCTTATTAATCATCTCGTCCGGTAGAAGCCAAATGAGAAAGAAGACTGTGTGGGGGTGTCTTTGTTTTAATTCTGATTAACTGTACTTTCATCTGAACATTTTTAAGCTGTGCTTTGGTCTTCCTCATATGGATGTTGACTGAGTTCTGTTATCAGGATTTTAATTAACACCAGGTTGAGAAGGGGAAGCCAGATGACATGTTATTACTTCTGTTTGATTTAAAGTCAACGCTGGGGACTCTTCTTCGAGGAGCTGTTGAAATTGTCTTATCTCATGCATTCCAAGGATGGCTGTTTCATGTAAATGTCATTTCTGCTGTCCAAAATGTTACAACACACGCCAGCACAATAGAACTACTGTCTTGTTCTAAGAGACACGAGGGAGCCAGCAAGCTTTTGATCAAAGGCACGATGCGAACATCAAAGTAATACCTCTTCTGTTAAATTCAGGAATCGAGACTCTGAATAAAGGAATGGAGACTCGGGCTTTATGATCACCTAGCCTACTATGCTGGGAAGTGCCTGAATTTCCGAGGCTTACTCCCTCTGCCAAAAACTGGCTGAAAGAGAGCACTTGGTGATACAGGTACATTTATTGCCTCCTGTAGTCAGCGTGCATGTATCAGTGGGTATACCTTCATCTGCTCCTGCGTACACTTCTCTTCTGGGACTAGAAAACAGAGGTAGCAGCTGAGAGCCTTTGGAGTAGGACAAAGCTTCGTGCAAATCTGTACTTGCCCCCCTGCCCAGACCACCATTTCTTCACATTTTCTCATCTACAAAATGAAAAAAATATCTGATGCACAGTATATATATATATATATATATATATATATATATATATACACACACACACACACACACACACATATATATACACACACACACACATATACACACATATATGCGCATTATGATATGTTCATACAGTGGGATAATTCACAGCAACAAGAAATGAAATATTGCTAAATACAACAAAGGAAATGAATGTCAAAACCATTATGTTGTGGGGCGCCTGGGTGGCTCAGTCGGTGGGGTGTCCGACTCTTGATTTCGGCTCAGGTCATGATCTCCGCATCCGCAGTTCACGAGATCGAGCCCCATGTCAGGCAAAGAGGCTGCTTCGGATCCTCTCTCTCTCCCCCTCTCTCTGTCCCTCCCCTGCTCGTGTGCTTGCTCTCTCTCTCTTGCTCTCTCTCAAAAATAAATAAATAAACTTTTAAAAAAACATTATGTTGTGAGAAAGAAGCCAGACACTGAAAAGTATATACTGTAGTATTCTACTTATATGAAGTCCTAGAATAGAAGGTCAAAAACTACAGTCTAAGAAGTCAGAATAATGGCCACCTCATCAGGAGAACAGTGTTGGCCAGCAAGGGGTGTGGGAGAAACTGCTGAGGGGATACGGCAATGCCCTGTATCTTGATCAGGGCACTGGTTACACGAGAAGGTACATGTGAAAAGAGTAAACAAAATATACTCCATGAAATGTATACTTCATGTAAAAGACTGCACCAAAACTATCATAATATGGGATGTACAGAATTTGGGGGAAGGGAAAACACAGAGAGTCCATGAAATGTAGCCATCGCCGTGGCTGAGTTAAGTAACGAATGACGGCTACTATTTATGTTGTTCTCATCATTAGTGTTAGCATTTTGGCGAAGTTACACCTGACCCAGAAATTGGGGTCTAAAGTTCAGCACATGAGGCAAAAAAAAATCTATTAAAATTGTCCCCTGAGAATCCTGTAAATTGTCCATAAACTACAGCTTGCCTCATTTGGTACAAACAGCCCTGCTCGGTCAAAGATGTTACTGTGTATAATGGATTCGGTAATGGGAGGGCGGCAACAAAGAGGGCTGGGTATAAGAAGCGCACCTCTGTCGACAGCAGGATCACAACCAGGGGCCCGACCTGTAAGAGACGCACAGGTACCAAGACCAATGGCAGCATCATCACCACCTCTTGCTCGTGCCTAGAAATGGGCTCATCGAGAATGGCAGGTGTAATCACCAGACCAAGCAAACTTAATCACTCTTCTCTGTCCTCTGTCTCTCTGTCTGTCTGTGTGTGTGTCTCTCTCTCTATGTCTCTTTCTCTCACTCCCTGAATTTGCATTAGCTAAGCAAGCATAAATGCAACTTCACTGTACTGTATCTCCGTAATACTGAAGCACTGAATGTTCTGTCTGGCTCAAGGGGTCTCACCTGTCCCCAAATGGGAAGAGACAGGAAGTTAACATCATAACCACCTGTGTATTATGTTACTTGCAAGTATAATAGTATAATAATGAATCATCTTACAAGCTTTACAAAGTCTCGGATACCCCTTTATAATAATAGATGCCTAAATCTGAGCAACCACGTTGACAAATGCATCTCGGATTCCAGCGCTCGCAGCAGACAGACCCGGTGAACAGCTGCCCACCACCACGCCCTTGAGCACTGACCTACACGACAGAGCCCAAAGGGAACTAGAGAGAAGGAGCGTGATTACCGGAGAAATCTGGCTCTGGAGTGCCTCCAGCGCAGGCTGCCCTATGAGTAAGAAGCGAGTAGGGGGCAGGGCCTGGTGCCGGAAGAGCTTATACTTTGTAAAGCTGGTGGGTTCTGACTCTGCTCTTAAGCTGTGCCCGACATCCCATTAACCCACTTGGAGAGCCTCAAGGGAGGTCCGGACAGGTGTTAAATTACCTTTCGTCACCCCACAGGTGTGGGAGATGTGCTGCAAAAGCACCTGTCACATCTCCCGAGGCAGGTGGCTCTGCCGGGGATTTTCTCTAAGCACGAGGATCCGGAAACTGTATCACTTTTGACTTAGAAATGACCTGGATCAAGGACCCAGGTTTCTAAGCAGGACAGAATGATAAAAATAAGCTCTGACAGCGTAGCCATGTGAGAGAGAAGACTCTGAGGTGAGCTGTGGAGCTGGAAGAATGAACGCCATCCATTCTCTTACCCAATGGCCACTTATCACGCACGATCACATGCCCAGGCTGGCAGACAGCTGGGAGAATCAGAAAGTAATAATGATTATAAAAAAGAATCTGAAATAAATCACACCTATTCTCTAGGTGTTTAAGGCCTAGGTGAAAAGAAGGAAAATGTGAACATGACAAAGTAAAGTTCAAGGCCATCTAATTATTTTCCACAAGCCTACACTAGGTGTCCATCATGGACCAGGCACGGAGGACCCTCCGGAGAATCAGAATGAGTCTGACATAGGGACACCTGCAGGGAGCCACATCCCAAAAGAGGACGTGGATGATTAAACAAGGCACAACGCAAAGTAACGGGGAATAAGAGAGGTGTATCGAGAGCCTGCAGAAGCATGGAGACGTGAGCTCTAATTTACGTGTGGCTGTGTGCAGGAAACATTCACGTTCCGCCCTGTAGAATAAGTAGGACTTAGCCAGGGAGGCAAAGTAAGGAACAGGGAACCACATTCCAGGCACAGGGAACCACATACGCAAGGGCACAGCGACTGCGGAGTCCCCTGCAGAGCTGTGGGGGAAAGGCTGGAGTAGGAGGGCAGTGGGGCTGAAGGGGCAGGAGGGATGGGGAGAAGGGAGAGGTCAGCCCTGGCATCGGTGGGAGGTGTGGGCGGGAGGGTGAGAGGCAGGAGGCGAGGGCTCTGCAGCTGGAGAGGAAGAGCCATGCTCCAGGGAGCTTCCGGGAAGCATCGGGAGCAGAGGAATCCTCCAACCCATTCCGTGATGGATTTCCAGTTCCCTGCAGAGCTCTGGGCACTGACTTCCTGGGAACCTCAGGGAAAGTGTAGAATCCTTCCCCTGCATCCCGGCAAGCTCCCTGCTTCCTTTCCTCCCAGGTCACAAGCTGAAGACAAACGACGACCTTTCGTCGCACACCTTCTGATTTTCCTGCGTACTTTTCCAACCACAGAAAATGTTCCTCATTGATGGGCCTGCTTTGTTCTTAAAAGAGTCAGGTCACCTTTTTCTTCAGAATCTTCAGAACAATTACAAACACATGAAAAGCTATGTTTTTCCAACGAGGGGATAAAAAAGAAGGGGAAGATATGGCTCTTGTCCTGGGGAAACGAACAAGCAGCTTTCTGTTCACCCCACGGAGAGGAGCAAAGTCTCCGGGCTGCACCAAACGAGGCCTGGAACAAATCCAGGGGCTCCCCCGTCTTCCTCAAGTGACTGGGGCTTGGGACTAATTTTCAAAATCATCAATCTCTAACCCAACAGAATTACTGGAAGTATTTTCCCTTTCTTGTTACCTCATCTGATGACATTTGTCACTCACCACAGAAGACGAAATGTCACTTGCATGGCTCCCCAGTGTCTCCCTGTTAATCAAAAGGCCAAGATGGCCAGAATGTGTCTTGTCCTCTTCCCAAAGGGCCTTAGTTTGGGTTCCTCCAGAAGCAGATCTTGAGGAAAAGACTCAAGTTCAAGAGGTGTCATTTATGTACCACGTGATACATGTGCACATGGAAACCTGGAGCAGGTAAATGACTCCACAAAGGTCGTACCCAATATAAGAGCTAATACTCCTGTTTCTTATAGAAAAACTCAGTTGGATGGGATGCTATGAAACACATTTCCCACGGGAGGATTCTTCCTGTATAACACACACACCACAGTCACCACCACCACTACCAACAACAAAAACAACGAATCACAGGTGGAGAAGAAACAACCTCTCTGTTGCAAGGTCCACAAACCTACACTAATGACAAATGTCACAGTACCAAGCACCTCAATGTCGCAGAGATCGGAAGAGAGGGAGGACCACTCAGTCCAGTTCTTGACAGAGTATAGTGTTCCTGGGATGGCTTGGGATCCATCTGGAAGTCAAGCCCACAACCCACCTGGTTCCTCACAGCCTCTTCCACCCGTCACTGCACACCTAGCACGTGCTGGGCACTTCAAGTGTTATGCTGCTCAGCCGTGATGAAAGCCCTGGAAAGAAGAAAATGCTGTCTGTATTTGAAAAACAATGTGACTCATCAGCTAGCTGTGGAGTTGTGATGTGAGCCGAGACCCATGGGAGTCCATCCAAAGTGCCCGCTCTCAACCATACACATTATTCCTCATTTATAAGGAGCTGTTCTGGTGTTAGCCCTAACTGCCTTCTTCATGCTAGAAATATGTACGGAGCATCTCCTTTGTGCTGGCCTCCAAAAGGCACATCCTTTGAAGAGGTTACCAGTGGGCAAATTATAAATAAACTGTAAAACTCATGTAGAGTTCCTATGGAACCAGAAGTGGACTTAGTTATGTCCAGATGATCATCGAGCCTTAAAGTAGACATCACACAGGGCTGCCATTACTGTTCAAGCGTCTGTCTTTCTCACTCCGGGTGACAATCATATGAAAGTATTGTAAATTTGGGAAATATTGAGGTCAATCAATCCTCTTATTTGAGAGAGGAGAAAACTGTAGGTCACCAAGTGGATATGATCTGCCTACAGCCTCACACTGAGTCAATGACAGAGCCCAGAAGGTACTCAGGCCCACTGACTCCCACTACAGTGCTCTTTCTGAAACCAGGATCTGGGCCACCTCAGGTAGCTCTTGACAGCTGCCTCGTCATGTCTACTTCCAAATGTGCTGCTCTGACCCATCCTTCAGACTTGCTTCCCCTCTCTCTGTCTGACCCACAGATACCCTCTCTTCTCCAGGCCTCCCAGGCAGCCCCTTCCGCAGCCTATCCCTTGATTTGGCTCATGGGTGGGTCTCATCCTGTTCAGTGACAACCAGGAAAACTAATGCCCATCAAGCATACATGGCGTCCAGACCCTCTCAGTGGCCTGGCCAATAATCTCACTTCATGGGCCAAACAAGTCTCACACCTATGAGACAGACTGACGGGGGGCAATGTATGCATAAGAAGCCACTTGGGAGACGTGTCACTTTCTAGGACTCTGCTGTGACAACTCTGGAATACACTTGGGCCATTTGATAAAAGGCAGATCTGTGGTGGGCTCGCCTGTACTCTGGAATGAGAGGCCATCCAAGCTCACCAGAGGTTCTCTTAAAATAAGAAGAAACCTTCAACACTCAGTTGATGGTAGTAGTTAGCGGGAAAGGAAGGGCAGGGCAAGGAAGGGTGGGAAGAGAACAGAAGGGAGTTTTGCTCAAGACCTGTTGATTTTTAAAATCTTAATGACAAAAAGGTTTTAAGGATATTTTTGGAATCTAAATGCTATGCACCAATTAACTTTTTTTCTTTGACGCTAACCAGGGGATTGGAGACTTTGAAGAGTTCTGGGGCTACTTTCCCCTAGACTTGTTGCAATGGGGTCCATAGGGGGTGGAAAGACTGAATTTCGATGGCTCTCCACAATGGGGCAGCATTGGATGGTGAGCTGTACACACGATAGGTGAGAGGAAGGATCTAGCGTCAAGGATTCAATTGCTGAGTGCTACATCAGTGCTAGTCTTCTTGGGGAGAAATACAGGATCAGAGACAGATGGAGGGAGGGCTTTTGGCCAGGAGGACAAGGAATTTGAACTTCACCCTGAAAGCAAAGGCAGGAGATGACTGTTTAACCAAGGGAATGTCATGGGCAAACGTGTTTTGGAAGGATTGCAATGTGGAGTGTATACAGGGACAAAATAGCCCAATGGTTAAGAACACTGGCTTTAAGGTCAGACCCAGCATGCATCAGTGCCATGACTCTGGGCAAGTTATTTAACCTCTCCAGACCTTTGGGTCTCATAAGTGAAATGAGCATATCAACACTATACCTGTCTCAGTGGCTTGAACTAAGTGGGACAATCTGTTTAAAGACCTGTAATGTGTGTGCGTGTGTGTGTGTGTGTGTGTGTGTGTGTGTGTGTGTGTGTCTTTAATAAATGGCCCCTATAATTTTCTGTGTTTTCTTCTAAGTCATACATGTAGAAACAGAAACTGGGAGAGGCTGCCTCTCAACCCAGGCCAAAGGCCAAAACTGTGTTAGTCACACTTCTTTTGGAAGCCACTCCCCTGCCTACAGCTTAGCTCTGTGTTCTGAGTGGAACCTGTTGTCTTCCCAACCCTACCTCTCTAGGCAGTGATTGGTCCGGAGCTTGAGCATGTGATCCAAGTCTGACCAATCAGAGTCCTGTCCCCAGGAAAAGTAAACTGATGCTGACAGAAGATCCCCTTTTCTTCTCACTACTGAAACTGTTGAGATATGCGTCTGGAATCTACAGGTGACCCTGCAGGTATGGAGGGAATTTACAGGGAGAGAACTAGGCTAAAAACAAAGATGAGATATAGAGGGATAGTCCTTGGGGTGTCTGAAGACCTAGTGCCCATTCCTGGGCTCCATGGACTTGTCCTGGCTTTGTGTAGTCTGATTCTTCATCTTGTTCTTGATTCTATGAACTATCTTAATTTGCCTTCCAACAAACACCTTCCAAAAAACAGTATTTTTGGCCTAAGCCAGTTCAAGTATGGCATCCATGATGTGTTACCAAGCCCCCTGATTTAATGTGACCATTGACTGATCTTGGTTTCAGCACATTCTCTTAGAGCTCTGGAATTACCCAAATTTTTCCCCAACCCATCTCCAACAAATATTTTGTTTCTTCATGATTTGGGGTACATTAATCTATAAAGACAAAAACATATTTTAAAAAGTCAAGTTTCATTGTACATTTAGTGAACCACCTTTATTAAAAAGACTAACATGACACAAAATTAACTCTGTCCCAGGAAACTCAGGACACATTGTCAGAACCCCCATCCTCCCTGTTGATCAACCCACTTGAGTGCAGTAAATCTCCAGAGGTTGATAAACATCGAATATTCTACACTTGTATTTATTGTCCATTCTAAAATTGACATTTCCCATTGCACATTTAATCACAGATTGCTTTGTTAAGCATTTTCCCTGTTCAGAGGAGCACATCAGAAATTGATTCCCTGATAGAACGAGGTAGGGGATGAAGCACAAATTCAACTACAAGCATTTGGACTTCTCCTGTCCTGTCGCCTTTGTGGTTTGGACACTTCATTCCCCAAAGTGAAAGGTAAGGGCTTTAAGACAGAAAACCAATTGGGTTGCTGGAATCCAATCAACGGCCATGTCCCAGGGCAAAGGACCAGTCCAAAATGGCCACCATCCATCTCTCAGTACCTCCCAAATGCTACAGCCCACCCAGGTCAGATTCAAGGAGGCTAATTCTCTTTGTTCCCAATGAGCGTGAGGCTGACGGGTAAAAAAAAAAAAAAAAAAAGTTGCACCAGGGGCAGAGGAAATGAAATTGAATTCAAGTTGGAGGTTATTTGTCTTCCCTGTGACCTGCAGTGGTCTCAAGTGATAGCCCAAGTGGCAATGCTCAAACTCACATGTGTGAGTCAATTACTGGGTACTTGCGTTTAAAAACTGTTCTGATGTGTTAAGTTTAAAACGGCTCAAATATATCGAACAGAAAGAAAAAGAAGAGGGAACCAAGCCCCTTTAGGGATTTTGTTTGAATCTACAAAAAGGCTGGACTGAAACCTGCAGAGTATTTATAAAGAAGCTGTAAAATCTTTTATTCATTTGAAAGGAGTTGGAAAGAGACACAGGAAGTAGGCAGGAGAGGCCAAGCAGCAGCGTGGCAGAATGGGGAGCCAGCAGAGACAACTTTGTGATGTTGGCAAAAAAGCTTTTCCTAAAATTGGGAGGAAGTTCCCATTGCCATCGTTCATGTCCTGGACAGAAGATTTGGGTGAGAATCCCACGTCCACCACTAGCTAGTTCTAGAAAATGTCACTTCCACTCTGTGAACCTCAGTTTTCTTACCTATGAAACGGAAATAAATTCCATATACAGGGTTTTGTAAGGACTCTAATGCTATAATAGATGTGGAAGTCCTTTATAAGCTGTTGAAAGCCACACAGATGCTTGTTGTACTTACAAATGGTTTAATTTTTTTTAAGTTTATTTATTTATTTTGAGAGAGAGAGAGAGCACAAGCAGGTGAGGGACAGAGAGAAAGGTGAGAGACAGAGAATCCCAAACAGGCTCTGCACTGTCAGCACGGAGCCCAATGCGGGGCTTGAACTCACAGACCGTGAGATCATGACCTGAGCCAAAATCAAGAGCCGGACGCTTAACCATCTAAGCCACCCAGGCACCCCATATTTAACATTGGTTTAATCTGAGCCAGAGTATACCACACATGAAAGGGAAATCCTGACAAAGAGTCCAAGGGCAAAATTCAGATTAGAACAGCCAAGACTAGAAAAGATAAGGTCCAGTCAAAAAGCAATTTCCATTAAAGAGCCATTTGTAAAAGGCCTAAAGCGGTTAGTCTTGTTTTCAATTCTTAAGCCTACAAAGCCCACCCATAAGTTTGCCTTAGCTGAATAGGGCAAGTGGTTTACATGAGCTGACCAACTAAGAGTGATTTCTCAGTTTTAATGCAAGTTCTAATTATGCTAGGAGATCTCTGTAGCTAGAGCCAGTGGGAGCTCTCCAGAGAGCCATCCCCAATTGTTCTGCCTCTTGTGCATCTCCTCACTAGCGCTTTCTAGTGACATGTTCCTGAATTGCAGGCATAACGTGAATCAGCCATGGCAGCCTCACGAGCAGTGCTTCTTAATCTTAGCTGCATGCTGGGATCACCTGCAAATCTTAAAAATTATGGATGCCTTAAATCCACCTTCAGAGATCACTGTGTAATCATTTTGGTGTCTCTTGGCCATCGGAATGTTTAATAGTCAGGTTCAAGAACCACCACTCTAGAGCAGACATAAGCAAAATTCTTCTGTAAAGAACCAGATAGTAAATTTTTAAGGCTTTTCAGGTCATATGGTGGTCTCTGTCACAACTACTCAACTGCGCTCTTTTACCTTGAGAGCACCAGAGACAATATATAAACAAATGGGCATGGCTGTGTTCCAAAAAAAAACTTTACTTAGAAAATAAGTAGCAGACCATAGTTTGCCAACTCTTATCCTGGAAATTTGCTGCATAAAGTGAGGTCTGAGGACCGAAAGCACGGACAGTACCTGGGACCTTATTAGAAATGCAGAAGCAGGACACCTGAGTGGCTCGGTCGGTTAAGCATCTGACCTCGGCTCAGGTCATGATCTCACAGTTCATGGGTTCGAGCCCCAAGTCGGGCTCTGTGCTGACAGTTCAGAGCCTGGAGCCTGCTTCAGATTCTGTGTCTCCCTCTCTCTCTGCCCCTCCCCTGATTGTGCTCTATCTCTCTCTCTCTCAAACATAAATAAATATTAAAAAAAGAAGAAGAAATGCAAAAGCCCAGGCCTCAACAAGATCCCTCTGGTGATGTGGATGCACGTTCAAGTTTGTGAGGCACCACTCCGGAGGTGACACTTTGTGAATCCAGCCCCGCCAGCATCACAGAACCAAGGTGGAGGGTTCCCATCGCTGTCAGCGTCTCCTGTGCCTGTCACCTCTATCAGCCCGGCTGTCTCCCAGCTGCCACATTTCTGTAGCTTCTTCTCCTTGGTGATTCAGACAACCTGAGCAGCTGTCTGGGTTTGATTATGGTGTTTCCAAAGGGTCAGTGGAACCACACACTGAGTTTCTATTTTTCATAATAATATATGGAGAGGATGTGGCTGTGGAGCCATAGCAGGTGATATACCTCTGCTCTCAGGAACTATCCATTTAAACTTGTCAAATGTCTCAGAACTCCCCAAATGCCCCATGCTGCTCCAAGTCTTTGTGTCTTATATATGGTACTGTGCTTGCTACAAGACTCTTGTGGGTCATCTTGCCACCAGGCAAATTTATCTAACCTGAAAACAACTGACATGGGTGAGACCTTCTGCCCCCACTCCCATTCCGATTTAATCACTTCTTCCCCAGGCCAGCCCCATGCCCTGTACCCACCTTTGCTCTTACCCTCAGCATACGGACGGTAATAATGAGCTCGCCAGTTTGTCTCTGCAACCAATGCTGAGCCCCTCTGGGCCGAGCAGCGCTCCCTTCTGCATGCACGTGCCTAGCACTGGGCTTTCGTGTGATAAACGACATTCGTTTCAATCTAATTGAGCTGAAAGTGAGTCAACATTTCTTTTGTTAACTGGCAGGCTAACCTAATCACCACAAAACCCGTTTAATGATTAAATACTTAATAATAGCTCACAAAAAAATACTGCTCTCCAGAACAAACTTTGGGAAACATTGCCTCTTCTGGCCCAGATCAGATCCAAGCTTGTAAAACTCCCTCGAATATGAATTCTGGCTCTGGCTCTTGCCTAGCAATGAGGAGGAGGTGGGAGAGGGACTGATAGGATAAATTTGGTTCCTATCCTCCTGAGCCATCTTTCCTGAAAGATGGTTGCAGGACTGTCTCAGGGGCAATTATTAAGGAATTAGAATTCCCACCTGACAGAGGAGAAAGTTGGATTCGTGTATTTAGGATTTGCCATCAACTTAGTGGCACAGCCAGGGCCAGAATCCAAGTCTCTCGGCATTGGTCCCAGATGCTGTCCAACAGAGCAAGGCAGACTCCTTTACGAGGACTTTCTCAAGAGGTCACCATTTGTCACCATGTCCTTTCTCCCACCTGGCCCACCTACACCATAACTGGGTGGGAGGGTAGAGACAGAAGGCACCAGTTTGGACCCTCGGGAGAACCTCACATCTAGATCCAGAACCCCAGACTGTTGAACAATGAGATGTCTTTCCATTACAGACTTGAATCCAACGTTCAGCTCAATCAGAGATCGGTCCAAAATGCTCATCTGTCTCATCCCTGGGTCTGTTTGGAGCTGACATTTTGATGAGGATTCCACCCAAGAATCCTGCCATTTGGACAAAGCTGCCCAGTCTGGACAGAATCTTGGCAGGAAATGTCGCATCAGGGCCCATACCCCTGACTCCCTGCCCAGTCTTCTCTCTGGCCAGTACCCCCACTCTTGTGTATGCAATGCCCCCATAGGATAGTCAAGATCTGTGCACAAGCACATGAACACCTGGGTGCATTCCCGCATGTGTGTACAAAGGCAAGTCCCGACTATTTTTCCCACCACATTCTATCATGAAACCACTTGAGGTAAGTGAGGAAGGAGCCAGATCATGCTCTGCCTGCCTTTGGCATCACCTTCCCCGGACTTCGCCAAAAATGAGAAGCCCACGCTAAGCCATGAAGTGGCACTGAGAAAGCCCCCTCTCCACTCTGGGCTCCGGTTACCATGTCTCTAAAAGGAGTGCGTTGGACTTGAAAGCAGTAACGGCTGATATCGATTTGCACTTGCTGTGTGCTCGGTGCTTCATGCGTATTATCTCACTTGACCACGACAACGAGGCCGTCCTACAAAATGGGAACCCCTGAGTGGATCGGGTTGCGGTTGCCCCAGGGGCAGATCCTGAGACAAAAGTTGAAGGGCACATAGTTGGCTTGGGAGGTGATCCTAGGAAATATTAGTCAGACAGTGGGGAAGTGACACAAGAAATGGGCCGGCGGCGATAAAGGGTGTGCGGTTAAGCCGGCTCCACAGTGGTGACTGGACCAATCCGACAGGAAAACTCTGGGAAGTGGGCAGACCGACCCTGGCAAATGAGCCCACCTGAGAGACTAGATTCGACTGAACTGTATGAAATTGACACCATTCAATCATTTTTGACCTGTAGAAATGGCAATGTCATTGGTTCAACATAACATTAATTCCAAGAGTTGTTGGTCGAAGGCTGCCAGACAGGGGAAGGGAAGTATTCGTCTCATGGCACTTCCGTCCTTCCCTACACCCCACAGCAGCTTTCCCAACCTCTGGGGGGAATCTGTTGGGCCGAGAGATGCAGTTACTGGAAGTGGGGAGGGAACACACTGAACACTGTTGGCCCCTGAGTGGGTCCGATAGCCCATGCCGTACTGACCTAGAGAACCAGGATACAAACAGGATTCAAAGCCAGGCAGTCTGTCTCTCCAGCTCCTGTATCTAACCCACACACTGCCTCCACTCAATTTCTAAGGCTTCAGCATTTCCCTGAATTACACAGTCCTATGCTTCTAAAATTCCAGAAGTCTTCAACTCCAAAAGCTACAACTCAAAGAAAAAAACGTCTTCAACAGCAGGAAAAGACGAGCCAGTTGGCCATGGAAGTTCCACGGGCACTGGTCAAGTGCACACGATGTTCCAGATTCCTCACTGGGCTCAAAGGATACATGCCGAGGAACACTGCACAGAGAAGATGGAGTAATCCCAGTACATGATAGCAGTGCTAAGAGGGTGCTGGAGGCCAGGGGATCACGTGGCCTTCGGGGGCTGGGAAGTGGGAGACCTCCCGCATTAGCGTGCACAGCCTGAGCTAGAAACCGCAAAGCCGGGCTCATGCCCGTGCACCTCACTCTGAACACCCATTCCAAGGGTACAACAAATGTGCTTGTTGTAGAACAGGTGATCTACAGAGTTGCTCAAGACCCCAAGTCTTTAAATGTTGTCCATGAACTTATGTTTCAAACTTTTAGGAATGAGTTATGACATACCACCCTGAAAATTCAATTACCTCAGCAAGGCATTTGGCATAAATCAAAGATATATAGAGCTTGGTGAGGCATTAGAGATTATCCACAGATTGGAAGCGACTTGCCCAAGGTCATACTGCAGATGCTAGGGTCCACTGAGATAGATCAGCAAGCCATAACTTTTGCCCATATTGGCATTGTTGGGAAACAGAACACCGCCTTTCCAATGGATGCCCTCCATCTCTATCAGAACAGAGTACAGAAAAGCCCTGGACAGGGAATCAGAGAACCTGACCTACACTCTTGAGTTCCCCCCCACACTGGGTCATTGCGACCACCCCCTGACAATTACATGAGCTCCTGTCTGAAGACGTCAGCTTAGTAAGCGGTACACAGTCCTACAGATGCAGGGTGATTAATCATGTTTACTATTCATTATTCCGGGATATCCTTGTTTATTGTGCCTGGACCGGTGACAGCTAACTTGTTTCCTGTTTGTAACATTTTTGTTAAATTTAGTAACATTTAACAAACTTTTGTTCTACTTAATAAAGTATATTTTAAAAATTCAAACACCACAGAGAGTATAAAATGAAAACTAAAAGATCCCCCAAAGCAACCTCTGTTAATATAACAGTTTCTTACAGACCCTTGCAGATGTCTATTTCTGCATGTAAGTGGGGGGGGGGGGGGGGGGGGAGGTGTGTGTGTATGTGTGTTTTCCACTGTCCCGCACCTTGCTTTTTTATCTTCATGTAACATACACCTCAGACAGGGTCACGCAGCAGTATGTGTAGATTCAATTCATTCTTTTTTTAGGTGGAAAGAGTTCCATTAACGGATACACCAGAAATTATTTAACCAGACCTCTGTTGATGGTCATTTGTGGTCCTGTTGGGGATTCTCTCCTGTTACAACAGAATGGCCCGGAGTACCTCATTCAAGCCGTTAACAGCATGGCCGGGAAAACCGCCCCAGGACGTGCTCTTAGACCTGAAATTGCTGGATCAGATGCCACGTGCATCGACCTAAAATTGCTGGATCAGATGCCACGTGCATCGGAAGGCTTTAACGATGTGGCTGGAGGTCCCCCTGGGAGCCCCCCACATGCCTTCCTCTCATTCACTTATATCCCAGTGGCCCTTTGTCCCAGGCTCTAGTCAACCCTGGAAAAGAGAAAACTTTTTTAGTATTTGCCAATCAGAAAAGGGAAAAATGGGATCTTGTTACTATTTTGACTTGTATCTCATTTATTATGACTGATGGTTGATGTCTTCTCACATGCTCATTGGCAATTTATTGCGTGATTGTTTTCTTTAGAAGAAGATGGGGGGAAGGACGCCCAGGTGGCTCAGTGGGTTAAGTGGCTCAGGTCATGATCTCGCGGTTCATGGATTCGAACCCCACATCGGGCTCTCTGCTGTCAGCACAGAGCCGGCTTCAGATCCTCTGTCTCCCCCACCTCCACCCCTCTCGTTCTCTGTCTCTGTCTCTCTCTCAAAATAAATTAATAAACCTTAAAACGAAGAAGAAGATGAGATCGTGCACACTTGCTGGATAGAGATAGAGACTGAGATGAACCAGAAGTTCCCTCATTAACTGTCTGTTTAGAGCCCCTACCCATATTTTAAACTTTTTAAAATTCCATATCAATCTCACAACCCTATTATAAATTCAGAAAAGCCATCTTGGGTGGAATGCCGCAAACTTTTTTTGTTGTTGTTCTGATTCACTTTTCATTTTATTCCTTGGTTGTGTTTTGCTATGGATTTTTTTTAATCTATAAAATAACCTTCTAACTGATCCTCCCATTTCTACTCTTGCCGCAGCTGTGACCTTTTAAAAAACTGAAGTGAGCACGTCGCTTCCTTGCTTGAAACCCTCTTGGTGTTTTCCATCGTCCTTAGAACACATCCACAGTTTGTGGTGACCTAAGGCACCATTGCCCATCTGGAAGCTGCCTGCTGCTCCTGCCTCACACCACACCCTCCCCCTCACTCCAAGCACACCTGAGCTCCTTCCCATAAGCTTTCTTGCCGTCTGGGATGTTCTTTCCTCCTGTCTCCAGCTAGCTAGCTGAGGAAGTCATTCCCATTCTCCAAGGCCACAGTTTAAATGTCACATGCTCAGAAAGACTTCTGTGACCCCTGACTGAAGGGGGGCCCTTCCTCTGCTATTCTAGATCTCAGCTTCTTGTCTGCCTCTGTGGTCGTATCTAGCACAATGTATCGGTACGTATTTATCAGCTTCCGTCTGTTCTCCCCATCCAGAATACAAGCTCCATGAAGGCAGGACCTTGTCTGTCTTATTCACCATTGCATGCCCAGCGTCTCCATCAGTGCCTGAAACACTGTGGGCCCTCAGCAGATATTTATTTAATGCATGAATTAATGTGTACTCCGATTTATCATTCCCTTCTTGAACAGGTTTTCATTTTTCTGGGCAGCTTGGAAAGGTCCTTAACCATTGTTTCATTTTCAAGGTTAAAGTCGTTCATTGAGACTCATATATATCCAGGACCTCCTCTGTTCCGGGCCCTGTCTGTAGGTACAGTGAACAAGAAGAGAACAAGACGACAAGACAGCAACTCTTCCAAGAGCTCAAATCCCAGTGTGGGACTGATGGGCCCATCCCAAAACTCAGATGAATAAATGATGTTAGAAGATGGCAAGAGCTAAGCAGGAAAAAAAAAGCAGGATTATGTAAAGAGGATGGAGGTGGGGGGAGGGGTGTCTCGTGAGAAAGATGGAAGCCGGAGAAGAGTGTGCAGGCAGGAGGACAGCAGGTGCGGTCTCTGAGCAGGAAGGAGCTTCTGAGCCCCCAGCACGGAGATTCGGAGATTCGGAGATTCGATCAGGGCCTCCTGAGAGAAGTGGGCAGGGCCTTGCCGGTGGGGCGCGTCCTAGAAGTGGGCGGGCCCCCCCTGCAGGGCATCCGCGGTACAGCATGGGGCGCTCTTCCTGAGAAGGGCAGCCACTGTCAGGCTCTAAACCAGGGAGCGGCACCATCTCACTTCAGTGTCTGAAAGACTACCCTCTGATCCATCTAGAAGCTTTTTTAGTGAAGGAAACAAAGAAACAGGAACATCGCTTTGTAACTTTTTTTTTTTTCAAAATGACCAGTTGTCTCATTTATTAAATGATCCACTCTCCCTTCCCTAAAATTTAAATTAAAATGCTTCTTTTAACATATACTAAAACTCCCTTGGGTATTTGGGGTGGAGGGCACTTCATTCTGTTCATTTGTTTCCTGAAACCAAACATTTTGAATTTTGTAGCTTCATGATACATTTTAAGATCTGCTGGTATCAGTCTCCCTGTATTACTTTTTATTGAATACTCCCTGTATTTTTCAACAGAATTTCCCTATTTTTGCACACTTCTTTTTTCCTAGGTGACTTTTGAATCCTTTTGTCAAATTGTGAAAACGCAACCCTCTTAGTGTCTTAATTGAGATTCATTAGGTTTGTGGATTAACTTATTAATTATATTAAAGAGAAGTTACATCTTTCCAATATTGCAATTTTCTAATAAACATAATGTATATCTACTTGTTCCCATAGTGTTTTCAGCTTTTTATATACCAATTTAACAGCTACTGATTAATTAAAATAACTTCTATAATTTGCTTGCCAAAAAACTCATTAAAGAAATTTGGAAAACAGAAACACGAAAGAAAATACAGAGGCAAATAAAAATCCCATATAATTGCATCTCACACAGAATCCACTGTAACAGTCTGTTGTGTGTGCCGGGCACACGTTGACACGTGTGCTGGCCATTACTCTGCAGCATATTTAGTGTTACATTGTTTACAAACGAAGCTTCACATGTCATCCCATGATAGTAGGAATTCTCTAAAGTACAATGATAACCGCCAACATTATATCACATAAACGTACTACAATTCATTCAACCAGTCTTCAAATGTTAAACATTTCAGGAATTTTTCTTTTTTTCTTTCTTTCTTTTTTTTTTTTTTTTTTTTTTTGGTAACATTTTCTTCTAAGTGGTAACATTTTCTTCTAAATGAACAAACACACTACAATGAACAAACACACTTTTAAAGAGGTATTTGTTCTCGTTGTTTCTTTTCTTTTTTAATGTTTATTTTTGAGAGAGAAACAGAGTGTGAGCGGGGGAGGGGCACAGAGAGGGGGAGACACAGAATCCGAAGCAGGCTCCAGGGTCCGAGCTGTCAGCACAGAGCCCGACGCGGGGTTCGAACTCATGAGCCACAAGATCATGAACCTGTGCCAAAGTCGGACACTTAAACTAAGTGTCCCAGGCGCCCCTCTCCTGGTTATTTCTTAAAGATGGTTTCTCTGACTTGACCTGTGGGGTCACATCCTTTGCCAGCTTTTCCTCTGACATGGAAGACATTTTTTTATAATAAAAGATTTTGTCTGCCAAAGGTATGGTAAGTTTACTTAGTTTGTCGTTGGCTTTTTAATTGTATAGAATATATTGAATGGGGGGAGGGTTGAATTTCTTTAATATTTGGGGGACTTGGTAAAAGACGAGGAGCTATCTAACTTGATTTTCCTTCCAAATAGCCAATTGAATGTGTTGAACTGTGTGCTCTTATCGTCTTCATTCTATGGCCTCGGTCTGTACCCGGTTCTGGTTTACATAGGACTATCTATTCTACTGCACTGATCTGCCAGCGGATTCTTACACCAGGGCCCAACTCCTCAATCGCTAGTTTCATAATGCATTCCCACCACCCCAAGGTAAGAATCCCCTTGTTGTTCTCCCTTTTTTAAAATGCTCTACTGCTGAACCAGAATAAGCAGCAGCCTCAGATGAAGAGCAAGAAGCCCGTACATGTTGGCTGATATGCTCACACGAGAATTAATTCCATGCTGAGGGCACGCTACCTGGGCCGAAATGGAAGAGCTGAGAAGGAACGCCTGTATCCTGACTGCTCACCTCCCCGAACCACAGGAGCTCGGTGAAAACTACAGTTCCCGAAATGCGCTACTCCAGGCCTCTGCTGGATCCCCCGCCTCCTACTACACTGTGATCTGTGATTGGGGGCCGCGTTTACCAGGACAGGAGCCCCTCCATCAGGCCCCAGACAGCAGCCGGGGGAAGTGCTGGGGGCATGGCCGAGAGAACGGAGTGAGCAGAAAGGTGCTCTGAGGCCTCAAATGCAGAAGCCCTGTGTAGTGAGTTGGATGTCCAGTTCTTGGGGTCGCTGGGACCCTGGCCCTCTGCCTCAAGAATCCTGCAGAGGAGACACCCCAGATCTACCTCCCTTCCTTTAAACTGATGAATATATTCAGATTAGAAAGGCAGGACACACTTGGGCCTCCCACAGCAAGCTGCACGCTGCCCCTGTGGGGACCACCCCCAGATGCCTCAGACAGTTGGGGCTCCCGGTCCGGATACACCACTTTGCTCCCTCTACTACCTCAGACATATTTCTGAAGGACCTTGGAAGACACGAGCGAGAATTGCTTGCAAGATCCACTTGGGATGAGAAGTCACCAAGTATTCATTTAATAGGTAAATGTAATAAATATAAAATACTATCTTTTGACACTGAGTTTTATTAGAAATAGCCACAATTTGGGGCACCTGGGTGGCTCAGTCGGTTAAGCGTCCGACTTCAGCCAGGTCACGATCTCGCGGTCCGTGAGTTCGAGCCCCGCGTCGGGCTCTGGGCTGATGGCTCGGAGCCTGGAGCCTGCTTCCGATTCTGTGTCTCCCTCTCTCTCTGCCCCTCCCCCGTTCATGCTCTGTCTCTCTCTGTCTCAAAAATAAATAAATGTTAAAAAAAAAAAAATTAAAAAAAAAAAAAAGAAATAGCCACAATTTTCTCTGTGTGCTGTTGAAAGCTCTTGCTTGGTGCTACAAAACCCACGGAAGAGAGAAAGAGGGGATGGCAGTGGCTACGAGGCTTAGGATAGATTCTGTAGCCCATGATCTCAAAGCCACATCACCTGGTCCCCAGAGGTCTCCCTGGGGGGTGACCACAGAGGCCCTGCTGAGAATAAGAAGCTGGTAGTTTTGTTCCCATTCGCCAGGCTTCCCTGGGAGCCTTCCTCCCTCCCGTGGGGACCTTACAGGGATGAGGGAGGCTCTTCATGACTATCTGGGGTCCTCTGGCCGTAACCACATGACAATCATAGGCAGGATCTCCAGCCCAGCCCCCCCAAAATCCCATTCCCTTAGTTATTTAAACACTAACCTAGAAACTTCTTTCTGTGAAGCATTTGGCAGCTGTAATTAAAGTCTCAAGTCAATTGACCTTACAAAACAGAGATTATCCAAGTGAGCCTGACCCAAATAGCTGAGCATTTAAAGGCAGGGAGTTTTCTCTGGCTGGTGACACAAGAAGAAGTCAAATCGGTTCAAAGCACAAAGCGGGATTTGATGTGCCTTTTGCTGGTTCGAAGGAGGAGGTGGGCACGTGAGAAGAAATGCCAACAGCCTGAAGTTGTTCTGAGAGGGCCCTCGAGTGATGGCCAGCATGGAAACAGGACCCCAATCCCCACCCACAAGGAACCGAGTTCTGCCAATACCCTATTTGCACTTGCCAGCAGCTTTCTCCCCAGAGATCCTGGGCTCCACCCAGCCATCACCTTGAAATAAGCCTTGTAGAACCCTGAGCAGACAGCCAGCCACACTGGGCCAAACTTTTAACCTCCAGACCATGAGCTAATAAATGGGTGTCATTTCAAGCCACTGTGAAGCCACAGAAAACTAATACAGCATCCAGTGGCAATAAAATGCACCTCCCACCCCAGCCCTCGCTGTGCTAAGCTGGGCAGCCAGGATTAGAGCCCCACCCTGTATGCATCTTTGCAGGAAATTCCCTGTCAAAGATCAAAAGTTGGCTCAGCAGGGTTCATGAAAGGAAAACCAATTGCTCCCTGCCTGGCTCTGTGCCCCCCCTCCCCGATCTGAGGGGAAAGGGAGAAAGATCTGCCCATATAATAGTGTCCCTGGCAGCAGGGACGGCAGGGCAGCAAGCGTGACCCATTAACACATCAAGAGGATGCCAGGGGACAGCATCACTAAAGCCCCACTTTGATTTTTCCAGGCACGAGGGGGTGGAAGCCGGCAACAGAGGCTGTGTTCTGAATCCAAAGCCATCTATTTCTATGCCTTCAAAAGGGAAAATCATCTGAGCCCTCACAAGGGGAAGAAAAGAGAAGACGGATGGAATGAAAGTCTGCGCAGCCAGGCAGCCGCAAAGAGGAAGCGTGGGACCGGGGATGTGGGTCAGGGGACCCCAAGGACCGCCACCAGAATGTTAAATGTTCGCCCCCACCACCACCACCGCAGACCCGACAATTGGAGATTTAGGCATATTCAAGTTTTGTAAGCCTCAATTAGCCCTTGTAAGAGCTTATCTTCTTTCCCCCCAATTGACTTTAATCAAGAGCTTCAGAAGCTGGGAAATATTTTAAGTTAATCAGGCCCTTAATGCGGGCCCCTGGGGAATGCTGCAGACCTGTTCCTCCTCCCGTTTGCCACACTGGGCCCCTGTCTTTCCCTCCTCTCCCTTCCCCCCAGGGTGTCTGTGAAATGCTTGGCAAACTTGTCTCTCAAATGAAAGGGAGACTGAGGGAGAAGGGAACCGTTGACAGGACACAGGACGGCAGAATCCTAACGTCGTCTTCCGCCAGGGTCAGGCAAGTGGTCTTTCCAACAGCAGACTTTTTCACACGCCCTACCAAAAAAGTTGAAGATGTTCACTGAACACCCAGCTCGGTTCCAAGGACGCCCAACACCGTGACCTCGTGTCTGAACCCCAACTAGGAACCCGAGGTCTGATGAGATGATAAATATCTGAATGCCAATAATAATCACTAACGCTGATGGCGCTCACCATGTGCCCAGTGCTGATCTGCATATGCAAATTCACTGGCTGCCCAACCAGTCCTTTACTGTCAACATGATTATCGCTCCCATTTTACAGACAATGAAACTGTGCCCTGCAGAGGCTAAGGAACCCACCCCTAGGAGATCTTTCTGGCACATGTTCTACTGTGCTGTGAATCTGGGGCCATGCAGAAATCCCAAGCGGACGTTTCACACGCCGGCAGTCCACGCAGGGAGCTGAGCTAGTCGCGTGAGATGAGGGACGAGGCTCTCGGGCTCCAGAAAAGGGCAGGCAGGGGTCAAACACACCTCCATATCTTAGGTCAGGGTGCCCACAAGCAGACCCGGAGATGGGAATTTATGTGCAAGAGATTTATTAAGGGAAAAGGAAAAGAAACGGCTGAGCCAGAGGAGAAAGAAGAACAGAGAAAGGGAAGAAGCCAAGCAAAGGTATGAGTTCAGGGTTCTCTGGAGCACAAATCACACCTCAGGGTCTGTCCTGCCTCCAGGCAGGGAGCTGGCCCTTCAGACTCCAGCCCTGGTTGCCCATCGACTGCAGGCTGCCCAGGAGGCAGTGGGATTTCCAGGCCCCTGTAGTCCAGGGGAAGACCTCCTGGGACAGTCACTGATACAACAGTTAGAGACACAACACGTGGAGCTGGGTACCAGACATGCAAATCCCACCCCCCCCCACCGGTAAGGGGGATCTGAGGGGCTCTGGGCAAGCCCCATCCACTACAATCTATCTGAACCTTGAGGCTTCTAACTGTGCTGCTTCAGGAAAGTTGCTTGACCTCTCTGAGTCCCAGATCTACATCCGTGAAATAGGAATAAAGATTCTATTTCCTCTCTCACAGAGTTACCATGGGGATTCGATCCAATACAATGAGCACGCCCGGTCTAAAATCAGCATGGCTGCTCTGGGATGCAGCGTCACACCAATTGCAATAAAATTACCACAAAGACACAGGAAGAGACAGAAATCCACTGAAGAGTCATGAGTAACTCACAAAGCCCTGCAAATGCTCTCCTGAGGACCAGCCCCCATCCTCCTCTGCCAATGAAGAGGATGTTTGGTACCAAGCCCTTGGGCTGTGACCACAGAGCCGGCCACAAACCCACCCACTTCTGCCCTGAAAACAAGCTCCTTGGAAAGAGTCGGGAGCTGTCCCCAAGCAAAGCCAACTACCCCACTGCACGTCAAGCATTGGGGACCTGCGTCTCTGTTACCATCCAGAGGACGGTCCTGGCAAAGTTTGAGAGAGGGCGCCATCTGAAAGGGGGTTGCAGAGAAGTAGGTCCGGGGGCCTCTGCTGGAGCTCTCTAATCTAGCTCCATTCTTCTAGCTCTCTGATCAAGTGGCTCTGCTCACACTTCAGCTCACCTTCCAGAAACCCAGCTCTATCGAGCAGACATGTAAAAGCCGACAACTGAGTAGTCTTATCAAATTTTCACAGCTAAGTTGCTCAGTTGCATGGGAAATTGTCCGTGTCTGTAAACAGAAGAAGAAAGTGTCCAGCCCAGAGGCCTCAGGTGGGCTGGGGGAGCTGAAGGCAGTCCCCAGGATGGCTGGGGAGTGCAGGCCCGGCTGAACTCCAAGTGGGGGTCTCCTTGAGTCCTCAAAGGGCCCAGCAGGTCTCGTCTTGATGAAACATCCAGGAAGCAAGGAGCAGCAGACATTAGCTGACTTCTCCGAGGTCCCTTAGGGGGCCCTGCACTTGCAGACAGCAGGCAGAGTGTCTGAGCACAAGGCCCCACCGCTGAGCAGCCGGAGGAAATGGGGGAAGTCACGCACATAACCCGAGCCTCAGTTTACCTATTCCACCTAGCCAGAACAAGGACAGAAACCTGACACCTGGGGCCTCTGCTCAGTGCTCACCACTTCTCAGACAGAATTCTCCACTGCAGCTGCGTTTGAACACAGCTTCTACTCTGGACTGCTGAGCAGTCTGGCTTAGAGATCCGACCCTGACAGGGACACCTTCCTTCCTGCCCAGGATGGCAGGCCCTCCTGGCCGTTACAGAGGTTCTCATGCTAAGCCTCCGTGTCAGCACGTGATCATCGGAAGCCGTAGCCCTGTTGCAATAAAACATTCTTGTGGTTGCTGGAAGAATTGTTTTTTTCCATTTCGGATATTAAAGGAGAAAGCTTAACGGGTCTCATTTTCCTGGAATGGCTCATTTAGATGAACTGTTTGTGTGTGGATGGTCCAGCTTCCACCCCAAACACACAAAAAAAATCTACAAATTATACAGTTCTGTGAACAAAACGCTCGGCCACATTTTGACCCTTGGCATGGATTTTGACAACTATCACTCCCTTCGTATGAGATTTCTTCCTTCTGGTTATTAAAAAGAAAAAAAATCCAGTATTTGTTTTAGCTCGGCTGCCTGGAAGTTAGAGAGGAGCTAGAGAACCCTCCTGGGGTTGGGGGCAGGAACCTGGGACAAAGGCATCGGGTGGAAGCAAGAGAGAGGGTTCCTTTCTCTCTTTTGGATCAAGATATGCTTATGGGATAAAACCTGAGGAAGCAGAATTTAGAAGTAGCCTTGCTCAGGCCCAGCCAGGCAAAGAGAGCCAGCGGCCGAGGCCAGATTTACTCAGCACATGATCGGATGGCCTAAAACAGATCTCCCGGGATGGACTTGCCCTGGACGGTGCCCATCAGTGGGGAAATGAGGTCACCCTCTGTCCAGCCAGAGTCCAAGTCCCAGGAAGCGGCGGCAACCCCATCACTGGCCAGCCAGCTGGAGGGGCCATAGCGCATCACACACAGAACCGCCGTGAAGATACACAGGTGTGCACGGACTTCTTCATGACTTTAGGATGTGGTCTCGCTCACCATACCTGGTAAGCCCGTAAGGCCCCTGAGAGGCAGGCAGTGGACCTTCTCACCACTTCTGTTTGGTCTCATAGGAAATGTCCAAGTTCAGAAAGTCTACTACTGTCTAATCCCTTCTTCAGATAGATCATCCAAGTCTCGGTGGGCTTAATTGACCCATCCGAGGTTAGAAAAACCTCTCGATGGTCCAGGACTGAAATTCAGGGTTTCTAACTCTGAATACGGTCTTTCGCTCCATTTCGGAACACGCTGGGGAAAGACCCAGTCACAGACCATAAAACTCACAGACCACCAAAAATCCGTTACCCCCAGGTCAGGAACTCGGGAACAGACTCTGGGCACGTGTGTCCCGGAGAAGAGCCAAGAGCGTGGGTGTTTTCCTTTCTCCCTTTCCCGTGGCCATTGAGTTCCTACTATGTGTAAAGATTTCCCTCCCCTTTTTCCAGCTCTGATAAAGTGAGGCACTGTTGCTTGTATTTTGGTGAAGTTCCAAATGCTGCGCTCACACGTCCCTCCCTCCGTTTGCACTTATTTCCCTTCCATGTCACCGCCACCCGTATGCAGGACGACAGGCACCACGTCAGGGAAGGCACCACGGGGAGGAGGGGGGGGAAACGTCATCTTCTTCTAAACATACAAAAACTGACAATGTGAGAATTTTCTAGATAAAATTAGTCACGTGTATGCCACAAAATGAGTCGGCTAAGTTAGAAAGATTAATGTGGTGACTGAACACGCAGCAGCCTTGAGGACACAGGCCAGGCCCCCGTGCTGGTGTGGGCAGGTCACCAAAGCAGCAGCATCCTATGCCCTGAGTGGGACGCAGACACGAACAGGAGCACATGACCAGGGTCCCGAGGAGATTTGCATGGAGGCGAGAAAACCCACCAAAGACAATACACAAGACTCAAGCTCAAAGCTAATGGAAACCCTAGCATTTTATCAAGCAGACATCTTCCCCCTCGGCAATTCTAAGGCAATTCTAAGACTGGGAGTCTCCTGGGAGGTCACAGGTGAATCAGGAAGAAGACTGATCAGAGAGAACGGAAGCAAGAGGTGGAGTGTGCGGGAGGAGACTGGAAGCACCAGAGCAGGGAAGACCCCTTCCCAAAACCAACATGGTGCAGCATGGCCTTGTCAACTAAAGGGAAAGACATCGTGGGCATAAGGTCAGGTAGGGCACGCAGGGCTGCTCGGTGACATGCATCCCAGGGACGGGAATTTCCCACCCTTGATCCCAGATCCCCTCACTTCCTATCCGTGGGACCCTGGCTGAGCTCCAGACACCTCATCCACCTCCCAGGGTCCCTGTGCATATCGTGGGCTCACACAGGAAAGCACCCACCATGCGTGGGTCCCGAGACACGACAGGCATCCCTGATCCTCACCACGACCCTGCACGGTGGAGTTGCTGGGGAAGCGCCTGACCTGGCTCCACAGCGCTCGCATTCCTTCCGCTTTGCCACCAGCTACTGATATGCTCTAGAGCAGCAACCCCTTTTGTCAGGTTAAATATGGTATGGAACCCTCGGGACGCCTGGGTGGCTCAGGCGGTTAAGCGTCTGACTTCCGCTTAGGTCATGATCTCGTGGTTTGTGGGTTTGAGCTCCACGTCAGGCTCTGTGCTGACAGCTCAGAGCCTGGAGCCTGCTTCTCCCCATTCTGTGTCTCCCTCTCTCTCTGCCCCTCCCCTGCTCGCTCGCTCTCTCTCTCCCTCTCTCTCTCTCTCTCAAAAATAAACGTTAAAATAAAGTGTTTTAAAACATGATATGGAACCCCGATGAGAAAACCCCTGTGAGCAGAGCTCCACTGGCTGAAATCAGAAGACTGAGCTCAGCCTCTCACTGAAGCCCTCCCCATCCCACATCCCGACCCCAGGCGGGGCAGGCACTCAGAGAGTCCAGGGCTCCACATGCCCAGCTTGGGAACTATGAATTTAAGATATAACTTTTCACAAAGGAATGGCTCCACCAAAAATGACCACGACTTCAATAACGTGTGTGGTTACTTTTCAGACACAACCTTGTCAGGTAGGTTATACTGTCAGGTCCATCTTACAGACGGCAAGACTGAGGCTCAAAGCAGCTAATCAGCTCATCCAAGGACACACACGTGATGGGTGACAGGACCGGGATTCGGCCTCAGATGCCCGCACTGTGAATCTACTATTTATTCTCTCTGATGGCAAAATTCCTTATTAGCCCTCCTTAGCCTGAAGACAAAGCGGAGCTGAGACAACAGAGTGGCCCTTCTTCCAGGCTCCCCGACCCCTTCGCCTCCAACTGACGCCACCACCTGGTCTCCTTCAGCACTGGAGACTGCAACCCACAGGAGGCTGGCATACTAGGCACACAGAACCTCCCCGGGGGCCCTGGGCCCCAACCCAGGCAGAGGCCCTCGGGCTCCAGCTGCTAGTCTCCGCGGGGGCTCACCTCGCTCATCCAGCTCTCTGGGCACCCCTCCCTCCACCCACCCCAGAAAGCAGAGCCAGGCTGGAAATGCTCTCACCAGGCCATCCAACATAGTCAGCCGTTCCCAAGCTACTGCTCCTGTGGAGACAAATCTCCCCGACCTGGTCTGCATCATAAACATGCCTTTCCCAACCCAGGGCTTGGCCCAGGACTTAAGGATTCTGAGAAATGCCCCAGAATTCGGTTCTTGGAGGGTCCCAGCAAAAAGAGATATTGGGGAAGAAGCAGACTCATTTGCATACAGTGAAGGAAAGCCACTGGGTGGTAGGCGCCCACCCTGTGCTAGGTTCTGGGGATACAGAAAGGAAAAGACACGTCTCTCTCATGACCCAGTGAGTCTTTAGAGATCATTCAGTCCCTCTTGTTCATTCAAGATAGGAGAAAACGGAGACCCAGAGATGACGGATTGACCCGAGATGAAAACGGAGACCCAGAGATGACGGATTGCCCCAAGATGTTCATATGATTCAAGCCAACAGGGGCCTTTCCTGAGACTTCTCGAGCTGGAGCTGGAGGAAAAGGCTGTGTAGCTGGGGCTTTCCAGCCAGGCTGGGACCACCACACAGTGAGGGAGACGCCTGGCACAGAACGCAAGGAGAGATCGAATCCGTGGCCACGTCAATGCTTTCCAATATGTCCCCTCTAACACTTAAACCAGAGGCAGCCGAGTTTCTGTCACTTGCCACCAGAGAGTTTGAATTATGAGACCTTGCTGTGCCCATCCCCCCACATCTGCCTCTGCTTTGTGACTCAACTGTCCTCTCTCTTGCCTGCCCAAGGCACCAGGCTTTCTCCCATGCTGTAGGGCCAACGTCCCCTCCTCCAACACCCATCTCTACCAGGCTCTCCGGAGCTGCTGGGTAGAGCCTCCCAAAATCTCAGTGCCCAGCCCCCATCACCCGGGGGCTGGGTGGCCAAGCTGAGTTAAGCTAGAAAGAACAGGAGAGTTCAGGAAGGAACATGTGTCTCAGCTAACAGGGCAGGGTAGACTGTGCTGGAATGGTGGAATAAGCTGAATGCTGTCTGAACAGGGGCATGGTGTGACTCCTTCCGAGAGATCAGAAATGCCACAGAAAGGACAACGAGGTAGAAGGTACTAAGAACCAGGAGGCAAGGCTCCAGGCTTCATTCTGTCATGACCAGTAAACTCGAGACCTCTGCCAGTCCTCCCAGATCCCACATTCCAAAACATCATGGTCTCTTCTCCTGTCTGCCCGGATCCAATGGACGCTGGTCTTCCTTCCTCTGGCAAGCTCCTGCCAGCTCAGGATCCTGCCAGGATGCCCAATGCCCACAGCCTCATCTCCAGATCTAGTCTTGCTATGAGCCCAGCTGCAGCGGCCCTGAGCCGTCACTAAACTGAGCAGACCCCACCCTGCCTTCTCCGCATCAGGATTAGAGGTTAGGGAAGGGTCATGAGAGCAGATTTCCTGCTGTCGCTTCCATCGGACCAGACTGAGACGAGACGAGAAGGAAGGCGTGTGGTGGCAGCCATGGGCGCAGTGGGGGAAGCAGGACTGGCCACCAAACAGATTATTGTGGACGCATGCGGGTCTGGGCAAGCTATTTGCCAACACGGCTTGCATCTCAGGCTGATGTTGGCAGAAGCCCAGGGTCTCGGCCTGCAAGACGCTGGGGAAGAACATCTACCAACCCTGTTCTCCTTAAAAGGAGAGCTCCTCCTCAAACAGGCACACAGGACACAGCCGTGGGGGTGGAGAACCAGCCAGCAGCTACCAACAAGCAGGACATAGCTTCCAGCCCAGGAGGAGTTTAGTGTTTCAAACCACACATCACAAATCATTTCCTCTGCACATTCCTTGGAAGTTTGGGGGCATTAACTCTCCATCTTATCTTTCCTAGGGTGGATGCCAGGAGCTGGCCCTAGTGATGTTTGCATTTGAACAACAGTGAGATTGGGTGTCAGCTGCCCCAGGGGCGCGGAGGAAGATGAAGAAATGGAGCAGGCTGTCTCCAGGCAAAGGAGGAGAGAAGGGCAGAATCCGGATGGTATGGAATGAACAGCAAGGGAGGGAAGCGGAAAGGGGAACTGGGATTTGCTACTGCTCTATCAAATTACAGTGTGCAAAGCTAGCTCCAGGTGGTGGGCTCCTGAGTGTCACCGCCAGGGTACAAACCTCAGTTGTGCCCTCTACTTACTGTGTGACCATGTGTGAATGGGCAAACTCTCTGAACTTGAGTTTGCCTCTCAGCAAAACAGTACCTACTTCCTGGGACTGTCAGGGGCACTGAATGAGATGACAAGCGACCCTTAGCCCAGCACCTGGTACACAGCAAACACTCCATCCGATCCGGACACGATTATCATTCTGCCAGAACTTCTGTGAAATTTGGTTACAGGTAGGTGGCAAAGCCTGGGTTCTGGTCTTTCTGCTGATCTCAACAGATGGGTTTTGAATAGGCAGGCTTACCTGAGTCACAGATGACCCCTCTACCTTGACCTATGAAATCCAGAGCTCTAGAAAGGCAGACAAAAGCGCAGCATTAACATTTCACCTGCTATTGCCAAAGTGATAGATAATTAGAATATTACTTAAGATATGCAGATATCTACATTGGCTAACCTTAAACCATTGGAAATCAGTGTTAAATTTGTCCTAGTTTTTCCTCGGGCTTGCGTCTTCTGTAAAGGGGATCTGTGCCTGCGTTATATATATCATTTGAAAAAAAAAAAAAAAGGTTCTGCTGCTTTAAAAAAGAAAAAAGTTTGAAATCCACCATCCTAAATCCACCTCCAGATACAGGTCTGCACCTCTGAGACCTACTTCAAGTCATTTGTCTCCGGAGGAGATGCCTCTTTGAGAGTCCTGAGAGTCCAGTGGGTTGAGACCAAACCCAGGGAATTATCGCTAAAGAAACCCAAGCCCCACTTCGGATACGTGTTGGCGGTAAACACTGACCGTATGATGTAACTATTTCTTTTGTTTTAAGAGACACTCCTTTCCTACCACTGAGGCATTGCTGTCAATTTAACAAAGCCAAAATTGAGTTCATGGAGAGAAAAGGGCCTCTTCCACTTCAAGGACTACAACCTTTGAAAATGCATTTAAAAGAGAGTAAAGTTTTTTTTAGATGTGAATAGCCAGAGACCCAGCGAGGTGTAGGAAAGGTGACCCTGCCGGAGGGCCTTCCCGAGACAAGGTTCACTCAGGTCAGCCGGCAGTCTGTCGCAGGTAAGAGGCAAGGGTCACCCTCTGCCCTCCTCCGCCCTGGCTCTGGCACCCTGGAGCCCTGACAGGTGACAACTTACTTGCAGGACTAAGCAGCCCCCTCCTCGGGCAAGGGAGTGAGGAGGGGTTGGAGAGGCCAGTCGGTAAGAAGCAAAAGAAGAAACCTTCCTTAAGAAAATTACAATCTCCACTTAGGGGCTAGGCTTGCCATCCAGCCAGAGGGCTAACTTTCTTTTTTAAAGGAATTTATTGGGGCACCTGGGTGGCTCAGTCGGTTGTGCATCCGACTCCGGCTCAGGTCATGATCTCATAGCTCATGAGTTTGAGCCCCGCGTCAGGCTCTGTGCTGACAGGTCAGACCCTGGAGCCTGCTTTGGATTCTGTGTCTCCTTCTCTCTCTGCCCCTCCCCTGCTTGTGCTCTGTCTCTCTCTGTCTCTCAAAAATGAATAAATGTAAAAAAAAAATTTTTTTTAAAAAGGAATTTATTGGAAGGATACAGGGTCGCTCACTGAATCAAAGGCAAAAACCAAAACGTATTATGCCTTGGGAAGGACGGAACTAGGTGGCTCCTGGAAATGCTAACTGCTGGCTTATCTTTCTAGAATGTGGGGAGATGGAGGTGGCCTCCCTCACCTTCCCCTGCCCCAGCTTTGGGCAGAGTGATTGACAGGTTCTCCCAACCATATCAAAGGAAGAGGGTGTAATTCAATTCCCCCATGGGAAAAATCACACTTCGGTTTTGACAATTTATCGTTTATGTGTCTTTTTCTTGTGAGAAAATAGCTTTTAGTCAAACTCCCAAACCAGTGAGAAAAGTTGGGCACTCTATCAAAATAACAGCGGAGGGGGTGGAGGAGAAGGTTCTTTTTATCTCCTTCCATCTTAATACATACTCTGGATTAGATGCTGATTTATTTGGCACTAAGGGCTGCTGTTAATCAGTTATATGTCAGCAATCATTTCCAGCGACATTTAAATTATAAAGCGCGGTGGGATTAACTGCACTTTTGCAAATTACCTCTTTATAAAAGTATGAGTAAACCTGATGTGCACCCCGGGGGTGTCATCACCCCCTGTCTACATTTGCTGTGATTCTGGGGATTATGACAAGGCTTGGTTTGAGCTGATGAATTCGGTAGGATGTGTTTAACAAAGCATCTTGAGAGACCTGGGATAGCCCAAGCCAGTTTCCAAAGTGACAACCAAAGACTTGTTAAGGTCACACCTAGCAGGAACCCCAGCTGAACTTGGGGACGGTGCCTGTCCTCCTGCCTAGCTGGTCCGGGCACGCAGCTGACCCTTTGCAGAGCACACACTGCTGAAGGCCTCCCTTGTCTGGAAGGTCTCCGGCCATCTGTCCCTTCAGTGAAGATTAGAAAGTTCAGAGCAGCAGGAAGGGGAATTATCAGTCCTTAGGGTCCTAACAGGCTCCAGGAATTGTTTTGGGTTTTTCTGGGACTTCCTTCTTGATTATATAAACATTACTAGGAAACAACAAAACAAAAATTAGGAAAATACTGAAGAAAATACTGAAGAATACCGAAGCAAAGCCAAAAAATGAAATTACCCACAACCTTACAGCCCAGGATGACCAACAGCATTTTCAGACCCTGGCTTTAGGCCTCCCCTGAGGACACGGGGGAGGGCATGCTCATGTGTGTTCACCTATGCTGTTGTGAGTGTTTTCCAGGAAACAAATAGGGAATAAATAACTAAACATTTGTGCATAATTAGGGTCATAATATATGCCTATTTTCACATCCTGCATTTTTCACTTAACTGGATATTGTGTTTTCCCTGTGCTGTTCTAGTCTTCAAAAATAACATTTTGGGGCGCCTGGGTGGCTCAGTCTGTTAAGCATCTGACTCTTGGTTTTCGCTCATAATCTCACAGTTCGTGAGTTCAAGCCCTGCATCTGACTCTGTGCTGACAGTGCAGAGCCTGCTTGGGTTTCTCTCCCTGCCCCCCCCCCTCTGCCCCTTCCCCACTTGTGCTTGCTCTCTCTCTCTCAGAATAAATAAATAAACATTTAAAAAGTTTAAATAACATTGTGATAACATGCGCTTTGGTTTTAAACGTGACGCAGGCCCTTGGTGAGGACCTCTGCGGCATACATCACGGTATGTGGCCCTGGTTAGCTCACCACTAGACCCTAATCATGGCTTACATCTTGTCCTTGTGTCTCCACTTCACTTTTTCCTGTTCCTGAGTCAATTTCCACGTATGTGTGCATATTTCTGCATTTTTACTTCTGTGCATTTATACAACTTTTCGTACTCCCTTTTCCCCACATTACTCATGTGGTGAGTTTTTTCTTTTTTCTTTTTTTTTTAGTTTATTTCTTTTAAGAGAGAGTGCGTACGAGTGGGGGAGGGACAGAGAGAGAGAGGAAGAGAGAGAGAGAATCCCACGCAGGCTCCACACCGTCAGTGCAGAGCCCCATGCAGGGCTAGAACTCACGATCCATGAGATTATGACCTGAGCCAAAACCAAGAGCCAGACGCTTAACCAACTGAGCCACCCCAGCACCTCTTAAATTCTGTTTTTAAACCTCACCTGAATGACAAACGAATATTACATTATACGGTGGTACCATATTTTGCCTCTCCAATACCCAATTTGGGGACACTGGGTTGTTTCTAATGTCTAATATGATAAATAGTGCCAGAAAGAACATCTTGTCCCATGAAACTTTATGTTTGTCTCTAATGTTTTCTGGAATCTTTGGGAAATTAATTAAAACTTTGGCTCAGTTCTATGTTAGGCTAAAAGGCTGTCACTGCTGCCCGCCCCCAGCCCACTTAGTGAATACTGAAATTCTCACTGAAGTGACAAGGGGTTTCTGTTTTGATAGGATGCTTCCAGTGACAGAGCACTCACTACCAACTGCTCACATTTGAGCATCACAAACAAGGTCCTTCCATCGATCAAAACAGAATTTAGTGCTACAAATCAGGGACATGGAGAACTAGTTAGTTCTTTCCCATGGGTTCTTCACATAGTCAGACATGTCTCTACCCCTTCCTCCTCCATTCTAATAAACTTGAGTCATTAGAGTTTCCTTCTGGGGGCACCTGGGTGGCTCAGTTTCTTGAGCATCTGACTCTTGACCTTGACTCGGGTCATGATCTCACAGTCGTGAGATCAAGCCCCATGTTGGGCTCTGCGCTGGACATGGAGCCTGCGTGGGATTCTCCCTCTCCCTCTCTCTCTCTCTCCCTCTCTCTCTGGCCCTCCCCCACTCTCCCTTTCTCAGAAAACAAAACAAAGAATTTAAGAGTTTTCTTCTTCTGAAGAGGGGGGGAACCCCTCTCCATCATGGGCTCTTTCCTCTGGCTCCCCCCTGGTGCCTTCATCCCTCCTAGCCTTTGCAGGCATTCTGCAATTCATATGTATTTAGGAGAATAAGTCTTGAATGCACTCTAACTGATAAGGTGTAGATGTACCACAGCTACACCCTGGGGACAGCTGTTGCATCAGGGTTGAGCTCACCTACCACCTTTGCAGCCCGACCGTCCTGGTCCTTGGCCCTGCTCCAGCCCTCAGTGGCTGTGTGACTTTGGGCACGTTCCTGAACTTCTCTGGGCCACCTATGTTGTAGGAGGAATGAGGTGAGATGACACATGTGCAGAACTCACAGGGGGCAGCACAGGGTCTGCCCTAGGTGCTGCGTAGACCACCCCGGTGGTCGGATTCCAGCAGCGAATTCTCCACCCAGCAACTGCGAGACGACACAGAAGACACATGCCATTCAATGCCCCCCTTATATCCTACAGGAACAAACTCTCTGGTCCCAGCAGGACGAAGCACCCAGGGTTTCAAGTGTGCCCACAGGTTGCCATATGGTGGGGAAGAGCGTGATGAGGAGCTCACCAGACAGTACCGGTGTGCTTGTACGTGTTTATCTGGAGCATCCCTGACAGGGACACAGGGGCTGTAAGTCAGACATGCCCAGTAAGTAGGGAGGCTTCAGGCATGGCTGGTTTCAGGTCACCTGCTCAGCTCTGCTGCTGAGATGCTGACCAGACACACACACACACACACACACACACACACACACACACACACACACACCCTTTTCAGCCGGCAACTCCCAGATCCAAGACCTCAAGACCTGGGATCAGCTCTGGACATGGAAAAAATAAAAGCCCAAAAACAAAAGAAGATAAAGAAGACAGGTCTTGGTTTAGCCTTCCGAAGTACATGGCATTCTGCATGCTGCTGTGATCTGGTCAGAAATGAAGATGTTTGCAGGCTGGTTACAATAAGATTTGGGGAAGGGAATGAAAGAATGGCTGGAACCACTCTGCAGCTCTGATGAGGAGACCTAATGCTCCCATCATCCCCAGTTCTGATCCAGCAGCACCTAAGAGCTGTACAAGAGGCAGCTCAGAGGGAGAACCGAGGGCCTGGGGCTTCCCTGTTCTCCAGGAAGCTCCCAGGCCCACAGCTCGGGTGACAAGGGGACGAGCAAGTCAGGAGGGTGGAGAGCTGCCTAAATTTCATTAACTCAGAGCCTCTGGATGGAGCTCGTAAGATGTCTGTGAATGAAGCGTTGAAATACCTTTCATTGTTTCAAGCACTGATGATCATTTTCTCTCCCTGCTGCATTTATAGTCATCACTGCTGCTAAGATGCCTGTTTCGTTACGGTCCGTGCCTCACCAGGGTAACTAGAGTCCAAGAGAGGCCTTGTGCTGCACGCCCCAGTACATCCAGTACATCCAGCACATCCCAGTACAATGTGCCTTCACACGGCCATTCCTTCTGGGCAGAAGACCTGTCTCTGTCCTGTCCATTGTGTAAACTCCTGTTCATCTTTTGAAACCCTTTTCAAAGGCGTTGAAACCAAGAAACCTGGGAGTCATCCGTTTCTGACAGCTCTCCTTCTGAGCCTACTCCCAGCTCCCACTGCCTCTACCTCGGGGATCGCTCCCCTCCCCTTCCACCCTCACCGCACTGCCGACAGGCCTCAGCACCTGTCCCCCAACACGGCCTGCCTCTAAGTACCAAGTACTGGACCAGGTATGTCACAAACACTTCATCCCTCAGCAGCCCTGTGGCACCCACCCGAGATACGGGCAAACTGCGAGTGTGCGGATCCACCACTAACTTGTTCTGCGACCTTGGGCAGTTTGCTCCCTCCCTCCTTGGCCTCAGTTTTCTCATGTATAAATGGGGAGCTTACATGACACTGTCTTTAAGACTGCTTATAGGTCTAAAACTGGATACTTCAATTTCTTCCTTAAAAAAAAAAATCCCTGTAGTGGGCTGGTGTTTTCAGTTTTATATTTGGAACTGTGAACGTTTTAAGGGGAACATTGATCAAATGGACTCCATGATGCATGCCAGCAGGGCCTCCAGAAAGCAGATTTGAGCTAAACACAGAACCTCTTCGAGGGGCGTGTTGCAACTGAATTTACAAAATAATTTCCTAGGTCTGCACTCCTGAGCGATGAAAGGGCACAGGCCTCAGAAATAAGAAGACCCAGGTTGAAAAATGGCTCTGCCACCTATGACGACCACCTTCTTGAGTTTTCTGGGCCTCAGGCTCCCCCTGGAAAATGGAGATAAAGTAAACAACCGCAGAGGACTGCAGTGAGAAATGAAGCACACGGTGTTTGTAAAGTGCTTGGAGCAGCACTGGCATGTGTAAGTAGCTGCAGTTATTACCATTATCATTATCACTGTCACTTTTAGCAGAACGACAAGGTCAGCGGTCAGTGGGAGGGTGCCCCTGCCCACGCAAAGCCTCGTTGGTGATGAAACCACCTCCGCACAGACCACGAAAGGTATCTGGCAGCATGGGCAGACCTTAATGCCAAAGGCCAGACCCACCTTGAGGCTTAAGTCAAGTAAGTCACCCAAGGCGCTCACCCACTTTTCAGAACCACAACTTGAAGGAATCGCCTGATCCTGGGGGCCGTCGATGGCCTTCCCTCCTTGAAGGTGTCCACACGGAGACAACACGACCCTCTCTGAAAAACAGGGAAAGGTCTCCACCCGTGGTGGCCAGGCTGTGTCCTGAGCTACTGAGGCAGAGAAGCCCGGTGGGTGTGGGAAAGCAGGGCAGGTATTAGCTGTGCCGCACTGGGTGCCACAGAGGCTGGGCCACCACACGGAGACCGGGGCCCTGTACGAACTCAGAAGAGCACTTGCCCCAAGAGACAGAACGCAGTAGCAAGGTGAATTTCCACGTTACACATTATCTTCGAAACTCATCTCCTTAATTCGGAAGGATTGAAAGTCAAATCTCCTTTTCCAGTGTCTCTGAGAGCCCTCGGACAGCGGTTCTTTCCTCAAAGGGGAGAAATAAAATTAAAACCTTGCCTTCTCCTGCCAAAGCCCATACTTTCTTCCATTCAGGAGCCCCGCTGACCATATTCCCCCAAATACCCTTAGAAAATCAAGTCGGCTGTGCGAGCAGGTGATGACAGACACCTGGCAGGTGAGGTCAAGGCTACTTCACCCGGGCACTTTGTGACCCAACCGGGTATCTCCATGTTTGGAAGAGCTTCTCTCCCTCTGCCCTTTTCTTAAAGACAATAACAGTAACAGCACAATCCAAACTTTGTTTTGTTGGAGGTCAGTCTGTTTACTGAACAAAGGTCTAGGTTTGGGAATACCTGGGCACTGTGGATAAAGAAGGATGTGGAGTTCTGTGGGCTTTTATTTATTTACTTGTTTAGACAGAGAGAGAGAGAGATAGAGAGAGAGAGAGAGAGAGAGAGCGCTCAAAAGCAGGGGAGGGGCTGAAAGAGAGGGAGAGAGAGAATCCCAAGCAGACTCCGAGATATCAGCACAGAGCCTGACTCGGGGCTTGAACTCATGAACCGTGAGATCATGACCTGAGCCAAAATCAAGAATCAGACACTTAACTGAATGAGTCACCCAGGTGCCCCTGGAGTTTTTGGTTTTTTAAAGTCTTGGGAGCTTTGCTACCAGGCCAGGGGGCTCACAGCACCAGGATCACGTCAGAATCACCTGGGCAGCCTTAAGAAATACCAATGCCTGACTCTATGCCAGGCAATGAAATTGGAATCTCTGGGCATGTGATGGAGGGCAGATAAATCAACCAAGCCCTGGCTCTCCCGATATCAGGTGACAGGAACAGTTACAGCCTTCCCCACCCCATATAATGGGGGAAGCAATGTGCCAATCTCATAGGGCCATTGCAAAGATTAAATAAGTCAGCTCGTGGGAAATGCTTAATAGCATGCACCCAGCTCTTCCCAAGACCGTGAGGGGGATGAGTGCTAATACTGGGCTGTGTGCAACACCTTGACATCATCGCATAGGTGGGAAGCTCTCTCAAGCTCAGCAGTGTAAAGCGGGGGCCTGTGCCTGAGTCCCAGTGTCCTCACCTGTGAAATGGGGTAATGACCCCCAGAAAGTCATTCCGAAGATTAGGTGACACGAGTTATGGAAAGTTTAAGACACGCACGGCCCAGTGTGCACCAACACACGTTGGCTCTCACTGTTGCAAAAGGTGATGTACCACCTGGAAGCGCCCCATTATGGAGATGCTGGGTTGAGGGACTGGCCAAAGGTCACCAACTGAGAAACAGAACACCCAAGATTTGAACCTCAGACTGTCTTTTCTCCAAAGTCCACATTTCCCCTCCTTGTCAATCTCGGCTCTTACAGTGGGTTGGTCACTTCTTGCACAAGAGCTTCAGCCCTCAGGCTGGCATTCGAGGCCTTTGAGGCCTCCAGTAATCCAACCTAATGCCTTCGGTTTTCAAATAGGGGTTGAGGAAAACATGTTGTCATAAACTGACCCATCTGATTCACAAGAGATGTCACAGACATACTTAACACTATTAATTTTCTGTGAGGTTTGGCTGTGAGGCGTTTGGCAAACTGTCCATGATGAGTATTTGACAGCCAGTCATGCTGGGAATTCGGGACGGCAGATGGGTGTGGTTGGCAGCATATGGCTGAGTGTAGGTTCGGTGTTTATGCATTTTTACAAACTATGACTTTATATTTAAGCGTAAAGAAGGGAAAGAATTCAAAATTAAGTTGTGCATTTTGAGGAGTTGTGTTCATGCTTTTAAATGAGAAGCAAGTTTAGGGATACAGACAGGATCGTTCTCTGGGACCATCATGGAGGGGAAAAGCTTTGAACGTTCTTGCCCTAGAATGACCTCTGGTGCTGATAAGGGGCCTACCTGATTCACTGAGTCCCTATATTTTCTGGATTCATTTGACAGACAGATTCTAAACTCTTTCCAATAAGGAACACATTGCCCCATAGGATCTGGGCTTTGGGGGGAAAAGATTAGATTCCATTTGTTTTACAGAAATACATCTAGACCTCAGCTACCCTGTAACTCCAAGAGGGATTATTAAATCTTGGCTTTTGGAGATCAGCCTATCCAACAACTGCCTTGTTCTATGGATTGGGAGAGTGAGCCCAGGAAGGGCAGTGACTTACCCAAGGTCACTACCCAAGGTGGGTAGAGCTGGGGCAAGGATCCTCTTCTCTTAGTTCAGGGACCACCTCCCTGCACACACTGTACTGTGTAACTGAATGTAGGCATGGCTGGGGTTGGGAAAGACCCTTAGCCATCTTGGGAGGAGGGGTTGGGATACAGAGCCACATGAACCCTTTGTCCCATTTCTCCTGGGTCAAGCAGGTCAGAGCTGGAGGGGCATTGGAGAATGTCTAGCCCTGTGTGTGTGTTCCCAGGCTGGAAGGAGGAGGCAGTGAGCCAGGAGCAAGAAAATCCCAAGCCCAATAATGTTGAAGGTGCTAATGACATTTTTTTTGGGGGGGAAGCCTTTGGGAAGTAATTAGGGTCAGATGAGGTCACGAGGTAGGATCCTCAGGATGAGAGCCACGCCTGGATAAAAAGAGGAGGAGACATGGAATGTTGCTCAATGCTCTCTACCATATGAGGACACAACAGGAAGACGGCCATCTGCAGGCCAAGGAAAGTGCTCTCTCCAGGTCCTTGATCTGCTAGGGCCCTGATTTTGGACTTCCAGCTGCCAGAACTGTGAGCAGTCAATATTTGCTATTTAAGCCACCCAGGATATGGTAACTTGTTATAGAAGCCTGAGCTGAAACACTAATCTCATACAACCTCTTCATTTTATAAATGAATAGACTGAGGCCAGACAGGGTAAGTGACCTTTTCAAAGCCACACAAGACCCAGGACATTCAGCCAAACCACACGTCTGTCTTTTTGCCCCACACCCTTGCTAAAGGGTCAGAAAATTCTCCACCCTTATGGGTACATCCAGAAAAGGCTAGAACCATTCCACGCATCCTCTGAGGCGTTAGAATGCTCAAGTCAGGAGGACTTGAAAGATTTCCTGTTTTTAAAAAACTCAAATCGAAAAGTGCTGTCATTTTCCTTAAATACATTCTTTTGAATAAAACATCTATTCTTGATGCCAGCAGCAGGCTTCGAAACATGTTCAAGATGACATGATTGATAACAAGAAGGCTTTTTCAAGATGTTTCTAATTTCATCTTCCTGGTTAAAGAATGCGAACTTTCTCACATGATGTATGGTCTAATAAGAAGGTGTGCTTGAACCAAAAGTTATTTATTTATGCTTCCATCTTTGACAGATGAATATTAACTACTGAGAAAATTGTAAAGCCAATTAGTAAAAGCTGAATAACGTCCATATGAGAATGTGAGCACAGAAACACCGGTTACTTGGCTTCCAAATGCAAAGCCACAGACATTCCCTGCCTTCCTCTGGGAGGCAGTAGCCCTGCAGGGCATGGTGGCCCCTCCCCACCCCCCCACCCCCAGTGCCCTTGGGTTGGCCTTGATGATGTCCAGTCCGAGAGCTCATTCTGGGATGCACAAGGGGGGGGCACCCGTGCCGCTGAATTTCCTCCACGCAGGAGCTGCAGAAAAATCACACTGCTCAGCCACTGACCCCCAGCACCGCAGGCAGATGAGCGAGAACAAAGAGAAGCTCCAGAGATGAGCTCTGCTCTCCTCTGCCTCCGGGAGGGAGTCTGCCGCGGGGGAAATGGGGGTCACAAGCTGTCTCACCCACTCATCTCCTCCTAGTCTGGTCTGGTCTGCTCTTCACGAAGAGCTTGCTCCCAGGAGCTGGGCGTGCTACGAGTATTTACTGAGCACCCACGATGTGCCAGGCACCAGAAACACAAAACAGACACAGTCCCTGCTCTCATGGGGCTTCCAGTCCAGAAGGCAGTGAGACAGCAGTATTGCAATACCCGGGGACCCCGTGAGAGAGCTCTGAGGCAGGCGGGGACAGGGTCGTTCCGCATCCCCTTGCACACCCCTCTCATGGCTGAAGCTGAGAAAGGGAGGGGGAGGGGCTGACAGCAGCTTCCAACATTAACAAAAGGTTAATTTATCCAACACGTGCTGCAAATGTTGTGTTGGGCTTCCAGAAGTGCAGAACAAACAACCTGAGATTTCACTTGAAGGCTGTAAATTATTCTTTCCCCCAGCACCCTGGGCACCAATCTGTCATCCTGCGTTTCCTCGGTCCATTGCTAATTTTTAATAATTTCTTGACAACTGCTGGCTCCGTATTAACATCACAATACCACGTTGCAGTTCAAGAAAGCAATGTAGCAGGACACCCCCCCTTCAGTCATCCCCTCAATGCCCCGCCTATTTAGCCAATGATCAGATCTGCCCACAGACTGACCTGCATGCTTTTTTCCATTACAAGCACCCTATCTTTAAAGGAAAAGGCCTTTCTCCAACCTGAACCACCAGTGGTAATTAAAAACCCAGCAGAGCTACCATTTCGCTCCGTCCCCTGACTCTCCTTGTCTTGTCTGGGGCCCTCACTAAAGTATGGGAATGAATTTTCCATTAAGGATCCCTTGCCTGCTTGATGAGTCCCAGATGATACAGTGGACTCTGCAAGAAGGAACAGAGATCAGACCTAGGGTTGTAGACTCCTAGCCTATCTGAACGGAGAGGAACCTTGGGGCTATTCCCATCCTAACCCTTGATTTTTTTTTCCCTTGTCCAGAGAAGGACAGCGCCTCCATCCACAGAGGAATGTCACACACACAAGAATGTCAGGCCTGGGGCAGGAACACCGCTCTTGGCCATTACTAGATCACTCTGACCAAAGCACACTGCTACTCCCCGTTCAGCCGTGTCCACCTCCTCGCCCCAATTCATCTTCCTGGGATTTAACACCCTAAATAAACTACATGAAATTCCCAGCAGCTCGTTAAGAATCCAGTCCCATGTGTGTGATGGAAAACACTAGCAATTGTGAACAAGGCGTCTGCACGTTTGATTATGTATAGCAGTTTCTAAGCCCCCTCTGGACTAAAATCTCTGGTGTTCCAGAGGAGAGTACATGGAATTTCAATTTCTCCCTGGGCTTAAGTACAGAATGTGCAAAGTCACAAACTGCTTTTCATGGCCAAATTGATTAGCTTCTCTACATCCTCACCTAAGGAAATGCAAGGGGTCCAAGCGCTCAGTTTCAGCACAGAATCTATCCTTAAGTTAAATGCAAACGTTGTTCGTCATTACTCAGCTGGCTCTTCTGTGAGAGGAATTTCATTGTAATACGATTGGACAAGCCCGTGGAATAATATTAAAACCATAAACTATATAGAAGTCCATATGATGGCAGGCAGAGGGGATAAGTCAGGAACTCTGAAAAGTTATTATCATGCTCCAAATTGAGTGTCACAGCATCTAACTACAACTCATAATGTTAACTCTCAGACTCTTTAGACATCTTTATTTCTTGTCGGGGAAGTTATCATTTGTCATGTTGGACCGCCTGAGTATCCATTTTATATCAAAGACAACAAAAATATGTAATTTTATATGTTCCTGTACCCATCATTTTAGCACAAAAGGACTTTATACTCAAATTAATACACTTGTGCAGAATGCTAGTTTTGAAAACCACAGCACAGCAGTAAATGAAGAACATTACATGACACATGCAACTCCTTCTGTCATTTTTTTTAGATAAGACAGAAGAAGAGGAAAAGGGAGTGTGTATCATTATAAGTCACTTCCTAAAGTGTAGAAATCTCCTTTTCATCACTGTCATTTGGTGATCAGCTTCATTAACATGTAATTATCTGTTAGTGGGAGGTGAGACTTTTTTTTTTTCTGTCATGGAATTTGCAAAGAAATATACCAGCCCCACCCAAGTTCCTGGTGCCCTGCGCGTCTTCTGGATTTGGGCTTTGGTGGTGCATCAGGACCAGAGAAATGGGGTAATGAGGAAATAAGACAGAGAAAGACAAATACTGTTTGTTGTCACCCACATGTGGAATCTTAAAAAGCCGAACTCATAGAAACAGAGACTAGAATGGTGGTTTCCAGGGGCTGCAGGGTTGGGGGAAGTGGGGAGATGTCAGTCCAAAGGTACAAACTTCAGTTATAAGATGAGTCGGTTCTGGGGATCTATCATACAGCATAATGATTAGAGTTCGCAATACTGTATTATACACTTGAAAGCTTCTAAGAGAGTAGCTTTTAAATGCTTTCATCACAAAAAGAAATGGTAATTATGTGAGGTGATGGAGGTGTTAACTAACCCTATTGTGGTGATGATTTCACAACATAAACATGTATCAAATCATTATGTACACCTTAAATTTACACCACGTTGCATGCCAATTATATCTCGGTAAAGCTGGGGGGCGGGTAGCTTGTTTTTTTAAGAATATACAGAGGTGAGAGTCACATGACAAGGCTAAGTGAAGAAATGAGGTCGAGATAGGCACTGACCTTAGAGAACTTACTTCTACTAGTTCCACCACAGTCCTATAACTTGTGGTAGCTTACCTAATACCTTCCTGAGCCTCTTATTCCTCATTTGTAAACCCAGGATAATCATATCACCTCCTTCATAGCAGTGCGGAAATAAATGACTGGAAAACCTTCATCGACAGTCGGGATCATAGTAAGTGCTCAATAAATGTTAGCTGTTCATCTCTTGCTAACACCTGAGAAATTCTTTCCTTATTTCTCTTAATCTCTCTTTAATACCTTCTCCTTTTGCCTTCCAAGCATGAAAGTACCCGAATTTCATGAAATTGTTGGGTCGAAATCTACATGCCTTGTTGATTTCACTAACGGTTTCAAATTGCCCCTTCAAAAACACTAGTATATTTTGCATTTGGCATTCACACGATGCTGACAAGAGAAACCAATAAGTAATTTCAAGACCATGAGAAAGTTACTAAGTGTGTAGAAGCTTCTGAGGTGTATTTATTTTCGATCAAAGAAAATAGTCATCTTGATAGCTAAGAGAGGTGTTTCTGTATAAATGGAAATAAACTATTCTTGCTCACATGACTCAAAAACATAGAATAAATGGGGTGACAATGCCAATGCCCCCCCACCTCTCTCCATTCGCTCCTTTGTCCTGACCTTGCCTATATCTCCCTGAAAAACTAAAGGCATTAACCAAGCTCATGAATCATCCCTTACCATCCCCTTGAGCTGGTCCCACCTCCCCTCCCTCCCTCATTTCACAGCTCAAAAGAGGCTCTCAACTTCCCACAGACCAGTCACTCCGTGTGTGTCTGGACTCTAGCCTCTAATCTGTCTTCAAATTTTCACACGTCCAATCTTCCCTCCCTGGATCATCCATTCTGCACCACCCACCACCGCCTCACCCCCTGAGCGTTCCCATCAGTGCAAAAGCACGCTCCTAAGTCTCCCATCTGGGGACAAGAACGCTGTCTCCTGACCCCAGGCTCCCACCTGCTTCACTCAGGAGATGTCCTCATGTCAGTTCCGCTCCTATTGCTTGTCTGTCAGCAACTCCCTCCACTGGGGCTTCTGCGCCCACCCCTCCACGGAAACTGCCCCCTCTGAAGTCACCCGGACCTCCTCCCCTCCACTCAGATCTGAGAGCTGGCATGCCCTGGGGTCCCACCTTCTCTCCCTATTCCCTCAGCACGTACCACACCTGAGCAAGCAGACCCAATGGCTTCAACTACAAGCACCTGCTATGCTGTGTGGTGGCCTTTTCTGGTCACTGGAGCATGCTCAGCTCACACAGGAGACCAGAAGCCCCGGGGAGTTAGCACTTCCTCGAAGCAGCCCTTCACCCATGACTGCCAGGATCCAGGGGATAAATAGCCCAGCTCCCTCACCTTTTGTGGGGGATAACCTTGAGGCATATTTTACAGTATCTACTAGAATTCCCAGGCTAGGTTGAGCCCCAGTGTGATTGATTATTGGTCAGAGGTTGCTATGGACTGAATTGTGCCCTCCCAAAATTCCTATGCCAAAGCCCTAATCCTCTCTCACTCTCTTTCACTCTCCCCAGCCCCCACTAGGTGAGGCCACAGCAAGGAGATAGTCATCTGCAACACAGGAAGAGGAGCTCCACCATAACCTGCTCGTGCTGGCCCCTTGATCTCAGGTGTCCAGCCCCCAGAACTACGAGAAATAAATGACTGATGAGCAAGCTTCCCCCTCCCCACCCCCGCCATCTGTGGCATTTTATTATGGGAGCCTGGACTCATACAGGTGTTATATGATTAGAACTGACAGACACCGAAGCTGGCTGATTCAAGGGCGAGGTCCAGGCTGGAGATGCAAACCCAGGAGGCCTCAGCACGCGGACAAGTTAGTACAACAAAAGGGGGATAATATACTTCCTACCTCACAGGTGGCTGTGAGGACTGAAATAGATACTTCACATGGCCTGCTTAGCACTGTGGTAGGGCACGTATGAAAGCTTGGTAAATGGGACTGTTACCTGCAGAAGATCACACAAGGATATGCTCTTGGAATCACAGAATTTTGGATAGATTCTCTAGCTCAAAAACCTTAATTTGTAGCTAGGGAAACTAAGCTAAGCCAAAATTATTGACTTGCCTGGCATTTTTCTACCATTAACGATTGTTTTTTTTTTTAAGATTTACAGACCCAGCCATAAAGGAGGAAGGTGAAGTTTAACCATACCTTGATATTCAATTACACAGAAGGGTACCAATAAACCTTGGAAATGCCAACGCCAAAGAGCACTCTTTAGTCCTGATTTTGTGACTCCTTCTTCATCCAATGCTGCTGGCCAGTCACCTAATTTGGTTTCCATGAAATGATGCTCTCTCGATTTCCTGAAGAGAAAGAGAGGGAAAGAGGAAACATTAAAAGGCAAAAGGGAAAGTGACTGGGGTTGCATCCCCTGGAAGCAGAGCCCATGACAGGATTGTAGGGTCCTGAGTCAGTGAAGGAAGCAGCACGGGGCAGGGCGGGTACCAAGAAGGATGTGACCTCAAGTGGAGACGAGCCTCGTCTCCCGGGCAGCTCCAGAGCAGGAACTGCACCAGAAGGGGGTCCCACCTGGCGGAAGGAGAGCAGCTGCGCATGCTCACATTGGTCAGTCAATGGAATGGGCAGTCAGGGCAGCGAGGGCGCATTCCAGGGCGGGTTGTTCATAGGCAGCCCCTGTCTCACTGAGGGCAATTCTGCAGGAAGGGGGCAGCTGTGAATTAGCCCCCAACACTCACAGCAGCTAGAAGGTGGGTGCACCTGCTCCCCAGAAAGGGGATCTGGGTAGAGACCCCATTATGCCCACCACGGAGACAGGGAGGGCGGAAGCAAGGACCGCTGTATTCACCGATCATCGGAGAAGTGTCCTAGAGGCTTCATTCTCATGACTGCCATCTTCCTAAAAACCCAACAAGGTCAGTGGGTAGGCGTTACTAATTCCAGCTTATTGATGAGGAAAAAGGGAGCGTTTGTCCAAAATTTCGAAGGAACAATGAAGTGACCCCCCACCCCCAGAAAACAACCAACCAATGTGAGAAAGTGTCAAATTATTCACTTTTAAAGACCAGCCCACAGGTCCCAGAAGGACCTCAAAACCTCAATTCTAGGATTAGGGAGAAGGCTTCAGACATCGATTTCCTATACTGCTTAAATTTTCCAGGCCCCAAGTTCCAAGTCTGTCAAATGGGCATGGCATTAATGGACTGTGGTAGGCTGAGTAATCGTCTCCAAAGATTCCTACAGCCTACTTTTGGGAACCTGTGAATGTTACCTTACATGGCACAGGGGATTTTACAGATGTGATTAAAGTAAGGGTCTTGAGGTGGAAATTATCCTGGATTATCTGGTGAATTCTAAATGTAGTCACAAATGTCCTTAGAGAAGCAGAGAGAGACTGGCAACAGAAAAGAAGAAGGCCATGTGACAACAGAAGCAGATTCAGAGAAAGAAGATGCCAAGCCTCTGGCTTTGAAGATGAAGAAGGGGCCCACGAGCCGAGGAATACTCTAGAAGCAACAAACGTAAGGAAATGGGACTCTCCTGGAGCCTCCAGAAGGAACTAGCCAATACTTTTATTTTAGCCCCGTAAGACTCTCTTTGAACTTCTGACTTCCAGAATTGAGAATAAATCTGAATTATTCCAAGCCACTGAGTCTGTGATCATCTGTAACAGCAGCAAGAAGAAAACAAATACACTGGATGTCAGTTCACTCTTAGGAAAATCATGCACCTGGCTCACAGACTAGTGCTCTCAAGGCCTGGGGCAGGGCCAGGGGGAGACGGGGAAAGGGGTTGTAGATCCAGTTCCCCTGATCCACAGCTGCTGGACTCCCCTGCCTCGCTTGGGGGCTCCCTGGGTGTTCCCACTGCACAGCCTCCCCTCAGCCAGGAGCCGGGCAGGAGAAGGACTTTAGGGCACGTCTGCTGAGTGACTGAGTTCTGGGTGTTTGCAGCTCAGGCGGCCTGGGCACGAATAAGGACAGGTTCGAGCTGGACCGGCAGCAGGAGTTGTGCACCTACAGAAAGGCGTGCAGGCCTGCAGAATGAATGAGTGCAGCCCCGATAAACAAGGCCAGCAACACTCAGGCTCCCTCAGGGCCCTCAGAGACCCAACTGAGAGCAGGACATGGAGCCAGAGCCGAAGGAGGGGAACTGTCTGCCCACCTCTGCCACCGATGTGCCCTGTGACTTCAGACAAGTCTCCCCCGATCCTGTTCGCTGGGCCCCCATCTCCCAGTCTGTGGGCAGCGTGTGAGCTGGGTGACGCCCAAGGAGCCAGCCCGCTCTGATGCTGGGTAGCCCCAGACTCCAGCCAGGCTGACCCCAGTGGACACTCAGCACTTGGAGGTTCACAGAGTCAAAGGCTCGGGGAGAGCACATCCCAGGACCTGCAAAAGCCAGGTGAAAGAGGCAATGCCAGGAATGCACCGTCAAAATGTTTTGTCTAAAAACGGGCCGACGCAGCCGGCAAAATGCCTATTGTACATGGATCCTAAACCAACAGAGACTGAACGGAGCATGCCAGATAAATGTACAGAAAACGGGAGCGGCCCACTGTGGGCAGAAAACACATGAACCGGTTCCTAGGAGAGAAAGGTGGCTGAAAAGGGGCCCAGGGCTCTGGGGTCTTCTCAGTGACAGCACTGACCAAGAATCTTCCAAGACTCCCTCTCAACTGCCTGGGAAGAGAGAGGCCTCTTAACCAGCACGGAGTGAGCTGGTGTGTTATTTGCATTTATGGTAATCCCCTATGGCCTGTTAGGGAGCTGAACTTGGAGAGGAAAAGCACCTGCTCAAAGTCAGAAGGCTACAAAGCGGCTGAATTAGGATTCAACACCACGGCTGTTGAACCCCAAACCCCAAAGCTTTCAGCCACTAGGCAAACTACAGAGATGAAGTAAGACAATGTTTCCCATAGTAGACCATCCCGGGTCACTAACAGAAAGTTCTGGAGGTTACAGCACATGCCTAAGCTTTGGAGTGGTCATGGTAAAAGGAAGTGATCACGCTTGTCCAATAAACAAATGTCCATCACTCTATCAAGGACGCAAACAAGGACGAAAGGGCTGAGCATGGTATGGGATTGTCCCTCAGGAACCCCCGAGGCCACCAGTGGGCACTGGCTTGCTCTCAGAAAGGACTTTACTATGGGTCAGAGCTGAAGGTGGAATGGGCCCCCAGAGGTAGTGAGCTTCCCATCACAAGGGATGTTCACAGAAAACCTTTCCGGGGTGCCCGGGTGGCTCAGTCGGTTAAGCGTCCGACTTCGGCTCAGGTCATGAGTTCCAGCCCCGCATCGGTCTCTGTGCTGACAGCTCAGAGCCTGGAGCCTCCTTCAGATTCTATGTCTCCCTCTCTCTCTGCCCCTCCCCAGCTTGCTCTCTCTCTCTCTCTCCCTCTCTGTCTCTCTCTCTCTCTCCCAAAAATAAACATTTTAAAAAAACCTTTTTTTTAAAGAAAACCTTTCCAAAACACAGACTTGACACTATCTGCCTCATCCTCGGTGTTACAGGCTCTTCCCAGTCTCACACACACCCCTTTGCCACCAGCCTATTCTCTACACACTGGAACCTCTTACCAAGTTCAGGCCTCTCAGCCTTCAACCACACTGCCCCTCTGCTGAAACATCCATGAGCCCTTCCGACTCCTCCAGACTCCACAGTTTTTATGGATCTGCTCAAACACCGCTCCTTGGCCAGCCACACCGCAAGCAGGTCTGGGGACACGATGTCTATGCTCCCGTGCAATCAACTTCCTATTTGCCTCCTTCCCCACCTCTCTGGTGGTCATCCAACAGCAATAACTTTGCTCCCATTACCTACCACCACGCCTAACTCTAAGTCGGCCCCTATTAATGTTTTTGCGTGACAGTAACTGGCTTATGGTTTGCACCCCTAAGCCAGGCTTGCTGCCTTCCCGTCTTCCTGGAGAGAAAAGCCAGCACGCCCACAGCGCTGCTCCTGAAAGCTCTGAACTCAGAGTGAAAGCCGGCCCTGCTCTGCCGGGAAGCCTGCGGCTGGGTAGCTAATCAGGTCATCTTTGAAGCTGAGAACCACAACAATTTTATGTAAAAAAATTAAAAAGCTCAAGGAAGAAATAATCAAGGAGCTCAGTTAGGGACATCTGGGCTCAGAAATCATAAAAGTCAGTGATATTTTACAAATAAGAAGGCTTTCCCGATTCTCAAGGGACACACCAAGGTTCGTCGGTGTCCAACCATTTGCACCTCCTCCCTCATGGAGATTAAGACACATCTCCCCAGCCTCCCTCTGCATCTCTGCTGTTTCAACACTGAAGACAATCCTCTGGCACATGGCCGTATGGGCCAGATGGTTAGCACTTCTTCAGGCAGGATACAGTTCCATTCCTTCCTCACGACGGGAATGTGGGGGCTGGCTCTTGGTGGAACCCACTGACGGACGGAAGCAACAGTCCCCTCTCTTCCAAGGAAGTGTGCGTGGAGAGCCATCCAGGGCCCTGACATCAGCCAATTCCAATTCAATGTCTCTGACCAAGTCATCCCATGGAATACCCCAGTAAGCTCTCATGGGAACACATGGGCACAATCAGGGGTGACCTTCTAGCAGACAGCATCGGACTCAATAATATTTCAAACCCCCCATGCTTGTACAGACCTTTGTTATTTGCAAATGGCTTGTGCACACCCCCTTTCATTCAGCGGCCCCAGAATGTTCAGAGAAGATGCCATTGGTCTCTCCCTGTTGCACATACAGAGCCCAAGTCCCAGAGAAGGGAAGAGACTTTCCCAGACTGTTTCCTGATTTCTAACTCCAAGGTCTCCTTATGGTGCCTTCACCATCTCTGCAGCACAGAGTAAGAGATCAGTAAGTGTTTTCAGTTTAATTGTGTTTCTGCACTGAAACAATGAAAAGATGGCTCTTGGTGTTGGTGTGGATCTATTTTAGGGAGCACAGGATAAGGTGTTCAGATGGTGGGGGTGCATCCTGAGTGCCCCACTCACGACCCAACAGAGACATTCACACATCTCATGAACCGAGCCAATGCACTCTCGTGGCCCAGAACGATCCACCCTCCCCCTGGGGAGCACACGGCTGCCAGGGTGCAAGAGCAAGTTTTGAACCCAAGCTGCCTGACCACAAAGTCCCTGCATCACCTCCCAGAGGAGGCTTGAGTTACTGCCCATCCCGGCCACCAATCTCCTCTTTCGGTGTCCCTTTTGACTCCTGAGGCTCCGTCTCTCAGATTTTGGGCATTTGTATCTTGTGGCTCACCTCCACTGACATAGTGGGGTGTTGAATGACTCTATATTTGTCACCTATACCTTAAGAGAAACGACTGCGGGTCACACATCAGCTCCTTCAGGAGGACCAGGGTTTTCTACCGTCTTCTCCGGTGATCCCTTGCATAGGGAACCAGAGAGTCGCCGGGGAGGGGTGTTCGGGTCAGGGCCCTTCTCTGGCGGCCCTGCCCCGGAAGCACACCTGTGGATTTGGCAGGGAGCAGGTGCAGAGGAGTCTCTGCCAGGCCACCTCGAGGGAGTGCAGTTTCAAATTCCTCATGAACACTGATCCTCGGGAGTCACTTGGAAGTTCACACTGCAAGATGCATGAACAGCCCACTCTTTGCAGAGAACTAGGCGGGGGCAGTTCAGGCAGAGGACCAACTGGTTCCAAAGAGGCGGTGCACAGCTGCAATCTGGGCCCTGGTCTGTGCAGCCTCCCACACATCCCAATCCTTCCAGTCGGAGGGAGGAGGGTGCTGGGTCTGCCTGCTCTCATCACTCCACTGGACAAAATCTTCCTCCTTTGCCCTCTCTTCTCCCTCTCCAGGTGACAAGGCAGAAGGCCATTTACCACCCACGGTGTCACCACGCCGGGGCCGGCCCACGCGTAGCAGTCAGGAGAAGCCAGGTTGTGTCACTGCGACAACTGACCCCCACTCAGTGGCTTCTCCCCACGCACGGTTTGTCACTTGCACGTATGCGCACGGCAGAGTTTGTCCTCACCCCTCCCGTGGCAGGAGAAGCAAACGTAGCAAATCATACTCCAGCCCTGAGAACTTCTGTCCAGGGTGATACACACATTTTTCCTTATGTTTCATTGGCCCCAAGCAAGTCGGAGGCGTTGCCTAATTTTAATGGATCAGAAGTATGGTTCTACCACTTGCCCACAGGCGAACGGCAAATATTGGGTGAACAGCATGAAGGACTACCACACCGTGATAGCAGAAACAATAACAATGATAAAATATTAAAAGAAGCTGACATTTATTGGTATTTACCATACACCAGGCATTGGGCTAAGTGCTTTGTATCCTTTATTTCATTTAATATTTACAACAAGGTGGATGTTAATATAAAGCCTGAATTTATAGGTGAAGAAATGGAGGCTCGTGACTCCAAGGGACTTGCCCAAGGTCAGCTGGTACGTGATGGCCTGGGACTTAAACCCAGGACCCTAAGGCGCTAAGACCATGATGTTAATCTCTCCGCCACCCCTGCGCCCACACATATTTAGGGACACTTGGAATGGGCAAAAGACAACCACGCTGACTTTGAGGGAATAGTCAGAAACACTGCTTTTTCATCTTACTCTCAAGCCACGGAGCCCTGTCACATGTAGCAGGTGGTTTCAAGGCCCAGGAGGAAAGCACCTTTCTTGAATCAAAGCAGTTCAGATTTGCTGATCATCCAATCAGCTTGCCATGGTGTGCCAGGACCCACACCCGGCAGCTATGTGACTCCTCGCTCATCGAATTCTCGTGCCTCTGACAGGTAAGTCTCACTGGTCCCATTTTGCAACTGAGAAATCCAAGGCCCACAGCTAATCAGAACAGGGCCGTGAACCCAGATCTGTTGGCTCTAAGGCTTGTGATGACCAAGGAAGATCTTTTTGTGGGGAGGCCAGCCCAGGGGCGTGTGTGGCCGGAGAGGACCAGCTCAGGGAAGGAGTCCCTGAGTCCGTACAAATGTGGGTATGCTTCTCCAAGCCAGCCCCTTCCTTTCTCAGGCTCGGAGGAAGGCCTGAGGAAGAAGGTGGCCCTGGACAGGGCGGCCTCTGAGTGATTGGTAAGCCCCCACTGGAGACACCTTCCTCTTAGTGAAAGGCATCTGTGCCTCTGGGAGTCCTCTTGGGAAGGCAAACAGGAAGTCCCTGCCAGGCAGTTCAGTGCAATGAAAGCAGATGGCTTTGGAGTCCAGGGCAGATACCATCTCTACCGCTTGAAAGCTGTGTGACTCCGGGCAAGTCACTTAACCTCTCTGAGCCCTGGTTTCCACAAAACAACAGAGTGGGGCAGGATCTTCCTGAGGGTTTCATCCTTGGTCTTGTTTCAGGAACTAACTATTCTCTGATGAACTCAAGCAAAGGCCCTGGGGCAACAAAAGGTAAGTGGGAGAGTCAGTGAATGGAACTCCACGGGATGGCGGGAGGTAGCTAACGCTTATGAGCCACTTCAGCGTGCAAGGGGTGGCCCTGAGCGCACTCCCCTCATTAGCACCTACGACTCTCTCTACCGCCCTGTGAGAAGAGCTCTTGTGATCCAGCGTGCCAGGCAGGAATCACTAGAAGCAGGACGAGTCCCCAGACCTGCAAAGGCCAGAGTGTGTGTGTTGGGGGTATTAACAGTGCGTATGAGAGTGTGATTGCAGGGGCGCCTGGGTGGCTCAGTTGGTTGAGTGTCTGGCTTTTGGTTTCAGCTCAGGTCATAATCTCACGGTTTTGTGGGTTTGAGCCCCGTGTCGAGCTCTGCGCTGGCAGAGAGAAGCCTGCTTGGAATTCTCTGTCTCCTCTCTCTTTAATGTTCCACCACTCATGCTGTCTCTGTCTCTCTCAAAATAAACAAATACACTTAAAAAAAAAAAGTGTGATTGTAGGGGAAGAGTATGAAGGGATATTTTTTTTCCAATTATTTTGGTTTTTAGTCTGATCACAAAAATAATTTAAACCCATGACAAATTCAAACAATACAGAAACGTACAAGATACCACTGGGTGTCTCATCCCTTCTCAGCCACTTCTACCCCAAACAGGCAGTCACTCTGTTAACATTTTCATGAAGTTCCTTCCAAATATTCTCTATGCTTCTATGTGATATCTTACAAAGTAGGATTCATTCATCATTTCTTTATGGCCTGCTGACAACAGTAAGAGTAGCCACATTTATAGAGCACTTCCTGGGGCCAGGTTCTGTCCCAGGTGCTGGGGACAGCTGTGAACAAGGGGCATGGCCCCTGCTCTGCTGGGACATCAGCAACACTGTGCCACTCACTTCACCCCCCACCTACGAACACATCACGGACTATCACCCAAATCATCACCAATAAATCCACTATGCTTTTCTAAAATGGAAAGTTTTGTTGCATTTTGTAAGTATATCGCCTTTGATTCGACCAATCCCCTACTGATGAATGGTTATTTCCGATTTTTTGCTCTTACCAAAAAAGAGTGCATCTTTCACGCACACGTGCTAGTATTTACATAAATTTTACAGATTCCTCAGATGTAAATTTTTATTTTATCCAGACAATGCCAACCTCCTTTCCAAAAAGAAGTGTGGCCCAATGCACTCTCCCACAGATAGTAGACAAGAATGTCATTTTGTAGCAGCCTTGACAGCACTGGGTTTTATTAATTTTTTGGATCTTGCCAATCATTTAGGGGAAAAAACAAATCTCATTTTTGTTTTAATGTTAAGAGTTCCTTAATACCAAACTCAGTCCTTTCATAGAGAGAAGCAGGATGTGGTGAAGGTTTGTGGTGAGGATGACAGGTTCCAGGCAGGATTTGGGGGACACCCTACCCCTCTGTGTACTAGGCAGGAAAAGCAGCTGTGGTTCTCTCTTTCCTTCTCTACAGAACTGAACTCTTAATAGAAAGGGCACATATTGACCTTGCAAATCCCCCTTTCTGCTTTCCCATTAAGGGACACATCATCTGCTAATCAGGATTAATGGCCTCCATCCATCGCAATGATGAGGAAAGCATAACGAAGGAGAATCAGGCTGAGGTGCAAGACAAACGACAGGGGCTCCTCACCACAAAGTGCTGGAGCTGCTGACCTGGGGGCCCCACCTCCTGAGGCTCATGACACCCAAAGCCAGCTCCTGGGTCCCTGAGGGCAAGGCTCAAGGCTGGCATGTGTGTTGCCCCCACGAGCCATTACCCTGAGACGGACCACACTGTTGGCGCTCAATCAATATTCGTTGCAACAGCCCGGTTCCTGGCAAGCGTTACTAACACCTCAAATTCACAAATGGCGGCTGGGCCCCTGAAATGGACCACTCTCCCCAAGGAAGGGACAGGGGATCCTGCCAGACAGAGAGAGCAAATCGGGGGTTGATGGGAGAACTTCCCACTGTTGCAGCGGTCTGGGGAGGCATTCTGGAACAAGTGAGACCGGAGGTGACACGGGGGAAAGGGGAAGATTTGAATAAACACAGACCAGAGGAGAGAGCACACCAGGCAGGGGAGGACGCAGACAAAGACAGAAGTCTTCAAGTGGTGCCAGGCGCCCTGTGAGAGCTACGCAGCGATGGGCCAGAGTCACTGCTGCCACTCATCGACAGCCATTGCTGAGTATTCCGAGTGCCGCCAGCAGAAGGCTGCAGCCTGAAACAGTGGGAATCTTTACACCACGGCAATCAGCAAATACAATCAAATCGGGACTTTTCTTTTTCCGCTGGTTTGCCAGCACATGACAGTTTATAGATAGATGTACACTATTATTATGGGGAAGCACAAGAGGGTTTAAGTGGGAGGATGACTCGGGTCAGGTTTGCATTTGTGGAAGGGTCACTCCGGGGCCAGCGTGGGAGGGACAGTTGGGGACAGGAGGAGAAGCAGAGAAACAGCCAGAAGTCTCCTCCCGTTATCCAGGCGAGTGATGCGGAAAGGAGCCAAGGGATAGATTCTATTGAAGGAGGAGGATTGATGCCTTGGAGACTGGAGGGGCGTGGGGGAGGGGTAAAGGGAAGAGCAAAGGCTATTTGAGCTTTTAAAGGATAAAAAGCCTTTCTCAACTTGGCAAACGTCTGACCTCCTCTATCTGATCTCCCGTCTACCCAAAGAAGAAAGGAGACATGTAGAATGGGTTCTCGAAAACCCAGAGGGGCTGGTCCCGTGCGGGCTAGCAAGAGAAAGGAAGCAATCCCCCTCTATCTCCTCTTTTCCTCCCTCCTCCTCCACTTCCTCCCTACTCCTACTCCGCTAACAAAGCCCTCTCATCTGAAGGATAAATATCGCAGCTGCCTTAGCTCTTGTGGTCCACCCCCACCATTTGCGTCTCCACTGGAAACCCTGAGTCTCAGACACAAACGCCCAAGGTTTACGATCAGTGCCTGCCATTAAAAATACATTCCTGAAATACTCCTCTCCCTGTGCTGTCTGCTTTGGGACATAAAAGAGGAAAGTTTAAGAAAAGGGAACACGCTGGCTATCCAGATAGACTGGATACAGAGTCACAGCGACCTAGGGCCAGAGCTTGGATCTGTCCCTGGAACCTCTCAGAACCTCAATCTCCTCATCTGAAAAGGGAAACTGCATTCTCCAGCTTAGAGGATCTTTGTGAGAACAAAATGCAGAGGGGAGGGGAGGGGAGGGGAGGGGAGGGGAGGGGAGGGATGCCCCACTGTCACTACCACCACCACCACCACTACACACAGAGCCTGACAATGACAACAGCAGGCACCCACTCCAGGTAGTTGGCCAGGGGAGAGAACATGGATTCAACAGAAAGATAAGCCTGGCGTCTGGCTGACTCTCTCCTGCTGGCTCTGTGCCATGCGCCTCTGGGCCATTTACCTAACTTCTCTGTACTACAATCTCCACCTTCATGGTTATTGTCTCGGGCCAGCCAACTTGCCTCAGTGATCTTGTCTGTAAAATGGGGCCGTGCTGTCTGCTCATTGCAGAATTTAGGTGAGACCCAGATCCACATAAAAGCGCTTTGGGAAGCGCTCACCCTATGCAAAGGCAAGATATTCGAGAAATTCTTTTATATATTTTGTTTGGCCAAGGAAGGAGAAATCTGTAAAACACAGAAAACACTATTTGCTGCCGTTTCTAAGCCCCAAACGCTAATGCTTGCAAGGGTCCATCGTGTCGGCACCCTAAACGAGTGTCTGTTGAACCCCTACTATGGGCCGGCGCTGTGCCAGCCACTGGATACACAGACGTGAGCGAACTGCCCCCGGATGCCGAGGGGACCCACTCCCCGGAACCACACTGACAAGCTGAGAGATTATACCAAGCAGCAAGTCCGCCAGAGGACAGAGCCAGACGCCATGGGAGCACAGAGCAAGGCAGCCTCTGTCGGGGAAGGCTGGGCAGGAAAGCCTGAGCTGAGAACCAGGTGGGAGAAGTTAGCGCTCCAGACAGAAGGAAGGAGCAGATGTGGCACGGTTTGGGATCCCCCCAGAGCAGACCCGAGATTAGAATGTGGGTGCGAAGGAGCACTTAGGGGGTGATCCCAGGAAGCTGGTGGGCGGTTGGGCCAGTAAGACAGATGTTCTACAGATGTGAGCTCAGGCTGCTATAACAAAATAGCATAGGCCGAGTGACTTAAAAACAACAGAAAAGGAGTCCTCACAGCTCTGGGGGCTGGAGGTCCGAGATCGGGGTCAACAGAGCCGGTGGTGGTGGGAGCCTCCTCCAGGTGGCCCACTGCTGCAGAGAACAGAAAGGGAAGCAAGCTCCTTCAGAAACCTTAAAAGGGCACCAATGTCATCATGAGGGGGCCACCCTGCTCACTCGATCACCTCCTAAACGCGCTGCCTCCCGGTCCCATCACATGGCAGGTTAGAGGTTCACCATATGAATTCTGGGAGACACAAACATTCAGCCCAAACCAACAGGGAGAAGAGGAAAGCATGCGTTTATGAACAAGTGGGACACTGTAAAGGCAACTGGGGCCCAATCGCCCCGGGAATGCTCTGAGAGGCTGTGAAGGACGTGCCTCAGAGTCGTCGCATCGAGGCCCTCGAAAGCTGGATATTTCGCCTCCAATTCCTGCTCCTCATTCACTGATTGCGGGTGGCTCCTGAGTCATCCCAATCACTCCCCCCGCCCCCCGCACCCTCCCACGGCCATCCTACTTGGTAAGCAGGCAGGGCATCTTCCCGAGACCAGACCAAGTCTTCAGGCAGAGACTTGCAAGTTCTTGAGGTCTGAAGCCATCTGAGACACAGAACCATCCATCACAGATGGGGGTATCTTGGGGGTAAACGGAGGCAATCAGGGAGGGGCATTGACAGTGGCTGTAACAACATGCAGACAGGCAGTGTGTGGTATTGTGTGCCCGCAAGCTGTGTACCCCGCACCCCAGGGTGGAAGGGCTGAGGGAACAGAGAGTACAAGAGGGGCTGCAGAAGGTCTATATAACACCTTACAGAGTTTACAGAACTCTTTCCCAGAAGTAACTGGGAACCATGGGAGAGATTCAGGGGAGAGTCAGTGGCACGGTCAGATCTGTGATTACATGGGCCACTCTGGCTGCCTTCTGGAAAAGAGACTGCGGCCAAAAAGACTAGAGACACGAGACCAGGTAGGGGAGAGGAGAACTGGAATACTTGAAGCCAGAGGGGACAGCACGTGTCCCCTACTGACCACCCTCCAAACCTGAAGGAAGGCCTCCCCGGCCCCTCTCTCCCTGCACCGCCCCTCCCAGGAAGCCAGGTGCTGTGCTACCTTGGAAAGTCAGGGCTCCCACTTCCATGCCCTGTTGCATGGAGTCACAACGCATCTTGCGTGGACGCCCAGAGTTGTGGGGTGAGGGGCTGCCCTCGCAGGGGGCTGACCTAGCAAAGACCTAACATGCCACACCAGCTGGGAGTCCCCTCCTGCTCTCCCTACTGCCCCTGCCCCTGCCCCTGCCCCTGCCCAGGGCCTGGCCTCCGCTCCCCATCCCCCTCCCCCAGGGGCCTTTTGTGGGAAGCGGGGGATCCCACCTTCTGCCCATGTTCCTAGAACCCCTCTTGGCTCCAGGAAGGCACCTCGCCTTGCCGGTCCTTTCTTGCCATAAAAGTCCTGCCTTTCTTTTTATCCTTTAATAAGGTTACAGCAGGACTGGGGGAGGCAAATTGAGGCCTCAGGCTACATCTGCCTTCATTTAAAACTACCCGACTCCTGAAAGGCCGAAAAAAAGTCTCTGAACCTCTCTTTTATAGTCTTTGTTAGATCCAAGTCCAGAGTTAGTCTCGCCAGCAGATTGTATCAGCCTGGATGGGGCCCATATGCCTCCAGGAACTGACCCTCTTACAGCTTACCCCCTACACTCCCAGGTACCCCAATTCCTGCCTGTCCCTGGCCCCTGGCCCCTGGGAGTGGCCTCAACTTCTGAATGTCATTTAAGAAAACCTGGAAGCTTTTTCTCTCCTCCTGGAAGCTCCAGGATTCCTCCACTGCCCCCAAAACCCTGCATCAGCCGCGTCCTCTGAATTCTCCTGTGGCGTGCAGTTCCGGATGAGAAAATGTGTTTTTATTTTCCACTAAAAATATATAGAAGGGGGAGTTTATTGTTGTTCGTAATTACACTGGGCTATTTGACAAAGAGCATCTGGACAAAGGCAATGCGTGCACACTTAAAGGGGGAAACTCTGTCATTTACAACAGAATAAAGGGAAAAAGTAAGACAGCACCTCCAACTGCTCAGCGCTCAGAGGCAGCGGCTCCTCCCCTCTCCTGGAGCTGGAGGGGCCCTGACAGTCTTCTGCTGTTACTAATTTACCAGGCTGGGCCCAGACCCCAAGGCCAGGCCTGCCTGCAGGAGAGGCAGAGCTAAAAACAGCTACAGCCTCCAGGAGGGGCCGGTGAGTTTTCTAATCACTCAGCTTTCTCCTTGCCCTCCCCGCCAACTCGGCTCTGAGGCAGGCGGCAGAGAGCAAAGACATGCTTTGATTTGGCAAGGAGGGAAAAAAGAAGACTGTGTGCAGGTGTAGAGACAAAATTGTCCGGGCAACCTGGAGGAAAATGCCTCTGGGCTGCCACTGGTGCGCGAGAAGCGATCGATCGGAGGAGTTGTTTGTGGGCGCAGTGAGGGGTGCGGCTTCCCGGAGCCCAGAAGCAGGGTGGGGTGTTACTAATGCATCCACATGCCCCGGTCACAAGGGGGCTGTGGCTGGGAGGTTTCTTGTTATGAAAGTTAGCCACAGTTAATGGGTTTTCTTAGATCCTTTGTATATTTTATTGGGGCCAGGATGGGGAGGGAGTGAGCATTCATTACGCACGTTTGGCTGAAAGTTGCCCAGACACTCACTCATCTAGGCAACCCCTCAGCCTACATTTATTATTAATAATAATAGCTACCATTCAGTGACATCCATTGCGGGCCAGGTGCTGCACTAAGCACTTTACCTTTGGTATCTGATTCAGGCCTCACAGCTTGCCCGTAAGACAGACATTATCGTCCCCATTTTGTCAATAATAAAGCAGGCTCAGGAAAGGACAGTGACTCGCCCCAAAGCCCGTAGCCTGTAAGAGCAGAGATTCAAAGCCAGACCCGTCTGATTTCAAAGTCCAAGCTGTTAACTGGTACCGTATCCAGGCTCCCTGCGTGGGTGGGTCTCTATGCCTGGCCTTGGGCTGGGTGCTAGAATAAATGTTTGATGCAAGTAATGTTTCTGGAATGACAGATTACAGGTCTACCCTGAACGTCTAAGTACTAAAAGCTGGGTTCTGCCTTCACCTCTCACAGCAAGACTACCCCCGGACAGAGAGGACAGCAAAGAACAGCGGGGAACTTCTCTGCCCAGGCCAAGAGATGGGTGGGCTGTGGATAGGCTGTCAGCACAAGTGGCCCCAGTTCTCTGCCTCTCCTGTGACCACGCCCCATGCAATGTGACCTTGCAACTCCCCATCCTGACACTGTCTACTGGCCCATCCCTCGATTCTGGGCTACTCTAGGGCCTTGCTCTGGTCAAAAGAATGCAAAGGAAGTGATGGCCTCAAAAGGCCTGTGGCTTCGGCTTTGGAGCCCTGCCATCATCATGTGACAGCCCCCCTTCACTGGCCTACTATAGGATTAGAGACATCTAATCACGTCTCTCAGTCAGCCCGATGACCCTAAGCCACAGCCAGCCAACCACCACCCAAGGAGGCCACGGTAGATCAGTCCACCTCCAGGCAAGCTGGCACACGGCCACACACGGGTGAGTGAGCCCAGACAACACCAGAACTGCCTGACGGGCCCCAAAGTGCTGACTGCAGAATCATGAGGTTCGTAAATGTTGCTGTTTAAGGGACCAGGTCTGGGGTGGCTTGTTATGCAGCAAATGCTAACTGATACGTTGCTCATCTGTTAGCTGAGAAGCCACGTGAAGTGTGGTCACGGCCTGGAACAGCCCTGGTGCCCCAGGACCTGCCAGAATCCATCCAGGCTGCTAAAGCAAGGATATTTCTGGACAACCAGGTTTGCCCTTTGCCTGTTGTTTGTTTCTTTGCTGCCTCCTCCCTTATTGGATATAATGTGAAGGAAAGAAAATATTGCAGACTGGGAGGCAGAGAGCAAAGGCAAAGATCTATCAGCGGATTCAGTGAGTTGAGTGTCCCAACCCCTATAACACCCACACATGTCACATTGTGTGTAACAGTTTTTTTCATGTGTGAAACATTGGCTTTTTGTAGCATATGCGTATGAGAGAAGACGCTGTGTGAGGAAGCTTTGGGAGCACAGGGAGGAGGACAAGGAAGGTCAGTGACCCCAAACACCCCGCACGTGTATCCTGCAGCCGCTGTAACAAATTACCACAAGATTTCTGGCTTAAAACATAAATATGCACTCTCACACTTCTGAGGCCAGACATCCAAAATCAAGGTGTCTATGGGAGCAGTTCCTTCTAGAGACTTTGTGGGAGGACCTCTTCCATGCCTCTTCCTAGCTTCTGGAGGCACCTGGCAATCCTCGGCGCTCTTTGGCTTATAATCGCATCACTCCACCTCTGTCTTCACATGGCCTTCCTCCTGTGCTTCTGTGGGTCCGCTCTTGGTCTTAGAAGGGCACCAGTGATTGGGGTTGGCACCCACCCTAAACCCAGGATGACTTCATCTTAAGATCCTTAACTAATTGTAATTGCAAAGATCCTATTTCCAAATAAGGTCACATTTGGAGGTTCTGGGTGGACACGAATTTGGGGGAATGCTGTTCCTTCCGCCTACAACAGGCCCCTCATTGTTCCTGGAGCAGCGGCCTGTAGGGACGTTGCCAGAGGAGCTCCGCCCTCACCAGGCCGGCCTGTGTCCGCTCCTGAGGTGTGCTCCAGGCTCCAGGTTTTGTCTTCAGCCAACACAAGCCTGAGGTACTAGGGATGCAATCCCACCCCAGGTTTTCCCTCCTGCCCATTTTACTTGAGAAGGTGGGGGTCCAAGCCAGGCCTCTCCACCCCAGGCTTGCAAAGGGCAGAAATGGAGGCTTACAACCAGGTGTCGTATGTAAGTGATGAATCACTAAATTCTATTCCTGAAATCACTGTTACATTATATGTTAACTAACTTGGACATAAATTTAAAAAAAGAAAAAAAGAAAAAGAAATGGAGGCTTACCTATTAGCTCTCTCATTTCTAAGGAAAATGGAAACCAAGATGAAAGCTTACAACAGGGCCTGGGGTCCCCAAATCCAAGAATGGTCTAGTGGACCAGCTGGAGGAGCCACAGGGAAAACCTGCCTGCTCTCCAGGGGAGGAGCGCCCCAGCGCCTCCATGGTACGCACAGGCCCTCGGCCACACACACACGTATCTATCCTTCCACTCAGCCCCCATCGTGTGTGCGTGGGCTGGCGCTGGGACGTGGTTCCTGCCCTCCCGGGACCTAAGGTCCCCAGCAGCAGAGACACACGGGACCACTGAGCATAGGGGTCGGCGGAGGGCAGCCCAGGAGGGAGAGTAAGGCTTCTGGCGGAGCCGGCACCTGAGCTGGGGTGGACAGGTCTGGGAGTATAAGTGGCGGGCAGCGAGGACAGGGCAGTCCTGGCAGAAGGAACAGCTTGTGCTCAGACACGGCAGGGCAGACGAACCCGGTGTCCCAGAACAGCGTGTTCTCACAGCAGAGGGTGTGAACACTCACGAGCAGAGCAAGAGACCATAGTGGGCGGGAAGCTTGGTAGAAGCATCATCACAGACTGGACGCCCGGGGAAATAGGTGGTGGAGAGTGACAGTAACCAGGACCCATGCATGCCTTGTTCAGCCCTGCCCCTGGAGTCCTAAGTCCTAGCGGGATGTGGACTCAGCTAGAGGCTGTAAGGAGATGACACTAAGTGGTGTGGCACACCATGTAAGAGCCAGGTAACTGATTCCTTGGTTCAAACCTGAGCCTGAGAAAGACAACTTCAGAAAAGAGACGCACCGACATGGCTTCTCAAGTGCTTCTCGCTGGGTCTGTGTGTCTCCCAAACCAACACTGTGAGCACCCACTTCCAGGACAGAAGGCAGAGAGGACAGGGAGAGAAGTTGCTGGAAGCCTCATCTCTGATTCTGCTCATTCTTATTTCACGTCTTGACCATCACCAGACATTTGGTGCGTGACACAAACCTCAAGAATTCTGAATTCTTCACTGAATTCCCACACGTGAAGTCCAACAGGCTTCTCTGCCTGCTTTCCCCACCTTGACTTCGGCTCCCAGACTTACATCTCCAAGGCCTGAGGCCTGTTTTCTTGGAGGCTGTAAGATTAGCTAGGAAAGGAAGATCCCACCTACCCTAAGAAAACAGCAGCACCTGGAGAGATAAAAGGAACGTGAAGAAAAATCTGGAAGCCTTCTGCCCAGGTTCTTTTTAACGCTATGCTTGCTTGAGATTAATCACGCCATACCCCAGCTGCCTGATCCTTGTCTGAGGTTTGCTCCTACTTGGCATCATTCGCTCCAAGCTCCAGGATTCAGTTCAGGTCCAGACCTTGAACACAAGCCTGAACTATTGATGTACAAGTCAGTCACTCACCGGGCCTGAGCTGTGGGGCTTGGGGGTCTTCTGGATGGAGGGGGAGCCACAGAAGAGGCAGGGCTCCTAGAGGCAGGTTAAAGTTGCACCAGAACAGGAAAAAAAGGATGACGGGGATGCCCCAATTCTGTCACCACGACCAGCCTTGGTGAGGAACACAGAAAATGGTCTTATTCATCCAGTCTGTCCTCTCCCTTTGCACATTCCAGACCCTCTGCCCAGCACTCTATACCCTCTCTACTTGAAAACCTCTCCCATCAAGTTGCAGCTTCATGGGTCCTCTAAGAAGCTGTCTTTACTCCCCCAGACCCATTTATCTGTCCCCTCCTCTGCATTCACACCCCACCCACAGCCTCCTCTATAGGAGACAACATCATTCATGTATCTGACTTTCACCCCCTGGGCTCAAGGCTGTAGACTCCTTCCTACAGGGCCTAAGACTTACTCGACTCACTCACTGTTGCATCCCGGAGATTTGTCAGGGAATCTTGCCCTTAGTAGGTGCTCAGCAAATCTGGGGAAAGGGGGAAGGAAGGAAGGAAGGAAGGAAGGAAGGAAGGAAGGAAGGAAGGAAGGAAGGAAAAGGAAGGGAAACAAAGGCAGGTAGGTAGGTGGAGAGGGGCAGGAGCAGGGAGGGAGGGACGATAGATGCATTAAAATGATGAATATCTGTACTTGGAAAGGAAAGGCACATGAGCTTGTGGATGAGGAAGAATAGGAGTTCTGCAGCTTTGACCCCTTGTTAATATTTCATAGGAAGTAATATCCCCATCACTGCTGACCTGACTCTTCAGCATCTAATAGACACCCAAGGGTTCCCCTGACAGCTGCTTCCCAAGAGCATGGGCCCTGGTGAAGGCCAAGATCTCTGTAGTGTTGGCAGAGAGGTTGTCTGAGTACAAGGAGAGAAGTTAAGCCCTTGGAGGAGGCTCCCCTTGCCCCTTAGAAAACAAGGGGGAGGCGGGGGGGTGGGGCATTGGACAGAACAGGCCACCCCCAGCTGCCTCTGTTCTCAGCAAAACAAGTCCGCCACACTCACGCAGGTCCCACCTCCAAGACTTTGAGGCCAGGGCCCAATATCACTATGATAGGGGATCCCCTCCTTCATCTGTGGTCCCTGAGGTCACCAGGGTAATGTAATGAAACAAAGACATGTCAGGCTCCCAGCACTGGGAAGCCTTTCTTAGTCCCACACTGACCACCTGTCAAACCAGGATCACCAAGGTGTTGCCTAAAGCCCAGCTCTAAGAGAAACTGGGGCAATGGCTGCATTATGTCAAAATTCTATATCCCTATTGTAACTTTACTCCCTAGGTTTTCTCCCAGATTAGGCCCCTTTCCATCAGCAGAGCAACCCACCTCCCTGACAAGGTTCAAGGGTGTAAGTAGGGGTGATGGGATGGGGAGAACATGTAGCCTCCACAAGCAGTGCTCGTGTCCATTCAGAGGACCCCCCTGGGGATCTGGACATCCCCTGTGAGTTCTTGGCACCTTGGACCACATAGCAGCCACCCCAGGAACTGAGAAAACATCCCCACTCCTTATCCGCAAATCATCTGTTGAGTGTGATTTTACTGGACCACAGTATGCTGTTCAGGACCCCCTGCATAAAGACGTACTAGAAATCTGGAATTAAACTTTCTCTAATTAATACTTCTTCTCCGTCTCTCCTGTCCCATAAATCAAGGCTTCACTTCTCTGCCAAATGTACTCCCTGATTCATCAAGCAGTGAGACCAGATGATAACCAACTCTCCCACAGTATCTTAGCACACATTCCCTGGTTGGCGTGGAGCGTCCGCATAGTTCCAGTATATATATCTCTGATTTATTGACCCTGGACACGGAGAAATTCCCTACAAGTAATCCTCTGCTGAGATTTTAGGAAAAACCCGGATGCTTTCAAGGGGCCCCTCAAATGACAAATTCACACCAGGAGGCAAGTTCCGAGGCTCGGCATCAGAAGATGACAAGTCTGTCCCAGTGATAAACCGAGCTGGGTTTGCCCTGGGCTGCCCTGGTGATGTGAAGGACCCACACAGGACCAGGTCCAGGATATACTGCAGTGGCTCAAGAGGTTTCTGGGAGAAACTTGAGCAAGACATCCACAGCTGATCTTTCATGCTGCTGCAATAACCTGAGACAGCCTTTCTCCTGGCGCTGTGAGACCACCCCTCCCGGGGCTCTTTCTTCTGCATTTCACTCAAAGCCTACAGAAGACATTGTCTCACTATAAAAGGGGCCCTGGCACACGTGCAAGATCCACAGTGGGTCCTTTGACAGGCATCCGTAGGTAAGACAAATACCAAGATTCTGGAAGTATCCTCGAAGATTTAGAAAAAACTGCAGGAAGCCTGTCCTATGGCTGCAAAATTTCTAAGACAAACTGGGCTTTAGGCGATTGTGGCAGGCCATGGTGGCTGTCAGCAGCAAGGAAGCAGGTCCGTGCCTGACCTGGAGAACAAAGGCCGGTGGTAGGGCAGGGGGTCATGAGATCGGCCGGGGGGTCAGACCCCACTCTTGAGCAGGTGCCCGGTGCGGCCTCTGCGTTTCTGCTAGAGTGAGCCTCAGCAGGCCACTGCTCCCTCAGGCACCAGTGACAGAGAACATCACAGAGGACTACTCAGGGATCAGGGGCCAGGTCATCTCTTCTCTTTCCATCCAAGACGGGACCTAGGGTCACTTCAACTGCTGTGCTACTGAAAAGTTGCCCGGGTTGAGGATTCAGGGCCTCGAGGTGGGCTCCTGGGGAAAGCAGGCTGGCTTTATTCTCAGGTCAACGGTTTTCAGATTGTGCTCTCAAGATTTCCTAAAGTGCCCCTCACCCAGACACGCTGAAGGGGGGAGAAGGGCTGGGTGAGCAGAACTGACAGCCCCCATCCCCCTTCCACTGGTCTCCTCACTTTTCTGCATTTTACACAATTACAAACATGAATGTGTCTACAGAAGGTTTTTGTTTCAAAACTGGGTTCTACTGCCTTAAAAAGTTTGGAGACCACTCTTAGATTTTCAAAGCAAAACAATGAGCTGGCTCTGTCTGTTCCTTGCGCATTCGCGTTTTATAATCGCACTGTCATTTTTCTAAGTATGAAACAAGATTTTATGAAAGCTGGGCCATCAGGCCAGGCTCTGCAAACTGTTCCAAATGCAGGACTAGACTCCACAGGCTGATTTATGGTCTCGTGGTTACTTGTAACAGAACACCAGCACTGAGCTGTAGTGGCTCAGCTCTCCAGGTGCCAGGGCTGTGCAGACTGGGAGACATCTCTAACCACGTGTGTGTGTGTGTGTGTGTGTGTGTGTGTGTGTGTGTACCTGTGTGTGCATGCATGCAGGCACACATACGTGCACAGCGGAGGCAGGGAGTCAGTACTGTGGGGGCATCGACTTGGATGTCTCCCCTGCACGTCTCTGGGCTGTTCCTGAGCTCCAGCTCTCTGCATTTCAGGAAACCTGCCTTCACAATTCACGGAGCCAGTCCTGGTTTGGGAAAGTATGGTGAGGGTCCCCTGTCCACCGTCCTTGAGGGCCCACAAGACAGAACTAGGGCCACCTAGAAGCTTATGGAGGGATCCACTGAGTGTCAATGGAAGCAAGACCCTGTGATGACAGGAGTTGTTAGGGAAACAAAGGCAAGCAAGGTTCATTCGCAGAGGTCAGAGGACTCGATTACTCTCTGCGGTTGACCCAGGGCTCTACTCCATCCTCCGTGCCTGGCTGGAGGCAGAGACCGGGCTTAGGGCACACTGCTGACAGTTTAGTGAAGGGATGGGTTTGAAGGGACTCGTGTCTTTTTCAGAGCATAGGGAGGTCTGACTCTCCAGCTCAGGCTCCTGCAGACAAGAGAGCTGGGGCTAGCCTCCCCCAAGAAACAAAGGGAATGCAAGCAGATAGAGCTTCCCCCCATGCTGTCTTGAACCCAGTGTTGATGAGACTGCTCAGCACAGATCCCTTGGCCCAGGCTCCCTGCCCCAAAGTCCAATCCAGAGGCAGGCGCTGGCTCTCCAAGAGCATCAGCCTTCAAGGGAAAATCCTGCAAAAGACAGGAGGTGTGAATTTTGGCAACACTGTTGTTGTGTGTGTATATATATCTGTTGTTTTCCAAAACACACAGGGTAAATGAGCCGGGATAAAAATAGATGGCAGCAAAGAAACAGAAATGACGCAGCCTCGCTTACAGGTGCAAGTGACTATCGTGCAGGTTCCTTCTCAGAAAACAGAACACAACACTTCCCAGGAGGGAGCAGCACTGCCACACCCAGCCTCTGACTCTAGGGAAGCCCCTCTAGGAGGAGGAACGGGGCCAGGGTGGATGCAAGACAAGAGTGGCCATGCCCTTGGTCACCAAGAAATCTGTCCCCACCTGGGGCCTGACACCAGGCAGCATAGGCTGGATTCTGCAATTCCCCAGTGCAGGCTGGCATCTCCTTTTCCTCCATGAATTGGTGAAGTGGCCTTTTTGGTTCCTAGTCTAGAGCAGAAGCCCTTTGCTAAATCCGAGACTATGGAAATAGTCATGGAATGGAGTGTTCCTGCTTGGAAATGTGGACTCTTTCCCAAACAGGAGTCCTGAAGAGCTACTACCTGAATCGAGGTCAGTGGGTCAGCGTCAGCCTCAATCCTCGCTGAGATCATTAGGAAAAATGGTCTCCAGCAAACACGCTCTCATTCATTAAGTGAGACAACAGGTCCTCTTGGGAAAGGAAGTAAAGGGAGTCATCCATCCACCTATGAAATACATTTACTGAAGGTCTGCTCTACCCCAGGTTCTGTGCCAGGCCTGGGTCTTTGCCCCTGGGGAGAAGGGGCAGGAGTCTAGATCCTTGGTGGATATTGGTACCATTATTCTTCTAAAGAAGATGCCATCTTGGGAGGGGAGAGGTTGGGTCTCATCATGGACACACTGAGTTCGAAGGGCTTGTACGATGTCAAGACTAGTAAACCGTTAGGATTTGTGGTCTGGAGCAGGGTGGGAAGGACTGAGCCAGCAAGGCCTATGGAAGTCATGAGCGAGGCTGGTAGAGTCTCTGAGGTGGGTGAACATCCCTGGGGGGAACAGAGGTAAACACCAACACTCACGGGATAAAAGGGGAAGAAAAGAGTCTGAGAAGGAGCGTCCAAAGGCCAAGAGGAAGAGAGGGTTCAGAGGGGGAGGAAAGGGGCATCTGAGTCCATCAGTACCAAGAGGTCAAATAAGATAGACTCACTGGAAATCCTAATGAGAAGAATGTGAGTGTCAGGCCAGGGACATGGCCGTGTTCTGGTGGACTGGGCTGTGAGTAGGGGAGACCGTGTAAGCTACAACAGTGAGGAGAGGCAACAGAGAGTGGCTGGAGGGGAAAGTGGGGTCAAGCAAGGTTTATGATTTGGTTCTGTTAGGATGGAAGGACTTAGCACGGTTCAAAGCTGTTGAGAAGGAGAGAGAAAGTTAAGAAGCAAGAGGGTCTAGCAAGAAAATGATTACGAAGCCCAGGCAGGCAGGAACACGAAGTTGAGCCCAGGGAGACTGGCCCATGGCAGGAAAAGATGCTGTTTGGCCCATACGGGAAAGGAGGAAGGGAAGGACCGCTGGGAAAGCTTCCAGATGTGCAGGCAGATCTTGCCTGTGGTCAGGAAGCATTTATCAGAAGACCTAGGACAGAGGAGCAACTGGAAGGAAAGGTCTTTAGGAGGGCAGGTGACCTGCCCACATTCGCAGAGCTAGTGAGCCACAGAGTCAGGACTCAAACTCAGATCCAGGAGTCTCCAAAATCGACACTCTTAATCCCACAGGCCCAGTGAGAGGATAAAAGTAGCTTAATTTCCCCTCTGGGTCCCTTTTCTGAGTTTCCTTCTAAAAGTTACCTCTTGCTGGGGGAGAAGAAGAAGAAAAGAGAGCAAGGCTGGCTTTGTCATTTTGCTCTGGCGCTGAGGAGGGTATGAGCCCGGGGAGTGAGGGCAGCGCTTAGCCCTTCGTTGCGACAGGCGGGAGTCTTCCCGGCCTTCCCGTGAAATGATAAAGCAATTCATAAACACAAGACTTGCAGGGGAGGGCAATGAATCTCGGGGGCCCTGCTAATTAAAAAGCCCGTATTACATTACTTCCTCAAGGGCTCATCCTCTAATTTTTAGGATTATGGTACATTGATTAATTTATACAAGTTTTTAATCCCTCTGTGCTTAATGAAGTCCAGGAACATGGGAACAGGAGCATAATTGAGCTTCATATTATTTTATTAGGGAGAATTATGGCCCAACGTGTCGTGAAGAAGTTTGAGAGGGTGGGGAGGCAGTGCTCATACTGTTAACCAGTTGCTTTCCAAATGCCAGTGGGGACATTCCCGCGGGGGCAGGCACAGAAGGAGTTCATCTGTCTAAGCCCTGCTGTTCTGTGGCTCCTGGTGGCCATAAGGAAAAACACCCCATCTTTGGTATGGGGCACAGTGCCCACAATGGCAGGGCCACCTTCTCATAACTGTTCCCTCACCACCCCCCAGCACTCTGTCACCAGTTGCACAAAACCGCCCCTCCCTCAAGCCCTCCCTCTGCCCCAAATGCTCTTCTGTTCTCATCTCTTTATCTCTCTCTCTCTCTTTTAATGTATGTTTATTTTTGAGAGAGAGAGCGAGAGAGAGAGAGAGAGAGAGAGAGAGAGAGAGAGAGAGAGAGCAGGGGAGGAGCAGATAGAGAAGGAGACACAGAATCCAAAGCAGGCTCCAGGCTCTGACCTGTCAGCACAGAGCCTGACGCGGAGCTCGAACTCATGAGCTATGAGATCATGACGCTTAACCGACTGAGCCACCCAGGCACCCCCCTGTTCTCATCTCTTGATTCAGGCTCACGCGCTGTCTGGGGAGCCCTCCTCGAACCAGTCCCCTTCCAGGCAGAACCCATCTGCAGCAGAAGGCCTTGTCTCCCCCAGGCTCCCCAAGCTTTTCTGTTTATTTTTTTAATGTCTTTATTTTTGAGACAGAGAGAGACAGAGCATGAACGGGGGAGGGGCAGAGAGAGAGGGAGACACAGAATCGGAAGCAGGCTCCAGGCTCTGAGCCATCAGCCCAGAGCCTGACGCGGGGCTCGAACTCACGGAGTGCGAGATCATGACCTGAGCTGAAGTCGGATGCCTAACCAACTGAGCCACCCAGGCACCCCTCCCCAAGCTTTTCAAAATCAAGAGAGCTTGGGCTGAAAGACTTCCTATGTTTCCTGCAGGCCTAAGAGCCTGTGTCTCTGTCTTGGGAGCTTGCATCCCGAGGGAATTTACTTAGTTACTTAGAATGACTCAAAAGGCTAGAACACTTCATGATAAACAAGGTGGATAAGCCAAAAGGGTAGACAGGTGGGGGAGACCTCCTCCCCAGAGCCGCGTCTCCCCGTCACCCAGGGTTTGCAAAAGGCCTGAACTGGGGGCCTTCTGACTTGGGCTCCATCCCTGGCATCCCTGCCTTCTAAGTCTCCATGTGACCTTAGTCAGTTCCCTTCTCTAAGCCTCAATTTCCCCAGCTGTGACCTCAGGGCAAGAGACCTAATGATGCCTCCTGGGGCCCTCTTCTACAGGTACTTTCAAGAATTCCAGAACTCCCCACAAATCTGCAGGATTCTGGTCCAGGGCCCCTGGAGTTTGGGTCCCACACCCTCTAGAGGCCAGAACTGGAGTTGCAGGTGTGGAACCAATGGAGAGGCTGGCCAGTTTTTCTGACTCTGGTAGATTCCAGGATAAATCCTTCACCCCAGAGAGCTGGCCCATCTCTGGTTCCTAAGGAAGCAGAGCTCAGAATCTGTGTTGCATTTTGATTCTTTCTGCCTCCATCAATTCATCGCTGCTCAAAAGCTCTCTCTCTGTGTCACGCTCCTCCCCATGGAAAGAAAGGAAGGTCCATCAAACTAGAGAGAAGGTAAAAAGGATTTTCTGGAGCTCTTGATGCCCCTAAAATCACAGCCCAGAAGAAGCTCCTTGTTCATTAGGGAGACTGAGAGTGGCGCTGGTGGCCCAGCATCTCTCTCACCTCTTCTCCAAGCAAGCAATGCTGCTCTAATAGAAGTGTCCCCAGGGGATGTTTTTCAAGTAAACTGATCACTGACTAAAATTATTCTGCCATGGGATAGATAGAAAAGGGAACTTGTGCTTGAGAAAGAATCCAAATCCTGGACCATGATTCAAGGTCATATAATTCTCTACCTCTGTTGTACAGATGAGGAAACTGAGGCAGTCAGAGAGAGTCATTGTACTGGAACAGATCGAGATTCCTGACCCTCAATCCCATGCTAGATCCCCAAAACCCTGCTACCTCCCACTTCAGAAAACTTTCTAAATGGACCTTGAAATAAATCAGGCCTCCATCCACAGCATACTCTGTCCAAAGTGAAACAGAAAGGGCCAAGCAAAAGCTAGAGGGAGCATTTGTCCAGATGACTATTTTATAATCAGGGATTCAAAGTCCCCCAGGGTTCACAACGCATTCCAGGGTTTCCTGTCATCATAACAGTAAAACCGCCTGTTTTGGTTTTATTCTTAAAAAAACAATAAAGAGATTATCAGTGTCCTGTTTTCTTTCTCTTTCAAGCAGAATGGTTCATGAGTCTTCCAGGGCTGGCCAAGGGAGCCCACGCCAGGGTCAGTGGGGGTCAGCTGGCCAAGGGACACAAAGCTCAAACACTGGGTTCTTTCGCCATGGGAAGTGGGAATTCACAGGGAAGGTACAGTGATGATGATCCTGCATATTCCTCAGCAGACGATCTCAACAAGACCTAGAAACTGCATTCAGCTGCACAGAATTCTAAAGGAGCACCTCGAGATGCCTCCAGAGCATCAAGTCACTTTCTAAAGAGAAAAGAGCAACCATTCTGTCTGATTGACACTTTATTATAAATGGAAGACACCTATGGCCCATGATGTGTTATTAGTGGGGACCGGCTCACCGTGACCTGAAACCCTCTCTCTTATGTCATTTGGAAGCAAAACACTAAATTTACTTTTAAAAGAACAGTTTTCACTTTAAGTCAAGTTTCAGACATGACAAATGTCAGGTCATGAAAACAATGCACATCTGTTTCTGCTGCTGTAATATATAGTCGAATTCTGGATCCCATTAAATATACATTTGGTCCGAAATCCAAACATGATGTCAAATGTCAATTTTTAATCTACATGCCAACAAATCACGCTTTTTCCTACTTCAGGAAGCATCATTTGTCACATTAATTGGAGAAAGGTCAACATTTGCCTGTTTCGATATTATAAATATTTATAATTTTATTTAAAATAGATTTTAAGTCCAACATCAATAATATACTGATTTAATATCATTTCTTACTGAAAATCATGTTTTTAGCTTTTACCACATGAAAATATTGTTTTCAAAAATTCTTAAGGGGTTTTCTGATTTAATTTTTTTTTAATGTTTATTCAGTTTTGAGAGAGCACAAGTGGGGCAAGGGCAGAGAGAGAGGGAGACGCGGAATGTGCAGCAGGCTCCAGGCTCTGAGCTGTCAGCACAGAACCCGATGCGGAGCTCGAACTCACAAACCGTGAGATCATAACCTGAGCCGAAGTCGAACACTTCACCAACTGAGCCACCCAGGCACCCCAGGGGTTTTCTGATTTAAGTACACCATTGTGAAGAAAATCTTCAAGCCAACAAATGTTAGGAAGCATAGGTCTGATAACCACGTGTAGGTGAAACCACGAAGCCAGCTTCTCTAAATGGCCTCAAAGTTCTCCATGACGTGGGGTACCCCAGCCTGAAATGTAAATGGCACGTGGTGAAGTCACCTGTTGTCCACTGGGTGCGGCCTTCCCAGGAAACGTAGGACAGGGAAGGGCTTCTTCCCAACGTGAGAGCTAAAGGCAATGTGTAGGGAGTCTAGAACCCCACATCTGACCACAGACTTCAACCTTTGGGTGCCTTTGTCTGCAACCTCACTAAGTTTCCCGAACATTCAGCTGCCTGGCTGGTAGGAGCCCAAGTTGGTAGAGCCTTAAAAGCACCAAAAGCATGAACCCAATTACTATCCATCTGGGACTCTCCTAGGGAAATGACCAGATGCAGACAAATCTTCAAGCACAAAGAGTCACTGCAAGGTTTTGATAATAATACCAAATCCACAAAGAACCTATAAACATTCAAAATCAGGGGATCACTTAAGAGCATCATTGGTGCAGGCATTCACTGGATTACAGCACAGTCACATAGTGTGCAAGCCGTGTGCACACCCATTCACACTGCCAGTGACAGAATCCAAGAGCCTGTGAGCACCTTGCTTACCAATGTTTGTTTCACAAGGTAAAATGCAAGGGCATGATGTTTTGAAAAGATAGGCTCAAAATTCCATCTGTAAGTTGACATGGTGATCAAGGGCACAAACTACTGACCATGTGGCCAGAGAGCGTGGCATCTCAGGTCCCCTCATCTACAAAACGGAGCTCATGTAAGCAGGGCCATTGTGAGCACTAAATGAGATAAAGATATTTAAAATGTTTAGGCAAAGGCTTGGTTTCTGCTGCTATTAATGCTTCCTTGTGGCACTATTATTGTTATTATCCTGCCTTGATTGCTTTTATTAAGATAACTAGATCCTTTACAGCCTATGCTGTGAATAGATGTTCTCTCTGGTTTATAAGAATCAGGACAATTTTCACTTTCTGCCTCACACTCTTCGGTAATTTTGTAACTTTTTTATTTTACGAGGAACACATTTACTTCTATAACCAGGAAAAAGATGAATTTTAACTAAAAGTAGAAAGTAAGTTATTTCCCAGAGGAAAGCTCCCAAGTTTGCCTGGTCTTAGGGGAGGGCTGGTGCTCAATTTGTGACTTGGGCACTTTGATATCTCAGTTGGAATGATCCCATTTTGCAGATGAGAAAACTGGAAGGCAGAAAAGCGACAATTTTGGCCCAAGGTTACTCAGCCAATGAGTGATGGAGCCAGCACTAAAACCAGGACTCCTGACTCCCCAGGTCTGTGAACAATGAAATCAAAGATCTGCTTCCTCTATACGTGGTGAGATGCCCATCACCTGTCAGAGACGAATGCTCATCTCTGAGAACAGCTACAGGAAAGATTCCTTCCACCTGAGTGAAGTGACCACTAAAGATTTCTCTAGTACTGTGATTCTGTAATAGAATTCTAGACAGACCAAACTTTAAAAAGCCAATCATGAGGACAATGCCTTCTGACAAAAGAGTAGAAGTTCAGAAGAGAAGAAAAAGATCTCATTTACAGTGGAGGGAAAAAGGACAGAACTGTAATACTGGCAGAGATAAACAACCTTCCCAATATGAAAAGCTCAGAAAGAAACGTGATTAAATTTTGTGCTTCCTGCCCCACCCTCCTTCCTTCATTGTGTGTGTGTGTGTGTGTGTGTGTGTGTGTGTGTAAAGAATACTTAACATGAGATCTACCCTCTCAACAAATTTTTAAGTGTACAATATACTGTTGTTGACTACAGGTACAATGTTGTACAGCAGATCTCAAGAGCTTATTCACCTCGCTTAACTGAAACAGCACTGTTCACGATAGGCAAGATGTGGAAACTACATAAATGTCCCTGCATTGCTATTGGCGTGCGTGTTTTTTAAGGAAATGTAAATTGCACCTTCATCTCTTCAGAACCTTGGGGGCAGGAATGGCTGCCGGCTTTTTACATGGAGGGTCCCTCTTCATGGCCACAAAAAGCAATGTAAGCAGAGCTTTAGCATTCGTAATTTTCAGATAAGGAAAGGAGCTCAGAGAGGTCAAACGACTCGCCTCAAGTCGAAAGGATTTGGATCTCCAGTTACCAGGCAGTCTACTCCACGGCAATGTTAAGGGGCAGCCAGAGGGCTGAGACACAGCATCCAGGGATGTGGCGCCTTCACCTCAGAGAGGCCAGACACCTCTCAAATCCGGTCATCCTCGAACGTGCCTTGGCTTTCCAAGCCCACCTCATCCCACTGACACTTGTATGGGCAAATGGGAGCATCTGGTCCCAGGAAATTACAACAGAAACCATCTACGGCAAGCTCTTTCTCTGCTTCCTGCCTCCTGGTCTTCTGGGAGCAAAAGAGACAAGAAAAGAAGGACCATTTTAGAAAGAGGCTCTCAGTCCTGGAGGCCTGGAGCAGGGTTTCATGAGTGTGAACAGTGTAGTGATTTGAGGTGGGCACCTAGACGCATCATCAAATTACACGGAATCACACAAGAGGCCCTCTCCTTTTTAAAAAAATTTTTTTAATCTTTATTCATTTTTGAGAGACAGAGCATGAGCAGGGAGGGGCATAGAAAGAGGGAGACACAGAATCCTAAGCAGGCCCCAGGCTCTGAGCGCTCATCACAGAGCCCGACGTGGGGCTGGAACCCACGAATCATGAGATCATGACCTGAGCCGAAGTTGGACGCTCAACCAACTGAGCCTCCCAGGCGCCCCGGCCCTCTCCTCTCTTGAAGTCTCTTTTATTTTGTGTTAGTTTCAAGTATATTATGAGATATTTAGATACACTAAAAGGTATATGAAATACTACCATAGTCATTCAGGTACCTACTATTCTGCTTAAAAAATGAAACCTTATTGGGGCACCTGGGTGGCTCAGTGGGTTAGGTGTCCAACTTCAGCTCAGATCATAATCTCATGGGTTATGAGTTCGAGCCCTGCATCGGGCTCTGTGCTGACAATGCAGAGCCTCGAGCCTGCTTACGATTCTGTGTCTCCCTCTCTCTCTGCCCCTCCCCTGCTTGTGCTCTAATTCTCTCTCAAAAATAAATGAGCATTGTAAAAAAGAAATAAAACCTTATTAATAGAGCTGAAGTCCCCAGAACACCCTCCCAGCTGCATCACGCTGACCTTACCCCCACCCCCAAGATGGAACTACCTTGAATTTGAGTGTTTATCATTCCCATGCATTTTTTCATATTGTACTGTATACACTTGTGCCCCAAGCAATATGTATTTCTTGGGGTTCTCCAGAGAAACAAAACCAATAGACATACAGAAAGAGACTTATTTTGAAGAATTGGCTCATGTGGTCATGCAAGCTGGAGGCCCTAGAAAGCCAGTGGTATATAGTTCCAGTCCAAATCTGAAGGCCTAAGAACTAGGGAAGCCAATGGTATTCCCAGTCCAAGTCCAAAGGTCCAAGAACCAGGAGTGTTGCTGTCCAAGGGCAGGAGAAAATGGATGTCTCAGCTCTAACCAAGACAGCAAATTACCCTGTTCTATTTGTTCTATTCAGACCCTCAATGGATTAGATGATGCCCATCCACACTGATGAGGGTCTTTCTTTACTACATCTACCCATTCAAATGCTTTTCTGGAAACATCCCCACAGTCGCACCCAGTAATTTTATACCAGCTATTTGGGCATCCCTGAGTCCAGTCGGGTTGACACATAAAATTAACCATCAGACACTATTTGGTAGTTTTTGCATGATTTTAAAGAACTTTATTCAGCGGTATCATACATATATTTTACTCTGCAACTTTTTTTTGCCACTTAACCTCAAATTAACAGGATTCATCCATCTTGATATGTCACTCTAGTGGATTCATTCTTCTCTCTGGCCAAATCCAGCTGGCCACCTGTTTTTTGTAAGCAAAGTTATTAGAACACATCCACACTTGTTCATTTAAGTATTGTCTATGACTTCATTACCATTAAAATGGCAAAAATGAATAGTTACGTTAGAGACTGCATGGCCTGCAAAGCCTAAAATATTTTCTATCTGGACCTTTCTTGATGCCTTACCATAGAGTATTCCATTATTACTATTATCCAGCTAATCCATTCATTCTTCTCTTGATGGATATTTAGGTTGTTTCTATTTGATGGGATTACAAACTGTGGTTGTAAACTTCCTCATACACATCTGTTTGTGAAGTCACGTGAGAGTTTCTCTAGGGTTTATGTCTATTGGCAGAAGCACTGGGCCTTAGGATTTATGCCTGTTAAACTTTTATGGAAATTCAAAAAATGTTTTCCTAATTGATTTTACTAATTTACATTCCCAAAAAGAATGTAAAATAGTTTTGTGGCACCAAATGCTCACCAACATATGAGAATAGTACTGTGGCACATTTTGTTGTTGTCGTTAGTCTGAAGAGTATGAAATATCTTATCATAGGTTTTCATTTGCATTCTTCCAGGTTACGTGTGAGGTAGACTTATATTTGCTTATTAGCCATTTGTGCTCTTCCATCGTTTGCCCATTCACACCTTGGGCCCCCTTTCCATGATGGTGTTTGTCTTCTTCTCGTTGATTTATGTCAGTTCTTTCCATGTTCTGGATACTGATCTTTTGTCGGTAATATTGCTAATATCTTCTCCCAGGCAGTTTGCTCTTCACTTTCAATGGTGTCTTTGGTTAACAGAGGTTTAAAATAAATAGGAGTAGAAATTACTGAGCTTTTTTATGGTTTGTGCTTCTTTGTCTCAGGGAGTAAGTATATATGAAGTTTAACTTCAGGCAATAAAGATGAAATGTTTTCCAGTCTTACACCAATAGGGCAGTGTCTCAGAAAACTTGTGGCCCCAGATTCAGCCAATGCTAGGTATTTTCATCCTTTTAATTTGTGCCAATTGAGTGGATGAAAATGATCTCACTGTGACCTTAATTTGCATTTCCCAGACCACAGATGTTAAAGAAATGTTAAATATCTCTTTGTGTGTTTATTGGCCTTCTATACAGTATTGCATGCCAAATGTTGATTCACATCTTGTACCCATTTTTAATTTTGTTTTTGGAGTTTTCTTTTGATCTGTAAGAGCTATTTTATATTCTTAATAGTAATCCATTTCAGGCTGTGCATATTGTAAATATCTCCCCCCCCAGTTCATAACTTGTCTGTTGAATAACAAAAGTTCTTAATTTTAATAAAGCCAAATTTACCAATCTTTGTTATAATGAATACATTTTATATCTTTAAGAAATCTTTTCCTGCACCTAAGGTTACCCAAGATCAACTCTTGCAAATGTACAGCAGGAGACTATACAAAACTGTTCTTAACAGCATGGTTCAAAGAAGCAAACATCCTGGAAACAACCAAATGCCCATCACCGGGACAGTGAATCAACAAACCTGTATACTCACACATGGAATATTATAAAACAGTCAAACAAATTAACCACAGTGAGACATAATAATACAGAAAAATCTTAGCAATATAAAGTGAATAAAGTAATTCTCAGAAGATCGAAAACACCATGACACCCTTTTTAAAAAGTTAAGAACAATTCCATTAAAAACACACAGTTTTAGGAAATTTTAAGTAGAATAAAACTTATACAAAATAAACCAGAATAATGAGCATTTAGGACAGGGAGATGGTTTCCTTGTGCTGCAGAGACAAAGGGATGGGATGTAGGGAGACCACACTGTTAGATATAGGCTATTATATCAAGGTCCTAGTTTTTATTTTAGGTGGTATGTTCATAAGTGCTTGCTGCATTATTAATAATAGCTGAATATAACAAAAGCAAGCCAAAATTATGGTGAGAGTGTTCCACAAACCTATGATTATAATTAATCCAATTCTGTGTACCTAAAATTAAAAAAAATAAATAACTATGGGGGTGGCTGGGTGGCTCAGATGGTTAAGCACCCGACTTTGGCTGAAGTCATGATCTCACGGTTCGGGAGTTCAAGCCCTGCATTGGGCTCTCTGTTGTCAGCACAGAGCCTGCTTTGGATCCTCTGTCTCCTTCTTTCTGCTCCTCCCTTACTCGCGCTCCCTCTCTCTCAAAAATAAATAAATAAATAAATAAATAAATAAATAAATAAATAAATAAATAAATAAATATTTCCTACACTGAAGTTGTGATAATATCCTTATAAATCTTCATCTAAAGATTTTCTTAGTTTTGCCTTTTAGGTGTTTAATTCACATGGAATTTATTTTTGTGTGTGAGTGAGCGAGCTGATTGTTTTCCATACAAATAATTAATTGTCCCTAAACCATTCATTAATCTGTTACATCATCTCTGTCACTAGGAGGCTTGCATAAGAGTGTGCCTGGTTTCTCAATTCTGTTCTGTTCATCTATTTGTCTAGCCCCACAATAATAGTACAGCTTCTTAATAACTATAGCTTTATAACAAGTCTTGATGCCTGACTGAGTCTACACCTTATTCATCTCCAAAAGTGCCCTAGCTATTCTTAGCCCTTTGTTATTCTATATCCTATATTAGGATATATCCTATATTCTATATCCTATATTCTATATCCTATATATAGAATATATATATTCTATATCTATATCTATATTTAGAATAAGCCTATCATTCTCTACCAATAACCTGTTAGGATTTTTATTGAAATTGTATTAAATTGATTAATTTGGGAAGAACCAACATCTTTTAAATATAAGGTCTACATATCCTTGAACATGGTATATCTCTGTGTTTATTTAGGTTTTCTTTTAGTATTATAATTTTCTTTCAAGGAAATCATATACAGCCTGCATTATATTTATTCCTAACCAAGTTACTTTTGTGCTGCTATCATAAATAGTGGTTTTAATGGCTTAATGCTGATGTACAGAATACAACTGATTTATGTAGATAGATCTTATATCTAGCTAACTTAATGAGCTCTTAGTAACCCTAATTATTATTTTTAGAGTCTCTTGGATTTTCTCTGTAGATAATCATAGTTTTCCATGAAGAATAGAAGCCTTACTTCTTCTTTACAGTTCTTACCCTCCTGTTTTATACACTTCTTGTACTATGCTGGCCAACACTGCCAATGTAATATTGAAAAGAAAAGGTAAGAATAGACATCTTGTCTCCTTCTCAACTTTAAGAGAAATGTGTATTTCCTCCCTGAGTGTGAGGGGTTTTTAATATATGTTTGACACATATACTTTGTCAGGTTAAGGAAGTTTCCCATCACAAGGATTGTACAAGTACAGAAGGTAGCATGCCTATATGTCCCAATTTGCCAAATTTATACCTGTCATCCCACGATAATTATTAACAGCGCTCCTTTCATTCTCTGAAGGGGTTTAGTTTGGACAATAAATTACATGTTCCCTCTAATAGAAGGGTAATGTTACATGGCAATGATAGTGAGGCAATGTGATCTATGATTATGAGATGAATGAGAGGACCTTGGAGGTTTTTGTCAGCCTAGAGGCTCCAGCATGTTTTCTGCCTAACTGGGAAATTTCCAACCTCAAGTAACAAAGCAGTAACTACCTACTCCTTCCCTGTGCAAATTCATCAGGAGAAATGCTCTGGAGACAGCCCCAGTATTGCCCAAGTTGCCATAAGAGAAGCAAGAAACACACACAAAATGGAGTGATTATCTTATCAAAAAACCAGCACGATCGGCAATCTGAGAATGAAGTTGACAACAACCTGGCTTGTCACATGCTCTATTTTGTCACTTACATGCCCAATATAAATGCAAAAATGTGAAAACCAAGGGCGAGATTGAATGGCAATGGATCCATTCTGACGCTGGGCATGAGCCACTTATTGAAGACATAAATTATAGTGCTGTCACCATCTCCCTTCCTATTTGCAAATAAATGTTGTCATCTAATTGTACAAGACTTGGAGATTGTTTAACAAATTTCTCTGAGGAAGGGCTCACAGCAGCTCGGATTCCCTGGACACCCAGATTCTATCTTTCTACTTTGGCTGTCTCTCTGCACGTGGTTCTTTTTGTTTTGCATGACAGGCACCGTTATCCTCTCTTCTCAGCCTTTGATGGAGATACAGTTACAAAGATCTGATGTGTTTCTTGACTGATTCCATTAAGGAATCATTAAGGATGAGAGACGGAGAGAGGCAGGCTCTAAAAAAGTAGTGAAGGGAAAGTCTTCCTTGATGCAAGAGGTGATTCACCAAGCACAATCACCAAGTATGGGGACTCTACAGAAGAAAACCTCTTCTTGCCCTCTTTATCATGACAGAAAAACAAGGAACACAAAGACAATCAAAGGCTGGGAATGAGGCCTGGAGTTCTAGGACTTGGGGTATGTTTCTGAGCCTGTAGACTCCCCACTTGCTACCTATGCACAAAAGGCTTCAGGAATGACAGGACAAGGGATAAGGGCAGTGACACTGGCTGGGTCCAACTCATACATTTATTCACTACCCAAAAATGGACCATTGAGCACTGGCTGGTTTGGATTCTCCCAGGAGCAGACCCTCAGGTAAGAATTCAAGTGCTAGCAGTCTGCTTGGGAGACAAAAAAACAAAAAACAAAAAACAAACAAACAAAAAACATCAGAAGAGGAGTGTGACAGTAAGAAAAAGAAAGTACTATGGGGGCATCTGGGTGGCTCAGCTGGTTAAGTGTCCAACTCAGTTTGGCTCCTGGTTTGTGGGTCCAAGCCCCACATTCAGTTTCGCACTGACAGTGCAGAGCCTGCGTGGGATTCTCTCTCTCTGCCCCTCCCCTGCTCATTCTCATTCTCATTCTCTCTAAATAAATAAATAAATAAATAAATAAATAAATAAATAAACAAACAAACAAACAAACAAACAAACACTGAAAAAAAAGAAAAAGGAATGTGGCCAATAAGGATGCATTATCAAGTTCCTCCTATGGTGACCTCTGAGATTCAGTGTGTGGCCTGTGTCTTAGACTTACCCCTTCGGGGAGGGGAGAGAGCTGGGGTATTTACACACTCTGGCATTAGCTGAAGGCTGCTTTTCCAGGGGTGTTAATTTCCCCATTTCTGGTCTTCCACACAAAAGTTTACTCTGCCTCACACCTTCAGCGGGGCGGGGCAGGCTTCAGTAACCTAAGAGAATCTGCTGGCAAAGAAGCATCGAAACTGGCAGTTGGAAAACAGGCCGAGGAACCATAAAATGGTAAGGGTTAGGAGATATGGACAGGGCATCAAGGTCTGCTACCAGATCCTACTATTCCCAAGAACTGTGCTACATGCCCTGGCTATACCCATGAACAAGTGAGAAATGGTCTCTGATCATGTGGAGCTTGCTGGAGACAGAGAGCAGGTTATGTGTCGCTGCATCTCCTCTTTCCTCTTCCCAGGGCAGACAGGAGGCTGCCACAAACCTGTGCCTTGTGTGTGCTCTACGGTCATCTCTAAATTGCCTGAGTCTTTTACTTCTGCCCGTCCTATGTCTTCATCTCCATCCCTCCCTGTCTCAGTCCCTCTAACTGAGGCTCTGAAATGTCTCCTTTCCCTTCATCCACATTATCTGATAATAACAGTGATGTTATGGTTACACCAAAAATAAAATACCAGGGCACGTGGGTGGCTCACTCAGTTAAGCTCTGACCCTTGATTTCAGCTCAGGTCATGATCCCACGGTTTGTGAGATCAAGCACTGTGTCAAGATTCTGTGCTGGCAGTGCAGAGCCTGCTTGGGATTCTCTTTCTCTCCCCTTCTTTCTCTGCCCCTCCCCTGCTCATATTCTCTCTCTCTCTCTCTCTCTCTCTCTCTCTCTCTCTCTCAAAATAAATAAACTTTAATAATAAAATACCTAGGAATAAATTTAACCAAGAAGATGAAAGACCTGTATATTGAAAACTATACAAATAAATGGAAAGATACTCCATGCTCATGAACTGGAAGAATTAATACTGTTGAAATGAACATACTACCCAAAGCAATCTACCGACTCAATGCAATCCTTATCAAAATTCCAATGGCATTTTCCAGAGATATAGAACGAAAAATTCTAAGATTCGTATAAAACCATAAAAGACCATTAATAGCCAAAGCAATCCTGTGAAAGAAGAACAAAGCTGGAGGCATCCTACTCCCTGCTTTCAAACAATATTAAAAAGCTATAGTGAATAAGACAGAATGGTATTGGCATAAAAACACATAGATCAGTGCAAGAGAATAGAGAACCCAGAAATAAACCCACATAAAGAAGATCAATTAATTTATGACAAACGAGCAAGAATATACAAAGGAGAAAGGTCAGTCTCTTCAATAAATAGTACTGGGAAAACTGGAAAAACACACGCAAAAGAATGAAATTGGACCACTCTCTTACACCATACACAGAAATTAACTGAAAATGGATTAAGGACATAATTGTGAGACCTGAAAGTGTTAAACTTCTAGAAGAACACAGGCAGTAAGCTCTTTAACATTGGTCTTGGTGATGGCACTTTTTTAAATTTTTAAAAATGTTTTATTTATTATTTTTGAGAGAGAGACAGAGATAGAGTATGAGCAGGGGAGGGGCACAGAGAAGGGGAGACACAGAATCCAAAGCAGGGTCCAGGCTCTGAGCTGTCAGCACAGAGCCCAATGAGGGGCTCAAACTCACAAATGTGAGATCATGACAAAGTCAGATGCTTAACCAACTGAGCCACCCAGATGTCCCTTGAGTGATGGTGTTTTGAATCTTACACCAAAAGCAAAAGCAACAGAAGCAAAAAAATAAATATGGAGGACTACAACAAACTAAAAAGTTTCTGCACAGCAAAGGAATCCACTAACAAAATGAAAAGACAACCTACTGAATAGGAGAAAATATTTGCAAATCATATATCTAATAAGGGGCTAATATGCAAAATGTATTAAGAATTTATATAACTCAATAGCAAAAAAATTTCAATTAAAAATGGGCAGAAGCTCTAAATAGACATTCTTTTCAAAGAAGACATAAAGTACGTGGAAAGATGCTCTACATCATTATCATCAGGGAAAGGCAAAGCAAAACCACAATGAGATATCCCTGTTAGAATGGCTATTATCAAAAAAACAAAACAAAAACTAGAAATAACAAGTGTTGGCAAGGATGCAGAGAAAGGGAAACCCTCATGCACTGTTCATGGGAATATAAATTGGTGCAACCACTATGGAGAACAGTGTGGAGATTCTTCACCAAAGTAAAAATACAGCTACCGTATGATACAGTAATTCCACTCCTGGGTATTTAGCCAAAGAAAACAAAAACACTAACTCAAAATGGCATATGTACCCTAATGTTCATTGTAGCATTATTTACAGTAGCCAAGATATGGAAACAACCCAAGTGTCCATCAATGGATGAACAGATAAAGAAATTGTGACATATATATACAATGGAATGTTATTCAGTTGTAAAAAAGAATGAAATCTTGCTATTTGCAAGAACACAGATGGATCTCAAGGGCATTATGCTAAGTGAAATAAGTCAGAGAAAGACAAATACCATGTGATTTGTCTCATATGGGGTTTAAAATAAAATTTTAAAAATTAAAAAAAAAAAAAGCTCATAGATACAAAGGCAGTTGCCAGAGGTGGGGGTAGAGAGGTGAGAGAAATGGGTGAACTGTTTTAAGTTTGTTTGTTTGTTTAATTTAAAACAAATTGATAAATAAATAACAGTGATGAATGATACCATTTATTGAGCACATGCTATATACTAGTTAATGGGTTAACCTATGGTTATTATCTCATTTAAATCCCCTAAACAACCAGAGCCTCATGCTGATGCTCCCAACCCTGCTCCTGTCTTATTCCACCTGCTAGATGGGACCTCGTTGAAAAACAGGCATGTCCCAAATTAAGTGCAAGGTGCCCCAGGCCAACTGGTCACTCCCTTACATGGGCGAGCCAGGCAGGGCCTGCCAAGCACTGCCTCTGTGGTCTCATGCAGCTGGAGTCCCAGCATGCCCTGCATCCTCCAGAAGGGACCTTCTGCTCCTTTCCAGTGACTCCCCACCTCCCAAGGGTAGACCATGCCCCGCATCCCCCGTGTTAGGAACTCCAGAGGCAGGAGAATGGACAAAATGGCTTCTGCAGTCCTTCTTAGTTGCTTTAGGCAGATGTCACATTTTGCCTCCCTCTCCTCTATGCTTCTATCTTTGCAGCCTGAAAATGGGGAACTTGACTAAATCAGTAATTCTCAGACCCTACTCCCATACGACATGATTCCCCTTCTCATGGATTAATGCATTACCTTGTCCCCGATGATGCATTTTCATGGTGCTTTCTAGACACGGTGCCCTTATGATGGTTTTCATGGTAGGGATCCAGGCACAGTGGCAAGGTAGTTAGGAGACTATCAGGAAGGGGGGTGGGAACGGGGGGGGGGGTATAGTTGGGTGTCCCCTTGTCTGCTGGTGCAGCAAAAGAGCTCAAAGTCAGAGCCTGGGAAATTCGGGCCAAGAAGGGTCAATGACAACGAAAGGAAAGATAATCACTCTCTACTGGGGAAAAAAGCAAAAGAGGGCAGCCCTGCTTATCTTGCATTCTGGCAGAACTGCAGACCACCAGCTCAGATACTTCAAAAGACCCCTGGCTCAGCTCCCCAGCCCCTCCCCTGAGGTTCCTGCAGCGAGAACATCATAATACATCTCCTCATTTTCTTCTGCACTTTTGAAGTCAAAGTGTGATCTGGTTAATTAGATGTTAGTGGGGGCCTGGGGACACTGGAATCCAAACTCAATAAATTTCATTTCTGAAAGACAAAGAGGTCAAGAGCATATTAAATTTGAGCACCCACTGAGCTCTGCCGGGGCATTTATTTAGCCGGGCTCCTTACAGTTTAGGCAGAGAGAGAGCACCGGGCGGCTTTTGGAGGCTGGCTGGGTGCGGGGGCAGGCCTGGAAGTGTGCCCGTCTTACATTGTGGAAAAGAGGGGGGCAAGTCATTCAAATGTTTTCAATATAAATAGCTCGGTCCCACAGTCAGAATTTGAAATTTCTGCCAATATCCGACTCCCTTCAAGAGTCTAGCCGGGTAAACAGCCTGGCCCTTCCTTTCACTTCCTGCTGAAATTAAACCCACCAGCTCCGCTGTCTCTCCGGGGGAGGCCAGCACCGAGCAGAGCCCACTCGGAGCCACTTCGAGCCCAGTGGGCCGGACACCCCCTCTTCCCACGCTCCGCTATTTCTCAAATTATCTCAGAGCCATAGCCACAGAACGGGAAGTTCTGCCGCTTAAACTCCATCCCCCCATTTCCTTAACCCCCACAACAAGGAAACAAAAACACACAACTCCCCAGCTCTGTGGCTGCAAGCCTCCATGGCTCTGGGAAAACCAATTCATGCCAGATGTCCACAGGGCAAGAGACCTTGGTCTCAGCAGGAAAGTGTGGTGTGGCGCAGGCCCAGGGGCGAGACAGCGAGGTCACTCCTGGCCCCTCCACTTGTCAACTTCTAAGCTCAGGGTGTTTCTCTAGGACTCTCCCACCTCCCTTCATGAGTGAGCACTGCCTGCTATCTTTGCCAGGATTCTGATCCGCATTCTGCCAACCTCATAAAATGCAATGGGCGACTTTCTCCGCACTTTCTAACTCAGCTACAAGTTTATAATAAAATGTGTGGAGTCTGAGGCTAAATCTTAAGGGTGCATTTTGAAATATCCCTGTTGCTTCGCTTTGTTTTGTTTGTTTTCTTCTTTCCTTTAGTGTGTTTTGATTGGGGAGCGAAGGTGTTAGTCACGCATGAGGTGTCTACATTTAGAAAATTACTGATTCGGCAGTTTAATTACATTTGGAGGCCACTGAATAGGACTGTTTCCCTTTATTTAGACAGCCTGAATCTTCTTAGTCATGATTTAGGAATGTGATAATCCAAGTGTAGCTCTATCTTGAAAACTTACCAAACCACCAGAGCAGTCTCTCCAAGCAAACAAAATGTCACGGTGAGACACTCGAGTTTGGACATCCCTAAAACCCGCTACTTAAGACTTCTCGTCTGGCAAAATCCACCAGTGCCTGCTGCAGCGCTGGGTGGGTGGTAACCGTCTCTGACTGTGGCTCTCCTCTCTATTTCTGTAGCACAGAGTCACGCAGCCACAATTATTCCTTACTTCTGCACCCCGGGCTTTCTGCTGTTTTGAGAGAGGCCCTTTTTGGTTTTAAACTTTAGCAAGAGGCAGTCTGTCGTAGTTGGAAGAGTTCTGCTGAACCTCAAGGTCTGGACCCAAGGTCTGCATTTATCACCATCTTTAAAAATCAGAGACCCTTGGGGCGCCTGGGTGGCTCAGTGGATGAAGCGTCCAACTTCAGCACAGGTCATGATCTCACGGTTCATGGGTATGAGATGAGCCCCGCATCAGGCTCTGTGCTGACAGCTGGGAGCCTGGAGCCTGCTTCAGATTCTCTGTCTCCCTCTCTCCCTCTGCCCCTCCCCCACTCATGCACGCGCTCGCTCTCTATCTCTCTCTCTCTCTCTCTCTCTCTCTCTCCTCCTCAAAAATAAATAAGAACATTATTTAAGAATTTTTTTTTAAATCAGAGATCCAGGGTAGGAAATCCCCAAGAGCTCTTTCCAGCTGAACCACCTAATATTCTTAACCAAGAAATCTGAAGAAACCATTCAGTGATGAACTTGGTGGCCTCCATCTGCCTACTTTTTGCTTCCTGAAAATAGTTTGCCAGAAATTTCAGAGCTGTGTCTGAGAGGGAGGAATATTATGAAGAAGGTTTTCGGTCAAAGAAAGTATTCCCTCCCCTGGGGGAAGTGCCAGTGATCTGGAGAAGCAGGGGCCCAGAACCTTGGGAGGCAAGAGAGCCTCAAAGAACTGTCTTCTCAATGCAGTCGAACCCTTCTCAATGCAAGCCCAGTGGGAAGTGACTCACAGCCCAGACTGAGCCTCTCCTGACACTGGGTAGGCTCCTCCCACCAAGACAGAGACTTCTCTCAGGGTAAGGCTGGGAATTCTGTAGGGTGGTACACCCCACCCAGAAAGGGAGATTCTGATCTGTCCACAGCCTGTCCCGGGAAGTTTGAATAAATTTAACTTCCTATATTAGAATTGGGAGGAGTCAGTTTCAATGTAATTAATACCCTATCCCGAAGCAGAATTCCCAGGTAGAAAGTCTGCTGTGGGCCTGTGTTCCACAGTCATGTTCAGCTACTAGCAGTAAGTGTCAGAGTCCCAAACCTCTTCTCATAAGAGCCTTGGGCGCCCACCATCGGCTGTCACCTCGCCCCTCACCTCTCCAGTTTCCTCATCTATCAAGCCCTGACCCTCTGGATTTTTTGCCTATGTCTGTGGGTTACAGGCGGTTGTGTGTGATGGCTAGGGTCTAGAAACCTGACCTCTAAATCCTCTACAGTTGGGACACCTGGGTGACTCAGTCAGTTGAGTGTCTGACTCTTGATTTCAGCTCAGGTCATGATGCCAGGGTTGTGGGGTCGAGCCCTGTGTCGGGCTCCACACTGAGCATGGAGCCTGCTTAAGATTGTCTCTCCCTCCCCACCTCGGCCCCTCTCCCCTGCTCATACTCTCGCACTTTCTCTCTCTAAAATAAATAAACAAAAATTTAAAAATAAATCATAAATCCTCTAGAGTCACAGTCCCCACCCACTTCACTGAGGTCCCCTGAGGGAGATGTGTGCTCAGTGGTCAGAGATCACAAAGATGATGTATGCTTCCTACAGACTCCTGATGAACCAGGCTGAGCCACGAGGATAGCAATTCTACTATGTGAATTGTGAGAGGCAGCAAGGTAGTCACTTTTCCCTTTCCCCTTCCCTGCTCACATATCAGCCCCCTACGTCTCCGTGGCTGGGAAAAGGGAGATCGAGGAGAGCAGGAGAAAGAAGGCATTTTCTGGGGCGCCTGGGTGGCTCAGTCAGTTAAGCGTCCGACTTCGGCTCAGGTCATGATCTCACGGTCCATGAGTTCGAGTCCCACGTCGGGCTCTGTGCTGACAGCTCAGAGCCTGGAGCCTGCTTCGGATTCTGTGTCTCCCTCTCTCTCTGACCCTCCCCCGTTCATGCTCTGTCTCTCTCTGTCTCAAAAATACATAAACATTAAAAAAAAAAAAGAAGGCATTTTCCTGTAGTGTGCCCCAAACCAACAAGTTCTACCTGCAAACCTTATCCCATTCAGTGAACCTATGCAGTGTGCTTTTGGCTAGATAATGTGTTGAGATGTATTTCTCTTTTGAAAAAAAAATATTTTCTTAAATTGTGCTTCAAAAAGTTTAAAAATTAGAGTTCTTCTGCCAGCCATAACTAAGTAAATGGACAAAACATATGAAACAACTGTTTCTCCATTATTAGATAAGAGGCAATGCAGGTCTGTGATCCATGAGAGAGGGAAACACGAGCTTCACAATGCCCTGGCTTTCTGTTTGAACTTTCTGTCCAGACCACGCAAGGTGATGGAGCCCTTATAGACCAGAGTGGTTTCTGCAAGCTGAGAAGGCAAAGATCAGAGTTCTGTTGAGGCAGCTGGAATCTGTGGGTGAAATCCTGGACAGAAAGGAGCAGAACCAAAAATGAAGCTTCAGAAATATGTATAAAGGTCCCCTTAAGTCTTTGGTCAAATGTTAACCTACGTGTGCACAGGGTAAGACACCAAGAGGCTTGGCCAAAAACAACTACTGAGTAGTTGTGAGCTGAATGCTGATCCCACAGTACTGGGAGACACAGTGGTTCCAGCCACCAAGAGTTGAGATAAATCCCTGAACACCCTCGCCATCCAGCAGAGACTGCAGAGAGAACACACCTCACGCTCTAACTCAGTGTACTACTTTAAAACCACCTCAAAAAAGTCTTTTTTTTAAACCTAAGATGATTAAGTTATTTTTTTTTTAATTTTTTTTTTCAACGTTTATTTATTTTTTGGGACAGAGAGAGACAGAGCATGAACAGGGGAGGGAGCAGAGAGAGAGGGAGGCACAGAATCAGAAACAGGCTCCAGGCTCTGAGCCATCAGCCCAGAGCCTGACGCGGGGCTCGAACTCATGGACCGCGAGATTGTGACCTGGCTGAAGTCGGACGCTTAACCGACTGCGCCACCCAGGCGCCCCAGTTATTTTTAAACATAAATTAATTGACTACCAGAAAACAAATCTACATTCCTTAAAGGAAAATAACAAGATCCAAAAGCTCAACAGTGTGCTATCCGTAATCTGCAGCCTATGATCAAAAATCACTAGCCATGTGATGTAACATGTGACCCATAATCAAGAGAAAAAGAAGTCAAAAGAAACAGACCAATGGGAGTAGGGAGATGGGCAAAATGGACGAAGGGGAGAAGGAGGTACAGGCTTCCAGTTACAGAATGAGTAAGTCACAGGGATAAAAGGTGCAGCACAGGGAATATAATTAATGGTATTGTAATGGCATTGTATGGTGACAGGTGGCAGCTACACTTGTGGTACACACAGCATGACACAGAGCTATCGAATCACTATGTTGTACACCTGAAACTCATGTAACATTGTATGTAAACTGTACTTCAATTTTAAAAACAGAAAACAGACCAAGAAATAATAGATATGTTGAAATTAGCACACAAGGGTTTTAAAATAACTATCATAAATACTTGCAAAGATTTAAAGGAAAATATAATGAGGCAACAGAAATGCAGAATTTTAGTAGAGATATGGAGACTATAAAAAAGAACCAAAGAGAAATTTAAGAACCCCAAAATAAAATATCTGAATTGAAAAATTCAGTAGATTGGTATAAAAACAGATCAAACACTATAGCAGAAAAGATCAGTGCAAAAGACAGAGTAACAGAAAACTATCCAAACGAAACACAGAGACCTAAAAACAAAACAAAACAAAACAAAACACAACAAAATGGCAGACACAAATACAATCAACTAATCTTCAACAAAGGAACAAAGGCAATTCAATGGAGAAGAAGTACTCTTCTCAACAAATGTAGTTAAAACAACTGGACATCTACATGCAAAGATTTAATCTAGACACACATGTTACATCTTCCACAAAAATAAACTCAAAACCATAAAAGTCCTAGACCAACGACCGGAGGAGAGAATGTTGGCAACCTTAGGTTTGGCAATGACTTTTTAAATATAATACCAAAAGCATGATCTGTGAAAGAAAAAATTGCTAAGTTGGGTTTCATTATATTAAAAACTTCTGCTCTGTGAAAGATAATGTTAAGAGTATGAAAATACAAAACACAAACTAGGAGAAAATCACTGCAAAACACATATCTAATAAAGAATCTGTTTCTAAAATATACAAAAAACTCTTACAACTCAACAATAAGGAAACAACCCAACGTATAAATGGGTAAAAGATCTGAACAGACACTTCACCCACAAAGAGATACAGATGATGGATAAACATATGGAAAGATGCTCAACATCAGGCCATTGAAGAATTACAAATTAAAACAACGAGATACCACATCATACCTATTAGAATGGCTAAAATATAAAACACTGATAATGCCAAGGTTCTAGATCAAAAGGAACACCTATTCATTGCTGGTAGGAATGCAAAATGGTACAACCACTCTGGAAGACAGTTCGGCAGTTTCTTACAAAACTAAACATGCTTTTACCATAGGATCTACCAACCAGACTCACTGGTGTTTACCCAAAAGAGTTCAAAACTTACGTTCACAAAAAGGCTACACTTTAATGTCTACAGCAGCTTTATTCATAATTGTCGAAACCTGAAGGCAACAAAAATGTCCTTCAATAGGTGAATGGATAAATAAATCATTGTACATCCACACAATGGAATATTATTAGTGCTGAAAAGAGACAAACTATCAAGCCACATGGAAGAAACATAAATACATATTGCCAAGTGAAAGAAGCCAATCTGAAAAAGTTACATACTGTATGATTCCAACTTCAAAACATTCTCAAAGGGCAAAACCATAGAGACAGTAAAAAGATCAGTGTTTGCCATAGTTTGTGGGGAGAGAGGGAGAGATGAATAGGTGGAACACAGGAATTTCTAGGATGGTGAACTATTCCATATGACACTATAATGGTGGACACATTATTATACATTTGTCAAAATCCATAGAATGTACAACCCAGAGTATTTCCTAATGTAAACTATGGACTTAGGATGACATTGGCACATCAACGTAGAGTCATCAGTTGTAACAAATGTACCATTCTAATGCAAGATGTTAAAAAAAGCAGAAACAGGCAAATGTGGTGGGCTATATGACAGCTCTCTGTACTTTCCATTCAATATTTCTTTAAACCTAAAACTGCTCCAGGGGCACCTGGGTGGCTTATTTGGTTAAATGTCTGACTTTAGCTCAGGTCATGATCTCGCAGTTCATGAGTTCGAGCCCTGCTTCGGGCCCTCTGCTGTCAGAGCAGAGCCCACTTCAGATCCTCTGTCTTCTTCTCTCTCTGCCCCTCCCCTGCATGCTTGCATACTCACTCTCTCCCTCTCTCTCTCTCAAAAATAAAATAATCTTTTAAAAACAAATAAACAAATCCAAAACTGCTCCCCAAAAAAGTCTATTAATTTTTTAAATGGACAAAGCTTCAGTGTCCTATGGGGTAAAAAACTAGAGGGCCAAAATAAGAGAGAGAGTTGGATAGAAGGAAGGAAGGAAGGAAGGAAGGAAGGAAGGAAGGAAGGAAGGAAGGAAGGAAGGAAGGAAGATGGATGGAGGAAGGAAGAGGGAGGAAGGAAGGAAGGAAAGAAAAGAAAAGAAAGAGGAAGGAAGGAAGGAAGAGGGAGGGAGGGAGGGAGGGAGGGAGGGAGGGAGGGAGGGAGGGAAAGAAACTAACAAAACATTAACGCCAAAGATTGTCCAAAATTGATGAAAAATACCAACCCACAGATACAAGATGTTCAACAAAATCTAAGCAGGATAAACTTAAAGAAAACCATACCTAAACACATCATAATCAAATAGGTGAAAACCAAAGATAAAGAGAAAATCTTCAAAGGAGTCAGGTGTGGGGGAGGGTCACATGATGGTGAAGGAAACAGGACCAATCATTGACTCCTAATCAGCAACAATGCAAACCAGAAAATAACGGAACATTTTTAAAGTGGAAAAAAAAATTGTAAAGCCCTGCCAATTGCAAATTCTAAATCCAGTAAAAACATCTTTCACAATGAAAGTAAAATAAGCATTTTAAAATAAAAACTAAGAAATTTTGTCACTAGCAGACTGAACTCCAAAAAGATTTTTTTTTTTCTTTAGGAAGTTATTCAGACTGAAGGAAAATGATACCAGATGAAAACTCACATCTGCACCGCAGGAAGAAAGTATGCACTGCAAACAGTAAATATGTGGTTAAATAGAAAAGACTTTTTTCTCACTTCTTAATTTCTTTAAAATTCAATTGACTATTTATAAAACTAACAACAGTGTATTTCAGGAAACATAACTTATATAAAAGTAAAATGTACGTGCATAAAGAACAGGAGGGGCATATGACTATACCAAAGCAAGGTTATTAAATCATTCAGTAATTGTTCCATATGACATTAACAAATAAGTCTAGGTAAAAATCCAATCCAATACACAAAATGTAACATCAAAAACAAATGCCCAATTAATTCAAAAGAAGCAAGAAAGGAGGGAAAAAAAACAGGAAGACAAAGAAAAAATAAATGGAAAGATGGTAGGGTTAAATATAGTCATACAAATAATTATGTTAAATGTAAAGGCAGAGTTTTTCAGATTAAATTTTTGATTGATTGATTGATTGATTGATTGATTTTAGAGAGAGCATGAACAGGGGAGGGAGCAGTGGAAGAGAGAAAGGAATCTTAAGCAGGCTCTACTCTCAGCACAGAACCCGACATGGGACTCGATCCCACGCCCCTGGGATCATGACCCGAGCCGAAATCAAGAGTTGGAATGTTTGACTGAGCCACCCAGGCGCCCCCAGAATAAATTTTTAAAAGTAAACTCCAAACATATGCTGCTTACAAGGGATTCACTTTAAATATAAAGTGACAAAAAAGATGAGGAAAACGTATGCCATGCAACAACATAAAACTCCCAGTATCAGCAACAAAAGACAGGCCATCCCTAACTATACTCCAGACGTTGAAAGGAAAAGGAGAGAATATTCTAAATGATTTTACGCCACAAAATTTGGTAATCTGATGAAACTGACAAATTTCTTGTAAAACACAAATTACCAAAATGGATACAAGAAGAAACAGGAAATATAAACAGCCCTATATCTATTTAAAAATTTAATTTAGTATAGAAAACCTTCCCACCAAGAAAACGTCAGGTCCCGAATGCTTTACTATTCAATTTTATAAAACATTTAGGAAAAAATAATGCCAATTCTACATAAACTCTTCCAGAAGATAGGAGTAAAAAAACACTTCCAAACTCCTTCTTTGAGACCAACATGACTGAAACAAAACCATACGAAAGGGGAATTATAAGAAAAGAAAACCACAGACCAACATGAATATAGATATAAATGAATATAGATATAATAGATGAATACAGATATAAATGAATATAGATATAAAATCCTTAATAAAATGTTAACAAATTACATAAGTATATAATATATATTTATAATAATTATATAAATATATATATAATATATCATGACAAAGTAGAGTTTATTTCAGGATTCCAAGATTAGTATAACATTCAAATACTCACCAATGTAATTTAACATATTAATAGATTAACAAGAAAATGTATATGAGCATCTCAATAGATGCAAAAAAAGTACTTGACAAAATTAAGCAAAAAAAAAGAAGAAATGAACCTTCGTCAACCTGATAAAGGTTATCAATAGAAAATTTACAGCTGATGTCATCAATAGAAACTTACAGATGATGAAATGAATACTAAATTCTTTCTCCCTAAGACAGAGAACAAGGCAGGGATTCCTACTCTCAATACTTCAGCATTTTACTAGATGTATTAGCCAGTGCATCAGAGCAAGGAAAAGAAATAAAAGGTAGACAGATTGGAAAGGAAGAAGTAAAATGGTCTTTAATTGCAGGTAACATACTCCTTTATGTAGAAAATCCTAAAAAAGCTACAAAAAAAAAAAAAAAAAGCAGTAGAGCTACAAAGTAAGTTTAGTACAGCTGCAGGACACAGGCTCAACTTACAATAATTAATTGTGTTTCCATACTCTAGCAACAAACAATTGGAAATTGTAATTTTAACCATGTTTATGATAGCATGAAATATTTATGAAATATATTTTCATGAAAACATGAAATATTTAGGGATAAATTTAACAAAATATATGCAAGAATTGCAAACAAAACTTCAAAAATATAAGGCTACCACCTAAATAAAGGGAGAGATACACCATGCACATGGATTGCAAACTCACTGTTGTAAAGATGGCAATTTTACCTAGAGCTGCACTGTCCAATACAGTAGGCACAAGGGGATTGGGCACTTGAAATATGGATACTTTGATTTGAGATGTGCTATAAGTGTAAAATGCATACCATATTTCAAAGCCAATATAAACAATAATGCAAAATACCTCATAAAACATTTTTAATATCTACATTGTACACTGAAATGACAATAATCTGGATATATTGGTTAGATAAAATTAGCATTAAAATAAATTTCAACTTGTATTTTTTTTTACTTCTTTTAAAGTGATTACAGGAAATTTTAAAATTATATATGTGGCTCACATTATGTTTCTAGTGAAGAGCACTGATCCATGGTTTTAGGGCATACAACAGGCTTTTTGTAGAAATTACAAGGTTAATTCTAAACTTTATGTAGACACTCAAAAGACCCAGAGCAGAACAACTTTGAAAAAGAAGAAAAAAACTGAAGGACTTACACTACCTGATTTTAAAACTTACAAGGCTACAGTAATCAAGAAAGTGTGATATTGATGTAAAATTAAACCCATAGCTGGAATCATGCAATCTGGCTTTAAATAAGGACATGAAAAAGTGCTAGACATGATGAATCACGATGAAACAGTAAGTTAACCCCAAATAATCAAATTAATGTTGAAAAAGAAAACCAAAGCTGGAGGCATCACAAGTCTGGACTTCAAGCTGTATTACAAAGCTGTAATCATCATGACAGTATGGAACTGGCACAATAACAGACACACAGATCAATGGAACAGAATAGAGAGCCCAGAAATGGACCCAAAAATGTATGGCCAACTAATCAACAAAGAAGAAAGAATATCCAAAGGCAAAAAGTCTCTTCACCAAAAGGTATTGGGAAAACTGGACAGCGACATGCAGGAGAATGAACCTGGACCACTTTCTTACACCATACACAAAAACAAACACAAAATGGATGAAAGACCTAAATGTAAGACAGGAAACCATCAAAATCCTAGAGGAGAAAACAGGCAACAACCTCTTTGACCTTGGCTGCAGCAACTTCTTACTAGATTTGTCTCCAGAGACAAGGGAAGCAAAAGCAAAAATGAACTATTGGGATCTCATCAAGACACAAAGCTTCTGCACAATGAAGGAAACAATGAACAAAACTAAAAGACAACCAATGGAATGGGAGAAGATATTTGCAAATGACATATCAGATAAAGGGTTAATATCCAAAATCTATAAAGAACTTATCAAACTCAACACCCAAAAACAAATAATCCAGTGAAGAAATGGGCAAAAGACATGAACAGAAACTTTTCCAAAGAAGACATCAGATGGCTAACAGACACATGAAAAAGATGTTCAACATCACTCACCATCAGGGAAATACAAATCAAAACCACAGTGAGATACCACATCATGCCTGTCAGAATGGCTAAAATGGACAACTCAGGAAACAACATATGTTGGCTAGGATGCAGAGAAAGGGAAACCCTTTTGCACTGCTGGTGTGGATGCAAACTGGTGCAGCCACTCTGCAGAATAGTATGACGGTTCCTCAGAAAATTAAAAATACAACTACCCTACAACCCAGCAATTGTACTACTAGGTATTTATCCAAGGGATACAAAAGTGCTGATTCAAAGGGGCACAAGCACATCGATGTTTATAGCAGCACTATCAACAATAGCCAAATTACGGAAAGAGCCCAAATGTCCGTCGACTGACGAACAGGTAAAGAAGACATGGTGTATATATACAATGGAAAATTACTCAGCGATCAAAAAGATGAAATCTTGCCGTTTATAACAACGTGGATGGAACTAGAGTGTATTATGCGAAGCGAAATAAGTTAGGCAGAGAAAGACAAATATCATATGATTTCACTCATATGTGAAATTGAAGAAACACAACAGATGAACATAGGGGGAGGGAAGGAAAAATAAAATAAAAACAGAGAGAAAGGCAAACCACAAGAGACAGAGAGAACAAATACAGAGAGAACAAACTGAGAGTTGCTGAGGGGGAGGTGGGGAGGATGGCTAAATGGGCAATGGGTATTAAGGAAGGCACTTGCTAGAATGAACACTGAGTGTTATATGTAAGTGATGAATCACTAAATTCTACTCTTGAAACCATTATCACACTCTATGTTAAGTGATTTGGATTTAAATTTTTAAAAAAGGATGTGGGGATGGGGCGACTGGGTGACTCAGTTGGTTAAGCATCCAACTTTGGCTCACATCATGATCTCACGGTTCAAGTACAACGCTGAGCGCTGTGCTGACAGCTCAGAGACTGAGCCTGCTTCCGATTCTGTGTCTCCCTTTCTCTCTACCCCTCCCCCAGCCATGCTCTGTCTCTCTTTCTCTCAAAATTAAACATAAAAAAAATTTTTTAAAGAACGTGGGGATAAAGAATATGTATATTTTGTATATATGTATGAATAAAATACCTCTGGAAATATTTTTAAATACCAAAAAATAAACTGCCTGAAAATTTCAAATAAATAAATAGATAAGTTAAAGCTATAATAAAATACTATTATATACCCAATAGACTGGCTAATATGAAGCTAATCGTGTCAAAGTGCCAGGCAAGGATGTGGCACAATCTAGAGTTTAGAAACTAAACTGGTTGTACAATGTTACAACCAGTTTGGGAAACTTAGAGAACTAAGCGTATGTCTACTCTTCAACCCAGCAATTCTGCTTCTACTTCTAGGTATTTATCCAAAAGAAGTAGAAGTACATGTACAAAAAAAAAGAAAAAAACTTGTATAAGAATCTTCATAAAAACTTGCTCATAAGAGCCAAAAACTGGTAACAACCCAAATGTCCGTCAACAGGATAATGGATAAACAGATTTTGGAATATTCATACAACAGAATGTACTCAGCATTAAAAAAGAATGGCCTACTGATGCATGTTGCAAAGTGGATGAATCTCAGAAACATTGTGTTGAGCAAAAGAAACCACACACAAAAAAGTACGCACTGTATCATACCATTTACATGAAGTTCTAAAACAGGAAAAGCTAACCTATAGTGAAAGAAATCAGAATAGTGGTTGCTTCTGGTAGAAGGAGTGACAGGGACTGCCTGAGAGGGGTGCAAAGCAGCTTTCTGGGGTGTTGGAAGTGTCCTACGTCTTGATAGGGATGTGGGTTACGTGGATGTAAGCATTTGTCAAAACCAATGGAACTATCCAGTTAAGATGATATTGCACACGCCCATACTGAACTGAGCACTCAGTGAACTACACTTCAATTGCTTTAAGTTTCTTTAAAAGCTTCAAAAGTACTACATGTGCGAACAACACAGAGAATTAATAGCGCGCTCCAACTTCATTCTTCCCCCTGCATTACCCTCACCTCCCGTGTAATAAACATTAACAGCCTGGAGTGAGTTCTTCCACACTCTTCTTCTTGCTTCTAAGACTCACAGAGTCAAATCCACATTAGGTAGGAAAGGGTGCCGGCGCTCGTTTGGGTTGTTTGTTTGTTTGTGTAATGAGTGTTCCCTATGCATGGGTTTCTGCTACCTGCTCCTGTCACTCACCATACTGCAGGCCAGAGCTACACAACATTCTATTGTATGGGCAAACCACAATTTCTCTATCTTTTCACTTATCTCTGCTCCCTCCATCCCAGGGATGGGCTGTCAGCCTCACCCCACTTTTGGTCATAATAAGCAACGTTGCAAAAACTTCCCCAATCATATACCTAATCTCCCTGGTGCTTTTGTTTCTATAGAAGAATTTCCTAAAGTGGGACTGGTGAATGAAAAAGACAAGTGGGTTATTTGCTTTAATAGATATTGCAGATTACATTGTGCAAAGGGTTGTAGAAACCTCATTCAGCGTTCAGTCTGATATATTTTAAGTTTCTGCAGACTGGCTCCAGAAATGGAAATAAATTATGTACATAGCACAATAATCATTGTAGGCAACTCATCTATGCTTTGAAGGGGAAAAATTCAGCAACATATATAAGTCCACAAATAACCGAGTTATTCTATCAAAATACATTCTGGGACAGGGTGCCTGGGTGGCTCAGTCGGTGAGTGTCTGACTTTGACTCAGGTCATGATCTCATGGTTCGTGGCTTCAAGCTTCACATCAGGCTCTGTGCTGAGAGTCAGCTCAGAGCCTGAGGCCTGCTTCAGATTCTGTGTCTCCCTCTCTCTCTGCCCTTCCCCCCGCCCCCACCTTCTGTCTCTCACTCTCAAAAAATGAATAAACATTAAAAAAAATATTTTGTTACTACATCATGAGAGGTAGGATAGCATGATGGTTGAGAACTGAGTCAACCTTAGCTAAGGAACTGTCCAAACCTGTCATACATCATTTCCATGACCTTGAATAAGTTGCTTGACCTGTTCGTACCTGAGTTTCCTCATAAACAGAAATGTAAATAATAATAGTGCCTATATCATGGAAGATGAAGTAAAGATAATATGAAGAACCCCGTACACAGAGAGTGGAAAATGTCTAATACATGGAATGAGCTTTAGAAGTGTTAGTTATTGGGGTGCCTGGATGACTTAGTCAGTTAAGCATCCGACTTCAGCTCAGGTCATAATCTCATGGTTCGTGAGTTTGAGTCGGGCTCTGCGCTGACAGCTCAGAGCCTGGAGCCTGCTTCAGATCCTGTCTCTCTCTCTCTCTCTCTCTCTCTCTCTCTCTCTCTCTCTCTCTTTCTCTCTCTCTTCCCCGTTCACACTCTATCTCTCAAAAAGAAGTAAACATTAAAAAACTTTTTTAAGAAAGTGTTAGAAATTATTGGGCAATTTGCTTAACTTCTCTGGATGTCTGTTTTCTCTTGCCTGTAAAATGGGGACAAATAGCACTATCCATCTCAAGGGCACATTAGAACAACGTATATGGCAGGTTAAGCTTTCAACACAATTACTGACTATTAAAATACAATACAAACATGAAGGAGCCAGGTTTAGGCAGAAGTATAAATGATGTGGTTGGCACGCAAACCTTCCAAAATTCAGAAGAAAGCTAAGTTCCTGCCAGGCCTGTTGATGATACTGAATTCTTGGAAGGCCATGCAAATCTTCCAGAATGCAGAAAGAAATGGATAGGCACCCTTGGAAGACCTGTAACTGTGGCCTTCATGAGGCACATGTGCCCAGGTGAACAACGTGGCACCTGAAGCTAGCAGATGGATCAGTGTGCAGGTGACCTGGAGCGTCAGGAGAAAGCGCATCATTCACATTACCTACACTGACTGAGCACTCGCTGTGCCACAGGACCCAGACTCTGGACTAAAAGCGGGGACCGGGGCGGGGGGGATGCAGAGTCCCTTCCCTACGTGATGAAGCCAAGAGCCCCCCATTGGGCCACATCCACTACGGGCTGCCATTCAGTAGAGGTGCCTGTATTGTCAATTTGGGGGGTTTCAACTCTATTTATTAACTCAATTGTAGATTTTATCTATTCAAAAAAAAAAAAAAAAGCCCTAAGTCAAGTCAGTGTTTGTATTTGGGAAGAGCAACCATATACAAGCCCATTTTATCTCCTTCCAGGGCCAAACAAACAAATAAACTTGGCTTTGATTTACTAAAGGCTCCTAATGATGCTTTTTGCTGAAAATTAAATGTCCCTTAGCTTGGGGACAGAAATATCAGGCCAGGCAGCCAATTGGACTGCTGGTTGTTGACATGAGCCTGGTGCCTGATGCCCCTCGATGAGAGGGGTAGACGAGCTATCAGCAATGGGGTGCAGGGAAAGAGCTGTGGCTGCACAGGGCTGGACATTCAGGTTTGTCCAGGTGCCCTGAGGTGACCAGATCCCATGAAGCTCCCCAAACAGATCCCACTCACATTTCCCTGATCCCCACTGCGGAGCGGACTATCCCCACAATTGCAACACTCGTGCCTATTCCCAGAGAGCTTTGGTCCCACTATCAAGGGACCAGGGAAGCCCAGCTTGTGGCCAGCAAGTAAAGTGTGGGATCTCGACAAAGGATGATGGCTGCTCTTGGATGATATTGGACCCAGCCTGGTGATTACACCCAGGTTCATGCTCTTCTAGCATCTAATCCTTTCCCGATGGCAGGGAGGGCCCAGGTCCACTGAAGGAAAAGCATATCTGCACCCTAGGATATGGCTTTCTGCCCATGCCCAGGGCCTACAGGCCACAGGAACAGAGCTACATTTTGATTGTAGAGCTCACAGGAAACAAAATGTGATGTTTTTTCATATTTGATGCCCATAAAATTCAGTCACATTTCAATAAGCTATCTCCATGACATGTGTTTCAAGGCTATCTCCATGACATGTGCATGATGGGGGAAGAGGCCTAGAAAAATACATCAACCATGTAGGTCCTTGATTGTCCTAGGAAGAAAATAGGATAAAATAAAGCCCACCAGGCAACATAAACAAGTTAAAATTAAATTGCATTAAATTAAACAAAACAAAATACGTTCTCAGGTGTTTCACATGACATCAAACCTGGATCATGGCCCAGATTATCTGGCTAAAGGCTCATGAAACACAAGTGAATTGCTTATTAATTAGAACCTGAATGATTAAAAGTCTTTTAAACAATATCCCCATCTCCTCCCTCCACCACCCTCACCAATTTGTCCTCTACACCCGCTTCAGAGAGACCTTTTAAAAATATAGTCACTCACCTGCTCGAACGACTTCTCTAGTTTATCAGGACTACAGGGTAAAATCCAAATGTCTGAGGCACACAATTCAAGACACTACCAGTCCAATCTCTCTCCCAGGAATCCCTGCCTTACACCCTCTGCCCTAGCTGCCCCAAAGATACCTCTGTGTCTCTGAAAAGCAAGTTCACCCACCTGGTTCCACTTTCTCCATCTTGTCTACCTATCACTTAATCCCAATGTCATCCCATCCCTTGATTCTTCTACTGTGCCTTTCAGAGTTTGTTCCTGTATTTCTCACGTTACAATTCCTTGTCCTCCTGTGCTTCCTGTTTTTCTTTATTCCATCTCCCCGAAAAGAGCCTGGAGTAAGTGCTAGTAAACACTGGTGGGTGGGTAGATGAGATGGATAGTTGAATGAATAGCAAACAGAGAAGGTCTAGCTAATGATAGAAAAAGACAGAGATAGATAAATAGACGGATGGATGGATGGATAAGGAGGTAGGTAGGCAGACAGACAGACAAGACAGACAGACAGAACAGAATAAATAGATAAGACAGATTTCCTAGGCCTTTGCTACTCCTCCTCTGATCTCCAAATGATTCATATATTCTTTATCTAGAAAGGAAAAAAAATGTTATTTTTGTCTCAGGTAAAAATTGGTAGGATTTTTTTTGGCAAAAGAAATGGGGCACAGATAGCTGACCTAATTTCTTTTCTCTGAGTGAAACCTACTTTGGGCAAATTTCAGTTTGCAGGGAAGCTCCAGAAGACAGAAGGACCTCAGAAGAAGCCAGGCCTAGGCCTGGAGAAACACAAAAGGATTTTATGATGGAAGCCAGCATTGCCTTCGAAAAGTCTCTCACACTCCCACATAATGCATCTCAGGGACAAATCCATCAAGAGTCTTTGAGTATTTCTGGAGATTTGAGTCGAGCCACACTCACTGTCCCCAGCTCTGGCCAAGCTCTGCGTTGAAGTCTGGGCTGCAAACTGAGTCAGTCTCCTACATCTGTGTGCCATTCTTCACCCGCTACTTCTCAATCATACCCCAGAAGTGGACATTTCAGTGGCCAAAGGCTATGCAGATGTCCTCATTGACAGGTTTCCATTCCCACAGGAGGCCAATAAAGTTACTGCTATTGATAACAGGCTGAGCCAGGGACCCTGTTTCATGTGCTATCATGTGAGCACAAGAGCATCATAAGGAAGATATTAGGTGTTAGTATCTCCCCATTTTACTGATGATGACACCAAAGCATGAGAGGTTAAGTAGTTTAGTCAAGGTCCACAACTAGTTAGCAGTGAGGCCGGGATGCCAACCTATACAGGCCCAGCCTACGGTCTGCTCTTAAGCACTACACTGAGTAATCGAGGTAGTAAGAATGCATTTTCTCTCATGGGACTAAACTCATTTACTTTTATTTCCTACCTTTTAGAAATTCAACTCACAGATTTGTTTATTTTTCCTGATGTGTCCCTAATGCCAAGCCTCCACTGCTCGAGGCAATCCAAGAAGAGAAGTGGGCATCTAAAGGCCTCCGCAGGGTTCCCAACACACCACACCCCATCCCCAACCTTAACCTGCCTTCGAGGAGAAGAAGTATCAATGCCCATCATGTTTAAGAAAGTTGTGGTCAAAAATTAAGTATAGAAGTGCCTGGGTGGCTCAGTCGGTTAAACGTCCAGCCTCGGCTCAGGTCATGATCTCATGGCTTGTGGGTTCAAGTCCCACTCTGGGCTCTGTGCTGACAGTTCAGAGCCTGGAGCCTGCCTTAGATTCTGTGTCTCCCTCTCTCTCTGCCCCTCCCCTGCTTATTCATTCTCTCTCTCTCTCTCTCTCTCTCTCTCTCTCTCTCTCTCTCAAAAATAAACATTTAAAAAATTTTTAAGATAATTAAATATAGAGTTATCCTATAACACAGCAATTGCACTGCAATGCATCTTCCTAAGAGAGATGAAAACACCTGCCCACAAAAAAAAATTTTACATGAATGTTTATAGCAGCATTACTCACAATGGCCAAAATATGGAAATAACCCAAATGTCCATCAATTTATGGATTAACAAAATGTGGTATATCCATACGATGGAGTACTAGCTCTATAAAGGAATATAGACTAAAACATGCTTCAAAATGGATGAAACTTGACATCATTACACTAAATGGAAGAAGTCAACCAACAAAGGTCACATACTGTATGACTCCTTTTATCCAAAATGTTTAGAATAGGTAGATCCATAGGGACAGAAAGTAGAGCAGTGGTTGCCAGGGACTGAGACACAGAAAAATGAGAAGCAACTGCTAATGAGTACGGAGCTTCTTTTGGGGGTGATGTAAATGGTCTGGAATTACACAGTATTGGCGCTTATACAATTTTGCCAATCAGACACTTTAAAGGGATGAATTTTACGGTATGTGAATTATATCTCAATAAAAAATAAATATTTTTGAACGATTAGCAAGTGCATAAAAAATGTGAACGCCCCTCAATTGTTCAGTGATCCCATGTGTAAGAAACTTGATAGATGCTTTCCTAAATTTGGTGACCTTCCTAAAAATGCACATACTATTACCAATAAAAAGTAGTAAGGCAAAAAATAAACCTGTTCTAAAGCATTAATAATACATTTCGATCAGTCATGCTAGAGGAAGGACTGGATTATCCTCTCTAGGGAAATTATTAGAAATTCCTTGTCATATGAAGAGGCAATGACAGGATGCAGCCAAAGATTATAGGAGAAAAATATTAGAGATTGCCAAAAAATAATAAAATTATCTTATTTTTCTGAGTTTCCATCATGGTTTTTTTGCATTTGGAAGTTGTTTAAATGAGTGATTTGTTACATCTTTTCCTAAATAAAAAACTTTTGTACCTAAAAAAGGAGGCTGGGGGTGAGGAGTCTAGTCTCTCTGGGCTGGGAGTGGCATCACCTCCCTATGCATATGGCCCCTTCTCTCTCTCTTCCTTCCATGCAACCACAGTGGCAAGACCTCCAGCAGAGCCATGGCTGGCTGTCCCTTTTGTCTGCTTTCCCTTCTCCATCAGAGCCCCGGCTCAGGTGCCACCCTAGACCAACAAGCCAGGTGTTGACCACCTGGGACAGCTCTGCCCCAGGAATGGAGCCCTCCTTCTGGTGCTGATGCTCTCAGACCATCCCTTGAGGGCCCGTGGGTGGATTCCTTTCCCTCGACAAGGGGGGCCTGCTAAGCCTGGGTCTGGTCTTAAGGCATATGGATGGACATACTACTCTGATGTCCACTTGGACCATTGAAGAAGAGTCCTTCACAGTGCCTAGCCTGGTGCACCAGAAACCCACTTTAGTTCTTGGGGTTCAACCCATATTAACAACACTTTTTTTCATTGTCCTGGGAATAGATTCCTCTCCTGGACATTGTAGAAGGGAGAAGAGATGGAGAACAGGATTTAGGGACCCCTGGGTCCTCTAGCTGTGGTAAAATCTTAGACTTGGCACAACTTCTCTCTCGGATAAAAGAAGAGTGTGATCCAAGATAGAGGGAAAGGATCAGACTAAATGGGTTCCTAGAAGGATGAGAACTTATCTCGATACTGTGGATGGGTAAGTCTAGAGAAGACAAAAATGTGGTTGTAAAAATGGAAAGTGGAGAAGGGGTGCTTCTAGAAGGCTCTGAATGCCAGTAATTCTCTCCTCACAGGACTAATGAGCTTCATAGTCTAACAGCGCCCCTTAGCAATCTATACACACACACCCAGCCAGAAATGCTAAAACCATGTCAATTTTGCACCTGCCCACCCCTCCTTACATCCGAGAGACTCAGACACAGTAATTGTGAAGAGATAGACGTCTGGGGATAAATGTCATTGGTCCCATTAATTCTCCAGGTCACTCTGCAGATCTCCTCTGTTCTGAAATGGATGGTTGGTGCTGTGTTCATAATAATGACCATCAAACCTTAGCATTTGCTTAACATTTTACAATTTATATGAACTTATTTGATCCCCACAGCTCCACGAAGCAAATAGGACAGTATAATTCTAACATGTGTACAGACAAGAAAACTCAGACCCAGGCAAGTAAAGTGATGGCCTGGCCAAAGATTGCCAAGTTTGTAAGTATTTTAATGTCTAAAAAGTTATCTCAGTCTCTCTAATATGAATAAAAACCTCCCAGGTTTGAGAGATCAGATTGACTAACATGAGGTTTTCTTTGGGTGTCTTTTATACATGGAGGGTGAGAGTTGCCTCCAATTTGCAATTACTCCTTGGGAAAAAGGCCACCTCCTTGCCCTTCAGACAAAAGTACATACATGTCTTGCATAAAATGGATCTTCAGGACCCCTGAGTCAACAGAGCTCTCTCCTTTAAGGGCCATGGATTCTATAAAACCTGTTGATGGTCAGCTCTCTTTCTAGACAATAGAGTAAAATTCAGCCTTCCTCTTCAGCCTCAATCCAGCCTCAATAGATGAAAGAGAGGAGGAATACGTAAAGCACGTCACACAGAGGTGTCCGTCTGAAAGCCGGTGTGCACTTAGCAGCAACCGATCAATACCTTCCAAGCATCCCAGCCGGTGGGCAAGGCAGGCCGTCTGGCTCTGAACTCACGCCCCTTCTCTGGCCCTGCACGAGTAGGAACTGTCCACAGGGCCGTGCCCTCCTCTGATGCTGCCATTCCCGAGCTCACCCAAACCTGGGAGGTCCTGCAGAGGCTCATCCAGGTCAAATCAGAAAAAAAAAAACAAAACAAAACACTCAGATCCTATCAGGAGACCACGGCAGGGAAGAGAGATGAGGCCACAGGAGGTGAGCAGTCCAGCCCCAGAGCAGGAAGTGGAGGCAGGTGAGTAAACTCTGAGGCTCTGAAAGAAGCAGGACAAAGGGGCACTGTCCTCTACATGTGGTCCTCAAAAATATTTCCCAGACAGTCCACCTAGTTGGGGTTAATAAATTCTATTTATGAAATGTATCACAGAAGATTATGGGCTCCCAGTTGCTCACCCATTAGTATCTCCTTCTCTGTCTCTGTCTCTCTCTCCCTCTCTTTCTTTCTTTCTTTTCTGTCTATCTATCTATCATCTACCCCATTCATGCCACATGTGAGCCCTGTATCCACAGGTGTTGAGCATTCAAAGACAACACAAACCCGGAGGTGGACAGCATCTCTGACTAAAGCAAGAGGCAGAGATGCTCAATTATTCTACAAACTCAGCCATCCATCTCTCCCTGCCTTTCTCCATCCATTTGTCCACTCACTTGTCTGCCAATTATCAATAATCCCCACTACATGTCAGGGCAGTTGAATCAGATCAGTACTCTTTCCCAAGAACTGGACTATCTACAGGGAGAGACAGATACATGAGCAATACAACATGACAAGCACACAGTAGGGATAAGGAGCAGCATGGAAGGCTTCTAAGAGGAGGCTACAGGTGAGCAGGGCCCATTCCAGATAGAGAAAACAGCAGGTGAAAAGTCAGAGAGTCTGGGAATATCAGGGCCAAATGCAGAGTTAACCTTGGGAAGAATTCTCTTTTATTGCTGGTTTGAGCCAATAACTGAAATAAAGTTTCCCTCATTTTCCAGTCATGGGTCCTGTTTGGATTGTGGTCAGTTAAAGTTAAAATGGTAATACTAGGAGAAAGAAAAGGCATAGGAAACAACGCCACAGAGGTAGGAATGAGTAGATCAAGTTCCAGGAATACTGAATGAGCAAGCCAAGTTGCTTTGGTTAATTCAACCGACCCTCCTGTCCTGTAAAGAAGATGGGAAACTTTGTCAAGTCAGTGGCTTGGATGGGAGAGACCACAGTGGCAGCCTTTCAAAATTACAGTGTTACATTACTGACACATTATCCCTCTTTCTGGGGTTCACTTAGAAGAAAGGGATACTGTCTTAGTCTGTTTGGGCTGCGATAACAAAATACCATAGACTGAGTGGCTTATAAACAACAGAAAGCTATTTTTGCACAGTTGTGGAGGCTGGAGAATCCACGATCGAGGTGCCAGCAGATTCAGTGTCTTGTGAGAGCCTGCCTCCTGGTGCACAGATGGCCATCTTTCCTCTGTGTCCTCATGTGGCAGAAGGGATGACGGAGCTCAGTCGGGGGTCTTTAATCAGGGCACCAATCCTGTCCATGAGGGTTCACAATCCCCTCCCAACAGCCCCATCGCCAACTACCATGAAATTAGGTTTCAACATATGAATTTGGGGTGGGGTACACAAACATTCAGCCATAGCAGGTACTGTCCCCCAAATCCAGACCACAGAAAGTACTTCCCACATCCACACCATCAAGCGGAACTTCTCTAAAGTTAACAAACTCTATTTTTAAAAATGGTAAGACCTCAGGGAACATTATGAACTATCATCTGGTTGCACCTTTGGGTAAGTTTTTAAAATCATATTGCTTTCTGGGGCACCTGGGTGGCTCAGTCGGTTAAGGGTCCGACTTCGGCTCAGGTCATGATCTCACGGTTTGTGAGTTCGAGCCCCGCATCAGGCTCTGTGCTGACAGCTCAGAGCCTGGAGTCTGCTTTGGATTCTGTGTCTCCCTCTCTCTGCTCCTCCTCCCCTCACACTCCATTTCAAAAATAAATAAAAACATTAAAAAATTTTTTTAATAAATAAATAAATAAAATCATATTCCTTTCCTAGCACAGGCATCCCTTGTAGATGAACTAGAAACCTGAGCGTGTCTGTAGGAAAAGAGGGGAAGACAATTATGAGAAAGAGGTCCTCAGCACAGAGCAAGCACAGTTCAGAGTGCAGAGGTTAGGAAAAGCCCGGAATCTGCGAAAGATAGCCAGCCCTTCGGTCAGGCAAGAGGATGACGGAGCAGGCCAACGGCAAGCTTGTCCATTCTCCACGTGCTAAGTTTCAGCCACGGGAGATCAACTTTGGTGCCACTGAGTATCTTCTCCCACAATCTGTCATCAGCAAGCCATTAAATGCCTGCAGCTGAAGAAGACAGCTGTTGGATAGGATAATATTAATCATAATCGATCACGGCTGATCGGTGCTAAGCACTTCAGATGCATGTTCTCACGTCTCCACAGTGTCCCGGGAGGGAGGTATTCTAATCCTCACTTTACAGACATGGAAATCAAGGATGTTGCCCATCCTGGCTCACATAGTTTGCAGAGCCGGCATTCAGTCCAGGCCTGCTTTTCTGTGAGGAATCTGCTCTTCCTCACCGGTGGGGAGTGTGCCACTTTTCCCGGGACCTGGACGGAGCAGGCACATATGCAGGCTGGCCTAACTGCTATACGCTAAATATCTGAATGAGTAGGCGTCACTCTTGAGAGAGTGACTGCCTCCCCCATGTGTGTGCCAAAGATAAGGAGCGCGTGGGTGGCTCAGTCGGTTGGGCGTCCAACTTCAGCTCAGGTCATGATCTCACAGCTCGTGAGTTCGAGCCCCACGTCGGGCTCTGTGCTGACCGCTCGGAGCCCGGAGCCTGCTTCGGATTCTGTGTCTTCCTCTCTCTCTGCACCTAACCCACTCCCATTCTGTCTCTGTCTCTCTCAAAAGTAAATAAACATTTTAAAATTTTAAAAAAAAAATAGCATGCCTTTGTCTTAATGGGGAGATTTGAGAAGCCAAGTGCTCCTCACTGAAAGCACCTTCAATTAGTTTCCTAAGGCTGTTGTAACAAAGTACCAAAAACTGCTGGCTTTAAACAACAGAAACTCACTATCTTGTGGTTCTGGAGGCTAAGAACCAAGAAGTCCAAACTTGTATTGTTGCAGGGCGATGTGCGAAGCGATGCTCTCTCTCTCTCTGACAAATCTGGGGAAGAATCCCTCCTTGTCTCTTCTAGCTTCTGCTGTTTGCCAGCAAGCCTGGGTGGGGGGGGGGTCCCCTGGCTTGTAGACGCATCACCCCAGTCATATAGGGGACCGTCTTCCCCATCTGTGTCTTCACACCATTTCCCTCTGTGCGCCTCTGTCTCTGTGTTCAAAGTTCTCCTTTTTATGGGGACAGCAGTCATACTGGATTAGGATCCACTCTAATGATCTCACTTTAACTTGATCCCCTCTGGAAAGACCCCATCCCCAAATAAGATCACATCCTGAAGTACTGAGAGGTAGGACTTCAACACCTCTCTTTGGGGAACCTAAGTCAACCCATAACATACCTCAACTGCTAATCCTCAGAGTTGAACTTTGATTCGTTTAACTGCCTGCCACTGGCTCCCACCTGTGCCCGACCTGACATGATGATGTCCTCCAGCCCCCCACGGTGCTGGAGGTCATCTACGGTCAAGACACCCCACCCCATCCAAGCTCCATCTCTCTTGAGCTTCCCCCAGGATTTCTATGAGGTGCAAAGAGGCTCTTTTTTTCTGGCAATTCACTCATTTCACTTTTGTTTCCAGTTGCTAACAGCATCTGGCAGCTCAGTGCTAACGGCCCGGTGCCACTCTGTCATAATCAGCTCTTTGTCTGCTGCTTCCGGTTGGGTATTTACATGCAGCTGGGGACAGTCAGCTGTTTCCCTAAACACTATTGTGTGCTTAGGAAGAAAAACTTAAGTCTTTTTCATTAACCACCATCTTTCAACATGGAAGCCAAAAGCATATCCACTTTACCTCACTTCACCCCACAGATGTATTCCTGAGGTAATGACAATATGGTAGAGGCCGTACTGTACTATTTTTTCTAAGCACTTTCCCACCCACAATGTCTTGGAGATAAGCAGGAGGGCAGGAATCCCCACTGGGCAGATGCACTAATGGAGGTCCATCTCTGGTTGAATAACCGGCAGGCGGTCTCTTAGGCCAGGCCTCATTCTATTTTGTCACATCTCTCCTGTCCACAAAGCTGATAAAAAATCCATTATTTAAACAAACACTGAGCAAGAATGACATGTGATTTCCAAGAAGTCCCAGGCTCTTCTAGCTACACTAAGCTCTCATTTGGAGGAATTCACTAAGTTCCATTGTGCCCCTGGGCCATTGCACTTGCTGTTGCTGCTACCTGGAATGCTCTTCCCTCCAGTACTACTCCTTCGAGGGCCAGCTCATGAGTCATAGCCTAAAAGAAGCATTTCTTCCTTTTTAACTTTATTGAGGAATGACTGACAAATATAATCACATATATTTAAAGTATACAATGTTATGATTTGATACACACATATATATAGAATAATTACCAAGATCGAGGTTATGGACACAACCATGACCTCAAATGATTAATATGGTTATGTCTTTTTGTGTATGTCTGGTGAGAATGCTTAATATCTACCACCAGCAGCTTTCAAGGATGTAGTACCATATTATCAATTACACTCACTATGCTATACATGAGCTCCTCAGAACTTTTTCTTCTTATAACTAAAAATTTGTATGCCCTTTGACCTATGGCTGAATGGATAAAGAAAATGTGGTGGGTGTACATATATACAATGGAATATTATTCATCCATAAAAAGATAAGGAAACCATGGCATTTGTGACAACACGGATGAATCTGGAGGACATTTATGCTGAGTAAGCTAGACAGTGAAAGATAAATGCTGTATGGTATCATTTATATGTGGAATCCAAAAACAAGACACTGATTTCACAGAAATAGAGAATACAATGGTGGTTGCCGGGGGTTGGGGGGAGGGAAAATAAGTAATATGGGTCAAAAGGTACAAATTTTCAGTTATAAGAGAAGCATTTCTTGATGTTTCAGGCAGAGTCACCCCTCTCATCACTTACTCTCATAAAACTCTCCACCTCTCCAAACATTTGTCACGAATGAAACTGGTTGACTTGCGTGATTATATATTTAACAGCATCTTCCCTTGTACACAAAGGGCAGGAACCAAGGATGTCTTGTTGATTCCTAATCCCCAATTCTGTAATCCCCCTCATCCTGTGCCTGGCATGTGGTGAGCTCAATAAATATCTGTCAGATGAATGAATGAAGGTTATCATCCCCATGAATTGTCCCCCTGCCAAACAGAGCCATCCCTTCCTTTGTAACACTCTCCTATCCCTAAGCACTTTGTTGATAACTAGAATATGATGAACATGATAATACACTTCACATAAAAAAAACTTGACACTCGCATGATACATGGTCTGTGCACTGAACAAAATGCTTGAAACTGGGACCAGCAGAAAAGCCTGGGACCAGCAGAAAATTCTGTGTCACAGAAGGACTGTAATTTAGCACATACTAAATTGGGTTATAAGTTGGGTTATAATTTACCTCATACTAAGTTGGGTTTATTTGTCTCCTCTTTCAGACCTCCTTCAGAACTCCTGACTCCTGATAGCGACCATGCCTTACTCCTCTGTGCTCTCAGGACATAACATAGGCAACAAATGATTGTGGAAAGAGCGCATTGCTGAATGAATAAGCACACCCAGTAGTTAAAAAAGAAAATACTTTGCAACGCCAGCAAACATTGCCCAATAAATTGGCTTGGTAATTTGGGTTGCTTTTCAACATTAGAATTTTCAGTAATAAGAGACCACTAGAAAACATGTTAGAACAAAGAATTTTCTATTCTACGTGCTGTGAGGACTTTCTCATAGCCTTACAAGTTTGGGAGCCTCATATGCTATTTTCCATTCCGATCGGTCACAAAGCATATCAGCACATTAAACCCAGAACGTACATCATAAGTAGAAATATGCACCCACTTAATATCCTTGGCCAAAACTGCTCATGACATTTGGGAATAAACCCAGTAGCCAAAGCGTGGAGGCAACATGGGGTTTTAGCAAGAGAAGAAACTTGATCTGGCTTTTTAAGGGGCCAAAGCTTCTCATATCTTTATTAATCATGGAATCACCCCGGGAGAAGAATACCTTGTTAATGTGCAGACTGGTTCCCTAGTTCTAAGGTGGGGCCTGGGAATCTGCATTTGCAACAAGCTCCAGTGTGATGCTAATGATGCTGACCGTCTATCACTCTTTAAGTAGCAAGAATCTAAAATCTATTGCTTAATGGGCCCAAACCTCAAAGCCCTCACCTCCAAGATGGTATTGGTAACCCATCTATGTTAAGAGGCTGTTGTGAAATGGCATTGTGATCAATTGTGAACACCACCCTAATTTCCTCTCCCTCCACTTTGGTGGGGTGAGGGCTCAGGTTCATAAATTCTGGAAAGGAACCCATGGGGGACTCTACTTCCTCACCATTTTATAGAGTGATGAAATAGATGGAGCTCTGGTGCAGGTAACTGGTCCACCTCCTGGAAGCCCACACTATCTGAAGGCAGCAAGGAGTTTCCTTTGCGTAAATGACATTATTTCCATTCAGGGCCTCTCTTAACTGTTTTATGTTCAATAGTAGATGTTGTCTACACTAAAATATAGCAAACATGTGAACAGATAAGTAAGCCGAAAAACGCATAAACAAGCGATCAAACTTAATTCAAAGTTTTTATGTCACGTGTAGGTCATTCTCAAGCCTGAGACTTTACATTGTGTTTTATAGTATATAAACAAGGCTGAAATTTCTAAAAGGGGGAAGAAGAGCAAAGCTGGACCTGGATTGAGCTTTTGGGAAAACATTAAGCTCCTTGTCTGGGCATTTAAGACCACCCGTAATACAACCCCACCTGATTCTCTGGCCTCCCTTCTCACCACAGGCCCCTCCCACCATGTTCAGTCTATGCTATAGTACTTTCTAGTCCTGAACAATCTGTTCTCTCAATTCCCCACCCCCACATGGGCCTTTGCACTCTATTCCCACCGCTGAATGTTCTTTCCCACCTCCTGCCCAGGATGATATGTGCCCATCTTTTAAGACTCAGCTCAAGCACCACTTCACCAATGAAGACTTTCCTGATTCTCCTACATGAGGTGACCTCTCCCTGCTCTGGCCTGACTCACCATATCTCCTACAGATTGCCATAGCTTATATTTAATTATAATCTGTTTATATGTCTGTTTTCTGCTCCTAGACTTAGCTCCCTAAAGTAGGCACTGTGTCCTGTATCTGCAGAGGCCATACCTTTATCTTTGCAAATCTCAGTCTTCGTTGGATGAGAGAATGAATGAATCTTAGTGGCAACACTACATCAATGCTTGCTTAACTCTATCACTGCCCTGGTCACATTAAATTGCAACTTTTTGCTTAGACGTCTACTTCCCTATCAGACTGTGAGCTCCTTGAAGACGGGTTCTGGGCCCTACATTTTTAGCACCTATCAATGTTCATATTTATTTAATGAATGTGAGTTGCTCTGGATTGAAGTCAGATGAGTCTCCTTCGGAACACAAAGGATAAATGCCTGATGATAAAGATTTTAAAGGGCTGTCAAGTTCATCTGTTGATTTATGAAGCAAATTAATACAACAGCATCAACACTTCCAGCCATCCCCAATCAGTTTCAGCAATTATGTGTACCCGGGCAGGGCACAGCTGTTTGTGAGGCATGACACGACAAAGGTCTCCCTTGGTTTACTCAAAGGTCTTCAAGATATTTTTAGTTGACAAACAACCATGTGTCACTCATCAGACATCCCATTAAACCAAATTGTACAACTTGTTAGACAGTTTCCTATATTAGCTGTGAAGGCTCTGTATGTGATTTTAATCCTGCTGGGTGCAGGACCTCCCGCAAAGCAGGGATGATGGTGTGTATGTATGTGTGTATATACACTCCCCCCACCTCCTCTCTCTCTCACACACATACACACACACACACACACACATATATACATACATACACAAACAACTATATATATATACATGTGTATACCTATGTGTGGAGAAGAGAGAGAGAGAGAGCAATAGAGAGTATGTGCCCTGAAAAATACTGACCCCATGGCTTCTCTTATCACCTATGGTCTTGTCCCACCCATGTCAGTATAATTTTGCAACAATTTCCACAGGGAATTAGCAACATGGAATATAATCAGCTGGCAAATTCTCTGACCCAGAACTCCTGGTAATATCTAATGTTACAGGGACTGTCTAAACTTTCTTGCCATAAGTAGATTTATCAATACTGTCTAAACTTTCTTGCCATAAGTAGATTTAGAAGTTTTATCACAACAAGAGAGACTATATAACACATATTAAATGTCGAGTTGTGTGATGCATATAGACACTGCTAATTCTGGGCCACCGGTAATGTCATGGAGACCCCATCTCTGAGTATGGGAGGAGAGGTTTGGGAAAGGGAAGTGTAGCATTTTGGTACAAATCTCACAGGTGCCTGAAGATTCCAGAAGGCCCCTGAGCAAACTGGTGTGCTGACTTCGTGGTATCCAAGCACCAACAAGGTAAAAATTCATCTTGGAATGAGGCTCACCTGGTCACAGAGCCAGCCCTCAAATGTGGGAGAAGAGCAAAAAGTCACCCTCCCAACAAAGCTGCTCCCCCACCAACTCCAACTGTCTCCCCCATCAAGCTCTCCGTGAGAATGGACTCTCCCTCCTGCCTTCTGGAGGTAAATATTTTTAAGTGTTATAGCTTAACTTCATATACGCACAAATCAGTTGTAAAATATAGTGGGAAAAACACAGTGGAAAGCAGAACCACATTCAAAATATCTACAGCAATTACAACGCATCTAAAAATGTGTTTAACAAGAAACATGCAAGCACTTCCTATGAAAATGTACCAAATGGCATTTTTGAAAGACCTAGGATGAGAGATACGCTTGTTTGTGAAGATACACAATGTACATTTCTTTACCTTTTCCCACATCAATTCACTAATACAATGCTATTTTGATAAGAATCCTAATAGCTATTTTAATTTAACAAATTGGTAATTAAAGTCACCTAGAAAACAAATACGCAAGCATAGCGAAGACATATGTAAGAGAATAATACTGAGGGGAACTTGAAAACAAGTTCCAAATGCTGAAATTTGTATTAATCTAAAACAACTCAAAGAGTCCAGTATGGATCCAGTCAGAGGGTAGCCATACCAGAGACCACAGGGAGCCAGGAGGAGGACCCAGGAAGTCAGAAGGATGAGCTGAAATGGCAGCCTAGGATTTACAGAGAAGACTGCCCTTACAATAAGGTCCACTTGCTGAGTCTTTTCACAGGTCTCTCATCCTATTTACATGTGTAATGGAGAAAAGGAAGGAAGGAAGGAAGGAAGGAAGGAAGGAAGGAAGGAAGGAAGGAAGGAAGGGAAGGGAAGGGAAGGGAAGGGAAGGGAAGGGAAGGGAAGGGAAGGGAAGGGAAGGGAAGGGAAGGGAAGGGAAGGGAAGGGAAGGGAAGGGAAGGGAAGGGAAGGGAAGGGAAGGGAAGGAAAGGGAAGGAAGGGAAGGAAGGGAAGGAAGGGAAGGAAGGGAAGGAAGGGAAGGAAGGGAAGGAAGGGAAGGGAAGGGAAGGGAAGGGAAGGGAAGGGAAGGGAAGGGAAGGAAGGGAAGGAAGGGAAGGGAAGGGAAGGGAAGGGAAGGGAAGGGAAGGGAAGGGAAGCAAAGGGAAGCAAAGGGAAGGAAAGGGAAGGAAAGGGAAGGGAAGGGAAGGAAAGGGAAGGAAAGGGAGGGAAGGGAAGGAAGGGAAGGGAAGGGAAGGGAAGGGAAGGAAAGGGAAGGGAAGGGAAGGGAAGGGAAGGGAAGGGAAGGGAAGGGAAGGAAGGAAGGAAGGAAGGAAGGAAGGAAGGAAGGAAGGAAGGGAAGGAAGGAAAGGAAAGGAAGGGAAGGAAGGAAGGAAGGAAGGAAGGAAGGGAAGGAAAGAAGGAAGGAAGGAAGGAAGGAAGGAAGGAAGGAAGGAAGGAAAGGAAAGGAAAGGAAAGGAAAGAAAAGGAAAGGAAAGGAAAGGAAGGAAAGGGAAGGAAAGGGAAGGAAAGGGAAGGAAAGGGAAGGAAAGGGAAGGAAAGGGAAGGAAAGGGAAGGAAAGGGAAGGAAAGGGAAGGAAAGGGAAGGAAAGGGAAGGAAAGGGAAGGAAAGGGAAGGAAAGGGAAGGAAGGGGAGGAAGGGGAGGAAGGGGAGGAAGGGGAGGAAGGGAGGAAGGAAGGAAGGAAGGAAGGAAGGAAGGAAGAAAGAAAGAAAGAAAAAGAAAGAAAGAAAGAAAGAAAGAAAGAAAAAGGGAGAGAAAGAGAGAAAGAAAGAAAGGAAGAAAGAGAGAGAGAGAGAAAAGGAAGGAAGGAAAGGAAGGAAGAAAGAAGAAAAGAAATTCACAAACTCTCCCTGTCCCTTTTTTTTGGGGGGGGGCGGGGGCGGGAAGATGGTAACAGCAAGGAGACAGGCATAGATCACTGTAACAGAATGTAATACAAAGAACACTTATTACATATGATAATTTAATTTTTTTGAGTGCAAAGTGGCTGGTCAAATCAATGAGGAATAGACTAACACAGGGTGTTAGAAAAATTGGCTATTGGTTGGAAAGACTGATGAAAGATAGAAACAATTCATAGATAGGGTTCATACATACATATATACATACATTCCTATTTTACTTCACACATAAATGTTCAGTGGGTTAAAAATCTAAATGTAAAATAAAGAACTCTAAAACCACCAGAAGGAAATATAAGAGAATGATAATGACTTGGAGGTAAAGAAGACCTTTTTTTAAAAAATGTTACAGAAAACCCAAGAGCCATTAAAAGGGGAACGAGAATTGACAAATCTGGCTATAAAGAAATGTAAAGCTTCTCCATGTTAAAATAAGTGCCAGATTAATGAAAAATATTTATAAAATGTATAACCGGAGAAGGATAAACATCCGTTAATACGCTGAAAGTGTCTACAGATAAACAATAAAAAGATAAGCACTCAACTTTAAAGGAGTCAAATTTTAAGTAGGCAATTCGCAAAAGAAAAAATAGAAATGGCCTATAAACTTGTAAAAAAGATTCTCTTTTTTGGCCAAATCTTTTTATGGTAGAATAAATATATATCAAAACAATATTTTCACTGAAAATAGGTTGGTGTGTTTGTGGAAAAACAGTGCTCTCATCCTTTCATGGTAGAAATTGAAACTGATGAAACCTTTTTGGAAGGCAATTATCTAATATCTACTGAAAAGCATATCCTTGAGCCTGCATTTTATTTCTAGGAATTTCCCATTCAAAAATATTTCCCCATATACTCAGGGATATGCTGCCACATGATTTGTAATAGTGAAATTTTGGGAGCAAATATATGTTTATGTACATGAAAAATATAATAAATATTAAATATTAAATTATACACAGTTCCACAAACAATATTATAAATATTAAATTATATATATTATATATACATGAACAAATTGTGGTAGAACCATATCATGGACTATTCTTCAGCCAACAGAAAGCATTAGTTACATCTAAGTAAACATTTATACACACACACACACACACACACACATATATATATATATCATGTGTATGGTATGGGCATAAACCATGTGTATCCCATGGGCATGCGTATATATGCATGTACACTGACTGACACTTCCAATTTGAACTCAAGACTGGGATTTGCACACAACCACTTTTAGATTACATCTGTGTCTTCTCTCTTCCATGCGAAGAATAATTCTCAAGACCAGGGAGGTGATAAAACATAAGCAACTCGTAAGTATTCGTTTGCATTGTTGCATGTGACATACATAACAATTTCAGGGTATCAGTATCAATACTGCCATCATCGATATTGAAAGTTAAAAAGAAACTGGTTTTTTGTAGTTTAGCTACTCATTCTTCTCCCATTTTTATAGCTGGACTTTTATTTACGCTGTCAGAGGATGTAGCTGCTACAGTCTATTCTCCTTCCCATTAATTTTGTTATTTTTGTTAGTTCCGCAAGTAACTATATACTTAACGCCTACCACCGTTTCTTATGTTAATGTTTTGCATGTAATGTGGGCAGCCTGAAGCTCATTTGTCAGTAGAGTCCTCTCTTACGGTCTCAGAGGAGCTATATTCTCTGAGTTCTTACACACATAACAGTCCATTCTCTTTTATACTTTGAACGTCACTGTTGACGGACATAAAATCCTTGGCTCACGTGTATTTCCTCAAGTATACTAAACACACTACTCCATTTTGTCCTGGAATGAAGAAGCACTTTCTCGAACTCTGACGATGGTCTAATTGTATTTCCTTTTAAAGTTATTAGCCCTTTGGACCTAGCTACCCAAAGGATTTTTCTCTTTTTATGACACAGCAATTTTATTAGAATGTGTCTTGTGGTTGGTTGTTTTGTGCTGATATTCTCAGGAACAGGGTGTGCTCTTTCAACTTGTAGTCTTAAATCATAGTTTATTTCAGAAAAGTTGTATTGAATTATAGCTGGGGTGTTTGTTCTGTTCTTTCATTCTGTTCTCTTTCTTTGTTTTTCAGCTCCAGGGCCTCCTATTGCCCCTATGTTGGATTGTCTTTCTTATCTTCACATCTGCCTCTCTCTCCTGAACGCTTTTTCTTTTTATGTTTCCATTTGTCTTTGATTTTTAATTTCTTCTTTTCACCCTCTATTTCTAATTAAGATACGTGTGGTGTTTTTATTCTCTTCTGCTCCTTACAGTTTAGTCTTTATTTCTATTTCTCATCCTTTCCCAGCTCCATTGCTGTGTTTCCGTTTTTCTAATTCTGACGTATAGATTTCTTTTTTTTTTTTTTTTTTTAATTTTGAGAGAGGGAGAGCGAGAATGCATGGTGGAGGGAAGCAGAAGGAGAGAGAGAGCTCCAGGCTCAGAGAGGAGCCCGACACAGGGCTCAATCCCACCTGGGATCATCACCTGAGCCAAAATCAAGAGTCAGATGTTCAACCCAACGAGCCACCCTAGAATTCTAGGCGCCCCTAGAATTCTTTCGTAGCCTGTAGCATAATGTCTTCTACCCATTTGAAATACAGAGTTATGCTTCTGTTTTGCAGTACGTCTCTTGGTTATGCATAAATGTCCTTCTCTTCCTTATTCTCTTATGTTCTTACAACTTGATATTGGATTTGGTCTTGATTTTTTTCTGTGGCCCATTCGTATGTGAAAGCAATCTCCCCAAACTTTTCAGAGGCATCGTTCACAAGTTAGAAACATTAACCTCCTAGGGATCCTCCTTCTATTGTTTCTGCAATGTTTGTGGCTTGCTTTCTGACATCTCCTGGCCCATTCTCTCCTGCCACAGTCATCCAGACTTTCTGTCTTTGTCTTTAAGGTCCCCCTCTTGCTCAATTTTGATTCCATAATCAACACCTTCTCAAGGGCATGGGCCCTGTTCGGGAAAAGAGTGTTGGATGGGTAGTGTTAAGAGGGGTAGAAATCTAATCCTTAGGGCTTCCCTTGCCCTCTCCCACTATTGGATTGAGCATAATCTTTCCACAGCAGCTGGGTTCTCGAAACTGTCTGCTGTGTTCTCCAGTCAATACAGGAGAAAGGAGTAGCGACCCAGAGTCTTCTGAGGTTTTAGCTATGTTTGGCTTATCTCCCCCTCTTTAACTGTATCCTCTATGCATATAATCCCTGTTCTGAGTCTCAAGATTTGCCTGGCAACTTTGTCAGGAAGGGTCAGCAGTGAGACCATGAAGGCAGCTGAGATCTCATCACTCACTAGGGAAAACCACAGGGCCACCAGCATCTTATCGGCTCTGTAGCTCATTACTTAATGGCATCCCTTGGTAAGGTGCAGATGGCTGACATAAATCGGTTTGCACATTCTGAGGGCACCTGGGTGGCTCATGGGGTGACTGGGTGGCTCAGTCAGTTGAGCATCCAACTTCGGCTCAGGTCATGATCTCGCAGTTTGTGGCTTTGAGCCCCGCATCTGTGCTGACAGCTCAGAGCCTGGAGCCTGCTTTGGTTTCTGTGTCTCCCTCTCTCTGCCCCTCCCCAACTCACATTCATTCATTCATTCATTCATCCTCTCTCAAAACTAAACATTAAAAAACTTTTTAATAAAAAATTTTAAATAAAGAACTTGGTTTGCATATTAAGAAACACCACACCTTCAACCAAACAAGTGACTTTCTAACAGCAGGGTCTCAGGCACCATGGCAGGTCAATAAAGAGATGGATGCCACGTCTGCCATCTTCTGACACTCACTGACTAAAGCGCAGGTATCCAAGCCAGATGAGGGGGTGGGGGCTGGTCTGGGCAGGAACCCCCACAGAAAGAGGGTGGAGGTTGCACATTGGGAGCAACGAGGACGGATGACTTGGGTGGGGGTGAAGAGTCCCGGATCCTCAGCTATGGAGACTAGCAGACCATCTCTGACCTTCCAGACCAGGACAGAGATGCCTTGAAGATGGAAAAATTTGGAAAATGTCATAAAGTAAAACCAGAATCCGGCGCAGGGAGCTATGTCCACACTCTTCCGTAACCAGCTGCAGGAGACTGGCCAGCAGAGGCAAGGCACAGGTCCATTCCCAGCTGTGACTGACTCACAGGGAAATAAAAGGCAGCCAGAATTCCCTTCCTGGAGGGCAGGGGTGGGGGTGGGAAGGTTGAGAGTGGAGAGGCCCTGGGAGAGGAGGGCCTGGAAAGTAGCATATCATTCAGGGATACACTGAGCATTCTCTACCTGTCTAACACTATGTTAACAGCTACTCATCCAGATCCGAAGGAACATCCTAAATGATGTCATCCTCACATTTAAGCTGAAGAAATAAGACTCAAAGAGGCCAAGTGACCTGCCAAGGGTCATATGATGAAAACCTCAGTTGGTGACAGGTTCAAATCCAAGGCGTCCTCCCGCTCCAAAGATTTCGCTTCTCACAACTGGACTTGGGTTAACTTCTAGCTCTATCACCAAGTGGCTGTGTGACCTTGTTTGATTGCTTGGCTTCTTTGAACCTCAATTTCTTCGTCTCGGAAATGGAGAGAATTCACAGAATTATTTCAGAAATGAAAGGATTCATTCGCGTCCCATGTAGGTCACGTCTTGGACGGTGTCTGGTGCAGGGTAAGCCCTTGGCCTCTATGTGCCAGCTCTCTGTCCATCATCAGCTGCCATCTGCGCATCATCTTTCAAGAGACATATTAATATGCTGCCATTTTCCACCTTACCTGCTTCATCCTCTTCATTAAATCTATAGAAACTGTCTCGCAGAAAGAGTTATATGGCATTCGGGGAAAATACATGGGGAAGGATTACAGTCTCATCAATGAATTCCAATGATTTCCCCCCATGACATTTCAGAGCAGGCAAGAAATTTGCTTTTCCTAGAGAGTCAAATGACATTTAGAGAATTATGTTTTCTGTCTTATCGCAGGGAGATAATCCATCTAACCCTTCAACGTCTGATAGTCAATAAACCTCAGGAAGAAACCAAGTGAAAGGTAAACCCTCCAGAACGGCCCCCAAAGCCTTGTCTAGAAATCGCACCGGAGACCTGGCTGTACTGTGGAAGGGAGAGTGTAGGAGGGACCCCTGAGGACTGTCACCAATGAATTCTCAGCCTCGGTTTGAGAGCCAGAGGGGCTCTCAGAGATGTTCTAACCCATTCTTTTGTTTTTCTGTTTTTAATTTTACTATTTATTTTGAGTGGGACAGGGACAGCGCCAGTGGGGGAGGGGCGGAGAGGGGGTGGGGAGAGAGACAGAGAATCGCAAGCAGGCTCTGCACTCCCAGCACAGAGCCCAGTGCAGGGCTCAGACCCATGAAGCCACAAGATCATGACCTGAGCCAACACCAAGAGTTGGACACTTAATGCGCCCCTGTTCTAACCCATTTCTATACACTTCACAGAGAGGGAAATTGGGACTCAGGGAGGGGAAGTAACTTGTCCAATTAATTGTGATGTCTGAAACTTGTACCCAGGTCTCCTGACTCCCAGTCTGAGGCTCATCCTGGCACATTCAGCAACCTGGCCTTTGGGAACTGGGATTGGCCCCAAATCATAAGTCCTGGCTCCACCACTTAATGGGAGAAGGAGGGGGCCCTTAGCAGGTGGTCTGGCCTTCATTCCCTCACACGGTCAAAGGGGAATGCTAAAGTCAGCCTCACAGGCTGACTGTGAACAGAGTCCTGAGGTGAGGATGTGAACAGCCTGGCACAGACAGCTACAGCGGAAAGACCAGGTGAAGAAATGGAGAAAAGATGGCCACCGAGAAGCCCTTAAAAGAAAGCCAACCTGCAGATACCTTCATCTTGCCTCCAGAACTGTGAGAACAAACTTCTCTTGTCGAACCCCGGTGCCACACCCACTATTGATTGTGGTTATCTCTAGGTTTGGAAGCTCCAAGAGGTGCCCCAGTGCATCCCCTGAATTCCAGTTATACTCTTTCCTGCCCCCATTATACAGCAACAACCCCACCTCCCTGTGGTAACCAGTCATTCCCCTGCCGGGATTACAACTCCTTTCTCTGGCAGCTGGGGTACCTATGTGAGCCCAGTGTGACCAGGCAAAGGCTGTCACTTTAGGGGAGTCCTCACTGTGCCCTGAGTCCAGGAGGGCATTAAGTTATAGGGATGGAAAGCGCACAATCCCCAGACGGCCCACTGGGAGTGATGGGGAAAGAATCCACCCCTGCTTCCACCTCCTGTCCCCAGTCCAAGAAGCCATATCATCCCCAGCTGCAACCCAGCCACCCTCTACTTATTGGTGGGTCTCACAGGCTTTGTGTCAGTGACTGAGAGCAGTTCCACGATCCGTCAGCCCCCACCTTCTTCTGTTAGCATGCCATGGATTGGGTTCGGGGACGGAGTCAACAGCCTGAGTTGCCATCTGATCCAAAGCAGTGTTTGATGCCTTGAATAAAATATACCCTGGGGGGCACCTAGGTGGCCCAGTCGGTCAGGCATCCAACTTGATTTCAGCTCAGGTCATGATCTCACGGTTTGTGGGCTCAAGCCCCGCATCGGGCTCTGTACTGACAGTGTCGAATCAGCTTGGGATTCTCTCTCTCCCTCTCTCTCTGCCCCTCCCCTGTAGCGCCCTCTCTCAAAAATAAATACAAACATTTAAAACTTTGAAAAAGATACATCCTGAGAATACAAACGTGGTGGAATGGTGGACGCCCGGCGACGGACGGATGTTGCTTTACAGAAGGAAGCACCCCCACCCCATTCCCTGGGGGGCTCTGACCCACCACCCGCCCAGCTCTGCCAACTCTCTCCTCTCCGAGGCCGTCCTGACCTGGAAACTAGACAGTGATAGTCACACACTGATTGCAAGAGTAACATAAAATTACTCAGATCTTACTCTTCTATCCAACATAAAGCGGACGCATTTTCTCCTTTACCTGTGTGAGCTGAGCTCCTGTAGGCGAGGAAACAGTGACTTGCGGATGTGAGGTCACCTGGCCCTCAGGGGCAGACCTGAGATTGGAATGAAAGCCGTTTCCTCAGAGCCCCTGCTCCTCACACAAAAAGAGCTGAGGCACAGGCTGCCTCCCCCTCCCCCACCCTGCTGGGTCCCCTTCCCTTTCACTGCACCCGATGCCGTCCTACCTGTTCTTGCCAGCAAAATCTATGTTCAGTTTGTCTAAACAACTAAGTTGACCCCAAAACAGCCCCCACCCTGCAGAAGGACCCCTCCCTGAGCAACCAGCTTTATGAAATCTGGTGCTGAAATCTGGCTTGGGGTGGGGGGCAGCCAAACTCCCCACAAATGCTCTTTCAATGTATAAACTTAAAAGTAGCTTTTAGGAAACGGGTGTTTACTCCAAACCAGAAACTAAACATTTGTTCCCCCCGCCTTCTTTTTGTATCTTTGAGACGGTAATGGCTGTGAAGGCAATTGGGGTGGCATTTACAATTATAAGCAGGTTGATGCTGTTCGTCCACTGAGGGAGCACATCGGGGAACAGAAAAGAGCTGTTTCGGGGCTGACAGGATGTCACACAGCCCCGTGTGGTTCCCCAGCCACTGGGTGGTGGGGGCTGCGGGAGCTCTTCGAGAACCCGAACATTGCTTCAGCACGACGTGTGACCTCTGCTCTAGCTTCACGTGGATAAAAGGATAGAGGAGATTCTGGCATTCTGCCGTATTTAATGGCTTCCATAGAACCCACTGCTTAGCTGTCTTATGACCAAAATAAAAAACAAACAGTGTCCTGAGAGGTGCTTAGGTGTCAGGTGAAGCACTGGAATCCTGGGGCTGGCGTGGCAATTAGATCCTCGAGCATTTTGCTGCACAAACAAAGGGCTCCAGGCCTAGAGACTTTGACTGAGAAGGGGTAGGTGGGGTGGTCCAGAACTGCCCCCAGCTGGTTCCCACACTTGAAGGGGCTGGGGCTGCCTGAGGATCCCGCCACTCCCCCACCCTCAGCCTCAGGGCAGCCCTTCCTCAAGGGGCTCTCGCCTGCTGGGGCATCTCCCTGAGGATCTGGTTAAAATGCAGATTCTGATTCAGTAGTTTTAGAGTGGGCCTCAAAATTGGCTGGGAAGGAGAGAACACAATGAAACAAGACGCTGGGCCCAGCCAAGGTGACTGAGCACAGGTGGAGGACCAGCTGACAAATGGCGGAAGGAGGGGAGCTGGGGTCTGGGGGACGAGCAGATGTACACGGAGGCCCCTCTCTGCCACTTACTGGCTGTGTGACCTTGTACCAGTTACTTTCCTTCTCTGAGCTTCAGTTTCCTCTTCTGTAAACTGGGAATGGCATTACCTACCTCACAGGATCTGTGAATGCCTTAGATCAGGTTCCCGAGAAGCAGACCATGAGATGAGGCTATGGATCAGTGACTTTGCAGAGAACGTCCTCAGGAAAAAGAAAGAGAGAGGGAAGGGGAATCTGAAAGAAAGGTGAAGCAAGGATGCCGTAGCAAGGTCTTTGCTACCTGAAGTTCAGCCCAGGGATCTGCAGCAACAATCACACCTGGAGTTTGTTAGAAATGCAGAATTTCAAGGTCCACTCTAGAACTACTATATCAGAATCTGCATTAACAAGATCCCCAGGGAATATGAAGAGCATTGGTAGAGGACAAGACCAGAGATGCCCCAGCAGGGAAGAGCCGTCCTTGAGGAAGGGCTACCCTGAGGCTGGGGGTGGGGGAGTGGCAGGAACCTCACACAGCCCCCCTGGGCACCTCCCACCCTGGCAGCCCCTGGGCAGCCCTCTGAGGACAGGGATGCAGGTGTTGGAAGTGAAAGCAGAGGAGCAAGGGCATAGAAACAGCCACTGTGAACCAGAGGGGACAAAGTGGGACACTGATAATACCTGCCATAGGTGACCACTAAAGAGAGCAATGAATCCTTTAGGACTTCACCTCACATCTGTTCCCTGCCCTTTGCTTCCCGGTTCCTTGATGCCTCCTCTCCCTCTTTTCAGGCCATGAGCACCCAGTGGGTCAGACAGAGCCATACCGAGTACCTATTTGTCCTGGCTCCCTCCCTATGGGAGAAAGGACCACGACTGGGCGTGGCAAGTGAGGGCAAGTGGACCTCTGTTTAGGGATCATCCATTTGGTTTGGGGTCTTATCACCCTCCTCAGCTGCCTCTGCTGATGGCACCCAGCCCTCAGCCCACACTTGCAGTCTCAGGGGCTTGGAGCAGGCACCCTTCAGCTCCTTCCAGCAGGTGGCACTGGCTCCAGTCACATGGCCACGAGACGAGTCACCTGCTTCTCCCTCTCACCGGGCTTGCCAGGGCCTCTTGCCTTCACTCCCACCTCAGTTCCCCTTTCTTTCACACCGTGTCGCCCCGGTGTGAAGCTCAGTCTACTGACTCAGGACCTAAATACAGTCTGCCTGGCTCTCCTAACCACCCCCTGCCCGCTCTGGGCTGGATTCTGTTCTCCAGACACACACGCTGGTCAGAGCTTTCCTCCACAGAAGAACATGGTCTGAAATACCCTGCTACCTGCCCCACTTGCTCCCCAGCAGACACTGATGCTCTATTCCCTGAGCATGACCGTGGCCATGACACTTCCTTCCACCCAGGACAAAGCTTACCACTAGGTTGCTTCCCTAATCTCAGCACCATCTGGACTTGGCCCCGCATCCCTTCTAAGTCCTGGGGGCCTATGAAACTCCAAAGCAACAGGCAGGTCTGGCTCATGGGTGCAGAACTGACCTGTCTGGTCACACGGGGCCCTGCATTTTGGGTTGGATGCCCTGCTGTCCCCATCTTGCAAGTGTTAATTTTTATAGGGGTTTCCCATTTCCATTTTGCACTGGGCCCCCCAAATTAGCCAGCCGATCCTGATAACACATGATACCTTGCCAGAGACTCCCCGAAGTGATCTAACGGACATGCTGACCCCTGGCCCAAAGCACTGGGGAGGGTGAGCATTGTGCCCCCACACTCCACACTCCCCCAGCCCTCCTCACCCCTTTGTGGCCCTGCCCCAAGAGCCCAGTAGATGACCCCTTAGCTAGGACGGCAAGATTGTCACAGGTCAAGACTGGCCCGTGTTGGGTAGAAGAATCCATTCTGGTCCCAGTAATCTTCATCCAGAATCCCATGCATCAGAACAACTCCTTGAGATGTTTTATCCTGAAGTTTTCCCCTTTCCTACTCCCGTTCGGATGGAGAGCACTGGCTTTTAATTCCAAAGCCAAAGATGAGGGTTGCAGAGAGTTAAGAAGAGAAGGAGGGAACAGGGGCAGGGAGGCCTATGTTCTGCCCCCACCTGCTCCATGTGCCTGACACTTATGCTCACTAAACTCAGGTCCCATTAATCAGGCTAAGATTCAGGGACTCTAGCAGCCACCCACAAAGAAAATCTTGAGCAACCTAAGATTCTCAGCCAACATTTATAGCTGCATTATTGCACCCTAGAGACAGAATTCCCAGCCCTGGCTGTATGTGCACATCACCAGGGAGCTTTCAAACATCCACCTCCACCAGGTACCCTAACTCTGTTGGGTGGAACCCAGGGATGGGGGAGTCTGAAAAGTCCCCCAGGTGATACTCAAGTGCAGCTGAAGTTAAGCGATGCTGATCCAAGGGCCGCATTGGAGGCGTTCTGAGTCTATGCCCTCCTGCCTACCCTTTCCTCCCAGCACAATTCGATCTACTTAGCTGCACTGAGCAGCCAAGCCCCATCCACACTGGGTCAGAGGTCACCCAAAGTCAGCAGACCAAGGAGCAGTCGGGGTTCTGGATGTTCTCAGGCAGCTAGTCTGTTCTGGTCACTGGTTCTACTGGGACCCTGAGGCTCAGCCCCTGCTCTGCCCCAACTCTGGTCACTGGATCCCCTGCCCTGGGTACTTCCTTCTGGAGTAGCCACTGAGTGTGGATGGAAGAACCCAGAGGGTTGGGACAGAAGCTCTACATTCAAGCTCCTGGCCCTGCCACTTACCATGGACACTCAACAATGGGTAAGAAGATGGTGTGAGACAGCTGTGGCTTTTGCCTGGGCAGCATCCCATATGGTCTTGGTGGGACTACAGGTCAATGAGCCCCCTCCCCAGGCAGGAGGTGGACCCTTGACCCAAATGAGGCCAATCAGACTCTCTCTCCCAAGAATGTCTATCTTGGGCAGAGTGACCCAATCATTTAAGACAAATTACTCTGCCTGTTCCTTCCAGCAGAGGTCTGCTGGCTAAATCCGGGGTGTCACAGCTTCTGTCCTTTCAGGGAAGTTCCTCAGGTTAGGATGGCTATCATCAAATAACATCAAGGGAACATCAGACAAGAAACAAGTGTTGGCAAGGATGTGGAGAAAAGAGAACCCTTGTGCACAGTTGGTGGGAATGTAAACTGGTGCAGCCACTGTGGAAAACAGTATGGAGGTTCCTCAAAAAATTAAAAATACAACTACCCTATGATCCAGCAATCCCACTTCTGGGAATATATCCAAAGGAAACAAAATCAGCATCTCAAAGAGATATATGCACTGCCATGTTCATTGCAGCATCAGTCACAATAGCCAAGGTACGGAGACGGCCTAGGCATCCATCTGCAGATGAATGGCTTCACACACACACATGCACGCACATAAATACATGGAAATATTATTCAGGGGCGCCTCAGTGCATCAGTCGGTTAAGCATCTGACTCTTGATTTCGGCTCAGATCATGATCTTACGATTCATGAGTTTGAGCCCTTTGTCAAGCTCCATGCTGACAGTGCTGAGCCTTCTTGGGATTCTCTCTCTCTCCCTCTCCCACTGCCCCTCCCCTGCTTGCTCACTCTCTTTCTCAAAATGAATAAATAAACATTTAAAAAGAAGTATTATTCAGCCATGAGAAAGAAAGGAATCCTGCCATTTGCAACAACATAGATGGACTCTGAGGGCATTATGCTAGGTGAAATGAGTCAGACAGAGAAAGACAAATACTGTATTACTACTTATATGTGGAATCTAAAAACATAAAACACATAGAAACAGAGGAGGATGGTGGTTTTCCACGTGCTGGGGAAGAGAGGAAATGGAAAGAGGTTAGTAAAAGGGTACAAACTTTCAGCTGTAAGATGAATAAGGTCTGGGGATCTAATGTACAACATGGTGATTATAGTTAACAATATTGTATTATATACTTGAAAGTTACTAAGAGAGTAGATCTTAAATGTTCCCACCACAAAAAAAGAAATGGTAAATTTGTGAGGTGATGGAGGTATTAACGAACCCTGGCAATCATTTTGCAATATAGGTGTATGTATCAAATCATCACATTGTATCCCTTGAACTTACACAATGTTATAGGTCAATTATATCTCAATAAAGCAGAAAAAAACAAATTAGGGCAATAGTAAAAAAAAAACAAACAAACAAAAAAATAGAGGAAACACAAAACTGGAGATCATCCTTTTTTTAATAGAAATATCTGTGACAACTGTGTATAATTTTCAAGGTTAATGGCATCTTGATTCACAATAATGAAAGTCTTGTTTATCTACATATTAGTGTCCCGAAGCTAGCTTAATTTACATAATCATAAACTGCATTTCAACTGTCCTCATCAGCTTGTTCCCCATTTGATGAAAATGTAAATGGTAATTTTATTTGGGCTCAATTGCATATATACTGCATTTATGCAGCATCAGAAAATAGCATTTTAATTTAACCACCAAGTTGGGCTCATTACCAAAAAAAAAGAATATTGGTTAAAACACCAAGTCAGTTCCCCAAATGTCTTTGAAGGCTCTAGTCATTGTTGTATTATTGCCCAGTGGGTTTTAATTGTATTTGCTCAATGCTGGAAAAAGCTAGGACTTCACAATGAAAATGTCCTGTAGACTCCAAGCTACAGGTAGCCAGTGGACCCCAGGATTCTAAGATGGCTGGCTGGAAGGAGGCCACAATCGTGCAGGTACGATAGCCGGGTACTATAGCTCAGAAGAGTGAAGCCACTGGCCTAGGTCCATTTGCACAGCTCTAACAGAACAGCACAGACTGCCAGGTGTCTTAGCCCATTTGGGAAACTCTAACAGAACAGTACAGACTTGGTGGCTTATCACAAAAGAAATCTACTTCTCACAGTTCAGGAAGCTGAGAAGTCCAAGATCAAGGCACTGGCAGGTTCAGGGTCTGGTGAGAGCCCATCCCTGGTTGACAGACAGCCATCCGCACTCCGTGTCCTTACTTGGCAGAAGAAACAAGGGAACTCTCCAGGATGTCTTTTTTATAAGGACACTAATCCCATTCATGAGAGCATCACCCTTCGGACCGAACCACCTTCCAAAGGCCTCACCTCAAACGCCATCTCAGTGGGGTTGGGATTTCAACATACGTATCTTGGGGAGAACGCAAACATTCAGTCTATAACACCCGACCAAGGCCAGAGTGACGATGCAAGTTCAGAGGGACAGGCAGAAAGTCTTTAACGTTCACTAGGACTGTCGAGCTCGGGTTCCCAGGGAAGCAAAGGCAAAAGCAAGTTGAAAGGGTGGCCGGGGGCAGAGCTGAAGCAGGGTTCCCTGTGACACTACCCTTCACCACTGCCACTGCAGCGGGCGTTAGCCCACACGTCAGTACCTACAGCTCCCACCTCAGCTGGGGGCTTTGGCACCGCTCTCTGCCAGACGTGGTAAAAGCGTGAGAAAGGCAGAGCTCACAGGCATATCTTCAGAGCCCCCTGAGTTCACACCATCCCTGCACTCCACGGAAGTGGGACACGTTTCTTGCTAATCAAAGTTCTGCCTGACAGCTGTGTCCGACACACTGGCCACCACAACCGTATGACCCACAGCCGGGAGCAGATTGCACTACAGAGAAAACGGCCAAACGCCTGTTGGGGGCAAGGAAGCTGTTCTCGGCTGTGGACCAGCATGTGTTCCTAAGGCACAGTGGGCAAGACCAGAGGTTTCTCTAAGCACAGAGCGGGTCAAAGTGGAGAGGAGGGATGCATTTACTTACGGTGACTGTGAACAGCGCGTCGAGCCCTTTAGAGAGGATTCTCAGACTCTACGGTTCTCGGTAGACCAGAGACGAGACAGAGGCTGCAAGCCCTCACAGCTCCCATGCCTCTCCGCACACGTGAGACAGTTTGCCCGTTTCACAGCGCTTTTGTGACCTGCGCACACCTATGCCTTGTTAGCACTCCACAAGGCAGGCTTTCTCAAACATGCATCTCCTGGGGAGCCTGTTAAAACCGCAGAGGCCCAGGCCCCATCCAACACCTTCTGAATCTCTGCTGCATTAACAGGCATCACAGGTGGCTCTGGGGACCCTGATGAGAAAACAGCTCTTTATCCCTTATGGCCGGCTCAGGACCCAGGACCCCAGGCCCCAACCAAATTCCTAGTCCCCTTGGTGCAGAAAGCCTTTGTAATACCTTCCAAGGGCAGCTTTCTCTCCTGACTTTAAAATGACAGCAAAAAGTTCTGGTGAGCAAGATCGAGGCCACATTCTCTAAGAACTCTTTGCTGTAATTTACTCTCTCAGATTTACAGGCAAATATCTGATGAGTGCATGGGACTGGGCACTCAGTGATTTCCAAGCTCCAGCTTTTCCCTTCTAAGGACTGGTAATGACCTTAACTAGCACAGCAGGGGAGTTAGCCTCCACCTTGATCTGGTCTGCAAATGTCTGCATGAACCACATTGTTCTTGCAACAAACCCTGAGCTGGGACACTTGCTTCTTGTTCCTGGACCCCCGGATCCTGTGTGTTTACACATCTATTGCTTAGGGCAGACTGCAGAGACCTTCTAGTCACTATTCAGGTGCTTGGGGGCAGCCACATTTCCCTGCATCTGATCTGTATTCTCTCAGCACAATCAACAGCTTCCTGGGTGCCATGGCTCAAGGCTGTGTCATCTTAACCCTGGATCCCAAACTGAAACACACGGAGGCTGTGATACTTCCCGTGTGACACCATTATACATACCCACTAGCAGTAACTCAGGGCTAACGTTACGGTAGTGAGTTCCCTGTCACCGGAGGTATCCAAGCAATAATCGATCTACCATAGATCCGGAATGCCAGCAGCCACCAGCTAAAGCATTAGACCTCTTAACCAGTGGAGTCCTTCTGACTCCAGGTGTGTTTGATTCTGTGAATTTCAAATTTGACTTCTGCCAATGCATCATTAAAAACATCCCAATTCTGCCCACACAGCTCTCTGATACTGAGACTGGTTTTGCACAAAGTGGTAAAATACAATTTAAATGTCTTCTAAGTGTCAGAACCAGGAGAAAGAAAAACAAATTAATCCACAAAGAATTCCTTTTCAGTGGTTTTCAAGCCAGCTTGTGTCTGTCACCAAACCACAGGTGAAATGCTAATAAAACTCAGCCTGCAACAACAGCATAACAATTTAAATATGGCCTATTTTTCCAAAGAAATAGAATGTATTTCCAAACATGGCCTTTTTAATGAGTGCCAACTTTCTTATAAGAAGATGATTACAAAAGAGCAAAGGTCTCCTCAAGACTGAGATGAGGTGGAGTCCACAGTGAACGGCAGAGGGGATGACCCAAGAGGCCCGCGGGTGGGATGGAAGACCCCCCTTTAGGGGATCTAGCAGGAGGGGTCCTGAGAGAAGAGGCAACCGGCAAAACATGGTGATGAAGCCGCTACACCTTTCAGCCTAATTTGAAGAGACAGGGCCGCGGGGACCTCCCACTTTGCACACTGAGCGCTCACAGCAGCACGGGAAGGGGTGTGCTGGCTGTCCCCGTCACAGGGTCAGAGCACGCACGTGGGGTCCCGCAGCACAGACACTGGCCGCCTGCTGCCCACATCAGCCTCCCCTATGCCCTGCACTGCCTACCCCGCCTTTCTCAAACACACAGATCTTTCTCCACTTCCCCGCTGTCGCGCCTTCTCTTCTTATCTACCTCGGCCTTCCTCCAAACGCAGTTTCAAAAATCACCTCCTCCGTGTCGTCTTCCGTGACTTGCTGTGTAATGTTGAATACTGCCTGCTGGGGACTTAGGAGCCTCCAAATTTGTCCTCTGCCCGCCCCTTCCTGAGGGTTCCCACTGGGATGAGGCTATTAAAAGATATGCCCAAGCAATCCAGCCATTTTCCGAAACTTGCAGAGACATGGATACTATGCTCATGGCCTGGAAGGCAAGCACCTGGGCCTGTGCTCTGGAGTCAGGCAGGGTCACAATCACAGTCCAGTGGGCACCCTGCTGTGTGATCTCCGAGTCTCAATTCCCTCAGCCGAGACACAGAGATAACAGTTCCTCCATTGAGTTGCTGAAAGGTCGTAATGAAATAAAATCGGCGGGAGCACCCAGCAGCATGGTTCTCAGTAAATGCCATTGTCTTCCCCTTCGTGCAGAGCTACCTACTGTGCGATTTTAGATCACACGGTACCTCAATCTTATCATCTGTAGAAAAGGCAGGCATGCTCTCAGCTTCTGATTTCACTGCTCAAGAGAGAAGCTTATGTAAAAAAAAAAAAATTATAATGGACTTCATTTATTCCAATATTTACTGAATATTCCATTTATTCACACTATCATGTCAGTGTGAAATAGTCATCCATTCTTCCTAAACAACGCAGGAATTACCGGCTGTCATTTCTAAGAGGATTAAGAGATCGTCACCCATTAAGGACACGCTGTTAGCAGGGAAAAGCAAGGCCCCTGGAAGAGGCCTGGTTCCTGGGTGTGGGAGGAGGAAGGGCCCACACTCCTTCTGCTGCCCAGGGGTCCCCCCAGCTGTGTGTGTAAAAGGGTCTCACATCATCCCCACCACAACATTTGAGGCTGGTTGCATACTCCATTTTACAGACGAGGAAACTGAGGTTCAGAAAGGTCTGCTGGGTTCAGGCTCAGAGCTCTCGGCTCACCTCCGCCCCAGCCACTGCGGAGGGATAGCTGCACTGTAGAGAAGGTGGAGGCGCATGTGAGATTCTCCAGCGCCACACAAGGGATATGGAAGGACAGGAGTTCCTGGAGCACCCACCTCCCTCCACTTTCAGAGGGGGGAGGGGAGATGCACACAAGGAGAAAAGCGGGGCTGTTGCAAACAGCAGGACTCAAGATCAGATTCATGACACTCTCCTATAATCCTCTGCAATACTGTAGAAGCGCCAGTGTTTGAATCCACATAGGAAAGAAAAGCAAAATTCGAGTATCTTCATGCACTCATAGAAGACAATTCTCAAGGGTGTCTCAAGGTTAAACTAGAACAGTCCCAGTTTATGCAAAATAACGGTTTACTGTTGCCCCACTTGCTCTCAAGAGTATCCAGATATATAAGATCATCCCACATCTGTGGTTCTCAACCTTGGTGACACATTACAATCACCTGGGGAGCTTTGTAAACAAGATTAAGTCAAAATCTATGGAGGTGAGATCCAGTCATTGGTCATTCTTTTTAAGCTTTTCCCAGCGATTTTAATTGTGCTGCTAAGACTGAAGGCCGCTGTCCCGGGTAGAAGAAACGACTCCCTTCTTTTGCAAAGGGGACTCAGGTGCAACGATGGCAGCTCACAGGTGGGACCCCAAGGAGCTCGGAGCTGCTCTGCCCACGGGAGAATCGGGCAGCCGAGCAGGGAGCAGGTGGCTGGGTCCAGCTGACCCCAATCAGGCTGCACCTGCTGTTCATCTGCCTGATTGAATTTACTTACCTGCCTACTTCTGGAAAGATCGGAAGCTCTGTGGCGGTTCCTGTTGGGCACCAGCAGATCATTAGTGCTCACCCGGCTCCCACAGAGGCAATGCGGGAAGTCACTGGTTTCACCTTGAAGTGAAGAAGGAGGACCTGGAGAGACAGATTTTCCACACATTTTGGAGAGGTTCTGCCAGAGAATTCCATTGAGGCATGTGAAGTCAGGCTACTACTGGCAAGAACAGCACCAGAGCCCAGGGTACAAATGTGTCCTGCACAGGGTCTCCGGAACAGATTGTTTCCAAAACTGCATCTATCCTAATTAAGGCTGCCAGGCAAGTCTCTGGCCCCTCATCCAACTCCAGGGAGGTTCTTGGGGAGAGAAGGGCTGCCCTCTCCTTGTCCCCGCCACAGAGAGCAGAGTCTGTCCTCAGGCGGCTCCCCTGGGTTTTGAATCATTTTTACAGCTCTGGCATTTGCATTCCGGACTACAAGACGTTTCCAAGAGCAGAACATAACAGGGGAGGTTTGAGAGATTTCCTCTTTCTAAAGAGGGGCAGCAAACATCACTGCAGCTAGACCCGGACGGATACATTCCAGCTACATAACACATTACACTTCTCAGTGTTTTTCAGACTGTATCCCTAACAAACTCTCTGAGAGTGTATTAGGAGGTTGTGTTCATGAAATACTATTTGGGAAGCTTCAGAGTATTTGGGAAACCTTTGTCATTCATGGATGGAACACTCACAATTTTGACTCAGGAGTGAGAAACGTTACCAAATTACTTCCCCATAAAAGTAAAACAATTTATCTCACACACACACACACACACACACACACACACACACACACATCTGTCTTGTGATTTTCAAACTTTCTGATCTTTGCCAATCTGGAAAATGAAAACGATTACCTCCACGTCATTATAACTCACCTTTTATTAGTGAGACTGAGTAATTTTTCACATACCTAAGAAACAGTTTTACTTCCTTCTCCGTGGATTCCATTTATATCCTTTGCCCACTTTTCTACTGGGCTCATAATTCTTGCTTATTTATTTGTAGACTCTCTTTCTATATGAGAGAAACCAGCCCTTCCTCTGCAGTATGCAAACAACTTTGCAGTTTGATGTCTTGTTTTGATTTTATTTACGGTCCAAATAGCTGAGTCCATTTTAATGTAACTGAATGTATTAATATTTTCCTTTGTGGTTTCTGGGTTTTGAAACTTTAGAAAGTATTATAAGGAAAACAACTTTCATTGTTTCTTTAGTATGAGATTTTGATGGGACTAAGCCAGGCCCGAAAGCATTCAGTTGAAAAATATTCAAAGAAAATCATGACCAAATGTCACTCTTTCTGTGTGTCAAGATCATGGCACCCAAAGAGAAAGCCGACAAAATACATCATCCATTATCAGATTTGGTCCACGGTGGAGCTTCCCATCTGAGGGACTATTTCCCATGAGACATCATGATCTAGAATTCCCAGCTCCTGGGCAATTAAATGCCCCTCCATAGCGAGGTCCTGGTTACATTACTCTTATTTATTTGTAAGCCATTCTAGAAATTCTTCTAAGATTAGGGGGGGTCTCTTTCTATCAAACCCACAACTGCCATGTCAGTTGGGGTCTCCCAGAAGACATTAAATGGTAATACCTGCATGCCACAAGTGAGACAGGGTCAACATATATACCAGGGAGACTTCTTCTGTAGGCATTTATATGTGCTCATCTGTTTCTAGGGATTCCACTGCTCCCCTGAGTCACCAAACCCTTCAATGGGCCTTCTGCCTCAGTTTCCTGTTTGGTCTCCAAATACACCCCTGGACATGGATGCCTGCCCTGAGCATCGGCACGGCAGCTGGTGGTCTGACGTCAACCTGCCCCAGCCCACGCCACCCTGTCAGTCCTGCCTTCTCCCTCCAGCCAGTCCAGACTCTGGGTCAAAGAACCCCTCCTGGAGGCGCGTGAAGAAGCACCCACATGTGGGGACAGGCTTTGCCCAATTGACTCTTACACTGTCATGCAGATGCTGGGGAAACTGAGGCACAGGACAGGTATGAATCTCCTGGTGGTAAGGGAGCCTAGAGCCTCTCTTCAGCATTAAAACAGAGACTCCTAGGAATGGAAACCTGGCAATACCCTCATCACAGCACCTGTTTTCCCTTCCAAGTCCCCAAAGCCTCTGGACTTCAACCTGGGACCCAAGCATGTGACTGGGTATCCTGAACCCTTTCAAGGTCCTGCAAACAGAGCTGGTCCGTTTGCTCAGACTTCCTTGCTTGGGTCTCCAGGACACCTCCTTGCTCTTCTGAGCCCTCTCCTCAAAAAACCCTGGCCATTTCTCAAGTTTTCATGGGGTATAGAAACATCCCCACCAATTGATCTTGTGGTTAGGATAGCATAGTTCCTAAATGAGAGTACTCCTAGCCCGAGTGATCATTTATTAGTGCAGAAGAAAGTTAAAGCTTCAGAGAGGGTGAGCCTTGCCCAAGGTCAAAATCTTGTTGGCTTCCAAGCCAGAATCAGAGCCCAAGCCTGCTGATTCCCAGCCCAGTGCCACTCCACAACCCGCTGTGGCTCCCAGACCAACTGTCTCCCACTTTCTTGAGGGACTCTCCTGGTGAGAACTCTGGGGTTTTTGTTTGTTTGTTTGTTTGTTTGCTTTTAATTCTATCTGGGACGAAAAGAGAACAGGTTGACTTTGTAATGTCGTCAAATATTAAGCTTGATTTCCCAGCTACTGACATCCAAATTGCCAGTGAGCTTGAAAGTCCCAGTGGAGGCTGCTGGCTGTGCTGATAGAATGAGGCTTGCAGCTAGGGAGGAGGGGAAGCATCCCTCAGCTTCAAGGGGAGCACGAGTGAGGGGCGGGGGGGTGGGGACTGCAGAGCAGGTGGCCGCCAGGAAGCCAGGGACAGGGCAGCAGCCCATTAAAACAGATCAGGGTAAGGGTCCTCCATTAAAATTTTAAGCCACAGGCACTCCATGACCACGCACACTTGAAATGCCGTCCCTGGGAGACGGAAGCCAAGAGGCTGTTAAGGTTATTGTGTGAAGTTGCCAAAAATTGAAACCATAACGCATCCCTTGTCCTTCGGAAATCTTTCGAAAGAAAAGTTCTCCACGACATGGAACACACTGTGCAAATGGAGGAAGGAAAAGAAAGTTTTTCTGAGAGTCATGTCAATGTGTCCTCATTATTTGAGAGGGCAGAGTCAGAAAAATGCCTGGAGTGAGAAAAATGGGCTCTCGACACTAGAAAACTCTGGATTTGGTCTCTGGCCTCACACATTTGTTTACTGGGCAGGGGACAACCCCTTGGAACCTTGGTTGCCCCATTTGTAAAATGAGGCTAATAGCGCTTTCCTCCAAGGGTTGTATTGAGGCGTAAATGGACTGTGTTACAAAGCACCTGGAACGGGAGCCCACTTCATGAGCTGGTTGTGCCTCCTCTCCTTTTAGAGCTTGAAATGGCCTTTCTGACGTGCTTATCTCAATGCGTTCATTTTTCATACGGGGAAACTGAGTCCCAGATGTGAAGTGACTTACCCGTGGCCCTCAGCAAGCTCCAGGCAGAATCGAAGTCAATTCTTCTGATTCTCCCACATCAAGAAACACCTCCTCTCAAACTACCCCCTCCCTGCTTCTCCCCAGAAGTTCACCATCTCTTAAATAGTCAGCAGGAGGGAGGGGGAGACAGGTGGCTGGGTGCCACTGCCGTCTATCTTCAGCAACTGCTTTCTAAGGCAAGGCTGATAGTTAACCCTGCAACCCAAGCGATCCCTGTGTGACCGCCTCCGAGAAATCTGAGTCCAGTGAGAGGAGGCATAGAAGGAAAAGAGACAGAGGGGCAGAGGGAGGAGAGACAACGAACAGCGGGGAGCGCCAGAGGGATTCCTCGTGAGATGAAGATTCGCTCTGACATTGTTTTCAAACGAGTGCAGGGGAGAGAACCACAGACAGCGATGGCCAGATACGCAGAACCAATGAGGGAGAGTACAAATGCCCCTGAACTGAGAACACATCTTCGGAGAGGAGTCCCTGTGAGCAAACGGTGCTTGCTGACGTACAAAGGGATTGGAGGCCCGGCCAGGCTTCCGACAGTGAGTGACGCCACAGTGGAGGCATTATCTGGAGTTGAGTAAGGCAAAGAGCTCTTGTTTTTCTTTCTTTCTGTCCTCTGTCTTGATGGAATGTTCTGATCTTTGCACTGCCATATACAAGTAGAATTTAGCTCTTTCCACACATTTTTGTGTAGCATTGGGGGTATTTCCGGTAACTAAAACATTTTCTCCTCTAAGAAGCTGAGGGATGGAGTGGAGCCATGTGCCCACCACCCACCCACACCCCGATTTTACTGCCCTGCAACCTAAGTTGGCAAAACACTCCCACGTGTGTCCTCAACTACTCTCTATTACCACATTCATGACACGTCTGACACCACGTGGGGCTTTTCCATACATCAAGTGTCACAGACTATGAGTCTGGAGTTCTCTCTTGTCCAGCAAGAGAACAGAGGCAGAACTGAATATGAGAGAGGCTAATGCTGGGAGGAGACAAAAACCCTGAACAAGGGTTTCGTCTCCATATTTATAGAGCTCGCAAGATATTACCCATGTGGTGAACGTGAAGAAAACAAGATCTCACACATGCGAACATGGAGAAGACAATCGGTCATCATCAACTTGTGTGTATAAGAAGCAAAAGGTCGGGGGGCGCCTAGGTGGCTCAGTCGGTTAGGCGGCCGACTTTGGCTCAGGTCATGATCTCGCAGTTTGTGGGTTTGAGCCCCGCGTCGGGCTCTGTGCTGACAGCTCGGAGCCTGGAGTCTGCTTCTGTGTCTCCCTCTCTCTCTGCCCCTCCCCCATTTGCTCTCTGTCTGTCTCTGCCTTTCAAAAATGAATAAATGTTAAAAAAGAAAAAAAGAAGAAGAAGCAGCAAAGGGTCGGGACACCTGGGTGGCTCAATGGGTTCAGCACCTGACTTCAGCTCAGGCCATGATCTCCGAGTTCAGGAGTTCAAGCTCCGCATCCGGCTCCACACTGACAGTGCGGAGCCTGCTTGGGATTCTCTCTCTCTGCCCCCACCCTGCTTGCTTGCTCTCTCTCTCTCTCTGTCTCTTTCTCTTTCACAATAAGTAAACCTAAAAATTTTTTTAAGAAAAGAATCAAAGGGTCTGGGGGGAGAGTGGAGTTTCTGATCAAAGTATAATAGTATATTGGCATCAGATGGAAAGAAATTTTACTCATGATCCCATTAAATATCTCACCAGCTAACCTCGGGCGTTTTCACCCCATGATGGCGGCTTCCCACCCTAAGTTTTTTCTAACCCATTTATGTAAGTAGAGCCTATTTCCCCCCACCAATCGAGCACTTCTCCGACCCCAGCTGTGTATCCTGCAATTCACGTGTCCTGTGTGTCTCCCCAGAGACAGCATCAGGTCCCACAGATTAAGGACTCAGTCCCACAAGACCGACCCCACTTCAGATGCCAACTGCCAAGTCCAGGTTGCCTCCTAGACTTCTGACCAACTGGCTATAAATGGGGCTTTCTGTGATACCCCTCCCCCACCTTGGGTTCCATCATGTATTAGAACACCTTGCAGAACTCAGAGAAACACTCACCTATGTTTATTATAAAGGATACAATAAAGGATACAGATGAACATCCAGATGAAAAGATGTATCTGAGGTACCTTTTTGACCCTTTCTGGGTCCAGAGGGTCCCGAGCATGGGAGCTTCTGTCCCCATGGAGTTGGGGTGTGCCTCCCTCTCAGCATATGGATGTGGTCACCAACCCAGAAGCTCTCTGAACGCCTTTCTTGGGATTTTTATGACAGCTTCATCACATACACACGATCAGTCATTAACTCAATCTCCAGCCCCTCTCCCCTCCCTAGAGGATGGGAGGTAAAGGTGAAAGTTCTAAGTTTCTAATCGTGCTTAGTCTTTCTGGCAACCAGTCCCCATCCTGAAGCTATCCTAGAGCCCACCGAGAGTTTCCTCATTAGATAAAAGACACTCTTGGGGTGCCTGGGTGGCTCAGTTGGTTAAGCATCTGACTCTTGATTTCAGCTCAGGTCATGATCTCACAGGTTCATAAGACCGAGCCTGATGCGCAGAACCTGCTCGGGATTCTCTCTCTCCCTCTCTCTCTGACCTTCCCACTTGTATGTGCTCTCTTTCTCTCTGTCTCTCTCTGTCTCTCTCTCTCTCTCTCTCAAAATAAACATTAAAAAAAGAATACTCTTATCACCTAGGAAATGCCAAAGGATTTAAGAGCTCTGTGCCAGGAATCAGGGGCAGAGATAAGATATTAGATCCAAAGATGTTCCTGGTGCTCTTATCACTTAGGAAATTATAAGGCTTTTAAGAGCTCTGTGTCGGGAATCAGGGCAGAGACCAATATGTCTATTTTCTATTATTTCATGCAACCCAGACCCTGATTCCACATGTGTGAGGTATCTACTAGACCCTTCCAGGGAGGATGCTTGGCCTCACAGAAGTTACGTTTTAGCTGGAAGGCAACAATGAGATTTGGAATAAGATTGTTTATGAATAAGAAAGAGATGATACCTAGAAAATCACGGAATGAGGGGAAAATGAGAGATCTTAGGAATAATTCAATCCAATTCTCCAATATTACAACAGACACTTAGTGGACCAGAGAGGAGAAGTGACTCTCCCGAGGTCACACAGCTAGTCTGTGATATAATGGAGACTAGAACCTGCGTGCCTCACCCAGCTTGTTCTCATTGGTGACTAAAAGGACTAGAGGGGGTTTCATCCATCTTCTTGTGCAGATAAGACTCTCCTCCTGAGCCCAGACCACCGCTCAATCAGAAAGAACCAGAACTTGCATGTGGGTTTGTCCTTGTCTGTCACAGTGAGCTAAAAAAAACCCTGGGCTACTCACTCTGCCTCCCCTGGTCTCTGTTTCTGCAACTGGACACCTAGGAGACTGCCACTTGGGCCACAACATGGGCAGAGTCTAGCAAGAACTAGCACCGACCACCTCATTGTCCAATCCGAGGCACGGACTTGATTTTACTGTGTATTGCGCACTATTCTCAATGCTTGAACTTGCATGTCTTTCCATCCTTAGTACAACACTATGCAGCCGGTGCTTCTCTGACCCCCATAGTACAGTTAAAGAAACTGAGACCCAGAGAAGCCAAAAAGTCTTCCCGAGACCATGCAGCTGGCAAAGGGCAGACCCATACTTAACCCTAGTCTGGCGTGCATACTTGCTATTGACAAATTCCTAATCCTCTCCCTTATACTATGTCCCATCCATTCATCACCATGACCCACCTGAGTGGTTACTGACCCCATTTTCCAATCACAGAAACCAGCCTCAGAAAGATTGAGTGACTCACGCAAGAACAGGAAGCTCATGTCAGGCACAGTTGGGTCCAGGAATCCATAGGTATGACTCTGCGTCCTTGTTTTGAAGACGGCTGCCAATTCCAATGTGTTTTGATGCTGTGGCTTACTTGTGGCTACGGGGAGCGGGGGGAGGTGGGGGGAATGGGTCAGTAAAAGTCTGAAGCTGGAGGTGAGTGTAGGATCTGCCCGGCAGAAGCGGGCAGAAGAAAACAAGGATTTGGGGACTGCAGCTCTCGACTTCCTGGTTTTGCAGCAGACATGGTATTGAGCGATAAAAGTCTGGTTGGCACATACGACAGGGTGACAAGACTCTAAATGATGCCCACGAAGTAATTACCACCATGTCCCGTGTAATGTATAACTGGGTCTCACTGTGTCCGTTAAAACGCCACAATGGAGACACTGCCCACTGGACCTCACCCTGCCCTGTAAGACTGTTTGGAGGAGGGCTGGCGCTGCCCGGGCCACCTATGCTTTCATAAACCAGAGCTCCCCGATGTCGTATAAACATGCGTGTTCTTGTGACCCGGCTTCATGGCTCTCACCTTTTACCTTCAACCAACGGAACCACCCCAGCCCCACTTCTGGTCTGCTGGACACTGGCCATAATAATGTCTACTGGCAATTGCAATAAGAAATATATTTTCTACATCAACTGAAATTTTGTGGTGAACCCACAAAGCATTTCTGGCATGCTGGGTCCAGGGACCTGCAAGGAATACCCTTCATCCACAGGTCCATGACAGAGGGTGTTTTTAACAGCTGGCATTAGCACATGGGCTGGCTGGGGACTGAGGGTCCCTTCCCCTGGCGGGGGCCTTAGGACACGGATCATGCTGAAGTGGCCATGGCAGGCTGAAACCCTCCAGAAAAGACTGTCCACCAGGGGACTCTGATGATTTGTAATCAAATTGTGTTTTATTAAAGAGAAAGTATCCAGAGGTTTCCCGTGGCTGCGTTCTTGCAAATTAAAGATAATGGAGTTAACAAAGAACAACTGGAAGTCAGATACCAACATGTGAAATGAGCCCAAGGCAGGTTCATCTCCTTGGATGCTCACGTGTGGAATGTGGGTCCTGCTCAGACAGGAGCCAGGCGGGATTCTATCTTTGTCCAAAATCACAGGCACCCATTAAAAGCAACTCTGGTGCCAGCTGCCTTTGACCACAGCCGTCTCTGACTCTGAGCCAGTCTCTGACCCTGCCTCTCATCTTTAAAAGATGGAAAGTTTGTAGGGTGACCAATGTCCCATTTTGCCTAGCACTTGGGGGATGAGGAGGATTGGTTCTGGGGCACAGGATTCCATTGCAAGAATCAGGAAACTTCTGGACAAAATAGGACAAGTTGGCCACCCTATTGGGCCTCCCACAATCCCTGACTGTGTCGACATTCTGGGATTATTATATTATGACTGACTCTAATATCCTTACATTACAGATCTGTAAGAACCCTTGAGCCTATAACAAATGTGTCATGAGCCCAGTAGAGTTTCCAGTACACAGCAGGGACTCTCAAGCGCTGTCCCCTCCTGTGTTCCTGGCCAAGCACAGTGGCCTCTGGCTATTCTGAAACCTTGGAGTCCTGTGATGGTGAAGTGTCCAGAATGTTACCACCTGCAACCCTCACCCCAACTCCAAAGGCTGGCAAATGTCTCTGTTCCAGGTGAAGAAACAGATGCCCAAAGCAGGTGTGTGATTTGCTCGAAGCCAAATGAGCTCTGACTCCATCCTATGTCCTGTATTCTAAGCCCAGTGGCCCCTTGGCCAAACCAGGCTGTTGTGTGCCCCCTCCGCCACACACACACTCAGGTGTGAGCCCAGGGGGCTGCAGACTGGTGAGCCCTTGCCTCTATTGTGTCTGGGTTTCCCCCTACCTAGAAGCACCTGCTTACTGCCTGCTTCTTTCCTCCAGAGCACCCCACTTCCTCTGTGCCCACTCGCAACCACACGGGCACCTTGTTACCCAGTGGAGGGAGGGGTGGTCAGAGTCCCAGCAGCCCTGTGTCCAGGGATCAGCCTCACCCCACAGCAGGAAATCCAGGCCCTCCTTATGTCACCAGGAACTCAGTTCTCGCTCCCCACTCATCACCCCCCAAAACCACCCCGGAGAAAGGGAAGGGCCTGGAAGGGTAGGCAGGCAGAGGGCAGGGCAAGCAACACCCTGCCATAGACAGGGGCTCCAGGAGCAGAACTGCTGCAGCTACGCATCCGCTGAGGCCCAACTGGGCTAGAGAAACCTGCAATCCCAGCCAAGAGGGATGGAGACCCAGGAGGAGCTGGGCCTGGGAGAAGGCGGCAGTGTGTGATTTTTAATTTACTTTTTCTTGCCCTGAGACAAAAATTAATTTGACTTGGGAAAAAAAAAAGGTAACTTTTTACTTGACTTTTGAAAGTAAAATTTCTGCAACTCTTTTTCCACTTAACAGAACATTTCCTCAACTTCTGAGGCATAATGTTAATATGCGCCAAAGATGGGGAATTCCCTGAGCTCAGCTCACATATCACTGAACTGATTTTTTTCTTAATTTCCCAGTAATACTGGCTGGGTTATGCTAACAGGAGAGTTAACAGCTAATTTTGCTACAGGGAAGATAATAACAGGAAATGATCTTTAATAATGAATTAAACAGACTCCTTGGATCCCGATTCCTTTTATTAGATAAGGTCAATGGCATCTTAAATGAGCAAATCTATCCTAGGCTGGCAACAAGATACAGAGAAAATTGTCAAGCTGACTTACAGGGGAGGGCGTGAGCTCTGGAAGCACTGATGCAGCAGTCAGAGCACGAGCTTCAGACACAAAACTGGACGCCAACCCACGCTAGCTGTGTGACTGCCCCCACCTCTCTGAAGCTCTCTCAGCTGTTCCTGGGGACAATAATCCCCACCTTCCGGGGCTTCGTGATCATTACACACTGCGTAAAGTGTGTAAAACCCAGCACAGTGCCCGGTGTGAACAACACCACTGTATTTGCCAGCGCGTAGAGAATGTAGTTTACAAAACCATTTCGTATGCATTCTGTAGTTCAGCCTTCAGAAAAAAATGGACCATCCGGACACAATGAACCTCATTTCAGGACAAGGAAGGTCCAACATTGCCAGAGGGAGGATCAGGATCCTAAGGCAAGTCTTCTGAATCCAGCTTATGTCCTCTATGTGGTTCTCAGTCTGCCAACCAGTCATCTCCATTTTTTTTTAATCATGCAGATTTCTTAGTAAAACTTTTTTTCAGGACACAGCACCAACCAGTATTTATTTATTAGGTGTATACATGTTCTGCTCTATTGATATCACACACACTCCTCCATTCTAGAATACTCTGTTCTACTCTATTAAAACTTTACGTATACACACACACACACACACACACACACACACACACAGACACCTATGTGTAGGCAAGCACACACAAAAGTAGACAAACTATGAACTGAAGGTCTAGTGTGTTCTTGCAGGAGAGTGAAACCACTGAAAAGGATAAAGTTGAACAAAAATCAAAATGGCTGCACTAAAGCTTCAGGGAAGCTTGATTTTAAAGGAACCTTTTTCCTCCCTTCCACAAACCTCCCTCCTCCCTTCTTACACTTTTGTTTCAGGAACCTGGCACCACCGTAAGGACAGAACGAAGGCAGCTGGTACTACATACACAATTTCAGTCAAAACCAGTTAAATCCTATATGTCCCTATAAAACCCCCCAGCCCCTTCCTCCAGGAGAGTTTGCAGGTTTTGAAGACCCTACCCTGCTGCAGCCTCCTTTGCCCTGCAAAGCAATGAAGCTATTGTTCCTCTTTATCCCAAACTCTGTCTTTGCATTACATTTCGCCTCTGAAGAACAGAGGTCGGTTTTCAACAAGAGGGAGCTGTGCATAAGCTGGAGGGAAGAAGACAGCCAGTCTAAGGTCATGGAAAGTGGCACTGCCTCGGGGCTGGGGATAGCTAGTCCTGCCTCCTTGCTGCAACAAAGAGGAAGCAGGGGTGTGGAGATTTATTAAGGGTTCACTCAAGGTCACACAGATCTCACCTCTCCAGGATCCCTGCCCAGTCCCCTTTCCACTGAAGACAGTGCAGTTGCTACTGATGCCAGCAAGCCCTAGGGGAGCCACTGAAGGTGTCTGAGTGAGGGGAGGGCAAGACACATCCTGCTGCTGAATGCTTACCCAAGGAACTTCCACAGGCCGGTAGTTTCGTGCCAGCCAAAGCACTGGCTCACTCTTAGCCAAAACCCACGTGTGGAGGTTCCGGTTCCCAGAAGTTTCCAAAGCGGGGGATGTAATTACAATGTTTCAAAGCAAACAAATACACACCCAAGTGGGAGAAGAGCATATTTATTTGACTAATTAGAGGGACTTCACTGAAAGGATGTACGATAACATCAGCTTCTTTTTTTTAGTAATACTAATTGACATTTTCTTTTGACATTTTACTAGTAGCTCATCTTTATTTTTATTGCGCTCTCGATAAGGTACCAAGGTGAAGCGTCATACTCTGGCAGTGAGCGAGTGTGAATCATGCACCACATTAACAGCAGGGGCTCGGGAGCTGAACAGGCGCACGGAGCACCAGCTATCAGCCTGCTGCAGGGAGGGGAGGGCAGTGCGCTGATCATCGCGCCCGGCCGGGAGCCCTGCCAATTTACTGCCTGGCTGCCGAGGGCGCTGGTTCTGCCCGACCCAGCTCCCAAAGGGGCCGCCGTCAGCCCTCCTGGGCTCCAAGCTGCTATCGCACCCCGATGACCAGGAAGGACATGTGAGTGTGTAGACAGCCCGCACCTCCTAGCGCTGCCCCGTGCCGCTGAGCCGGGAAACTGAGGTCTCAGTTCAACACAGTTAACTCGTGTTCTCTGAGAACGTAGAGCACGCCCAGCTAAGGGGCTGGACGCAGTATGGCGGAAGGGGCGATTTGGAATCCAACAGATCTGGGAGCAGGTCAGTCTCTCTGAGTTCCCATTTTCCATCCATAAGTGGGGATTAAATGCCTACCTCATGGGTTGTACTGAGAACTAAGTCAGAAAATTACACAAAGCATTTTACACAATGCCTGATGCATTCATGTGTCCCAGGACACAGGAAGATTTGCTGAGGGCCGATGGAAAATACAATTATCATAGCTCAGGGAACTTCTCATCAGGACACACAAGTACCCTGTCGGACCCCATAAAAACTCAGCGTTGGAGAGAGAGGCAGAAACAGAAATCACTGTAATATAGGGATGGCTCCAACAGGTTGGGCAATGGGGAGCCACTGAAGTTCTTTGAGTACAGGAAGGTGATCAGAGCTGTACTAGACAGAGAACCAATAGCTACTGAGCACTTAAATATGGCTCGCCTGAACTGAGATGTGCCCCATGTGTAAAATACACCCTGGATTTCCACTTGATACAATAAAAAGAATATAAAATTACTCAATACTTTTCATATGGATTACTCGTTGAAATGATAGTATTTTGAATATGGTAGGTTAAATGAAATGTTATTAAAATAGAGTTTACCAACTTCCATTGTGGCTACTAGAAAATTTAAGACTGTATACATGACTCAGATTATGTTTCTATTGGACAGCACTGCCCAGGAGCATCTGCCGGACGTATCAGAGCAAAGAGCAGCTGGAGGCAGCAACATCTGGGCCATTTCATTCCAGCCAAAGTGCTGATGTCCTCTCAGCCTGGCCCTGCCTCTCCAGCTGCCAGTTCATGGAGTAATTAAAATGCCTTGAAGCAAAGAGCCCAGCCCTTGAGTGTGCTTGACAATGCTCAGAGTTTTGCAAAGCTGTTTCGGCAGGGAACATCCGAGCGGTGTTCTCAAACACCCCACATTATCTGGAGCAGGGATCAGGTGCCAAAGTGCCTGGCTCTCAGCCCCGGTGATCTGGCGACCAGAGCTCACACCCAGAAGAAGCCGTTTCACAGGTAAATTAAAAAGCAACCAGCATTTTCCTCTCTAACTGGCACAAAGTGGAGTGTTTTTTCTGAGAGTATTCCTCTTGTGGAGAGATCTCCAAAACCTGCAAGATTTATCCCAACAGATCCCATGCACGGTGCTCCCAGGGACAGAGAATGGACAAAGTAGATATTGCTGCCCTGCATTCGGCCTTGGTCTGTAAGCTCCAGGCTCAGACATAAAATTAAACCAATAATGCCACTGACCTTCTGGGTGGGGACTTTGAACCTATGCCTCCACTTTTCTCCCTCGGCAAAATCTGGAAGCTGGATTGCATGGTCTAGAACATTTGGGAGGGGAGACAAAGGAAGGGGTGGGGGAGGGAGGGCCTGCCACCACAGTGGTTAAGTACCTGTGCTTTGCAGTGGGCAGGTCTCCGTTTAAGCACCTGCCCTGACACCTGCGGGGGGGCGTACTGTCTGGGGAAAATTATTTAGCCAGCCTGAGCCTCTTGTTTCTGTTTTGTAAAACAGAGATAAGTATAGTGGCAACCTCATGGGCTGTTGGGATAGTTAAATTAGGGACGGGGGAAAGATGCACAGTGCGATAATTGGCACCTAGGAAGCACCAAATAAAGTCATCTAGGAAACAGACCACACAGTTTGCTGTGGAAACATTAGTCCAGGCCTCAGGAGGCCTTGGTCAGCACCGGAGTTTGACATCTCTTCCAACTGCTAACTCAGCAGAGGGATTCTGATGCTTCTTCCAGTACAAAGGGTCTGCACCCAGTAGAGGCAGGGGCAGAACAGGTAAAAGTGACTCTCTTTGGAAACCGCTGTCCCGGGCAGGCACAACTGGGGCTGGAGATCAGGAAATCTGGACAAGACATGAAGCACGATCAAGATGTAGGGGGCGCTGTTGCTCATTCACTGTGGTAGGCAGAATCCAGGGGGCTCTACGATTCCCACCCCCCTGTGCGTACTCCCCCTTCTTAAATATGGGCAGAATCTGTGAATATGGTGGGGTATCCCTCCCCTGACTACATTACATTATATGGCAAAGGTGAAGAGATGTTGCAGATATAAATAGGGTCCCTAGGGCACCTGGGTGGCTCAGTTGATTAAGTAGCCAACTTCGGCTCAGGTCATGACCTCACAGTTCAAGAGTTCAAGCCCCACATGGGCCCTGTGCTGACACCTCAGAGTCTGGAGGCTGCTTCAGATTCTGTCTCTCCCTCTCACTCTCTGCCCCTCTCCCACTCGTGCTCTCTCTCTCTCTCTCTGTCTCAAAAAATGAATAAATATTTTTTAAAAGTTTTAATAAATAAATAAAGTCCCTAATATGTTGACTTTTGAGTTAATCACAAGAGATATTTTTTTTGGTGGGCCTGACCTAATCAGGTGAGTGGTGAGGGTGTAGAGTCAGAGATAGGAGAAGTCCGAAGGCTGTACCCTGCTGGCCTGGAGGAAGCACACAGCTATGCTTCTGTTATGGTGCAAGGACTCGAGGACAGTCTCTCGGAGACAAGAGCAGTCTCTTGCCACAGCCAGCAAGGTAGCAGGGACCTCAGTCCTACAGCACGAGGAAATGGATTCTGCCAACCACCAGTACACTTGCAAAAGGTCCACAAGGCTTAGATTAGAACATATCCCCCGCTGACACCTTGGGTTCGGCTCTGTGAGTCCCTGAGCAGAAAACCCACCTAACCCAAACCCAGACTCCTGACCCATGGAAACTGTGAGATAGTAAATGTGTGTTGTTTCAAGCCACTAACCGTGATGATCTGTTACGAAGAAATCGAAGATGAATACTCCCAACCAGCCCATGCTGGACTCCATTCCACCTATCCCTCTTGGGTCACAGAGAACCCGTTTGGTCAACCTGATTTGCCTAAACCACTCAGCTGAATCCCATCCTGGGCGCAGGACCCAATGGGATCCCTGTGCAGCCCAGGACATCAGTTTGGTGGCTGGACGAACAGAATCTCTCTCCTGGCTCTGAGTGGTAGAGTGGGAGGGAATGAACAGCTACGGCCCACGAGGAAGCGGGCTGGGATAGAAGCAGGCATGTGGGGAGGGCGACCACGTCACCTCCCAGACTTGGACGCACACTGCATGTAACCCCCCCCAATTTTGGTCTCTCTGGACACGTGAGCCAATGAACCCCCTTAATTCCCTGTATCACTTAAGCCATTTTATGTTGATTTTTTCTATTCCTCACAACCTGCAACTAAAAACCTTCTCACTGGTACAAGAGCTGTGGGAGCATGCTCTATGCAGGCCCTGACTGGACCCAGCAGCTTCCTCACTCGCCCTTGGGTCCTAACAAGAATAATAATGCCTCACGCTCTACTTTGTTCGTTCAACAAGAATTGGTTGAGGGCTTATTACATGCGCCGGAACGCAGAGCAGTGATGCGGCACCACAGTCCCGGCCCCATGCATGTCGGGGTCCAGTGGGGCTACAAATAAGCAAGCCAGCAATTGCACAAAGCCCGTGACTTTGGCCGAACGGCTGGATGTCAAAACTAGCACCTAGTCCCTGCTGAGGCCAAATGACACCATCATGGAACTTACTTCTGGGATAAAAGAACAATTCTGGTATCTTATTTTAAAAATTCACTGTTTTACAGGAGCACCTGTGTGGCTCAGTCAGTTAAGCATCCGACCCTTGATTTCGGCTCGGGTCATGATGTCATGGTCGTGGGATCAAGTCCCATGTCGGGCTCTGCACTGACAGTAGAGCAGCAGAGCCTGCTTGGAATTGATTCTCTCTTTCTTCCCCCCACCCCTCAAAATAAATAAACATTTAAAAAATAAAAAGCCATTATTTTACAATTTTCTCATTTCTGTTTTTGTAGTCACATTTTGAACATTAAGAACAACAATTCCTCGGGCTATCGGAGGTCAGGTGGCCCTGTGACCTCTTAGCTCACATCTGTGGTATTAACTAAGCGCTCCCTCCCAGCAGAAGTCGGGGGAGAAGCCAGATCTTTGAGGGCTGCCTCACCTTTTGCTTTTTCTTTATACTCTACAGTTTTTCTTTTTTGTGGGTTTTTTTTTTACTTTTATTTTAGAGAGAGAGTGTGTGTGAGTGGGGTAGAGGGGCAGAGGGAGAGACAGAGAAACTAGGTCACACCCTGGATCCCCCACACATCTCCCAACCCAGGAGAAGGATGGTCAAGACCCTGGAGGCCCAGCCCGACACGTCCCTGTGCCCTCGCATTCTCACTTTCTCCAATTTATTATAAAGTAATATGGCAATTATCACAAAGAATTTAGAAAATCCCCAAACAGAATTCCTTCTAATCCTACCACGCGGAGACAACCAGGGCTACAGACTTTTTCCTTTCATGTCTTTTTTCGATACATAATAGCCATCTTCCCCTGTGAACGTGGGATCGGGCTGGACTTGTAGTTCTGGGTTCTGGATCTTGATTTTTCCATCTCCACGGTTAAAGTGACTGGCAGAGTGGCACATGGTGAGAAGCAGTTGAGGTTCAAAACCCCTCAGTGCACGTGGGCAAGTAAGTTTGGCTTTCCATCTTACAGGGCTGCTACGTCCCGATCTGTAACGTGGTCATTATTCTGATATGGCACCTGCGTTTCAGGGTTGCTGCAAGGATTGAGTCACTCCCTGCAAAGCCTTAGAGCAGTACCAGGCCCACTGTAAATTATGATGATTATTATGTTTCCACAGCAGCAAAAATGCACCTGAGCATCACTTTAATAGATGCATACCACCATTCCATTAAACGGATGCACGATGGGTGACGTAAGTTACGTAACTACTTCTCTGTTGTTGGATACTCAGGGTCTTTCCAAAGTTCTGCTACTCTCCCCAATCTTAAACTCACACATAAATCTTTTTGCATCTGTTGATTTAGCTGACTTCCACCCTAGAAGAAAAACTGCCAGATCAAAGGGTAGGAGCTTGCTGAAATCTCAATGCACGATGCTGAATTACTCTTTAGAGAAATTGTGCCATTTTTATTCCGCGGTGGTGGGGTGAGACCATGCAGCCTGGGCATTATCAAGTACTTGTTTCATTGTTGTTAGTTTTGAATCAGTGCCAAGCAGATGGGCAACAAATGATATGCTGTCATCTTAGTTGCTATGTCTTCGCCTCGGCTACCTCAGTGAAGCCCTTCTGCCCCATTTCTCGGCACCCCCACCACTACCCGTGTCTTTTCTTCCCACACACCCAGCACGAACAAAACATCAGTGTCCCACTCATTGGTTGACATGTTTAAGAACAGCTGCTCCCAGGGGCCCGAGGTCACTGAAGACGACCATCCTGGTTGCTCCTGGGATGGGTCAACAAGAGTGGCAGAAATCAGAAAGAAGACGACGAACAACTTTCTAAAGCACCTGGAAGAGAATCTCCTGGGATCAAAGCTCGTGATAAAACAGGACCAGTAGCCATGAGGCATGTGCTTTCACTCAGGAAAGGGGCAAATGTCACCAGGAAGATAGGGGTGGACAGGCAGCCCCCTCCAGGGCTCAAAGGCCACAGGAGAACAGGAATTAGGGGCGTGACTCCTGGCCGAGAGGGGAGGTTTCCAGCTGTGGCTGCTGGGCTCCCTTGAGGCCACTTCAGAGGCTACTCTATTTTTACCCAAACACCAATAAAAAACTACCTTTTCAAAACCATGGATATAATTAGAGTCTATTCCTGATAAGACTGAGAAAATAACCCTGCTGCATGTCCTAGGTAACAGGGACTCTCAGCAAATGTTTACAGAATAAATAAATCAACAGACTAGGGAAAATTGGTTTGGGATTTGTCAAAAGTTCTGATTGAACTGAACTCTCTTGTCAAGACTTAAGAGATCATTAACGGATGCAAAAATCATTATGTTTTCACTGGCTGTTCCGTGCAAGGCACTCAAGACACAGACACAACAGAGAAAAGAAGTGGGTCCGGCCCTCATAACTGCTCCTGGACAGGGTTGTGGTAACAACGTGCCCTTGGGTTTGAGTCTCAGCTCCCCAACTCAGTGGTTTTGGGGGTATGGACTGAAGACTGTAAGCCTCAGCTTTCTCATCTGTGAAATGGGGCGCTAACAATAACCACCTTACAGGGCCATGTGAGATCAAGGAGCCTGGCAGTGAACACACAGCAAATGTCAGGTGCTGTTAGTCTACTTTTATGAAGAAGGAAGAGAAGGGGCTACTGCTCTGCTCTGTCCACCAGCCCCAGGTAAAGTCATGCCAGGCTCCATCAGTGACTGCACCTAGGGCCCATCCTCTTGTCTTTCATTTCACTTTCATCTGCAAAGATCCTACCTCCAGTTAGGTCTTATCAGCAGGTGCCAAGGGACGGGATTTGAATGTATCTTTGGGGGGGAAACAAACAACAACAACTAGGAACACCCCTTCCTGTGGTATCTGCGTGGTTCACTCACTCTTTTGCTTCATTCCAGGATCGGCTCAAATGTCACCCCCTCACAGAGGCTTCTGGACCCACCTTAGCTGAGGCAGCCCTCCCCACGCCCTGCTCTGCTTCACTTTTCTCCATAGAACTTGTCACTTTCTTTTCTGTACATATTTTAATGTGTGTTGTTGGTCTCTCCCACTAGGACGCAAGCTCCCTGAGAGTAGGGCTTAGTCTAGCATATAGTTGGCACTCAATAAATGTTTCTGGAATGACTCAGTGAGTGATGGCTGTTTAGTAGCTCTGCTGGGACACTGGGGGACACCCATGCTATGGCCAAAGACTCTTCATTTGTTTTTAAAGTTTATTTATTTATTTTGAGGTTTGGGGGAGAAGAGAAGAGAGGGGGAGACAGAGAACCTGAAGCATGCTCTGCGCTGTCAGTGCAGAGCCCGATGCGGGGCTTGAACTCACGAAGGGTAAGATTATGACCTGAGCCAAGATCAAGAGTCAGATGCTTAACCAACTGAGCCACCCAGGTACCCCAAAGAGTCTTCATTTCAAGCTGGGTAATGCCCCCCAAAGATGTCCACATCCTAATCCCCAGAACCTGTGAAGTCCTGGAAAAAGGACTTTGCAGATGTAATTAAATTAATGCTAGCGATGGGAGATTGTCCTGGATTATCAGGCTCACAAGAGTCTGTAGAAAGGGGAGCTGTGAGGGCCAGGGACAGAGGAGACATGACAGGGGAGGCACAGGTTGGAGTCATATGCTTTGAGGATGGAGGAAGGGCTCACAAGCCAAGGAATGCAGGCCCCTCTACAAGTTACAAAAAGCAAAGAAAACAGATTCTCCCCTGGAGCCTCCAGAAAGAACACAGCTCTGCCAAAATCTCAATTTTCAGCCCAGGGAGAGCCGTGTCAGACTTCTGACCTCCAGACCTATGAGAAAGTAGTAATTTTCTATTGTTTTAAGCCACTCAGTGTGTGCTGAGTTGTTACAGCAGCAAGAGGAAACTAATACTGACACCTTGTCCTAACTCCCCAGAACAGCTCCTCCTGAGCCACGCAGGTCAGCCAGTCAGCAAGGATCAGCAGGTGAAGAACAGAGGCCCAGAAAGGTCAAGGAGCTTGCCCCAGGTCACACAGCTGGGGAGTGGCCAACCCAGGATTTGAGTCTAGTTTATCTGCCTCTGAAGTCCTTGCTTTTGCCTCAGCACCAGTGCGGAGGGTATGCGCGGATCTGCAGTTTCCCGTGGCCTCTCGGCCCTGCCCCAGCTCCCAACAGCCACCCCGTGGTCCACTCAGAGACAGCCATGTGAGTAGGGTTGTTTCTAAATGGCTTTTCCTGGTAGAGATACATTTTGAGTGTATTTGTGGACACATCTGGTCACCGTGCAGTCCAGGCTATAGCCTGATTGTTCAGGGAGCAAGGAGAGCAGCTGGTGGGATGTGCCCAGTGTCTTCACATGTGACACTCCACAGAGCCAGCCTCCAAGAACACCCTGGAGCCTGGGAGGGGCTAGAACAGGGAGGGAATGACAGGAAGCCCCCAGGGCTCATGCACCACAGAGCATCCTCCTGCCCACAGCTCCTCTGGGTCTCATAACAACCTGCAGGGGTTCTTATTACCCCATTTTACACATCAGGAAACAGAAGCTTGAGGAGACTGCTAATCTGCCCAAGGTTACTCAGGCTTTGCCTCCAGAGCCTGAGTAACTCTCTTAGAAATAAGAGAGTTTTGGGGCGCCTGGGTGGCGCAGTCAGTTAAGCGTCCAACTTCAGCCAGGTCACGATCTCGCGGTTCGTGAGTTCGAGCCCCGCGTCAGGCTCTGGGCTGATGGCTCAGAGCCTGGAGCCTGTTTCCGATTCTGTGTCTCCCTCTCTCTCTGCCCCTCCCCCGTTCATGCTCTGTCTCTCTCTGTCCCAAAAATAAATAAAAAACGTTGAAAAAAAATTTTTTTAAAGAAATAAGAGAGTTTTGGGGGAACTGGCTGGCTCGGTCGGTTAAGCATCCGACTCTTGATTTCAGATCAGGTCATGATGTCATGGTTCATGAGATCGAGCCCCACATTGGGCTCTGTACAGACAGTATGGAGCCTGCTTGGAATTCTCTCTCTCCCTCTCTCTCTGCCTCTTCCTTGCTTGTGCACACATGCTCTCTCGCTCTCTCAATAAAATAAATAAAAACTTAAAAAAAAAAAAAAGAGCCCTGGAAAGAAACAATCCCAGCTTCATACACCCACCATCTCTCTCTCTCTCTCTCTCTCTCTCTCTCTCTCACACACACACACACTTACCCACACACAAATGCACACACTTATATACACACATATATACACCCTAACACAAACATATTTACACTCACAGACACATACACACCCACTTACACACACATGTCCATACATACGCTTACCAAGATAACCGTATGCACACGCATACACACACGTACACCTGCACACATGTACACATACACATGCGCACACATACACGTACACCCACGTACACCTGCACACACAAACACCTGCACACACGTGCATGTACACCCACGTATACCTGCACACACGAACACCTGCGCACACGAATACCTGCACACACGTACACGTACACCCACGTATACCTGCACCCACGCACACCTGCACACACATGCACGTACACCCACGAACACCTGCACACACGTACACGTACACCCACATACACCTGCACACACGCACACCTGCACACACGCACACCTGCACACACATGCACATACACCCACGAACACCTGCACACACGTACACGTACACCCACATACACCTGCACACACGCACACCTGCACACACGCACACCTGCACACACACACACCTGCACACACATGCACGTACACCCACGTATACCTGCACACACGTACACGTACACCCACATACACCTGCACACACGCACACCTGCACACACGCACACCTGCACACACATGCACGTACACCCACGAACACCTGCACACACGTACACGTACACCCACATACACCTGCACACACGCCCACCTGCACACACACACACCTGCACACACATGCACGTACACCCACGAACACCTGCACACACGTACACGTACACCCACATACACGTACACCCACGTATACCTGCACACACACACACCTACACACACATACACGTACACCCACGAACACCTGCACACACATACACCTGCACACACGAACACCTGCACACACGCACACCTGCACACACGTACACCTGCACACACGTACACCCACGAACACCTGCACACACGCACACCTGCACACACGCACACCTGCACACACGTACACGTACACCCACGAACACCTGCACACACATACACCTACACACACGTACACCTGCACACACGAACACCTGCACACACGTACACATACACCCACGTACACCTGCACACACGAACACATGCACACACGTGCACGTACACCCACGAACACCTGCACACACGAACACCTGCACACACGTACACGTACACCCACATATACCTGCACACACGAACACCTGCACACACGAACACCTGCACACACGTACACGTACACACACTTACATGTGCACACACATACGCATACACCCATGTACACCTGCATACATGTACACATATGTGCATTACACGTACACTCATGTACACATACACATGTACACCTGCACACACCTACATGCCTACATTCAAAACACCACGTGCACACATGCACCTGTACATTCATAAATAACATGTATGTGTAAACACGGAGACACATGCTTACGTTCTCCCCCTCACAGACACACAGACACACACATGTGCACACTCATGCATGCACACGCACACTCACCAACACAAGTACGCACATACACAGTGGGGCCACAGCTGCTCTTCCTGATACTCACCTGCTTGTTTATTCAGGAAGATGAAACAACCCTGGCCCATTGCTCACTCTCCTGGCAGAAAGACAGACTCATAAAATCCTCGGCTTAACATCATTTAATCCGGCCTCCCCACCCATCGATTCCCCTCTGATGCTGCCGTCAAGCTGTCTATTTCTGTGGGACGTGCATCTGATCTTGGAGAAATCACAAGATTAGTCACCTGGCCTTACACGCACCCCGCTTACCCCAAATGGGGCTCTCCTGGGCCCGACAGCATCTTTCTGAGCCATTCTCTAGTACAGCAGGTTTTTTCCTTCTTCAGCAGGATGAGGAACAGAGGGATGTATGCACCAAGGCCAGGAGGGGGTCCACTGCTCTCTCTCCAGCCGCGACTATGGTGGGCACAGATGCCCCAGGGTCCTTGGTTTCCCTTCTGTGACTTGGAGATAAAGATCCCTCCCCTCGGGATGGAGAAGAGGGATGAGGCAGAGATCCACTGGAGTCCAGAGAGCAGGACAGAAAATGCCAAAAAGCAGGTGGAGGAGGTTCCGGGAAAGGTGTGGATGCAGCAGAAGTAAGAGTGATGGCTGAATTTAATCCTGCATCTGGTCAGCTTTTCCAGAGCTGAGCATTTCCTGGGCAGTTCTAAAGACTTATCAAAGAGCCCTTTCACCGCCCTGGTTTCAGCCACTCTGGGGTTGACAGTCGCCACTTTGCAGCACTTGTTTCCAGGACCCACCAATACAAATTCCGGACATACACAGAAACTCGTATTTTTAAGTTAAACCATGCAAGACCTATCTGCCAATGAGGTGAAATTCTGAAGCCATGCACCCTCCTGAGATGCAGTACCATGATGGCGCTTAAAATAAATGTTCTACAACCAACCCCTAGAGCACTAGGAAGACATCCCTGGCTCCTGGAAGGATCTGGGGGCGGAGGCAGATGGATCTGAGTTCAGAGCCCAGATCTGCCACCCACCTGCCAAGTGAGTGGCCTTAAACAAGTTTTTTGCACTCTCAGTGTATCTAGCTTTCTCATCTACTAAATGGGAGCACCACCCGTTCCTACCTCACAGGGTCTTGAGAGGACATGATGACGTGCCCTACACAAAGCACCAGCACAGGGTCTGGCACACAGTGGGTGCACATAAAGGGGAGACCCTCTCCTCTCCTCTCCTCTGAGCACTTACCAGCCAGTCCTGGTACAGGGCTGGAGTAAAGGCCAGCTCTGAAGTCAGACACTCTCTGGGCTGGGAGCTTGGCTCTGCCCCTGGACAAGTCACTTTGCCCTATCATGCCTGGGATCCTAGGAGAGATGCTCTGTCTGTGATGCAGAACATGCCTCCAGGTCCACCCCAGCTCAGTGCCAGGACCACAGACTCTCCTGTCCTCCCCTCAGTATTACTCATCTGGTCTCTTCCTGTCTGCTGTGGCAGGGATGGAGAGAACAGAAGCTCCAACATAAGTGCCTCTAGGAAACTGTCACCGCACCTCAGCATTGCCCCCCCCCCCCAGAGAGATTCCCTCACTTATTACTAAGGCTTGGTTGCTCCTGGAGACAGTAGTCCCAGCACCTCTAACAGCTGGAGAACAGACACCCTCAAGAACAGAGAGCCAGGTGCTCCAGGTGGGAGGTCCCCACTGTGTTCAGGAACTGTCCACCGAGGCTGCAGGCGACATCCAGCGGGCCAAGAAGAATAAGTGCAGAGCTGGGAGACCTGGGGTTATGGAGCTAGGCACTCCGCCGGCCCTCAGGTATCTTCTCAGGGAGGCCCCTCTCTATCAACCTGCATCCTGACACCTGAATGGGGAGACTGAGGAATGTGTAATGAAGGGCCTTGTGTGTATTCATTTCCTAGGGCTGCCGCTAAAACAGCAGCAATTCATTAGCCCACAGCTCTGGACAGAGGCCAAAACTCCAAAATCGAGGTGTGGGCAGGACCACAATCCCTCTGAAGGCTCCAGGTTGAAGCCTGTATGCCTCTTCCAGCTTCTGGAGCACCGGGCGCTCCGCTCAGCCTCCACTGCCACCTTCACACGGCCTCTCCTTGTGTCTCTGTGTCTCCTCCTCGTCTGTTTCTTATAAGGGGTCTTGTCACTGGGGGCTCAGCTGGACCATCCAGGATGATCTCACCTTGAGATCTTTAACTTAATTACATTTATGAAGACCCCTTTTCCAAATCAGGTCACATTCATAAGTTCCAGGGCTTAGGACACAGGCATATCTTTTGGGGGCCACTAGTCAATCCATTACAGGACAATTTACAGAGGTGCAGGCAGCCTGAAGGCGGACCAACAAGGGAGGGCAGACTTGGTAGCAGCCCTAGAGGGTGAGGGGAGGGGAAAGGACGGGGCTGTGGAAAGCATGTGAGCTGGCTGCCTGGCTCAGTCACCACTAACCCTCAGCTTAGCAGGGAGAAGCCAGGGTTCTCCCTGGCCCCCTGCAGCTGCCCCCCACTGGCGACACTGAGCCTGAAGCCAGAGGGCGGGGGAGCCCAAGTGATGCAGGCAGATCCCCGGCACATAGCAGCGTGAAGAATTCTCTAGAAAGGCAAATGTGAATATCCTGCACACCCCAGTCTCTTGCTTCAAAGTCCTCTGGTGCAAAGTCTCCTGAATGAGCATCTCATTACAGGAGAAACATAAAAACTGGGTATCTGTTGAATTTGCATTTTCTTCAAGTTGCTCCAGACGTTACCCTCTTGTGTCAAACTCCTGAAACCCTTTCCCATGCCTGTCCTAAGTCCATGATGTCCCAGACTGGGGACCTCTCCGGGCGAGGGCAGGCCCCACCCACATCCCTGCCACACCAGACAGGGAGACCAAATGAGTAATACTGAGGGGAGGACCGGAGAGTCTGTGGTCCTAGGACTGAGTTGGGGTGGAGCCGGAGATACATTCTGCATCACAGACAGAGCAAGGAGGCTGGAGCCAGTGGAGCCCGGCCAAGCCACTGCCAATACCACGCACCAAGCCCATCTCTGCCCACCCTCGGGTGCCAGGGCAGCGAGGGGCTGCCAAAGATGAAGTCAATGGCCCAGGATCCGCCAGAAGTGCCACCTTCTCACCCGATGCAGAGGCACAGAATCCTAGCCCCTGGGCCGCTGGGCCCTGCTCCGCTGAGCAAAACTCAACCTTGCAAATCACCTCTGCTGCTATTTCATCAAGCGCCATGAACAAAATACACTGCAGAAATCACAGGGAGCCTCTGTGGAGGGGCCGAATAGCCCTCCAATTACTGTCACATAACCTTCTCCAACTTGATCTCCCTTATCTTATCTATAATAGATAAATGCCCAGCCCCAGGGAAGGCAAATATTTTTAAAAGCTGAGGATACTAAACCGGAAAAGTGCCAGCTGTCACCGGCAGGAAGCAGTGCCCATCAGTGGGCTCAGAGCAGTCTTCACGGCCTCCACCAAGCCCCTGGCCCAGGGAGAGTGCGCTCTGGAGGCCCCCTGCTCGCCAGGAAGAGCTCACTCCCAGCCAGGCCGAAGGAGAAGCGAGCGCCATGCCTGCTGTCTGCCCGCAGCTCACAGTACGGGGGAAGACTGTGTCTGAGCTGCAAGCAGCCAGCCCACAGAAGATGTCCTTGTCACCCCGAATGTCGTGGACACAGACCCTGCACTCTCTCTCCCTGACCTCCTGTCAGTGGCTTGGAAGGGCGCGGGCAGGCCGGCCAGCAGGAAGCTTGGCTAAATCCACCCTCTCTGCGGGAGCTGCACAGTCTAATTTCGCCTTGGCAGAGATGGGGGCAGCCAACAGGCCTGGCCACCAAGAGGGACGGAAGCACAGAGCCAGCCGCCAAGGGGGGAACGGGAGAAAAGGTGGCCAGTGAGCACGCGCCCATCCTGCAGGCGCCTGCTCCGAGCCACCTCCTGAGCCCTTCTGTGAGGCCGGGGACTCCGGGAGTGCAGGGAGGCCTGCCAGAAGGACCGCAAGCTTGGGGGCTTCTGCCCCGAGTCCATTCTGGGCCCCCATCACCACCAGAGCTCTGCTGCTCAAATGGTGAGCGTGGGCCTTTACACGTAGCCTATCCAAGGTCCCTGTAAACCTCCCCCTCAGGCTCGGGGACACAGGAAAGAGCTGCCAGCAAGAGGGTGGCCACCTCTGGTGGCCCGGGTCCCACTCCTGACTCCATGTCTTGGACAGGTCACCTAACCTGTCTGAGCCTCACTTGCCTTATCTGCAGAGAAGGGCAGCTAATAGGATCCACCTGAAAGAGATGGGGGGTAAAGGGAGAAGAGCTGCGGGAAGGGCACACAGTAGGTGTTAATTAAATGGCAAATGGTAGTATCATTACTTCTGTTTTATGACTTTCAAACGGGGAGCCAGGCGAGCGATAGCCAACAACACACACCAGGGAAGTGAGGTGCGGACCCCAACCCAGGGTGCAGAGCCAAGACCACTCCCTGCTGGCCCCAGCCGGTGCCTCCCACGATAAGGCCTCCGCACTCTGCACAGACGCAGCTCAGTCACAAAGAAGATGCATTTCCGGTCATTCTGGGGAAGCTGTCAAACAGCTTACTGGACACAGCTGAGCCCAGAGCCCTCCTGCACGGTGTCATTTCAGGGAGAATCCTGGCTGTGTGACCGCACCTCTCCAGGCTGGTTCTCCAGCTACAAGGTGAGGGGGCAGAACTAGATGGCTCTGTCACTCTCTGTGACCTAACAACCAACCATCTCAATCCCAGACCCCCGTCCCCTGCCGTCCCACATCTCCCGGTCCCCAGTGAACGTGGACACCCTGGCACCATTGAATGAGGCCCTTTGCTGCCTGAGGGCAGTGCAAGAGATGTCTAGTTGCTGGAAATTTTTAAGTCATGGAAACAAATATTTCTGGGAGAGGGTGGAACACGAGCCGTTTTCAATATGTATTTTTAGGACCCTGAACAGGCCTGAAGTCCCTTTGATTAGTTTAGAACCAAAAACACGTGTGTCAGTTTTGCCTGATTTGGACGTGGGCGTGACCGGAGTAAAAACAGCTTCCCCCGCCGCGTTTTCTGATTTGTTGGGAAAAGCCAAAGGTTCTTCAGAACAAAAAGACAGGCTTTGCCCCCCTCCTTCAGCCCATATCCCATTCTTCTCTTTCTCCTGGACTTCCCTGCTCTGAGGGGGTGTCTGAGGGCCCCGGGGAGGTCTCCAAAGCTGGGGTGTCCAGTCCCGCCCACAGCCCGAGCCCCGCCCGGCAGCTGGAGACCAACAGCTTCCAGATGTTGTGCGTGGGCCAGCAGCTGCCCCGCGCAGGCTGGAGAGTCTAGGGGTGAGGGCCCCCACCCGCCTGCCTCCCTGAGACATTCCTCTCAAACCCTGTCAGGAAACCTCCAGAAAGATCAGGGTATTGACCCCAGACTGTGCCGCGCCGCCCCGGAGCCCACGCCCCATCCGGCACCCTGCCCCAGGCACGCTGGATCTGATCCCCACAGGGAGGACTCCAGCCAGCTGCAGGCCTGCTCCCCTGGTCTGTCGGGAAGCACGTGCGTCCACGTCGTGTGCGTGTCCACTTCATGGCGAAGCGAGGACTGTGGGTCTGTCCAGACAGAGGCCACTAAGGCCTCCCGATCCCCACAAGGCAGCCTGGCACAGAGCCCCCTACCCGCCTTCTCTCCTTGGAGCCTTACAACTGTCCTATTCAGACATTTTTAGACCACTTCCAGATAAGCCCGGGGAGCTCAGAAATATGAAGGGGCTAGACGGCAAGAGAGCTGGGGGGCGACCCAAGTCTGTGTCCCCCAGCTAAGTCCCCCAGCTATATGTCCCTCAAAGGCACACGTCCTGCAGGCAGATGCTGGGGCGGAGCAAGGCTAGCCGGCCACCTATGGGGCGGGCAGAGAGGGAGCCTCGTGCTGAAGGCCCCTCCCACGCGCACAGCTGGGGCCTGGCTGAGGGAGGTCAGGACTCAGGGACCTACCACCCCCACGCACACACGACCACCCACGTGCACAAACATCCTCCCACCCTCTTCTGCTTCCCGTCCTTCAAAGCGTCCCGTGGATGATTTTGAAACTTCCTGCCTGCTCCTTTACTCTAAAGGACTCTCAGCCTTTCTGGAACTGGACAGCACATAAATGATGACTACTAACATGTATTCATACCCCCAGGCAGCACGTATATGGAGACCCAGATGCAGGAAGGACACAATCGCACACATACAGTTCTCACACAGGTGGACCCACAGACACACACGTTCTCCCCTGCAGGGCCACCCTCCTACACCTGGGGGTAGTTCAGTCTGTGCCCCCTGGAAGGCACCAGACATCAGTCCAAAAGTACAAGGTCTAGATAAAGGGAGGGGGGGACATAAGGAAAGAGACTTAGAAGGGAACAAAAGGAAAAGGAGAAGAAAAAAAAGGAAGGAGGAGAGGGAAGGGAGGGAAGAAGGAAAGAGGGAGAGGGAGGAGACAGAGTGCTGGAGCAGGCCCCCTTTTGTGCCCCAGGGAGTACACAGGGTGTACCCCATTAACCTTGAGGTCTGGAATCTGATATACAATAAATCACATTTTTTTTAGCTGTGTGATCTTATGCAACTTACTTAACATCTTTGAGTCTCAGCTTGTTTTTCTGTAAAATGAGGATAATACAGTAGCTGTATCAGAGAACAGCACACAACACGGAACAGCGCCAGGCACGTAGAAGGTACTTCATGAAGTTGAAAGAAAGACCAGACATGGTTCCTAGAAGTGCAGTGAGGCCATACACGTCCCATGCCAGGAACATGCTCACTGCTCAGAGGATATTAACTGCTGTTGTTTCTATATTATCATCACCTTTATCACATGCCAGGCACTGTTCCAGGTGCCTTTGTAGCCATTATCTCAACTGACCCTCCAACAACCTTGCAAGGTATTATATCATCATCCCTGTATTGCAGATGGGTTAGGCAGAGGCCCAAAAAGGTTGAAAAATCCTTTGTTCAAGGACACATTGCTAGCTGGCAAGTAACAAAGCCAGGACGTAAGGAGGACCCTGGACCCTGTCTCTCTTCCACAACACCACCACGGGGCAGGGCATCGTGAGTTTAAATTGTGCTTTTAAAAATTTAAAGTAGGAGCACCGGGGTGGCTCAGTGGGCTAAGCATCTGACTTCAGCTAAGGTCATTATCTTGTGGTTTGTGAGTTCAAGCCTCACGTCGGGCTCTGTGCTGACAGCTCAGAGCCTGGAGCCTGCTTTGGATTCTGTATGTGTGTGTCTCTCTCTCTGCCCCTCCCCTGCTCATACACTGTCTCTCTCTCCCTCTCTTTCTCTCTCAAGAATAAGTAAACATTTTTAAAAAATAAAAGCTCTGATTTAAAAAAAAAAAATTTTTTTTAAGGAGGGGCTCCTGGGTGGTTCAGTCAGTTGAGCATCTGACTTTGGCTCAGGTCATGATCTTGTGGTTCATTGGTTCAGGCCCCACATCAGGATCTATGCTGACAGCTCAGAACCTGGAGCCTGCTTCAAATTCTGTGTCTCCCTCTCTCTCTGCACCTCCCCTGCTTGTGCTCCGTGTCTCTCTCAAAAATAAATAAACATTAAACAATAAATAAATAAATAAATAAATAAATAAATAAATAAATAAATAAAGGAATGATTTGATACCTAACATTTATTGAGCATTTACTGCACACAGAAGCCTATGTGGAATGTTTTTGCCCTTGAGTCTTCACAATGACCTCATGAAATAAGTATTATTATGCTTATTTTTTAAATGAGGAAACTGGAGCCCAGAATGGTTAAATAATTTGCCCAGGGTCACCAGCTAGTGAGGACCCCGATTCAAGTACAAGCAGGGTCCCCAGAGATGAGCTCCTAACTACTCAGCTGGACACAGATCAACATCACCTAGTGATACAGAAAAGTCTCTAAAACCTTTTTTTAAATATATTTTAAGTCAAAAGCAGGGTGCAGAACAGCCTGTCTAACGTGCTGTATGTTTAAAAGGCGACAGAAGGATGTAGACACTTTCATCTGTGCAGAGTATCTGGGAAGCCTTGTAGGAAGCTGGCCACAACTGTTGCCTCCAGAAAAGGGAACCAGGAAGCTGGGGTTGAGGATGGGGGAGATTCACACTTTTGTACCCTCTACGTTTTTATAGATGCCTTTAAAAGTATGAACGTGTCATTCCCCCGTTCAGAAAAAAATTTTTTATTACTTAGTCAGCTTAATGGAAATATGGTGTTAGCATGTACCTCAAGGTGGTTTGGGAAGGAGTCCCAGGCAGGGATAGAGGTGACGCCCCTGACTGGAGGCCCCCACAAAGATGAGCAGTAAAGGTGTGGCACATTCACATCCGTGTCCACAACCTCCAAATAAGACTAACCACGGCTCCAGGGTCCTTCCTGTTACCTCTGCTCCAGCCCAGGACTCAGATTACAGAGGGAGGCCCACAGACTCTCCAGATGGAGAAATGATTTCTTCATCCTGGAGAGTACTCTAGAACTTTCTGTGGCTCACTATTGCCTTTCCCATACAAGTGGGCAGTGGGAAGACCTCTGACCGGGGGCTGCCTGCCCTTCCTCACTGTTGACCTTCACATGACGGTTTTCCCCTCTGGGCCAGCGTCCCCACCAACAGAGTGATGACAGCCTAGGATGAGAGCTCCCTCCCAGCTGTAAAGACATTAAAGCCCAAGGACTCCAGTGCCCCCCTGCCAGCCCCAGACCCCCACAAGCACTTACTGGGGTCCACACAGACTCACACCTGATGGGCTTCCATTTAGATGTGGTTACAAGTAGCCCAGTACATATTTTCAGCCTAACCCTTCAACAGTACATTCACACACCTGTTTCAGAGGCTATACTCTGAGTGGCCACAGGGAACTTTGAGCAGCAGCTCTCAGAGCTCAGTGTCACGGGGGCCCTTGTTCAAACTGCACATTCAGGACCCACCAGGGAGACTCAGCTTCAACCAGCAGTCTGGAGCGGGGCCCCCAAAGTCCACATTTTAACAACGCCCTCCATTCTGATGCAGGTGGTCCATGGGCTTCAGGACAGGGCAGCTCCACCCCATTGGCTCTCAGAAGCCCCAAGGTTCTGTCCCTTCTCAGGGCTGTGGGGCTGAAACAGTCCCTGGAAGAGGGGCAGCCTTCTGGGGAAGAGTGCCAAGTCCGGCTTTGGACCCACCAAATCAAAGGCGCCTGTGGGGAGAGGGTATGGGGGCAGCAGGATGGATGCTCCAGGGCACAGGTGAGCATCTCCTCTAAAGAGAAGAAACTTCAAATCAAATCCATATTCTTCTGCGGAACTCACAGCAAGAAAGAAAGAAGAAAAGGGAGGGAGGCCAACTGCAGGGAGGAAGAAGAAGCTAGCTCTGACGGGGCGAGGGAAGGGACCAGCGTATGGTGAGCGCAGCCAGTTCCAGGGCGCAGTGACCCTCAGAACACAAACCAGAAACTAGAAGGCCTGGAGCGGAGCAGGGGCCGCCAGGGGAGCAAGCGGCGCCACCTCCAAGATGAGCAAACTGAGGCCGCAGGAAGAGCGGAGGCTCTCCCGCGGGCCCCACTTGGGGCCAGGGGCTGACGGCGGCGGTGACGGCGTTGTGGACACGGGGCTGCAGCGGGCGGCCCGCGTAGAGCCGAGCAGGCTGCGCTCCGCTGGGCTGCGGTTCGTAAGGGCTCGGCAGCAGCACCACGGGGAGGTGGGTGTCCGGGCAGCCATGTGGCCACAGCGCCCCCTGGCGGCCATGGGGAGCAAGCAGCAGCCCCGTCTCCGTGTCGCCGCTTGGGGACAGAAGGTCGCCCGCCGCCTGTGCCCGCAGATACCCCACCCACCCCATGAGCACTGAAGTGGCTGCCTTCTGGCATCAGCCCCGGGGAAAACAAAGTCCTCTCCTCTCTGTACACATATTTTTTAAGGGAAAGAAGATGCCCACTGCTCGCTCACACACACACACACACACACACACACACACACACACAATGAGAAACACACAGCAAACACCTCATCCTTCCTCAAGTGCCAGGGCTATGTAAGCACTTTCCAGGTATGCTTTTTCACATCAACCTATTATTATTCCCATATGGATGAGGCAGCTGAGGCACAGAGAGGTTAAGGAACTTGCCCGAAGTCACACAGGTAGAGGGGAAGATAGGATTTTTAACTCCAGCAGTCTTGATTCCAAAAGAGAAAGGGAAATATTAGGTGGGGGCGGTGGGTGGGGGTGAGAAAAAAGTCACTTCTAAGGGCAATGCACGAATGCTTGGGGCCTCCGTTTTGTGCGTGAGTCCAGGGTGCCTCATTGAAAGTTCTCTGTCTTCAGGGATGCCCCCGGAGTGGGCTCACCCACAGTGAACTGCCCAGCCCAAGTTCTGGACAGCTAGATGGAGGGAAGGAGAGGGAGTGGAGTTCTGCCTCACCTCCCACCACCAGGCCTCTCTGTCCATCTCCACTAACTGGGGGTGGTGCCTGAGGATGGAGAAGGAAAGAGGCTGCGGGGAAGAAGGGGACAAGGAGATTTTGCCTGTCAAAACAGTTTCTCTGAGCTCTTTCAAATGCCTGCAACACAATGGCTCACTGTGGCTTCACATTCAGCCATAGGCCTCCTCTCCCCTTCCCCAGGCCCAGGCTAGAGACGCTGGAACAGAATTCTCACTAGGCGCCTGATTTCTCTGTCTGGCCTCAAGCACAGAGGGCTGAGGTCTATAACTTCCAGAGCTGCTTCCTCCCTGACTGAGGTCTGAAGTCTCAAAGTTTCCCCATCCAGCTGCTGTAAACCCACTCAGGTCTCCGCACGCCTCTCCCCATGGCCTGTTGTCGGCAGGCTGAAGAGCTGAGCCCAGTGGAATAGACAGGCCAGCAGGGGAGGAAGGGGGAGCTAGAGCAAGGAAGAAGGGGCCACTACAAGACTGGATCTGCTAAACTAACCAGAACCATCTCTGAGGTTGAAAAACTAACACAGGACCCACTTTCCCCTTTGTGGGTGAGCTGGAAACCAAGCAAGACCTCATGGTGCCAGCTGGGCCCCTCAGCCCCAGGAGCAAGAGATGGGAAGTTTTGGAAGGGAGGAAGACAAGCCGAGGGGGTGGGAGTAGGGTACCACTTACCCATACCATCTGTCTGATGGTTCCCTACTATTAACACTACCCTGGAGAAAGAGGCCAAATTGCACTGCTTATTCAAACAAATCACCTGAGTTTCTCTGGCCTTCTCCCTTATGGGAACTCACCCAGCAATTCCCCCCAGAACACCCCCAAATCGAAGCAGGAATTGTCACACTCAGATATACTCTCCCCTTTGTTCTAAATAGCTAAACCTTGGTGCAAGGCATGCTGGGATCTTGATTCCGTGGAGCAGTGGGGACAAACAATGTGGAACCAGCAGGACTAGAGGCCGGGGGGCCCCTTTGATGTCTTCTTAGAACAGGCCATACTCCCCCTGCCAGCCTCAGAACCTCTGCACATGCAGCTTTCCTGTGCCTGGACTGCTTTCCACCCACCCTCCTCACCCATTAAATGATGAGTTTTTCTTCACCTGTAGGAAAAATGTCACTTTCTCAAAGAAGCTTTCCTGATACATGTCCCCCCTGAGGGCAGTGTAAACCCTCTGGGCAGCAGAAGTCAGGTGGCTTATGGGGGTTTCCAGAAGGCACAGCCTAAGACCAGGACGGGGATTCAGGTAGTTTATTTGGAAGAAGTCCCTAAGGAGCGGGTGGGAGGGAGGGAGGGTGAAGAGTGACACCAAGAAGAAGGAAAAGACCAACAGGGGCTCTGTTGGGACCTCCAGAGAAGCAGTGAGGAGACCCCAGAATTGCCCCCTGAAGGACAGGCGCATTTATCCTCTGGTGCACTCATGAAGTGGATGCTGTAAGAGCAAAGTGACAGGGAAATGGCTGCCAGCCACCGTCACGGAGCTGAACTCCTAGCTGGCCAAGGAATGTGAGCAGCAGGTACCATGCCTTGTGCCTATCTGCTTGTTTTCCTCGCCACTGAACCCTCAGGGGCTAGCAGAATGCTGGCATCATGTGCAGATGTAATGATTACCTTCTGAATTAATGGACTGGGTGACTGGATGAATGAACGCTGTAAGACTGAACCCCAAAAGAGAAAGACTAACAGTCCAATATAAGTCATTCCAAGGCTCCCAGTCAGTACATCAGAGGATACTATCAACAGAGTGAAAGGCAACCAACATAATGAGAGAAAATATTTGTAAATCATGTGTCTGTGGCGGGGTTGTTATCCACAATATAGGAAGAACCCCTACACCCCAACAAACAAAAACCAAATAACCTGTTTTAAAAATGGGCAAAGGACTTGAACAGAGATTTCTCCAAAGATGACATACAAACCACCAACAAGCATATGAAAAGATGCTCAATGTTACTAATCATTACAGAAATGCAAATCAAAAACCACACTGAGTGGGCACCTGGGTGGCTTAGTCGGTTGAACGTCTGACTTTGGCTCAGGTTATGATCTCATGATTCATAAGCTCGAGACCCATGTCGGGCTCTGTGCTGACAACTCGGAACTTGGAGCCTGCTTCGGATTCTGTGTCTCCCTGACTCTCTCTGCCCTTCCCCCGCTTGTGCTGTTTCTCTCACTCTCAAAAATAAATAAACATTAAACATTTTAAAAAAACACACTGAGATATCACCTCACGCTTATTAGGATGGCTAGCTACCATCAGAAAAAAAACAAAAAAAAACAAAATATCAAGGATACTGAGAAATGGAAACCCTTGTGCAAACTGGAATGTAAAATGGTGCAACCACTATGGAAAACAGTATGACAGTTCTTCAAAAAAAAATAAATACTGCCATATGATTACCAGAAAACCCATTTCAGGGTAAATTTTCAAAAACAAATGAAAGCAAGGTGTTGAAGAGATATTTGCACCCTTGTGTTCATAGCACCACCATTCACAATAGCCAAGGGTTGGAAGGAGCCCACTGACATATAAGTGGATAAATAAAGTGAGATACACACACACACACACACACACACACACACACACACACATATACACAGGGGTATATTCAATCTTAAAAAGGCAGGAAATCGTGTCATTGGCTAAAACATGGGTGGACCTTAGGACATTATGCTAAGTGAAATAAACCAGTCACAAAAGGTCACATGCTATACGACTCCACTTATAACAAGGTATCTAATATTGTCAAATTCATAAAGACCAAAGTACAAGGGTGGTTGCCAGGAACTGGGGGGAGTGGGGTGTGGGGAGGTGTTGTTTAATGAGTGTAAAGTTTCAGTTTTGCAAGATGAAAGAGTTCTGGAGGCCTATTACACAACAATGTGAATGTATGTTACACTCCCGAACTGATACTTGAGAATGCTTAAGACCACCACAACTTAACAAGAGAAAGGGACCCTTGAATTATTATCCATAGACCCAGGTGAGAGGGGTTCCTGCCTCAGATCAGCTTTATAGAATGCCCCACGTTATACAAACATCAAAATATTTGTATTTGTTTTGGTCCCTTAGGACATTTTTTTTTTTTTGAAAGTTCAGTGACCAACCATCAAATGGAGAAGAGAGTAAGAGCCAAAAGGGCCACCACGGCAGAGGGTGCCGGGCTGAGGGTGTGGGTGGGATGGCGGTGTGGGGGGCCGGGGAGGGTGTGAGATAGACATGGGGGTGGCATCTAGTGGGGGGGTGTAGGGTGGGGGTGGACACAGGGACTGTGTGAGGAGGGCGGCTCAGCTTGAGGGGCTGGCAGACACCGAGTAAAGGGGCCAAGGTGGGGAAGCACGTGACATGTTCAACACCAGGCAGTCTGGCCCCCACCTCGCGCCATGTGGCAGCACCTCAAGGGCACCAGGGGAGATGCTGCTGGAAAGGAGGGTGAGGGTCAGGTGGAGAAAGACATGAGCATCAGGCTAAGGGGTGGCTGAGGTAGCCATCGCAGGTTTGGACCCTGGCGTGTGAAGCAAAGAAATGTATGCTTAGGTGAGCACCGCCCCCTGCTCATCTCATTTGGGGAACAGAGAAATTGAAGACAGCACGAAGCTCAACTTTTGGTGTCTCCCTCACTAGCTGGACTAGTCACCCCAGCCTTGCCCCATGTGATAAGCAGAGGGTGGACAAATCACTCAAACCCCGACTTTGTATCTGGGCCTCTCCCTCTAACCCTGAGCCCCCCCCAACACACACACAGCAATATCACTCACATCATTGTATGTGATGGCATGGAAGGCTACACAGCCAAACCCCCAGATAAGGTAGGAAAAGGGGACATCACATGAGAATAGCCATGGAGTCAAGGACTCCTGCATAGCAGAGAAGGCTTTTTCGGGTACCACTCAATTCTAGAGGCTATTTTGCCCTGAGAGAGAGAAGTGGGAGAGGAGTTGACAAATCAGGCAATGGACAATTTGCAAGGTGTGCACTGACTATTGCAGTAACCAATTAGGAAGAGCAGTAGCCAGACCTATGAGGATACTGTTGCTACACGCTCTGTACTTGAAGGGTTTTCCATCAAGAAATTGCAGACAGAGAGACTGAGCATCCCTTGTAGTTGACAGTAAAGGCTCGGACTCAGGAGAGCCAGCACTGCAATGCACCTGAGTGCGGGAAATGGATAGTGACCAACCAGCCCAACTCTTTCAAAGGCTCCAGCTCACGTGTACTCCACCCAGCATCCCTTCCTTCGTGCCTCAGCTCTGCCCCTGGGTCCCGCCCCCCAAGCCCCTCTCATTTCCATCACCACCCCTTCACTCTGACCTTTCCTGTCCACTGATTCTGAATAACTCCAAGTTTCAGTTGCCAGAGCGTTTCTTCTGTGACCCTGGCTGTAATAGCCACCCAGACGTGGCTCCCGAGATACCTGTACAGGCTCCATTTCCAGGCTCTGTTCATCTAGGCGATGAGGGGAGGCAAATGGTGTGAGGAACCAAGAGAAACATCTCCCTTGGCCTCCCCACAGGTCCCTGAGAGGAAGATGAGAGACAAAACTCAGGACTGTAGAGAATCGCTCCTATACTCAGTCCCCAGTCTTTCAGGCAGGTCCACACATTACTAATAAATCTTCCTGTCATCTTTGTCAGAACCCGAGTTCAGAAGGCCCCTTTGGATACTGTGATGATGGCAGGTGTATTAGTTAGCCACTGCTACATAACAAATTACCCCCAAACTCAATGACTTACAAGAACAATCAACATTCATTACCTCTCACAGTTTGTGAGTCAGGAATTCAGGAGCGGCTAAGCTGGGAGTTCTGGCAAGAGGTCTCTGCAAGGTTGCGGTCAGGATTTCATCAGGGCCTCCCCCGTCTGAAGGCCTAGAAGAGCCATTCATATGCCTGACGGGCTGGTATTGGCTGCTGGTGGGAGGCCTCAGCACCTTGCCCTGTGGGCTCCTCCACAGGGCTTCTCAGGGCTTCCCCCTGAGCGAGCCATGCATGTCCCCACCCCTACACAAGCCACCCGAGAGAAGAAGGCAGATGCTGCAACACCCATTTGAGCCTAACATCAGAAGTCGTACGTCGTCACCTGCCCCATAACCTACCAGTCATGCAGACCAGCCCAGACTCAGTGTGGAGGAGACTACGCGGGACGTGGATGCCCGGAGGACACTGGGGCCACCTTGGAGACAGGCTACCACAACAGCAGGGCAGAACAGGAGAAGAGGCCCCTCCCAGGCCTGCCTGTCTAGGAAGGCTGCGGGTCATGGGTCCACAGCATGGGTCTTCCCAGGGCCCATTGTCTGCCCCTAGGGCATGTGTCTTGTTGGGGAGAATCTGCCCAATATTTGGGGGTTGTCAGGAGAAATCAGGAGAGACATCGTGGGCCAGGAGCCCTGAGACAAGAAAAATGGAGGTGAGCACCTAAACTGTCCTGCTTCTCATTCCAGAATTATGCAGAAATACAGCCCATAGTCCACTATTTGGTCACATGGGACACAGCATGTGGGACCACTCAGGGGCAGAGACCACATCTCAAAGTCTTTTTATTCCTCTAACCCAGTGGTTCTCAGCTGGGAAAAGTTTTATCCCCCAGGGGGCATTTAACAATGTCTGGAGACATCGGTGTCACAGCTTGTGGGAAGGGGAGGTTCTACTGGCATCTAGCGGGTAGAGGCCAGGAATGCTACTGAACAGTCTGTAAAGCACAGGACAGCCCCCACAACGAAGAACTATCTGGCCTAAAATGAGCCAAGATTCAGAACCTCTCACTAACCCTGCTTATAAATAACGGCACCTGGGTGGCTTAGTCGGTTGAGCATCCAGCTTCGGCTCAGGTCATGATCTCACAGTCTGTGAGTTCGAGCCCCGCGTTGGGCTCTGTGCTGACAGCTCAGAGCCTGGAGCCTGCTTCTGATTCTGTGTCTCCCTCTCTCTCTGCTCCTCCCCGGCTCGTGCTCTGTCTCTCTCTCTCTCTCTCAAAAATAAACATTAAAAAAATTCTTTTATAAAAAAAGGCTGTGACCAGGTGTGGGAAAGACACTGTGGCTGGTGTACAATGAGATCTGTCCAAACACAACCAAAGCCGCCATCAGGCTCGGCTGGCCACCTCGTATGGAGGGAAGTTTCTGTGGGCAGGCAGCCCTGCAGAGCCCCCAACACAACTCTTTTTTTAAGTCTTCTCACTGAAGTACGGTTGACACACAAGGTTATACTGGTTCCAGGTGTGCGACATAGGTGATTTGACAATTCTGTCCATTATACAGCGCTCGCCGTAAGTGTGGCCACCATCTGCCACCATATAATGTTATCGCAATATGGTTGACTATGTTCCCTATGCTCTGCCTTTCATCCTTGTGACTTATTTATTTCCTAACTGGAAGTCTGTACCTCTTCACCCTTCACCTTTCCCTCAGAATTGAGGGGAATGACCCTATGCCAGGAGATGAAGGCGGCCGTAAGGACGGGTTCCTGGGGGTACTGCCCAAAAGGCCCTTAAAAGCCACCATCCGGGACCCGTCTCCCCACAGGATCCCAAAGTGCAAAGCCCTAAGGAGCCAAAATATTCACGCCCATGTGATCGTTCACCTGGTTAAAGCGGGAAGAGCGTCACACCCACACGCCTACACCCGTACGGTCACAAGCGCACGGGCACATGCAGGCATACGCGGTCCCCAGGGGCAGGCCGCAGCTCCCCGCACTATTTTTATGAAGGGAACGGAGACCCAAAGGAATTACATTCCTGCACCATTCTAAGCTGTGAAATTTGTCCAGGTGGGAAAAGGGACGCTGGTACCAAGCTTCTCAGACCGACCCCCTCTCCCCAAGACCCCAGTGCTTTCCGGGCAAAGCTCCATCTGTGGCCACAGCAGGCTGAGGGCATGACTGGCCCCAGCTACTGATGCACCCAGTTCCTTCCTTCCTTTGAGAAATACTTACTGAGCTCCTGCCTCATGTCAAGCACAGTGCAGTGAACAAGGCAGAGACTGTCCCCGCTCTCAGGGGGCGCACGCCTCATGATGGGGACAGAACTTCACAACTGGCCACACACACGAAAATGTCACTATCGTTGTCCTAACGGTAGCCGCCACCTGCCAGTGGGCAGCTGCTCTGTGCCCAGAACTGTGCCAGGTGAGTTACTATCCCGTTCAACCTCGTCAACGAGCCAGGTAGACCAAGGTGCCGCCCTCAGCTCCTTCCCCTCCATCAAGTCAACTGTCCTGCTGGTTTGGCTCCCACTCCTCCCCTCCCCCATCTCTCCTTCCCTCTGCCTCCCCCAGGTGCCCTGTCTCTGGTCCCACCCCCTCTAATCCAGCATCCACGCTTCAGTCAGAGGGAGCCTTTGACCATGTCACTGTCCCCCTCAACGTCTCGGTGGCTCCTATCTTCTAGCCTCAGCTTGTCCTGTGCTCCACAGCTCAGCCCCTACCTCCACCGCGCTGAGCTCCCGGCAGCTCCCCAACCTGCTCCACCTTCCCCCCCGACACCCCCAGTGCGGCTGCAAAGCAACGGGGCTGTGCCGCATGCACGGAGCCACAGTCCTGCAAGCAAGATGGATTTAATGGTGATTCAAATCTTCACCTGCCCCTCCCAAAGACCCAGAAGAGGCTCGAAGTCACAACTGGCCCTCCCGAGGCTTCCTCAGCTCTTCTTTCTGCTTTCCCCCTTCTCTCCAAGCCTGCAGCTGCTCAGGGCTTGTGACCCCGGGCCCTCAGCTCTCCCCGACGCCCTGGGGCCCTGGTCATGCCAGATCTTGTAAGGCCTCCGTCCATTTTTCTTTCTGTTCTGTCTGGTCTTCATAATAAAAGTTGAGGACCCACGGGAAAGGCCCACCTGTCCTTGGAGCACACGCCACAGGGACAGGGTGAGGTCCCTCTAGCAGGGAGGGGGCAAGCTCCCACCATCCATCCCACCCTATTTCACCAACGTCAACCCACAAGCCCTCGCTGTTGCTGCTTCCAGCTCAGGGGGTCCCTCTGAGCTCCAGGCAGGCAAGCGCCCCTCCTCCACACCCGCAGCGGCTCCGTCACAGACCTCGCCTCCCCCTCCTCAGACGGCCTGTGGGCTGTGTCCTCCTGGCCCGAGGTGAGGGCCGGGCAGGCCCTGCTCCTCCCCCCACTCCCCCCACCCCATAACCTCCCCTGGGTGGACTCCACTGAAACCAACAAAGAGCCCAGCAGCACCGTGAAAGCCAAGGGAAGTGTGGGGCAGGGAGGAAGCCCCCCAGGAGCACACAAGTGGCTGTCAGATGAAAGGCGTCCTCATGGGTTCCCACCATGTGGGGCCACCCATGCTACAGGCCAAGAAGAGTCATTTTCTGGCTCAGTGGAAGGAGCTTCCAAGTCGAT